>NC_138882.1:196680168-197289168 GCF_965194825.1 Balaenoptera physalus | reverse complement strand
GCCTCCGAAGGACCGACCTTTGGGCCTCGATGTTGCTCAGCAGGCCCACAGGTGTCTGGAGGTACTCAGGGTTCTTGGAGCGAAAATGATGCACACCCGAGGGGCCTACGAGTCCTGAAAAGGGTACTTCCTTTAAAATAAGGCAGAACAGGGACTTCCCTGGTGGCACAGTGGTTGAGAATATGCCTGCCAATGCAGGGGACTCGGGTTCGAGCACTGGTCTGAGATGATCACCCATGCCGCGGAGAAACTAGGCCCGTGGGCCACAATGACTGAACCTGCACGTCTGGAGCCTGTGCTCCGCAACAAGAGAGTCCGCGATAGTGAGAGGCCCGCGCACCGCGATGAAGAGTGGCCCCAATTGCCGCAACTGGAGAGAGCCCTAGCCCAGAAACGAAGACCCAACATAGCGATCAATCAATCAAAAAATAAACCTTAAAAAAAAATAAAAAATAAAAAACTAAAATAAAATCAAGCAGAACAGCGACTAAGACCTCATGGAAACAGCTGCATGCCTCCCTTTCTGCGCGGCTACTCAGAGACTTACTTCGAGGCCAGTACTCACGTTGAGTTTCCCTTTAGCTCTAGAGCGTGGCAGGATGAGCTCCAACCCGCCCATCGAAGCAGCCGGCATAGCTAGACAAAACTCATTTTCTACCCAGAGCCATGCCTACAGTGGCTAGTGGCCTGTCAACAGCAGTCAATTTCAAGTAGCTTCAAGGCAGCATGAACGGAGCTTTCAAAATGGGAAAGCAAGGCTAGTTCCATCAGACCCCCATTTCCAAGGGCACACGCAGCATATATCCCGGTGCTTTCTAAGAAGTCCAAAGAGACACAGGTTACCCTGTGGTTCCTTCCCTGAATCAACTCCTCGCAGCAGGGTGTTCTGCAAATAGCGAACTGCCTCAACGAAGGAACGCCCCAGCTAGGCCTCCGGGCCCGTGGCTCTTCAAAAGCCTGCAGTGTTACCAGAGGAACTGGGCTTTAGTTGCAGGCGGAACGCAAGCCGACTTTCTCTTGGAGGCAGGGAGACTTCAGGCAGGTACTCCCAGATGGAATACGAAGCCGAGGGTTTTTCTCAGTGCAGCTCAGACTTGGGCAATGAGCCAGACTTGCACGGCACGTTGGACCTGCTAGAACGGTGATCGTGGACCTGTTCGAGTGCTGGGGAATTCAAGCTGTCCCAAGAAGGAGTGCAGTGCGTTGCCCTACACTCGGCATACACAGAGTGGCTCCGAAGGGCTATGGGCCTGGATGTGGCTTACCGGGACCATGGGGGCCTCGGGGTACTCAGTGTTCTTGCAGGAAATAGGGTGCCCACGCGAGGCTCCTAGATGTCCTGCAAAGCATACTGACATTAAAATAATGCAGAGAAGGGGCTTCCCTTGTGGTGCAATGTTTGGGAATCCACCTGCCGATGAAGCGGACATGGGTTCGAGCCCTGGTACACCAAGATCTCACATGCTGCAGAGTACTTAAGCCCGTGAACCACAACGACTGAGCCTGCGCTCTAGAGACCGGGAGCCACAACGACTGAGCCCGCATGCCAGAACTAATGAAGTCCACGTGCCTAGAGCCTGTGCTCCACAACAAGAGGAGTCACCGCAATTAGAAGCCCGCACACCGCAACGAAGAGTAGCCCCCGCTCGCTGCAACTAGAGAAAGCTCACATGCAGAAACGACGACCCAACACAGTAAAAAAAAAAAATGATATATTAAATAAATAAATAAATAGATAGATAGATAAACAAATAAATAAATAAAGAAACTAATGCAGAGCAGTGGCTACGGCCTCCTGAAAACTGCTGCACACCTCCGCTTCTGCACGGCAATTCAGGGCCTTACCTTGAGGCAAGTGCTCACGCTGAGTGTCCCGTTAGCGCCACAGCATGGTAGGATGCTGACTTTCTCCTCGAGCAGAGTGACTTCAGGTACGAGGCCCTCGAAGAATTCTACGCAGAGTGTTTTCTCATGGCAGCTCAGACGGGGGCCGTGACGAACACTTCCAGGGCACGTCCCACTGGCTAGAAATGTGGTCCTGAGGCTGTTTCAGTGCTCTGGAAATGTACCTGTCCTTAAGGAACGTGCAGTGTGTTGCCCATCACTCGGCATACACAGAGGGCCTCCGAGGGACCGACCTTTGGGCCTCGATGTTGCTCAGCAGGCCCACAGGTGTCTGGAGGTACTCAGGGTTCTTGGAGCGAAAATGATGCACACCCGAGGGGCCTACGAGTCCTAAAAAGGGTACTTCCTTTAAAATAAGGCAGAACAGGGGCTTCCCAGGTGGCACAGTGGTTGAGAATATGCCTGCAAATGCAGGGGACTCGGGTTCGAGCACTGGTCTGAGATGATCACACATGCCGCGGAGAAACTGGGCCCGTGGGCCACAATGACTGAACCTGCGCGTCTGGAGCCTGTGCTCCGCAACAAGAGAGTCCGCGATAGTGAGAGGCCCGCGCACCGCGATGAAGAGTGGCCCCAATTGCCGCAACTGGAGAGAGCCCTAGCCCAGAAACGAAGACCCAACATAGCGATCAATCAATCAAAACATAAACCTTAAAAAAAAATAAAAAATAAAAAAATAAAATAAAATCAAGCAGAACAGCGACTAAGACCTCATGGAAACAGCTGCATGCCTCCCTTTCTGCGCGGCTACTCAGAGACTTACCTCGAGGCCAGTACTCACGTTGAGTTTCCCTTTAGCTCTAGAGCGTGGCAGGATGAGCTCCAACCCGCCCATCGAAGCAGACGGCAAAACTAGAGAAAACTCATTTTCTACCCAGAGCCATGCCTACAGTGGCTAGTGGCCTGTCAACAGCAGTCAATTTCAAGTAGCTTCAAGGCAGCATGAACGGAGCTTTCAAAATGGGAAAGCAAGGCTAGTTCCATCAGACCCCCATTTCCAAGGGCACACGCAGCATATATCCCGGTGCTTTCTAAGAAGTCCAAAGAGACACAGGTTACCCTGTGGTTCCTTCCCTGAATCAACTCCTCGCAGCAGGGTGTTCTGCAAATAGCGAACTGCCTCAACGAAGGAACGCCCCAGCTAGGCCTCTGGGCCCGTGGCTCTTCAAAAGCCTGCAGTGTTACCAGAGGAACTGGGCTTTAGTTGCAGGCGGAACGCAAGCCGACTTTCTCTTGGAGGCAGGGAGACTTCAGGCAGGGACTCCCAGATGGAATACGAAGCCGAGGGTTTTTCTCAGTGCAGCTCAGACTTGGGCAATGAGCCAGACTTGCACGGCACGTTGGACATGCTAGAACGGTGATCGTGGACCTGTTCGAGTGCTGGGGAATTCAAGCTGTCCCAAGAAGGAGTGCAGTGCGTTGCCCTACACTCGGTATACACAGAGTGGCTCCGAAGGGCTATGGGCCTGGATGTGGCTTAGCGGGCCCATGGGGGCCTCGGGGTACTCAGTGTTCTTGCAGGAAATAGGGTGCCCACGCGAGGCTCCTAGATGTCCTCCAAAGCATACTGACATTAAAATAATGCAGAGCAGGGGCTTCCCTTGTGGTGCAATGTTTGGGAATCCCCCTGCCGATGAAGCGGACATGGGTTCGAGACCTGGTCCACCAAGATCTCACATGCTGCGGAGTACTTAAGCCCGTGAACCACAACGACTGAGCCTGCGCTCTAGAGACCGGGAGCCACAACGACTGAGCCCGCATGCCAGAACTAATGAAGTCCACGTGCCTAGAGCCTGTGCTCCACAACAAGAGGAGTCACCGCAATGAGAAGCCCGCGCACCGCAACGAAGAGTAGCCCCCGCTCGCTGCAACTAGAGAAAGCTCACATGCAGCAACGACGACCTAACACAGTAAAAAAAAAATGATATATTAAATAAATAAATAAATAAATAGTTAGATAAACAAATAAATAAATAAATAAACTAATGCAGAGCAGTGGCTACGACCTCCTGAAAACTGCTGCACGCCTCCGCTTCTGCACGGCAATTCAGGGCCTTACCTTGAGGCAAGTGCTCACGCTGAGTGTCCGGGTAGCGCCACAGCATGGTAGGATGCTGACTTTCTCCTCGAGCAGAGTGACTTCCGGTACGAGGCCCTCGAAGAATTCTACGCAGAGTGTTTTCTCATGGCAGCTCAGACGGGGGCCGTGACGAACACTTCCAGGGCACATCGCACTGGCTAGAAATGTGGTCCTGGGACTGTTCCAGTGCTCTGGAAATGTAGCTCTCCTTAAGGAACAGGCAGTGTGTTGCCCATCACTCGGCATACACAGAGGGCCTCCGAGGGACCGACCTTTGGGCCTCGAGGTTGCTCAGCAGGCCCACAGGAGTCTGGAGGTACTCAGGGTTCTTGGAGGGAAAATGATGCACACCCGAGGGGCCTACGAGTCCTGAAAAGGGTACTTCCTTTAAAATAAAGCAGAACAGGGGCTTCCCTGGTGGCGCAGTGGTTGAGAATATGCCTGCCAATGCAGGGGACACGGGTTCGAGCCCTGGTCTGAGAGGATCACACATGCCGCGGAGAAACTGGGCCCGTGGGCCACAATGACTGACCCTGCGCGTCTGGAGCCTGTGCTCCGCAACAAGAGAGTCCGCGATAGTGAGAGGCCCGCGCACCGCGATGAAGAGTGGCCCCAATTGCCGCAACTGGAGAGAGCCCTAGCACAGAAACGAAGACCCAACATAGCGATCAATCAATCAAAAAATAAACCTTAAAAAAAAATAAAAAATAAAAAAATAAAATAAAATCAAGCAGAACAGCGACTAAGACCTCAAGGAAACAGCTGCATGCCTCCCTTTCTGCGCGGCTACTCAGGGACTTACCTCGAGGCCAGTACTCACGTTGAGTTTCCCTTTAGCTCTAGAGCGTGGCAGGATGAGCTCCAACCCGCCCATCGAAGCAGCCGGCATAGCTAGAGAAAACTCATTTTCTACCCAGAGCCATGCCTACAGTGGCTAGTGCCCTGTCAACAGCACTCAATTTCAAGTAGCTTCAAGGCAGCATGAATGGAGCTTTCAAAATGGGAAAGCAAGGCTAGTTCCATCAGGCCCCCATTTCCAAGGGCACACGCAGCATATATCCCGGTGCTTTCTAAGAAGTCCAAAGAGACACAGGTTACCCTGTGGTTCCTTCCCTGAATCAACTCCTCGCAGCAGGGTGTTCTGCAAATAGCGAACTGCCTCAACGAAGGAACGCCCCAGCTAGGCCTCCGGGCCCGTGGCTCTTCAAAAGCCTGCAGTGTTACCAGAGGAACTGGGCTTTAGTTGCAGGCGGAACGCAAGCCGACTTTCTCTTGGAGGCAGGGAGACTTCAGGCAGGGACTCCCAGATGGAATACGAAGCCGAGGGTTTTTCTCAGTGCAGCTCAGACTTGGGCAATGAGCCAGACTTGCACGGCACGTTGGACCTGCTAGAACGGTGTTCGTGGACCTGTTCGAGTGCTGGGGAATTCAAGCTGTCCCAAGAAGGATTGCAATGTGTTGCCCTACACTCGGCATACACAGAGTGGCTCCGAAGGGCTATGGGCCTGGATGTGACTTAGCGGGCCCATGGGGGCCTCGGGGTACTCAGTGTTCTTGCAGGAAATAGGGTGCCCACGCGAGGCTCCTAGATGTCCTGCAAAGCATACTGACATTAAAATAATGCAGAGCAGGGGCTTCCCTTGTGGTGCAATGTTTGGGAATCCACCTGCCGATGAAGCGGACATGGGTTCGAGCCCTGGTCCACCAAGATCTCACATGCTGCGGAGTACTTAAGCCCATGAACCACAACGACTGAGCCTTCGCTCTAGAGACCGGGAGCCACAACGACTGAGCCCGCATGCCAGAACTAATGAAGTCCACGTGCCTAGAGCCTGTGCTCCACAACAAGAGGAGTCACCGCAATGAGAAGCCCGCGCACCGCAACGAAGAGTAGCCCCCGCTCGCTGCAACTAGAGAAAGCTCACATGCAGCAACGACGACCCAACACAGTAAAAAAAAAATGATATATTAAATAAATAAATAAATAAATAGTTAGATAAACAAATAAATAAATAAATAAACTAATGCAGAGCAGTGGCTACAGCCTCCTGAAAACTGCTGCACGCCTCCGCTTCTGCACGGCAATTCAGGACCTTACCTTGAGGCAAGTGCTCACGCTAAGTGTCCCGGTAGCGCCACAGCATGGTAGGATGCTGACTTTCTCCTCGAGCAGAGTGACTTCAGGTACGAGGCCCTCGAAGAATTCTACGCAGAGTGTTTTCTCATTGAAGCTCAGACGGGGGCCGTGAAGAACACTTCCAGGGCACATCGCACTGGCTAGAAATGTGGTCCTGGGACTGTTCCAGTGCTCTGGAAATGTAGCTCTCCTTAAGGAACAGGCAGTGTGTTGCCCATCACTCGGCATACACAGAGGGCCTCCGAGGGACCGACCTTTGGGCCTCGAGGTTGCTCAGCAGGCCCACAGGAGTCTGGAGGTACTCAGGGTTCTTGGAGGGAAAATGATGCACACCCGAGGGGCCTACGAGTCCTGAAAAGGGTACTTCCTTTAAAATAAAGCAGAACAGGGGCTTCCCTGGTGGCGCAGTGGTTGAGAATATGCCTGCCAATGCAGGGGACACGGGTTCGAGCCCTGGTCTGAGAGGATCACACATGCCGTGGAGAAACTGGGCCCGTGGGCCACAATGACTGAACCTGCGCGTCTGGAGCCTGTGCTCCGCAACAAGAGAGTCCGCGATAGTGAGAGGCCCGCGCACCGCGATGAAGAGTGGCCCCAATTGCCGCAACTGGAGAGAGCCCTAGCACAGAAACGAAGACCCAACATAGCGATCAATCAATCAAAAAATAAACCTTAAAAAAAAATAAAAAATAAAAAAATAAAATAAAATCAAGCAGAACAGCGACTAAGACCTCAAGGAAACAGCTGCATGCCTCCCTTTCTGCGCGGCTACTCAGGGACTTACTTCGAGGCCAGTACTCACGTTGAGTTTCCCTTTAGCTCTAGAGCGTGGCAGGATGAGCTCCAACCCGCCCATCGAAGCAGACGGCAAAACTAGAGAAAACTCATTTTCTACCCAGAGCCATGCCTACAGTGGCTAGTGGCCTGTCAACAGCACTCAATTTCAAGTAGCTTCAAGACAGCATGAATGGAGCTTTCAAAATGGGAAAGCAAGGCTAGTTCCATCAGGCCCCCATTTCCAAGGGCACACGCAGCATATATCCCGGTGCTTTCTAAGAAGTCCAAAGAAACACAGGTTACCCTGTGGTTCCTTCCCTGAATCAACTCCTCGCAGCAGGGTGTTCTGCAAATAGCAAACTGCCTCAACGAAGGAACGCCCCAGCTAGGCCTCCGGGCCCGTGGCTCTTCAAAAGCCTGCAGTGTTACCAGAGGAACTGGGCTTTAGTTGCAGGCGGAACGCAAGCCGACTTTCTCTGGGAGGCAGGGAGACTTCAGGCAGGGACTCCCAGATGGAATATGAAGCCGAGGGTTTTTCTCAGTGCAGCTCAGACTTGGGCAATGAGCCAGACTTGCACGGCACGTTGGACCTGCTAGAACGGTGTTCGTGGACCTGTTCGAGTGCTGGGGAATTCAAGCTGTCCCAAGAAGGAGTGCAGTGTGTTGCCCTACACTCGGCATACACAGAGTGGCTCTGAAGGGCTATGGGCCTGGATGTGGCTTAGCGGGCCCATGGGGGCCTCGGGGTACTCAGTGTTCTTGCAGGAAATAGGGTGCCCACGCGAGGCTCCTAGATGTCCTGCAAAGCATACTGACATTAAAATAATGCAGAGCAGGGGCTTCCCTTGTGGTGCAATGTTTGGGAATCCACCTGCCGATGCAGCGGACATGGGTTCGAGCCCTGGTCCACCAAGATCTCACATGCTGCGGAGTACTTAAGCCCGTGAACCACAACGAATGAGCCTGCGCTCTAGAGACCGGGAGCCACAACGACTGAGCCCGCATGCCAGAACTAATGAAGTCCACGTGCCTAGAGCCTGTGCTCCACAAGAAGAGGAGTCACCGCGATGAGAAGCCCGCGCACCGCAACGAAGAGTAGCCCCCGCTCGCTGCAACTAGAGAAAGCTCACATGCAGCAACGACGACCCAACACAGTAAAAAAAAAATGATATTTTAAATAAATAAATAAGTAGATAGATAAACAAATAAATAAATAAATAAACTAATGCAGAGCAGTGGCTACGGCCTCCTGAAAACTGCTGCACGCCTCCGTTTCTGCACGGCAATTCAGGGCCTTACCTTGAGGCAAGTGCTCACGCTGAGTGTCCCGGTAGCGCCACAGCATGGTAGGATGCTGACTTTCTCCTCGAGCAGAGTGACTTCAGGTACGAGGCTCTCGAAGAATTCTACGCAGAGTGTTTTCTCATGGCAGCTCAGACGGGGGCCGTGACGAACACTTCCAGGGCACGTCCCACTGGCTAGAAATGTGGTCCTGAGGTTGTTCCAGTGCTCTGGAAATGTAGCTGTCTTTAAGGAACGTGCAGTGTGTTGCCCATCACTCGGCATACACAGAGGGCCTCCGAGGGACCGACCTTTGGGCCTCGATGTTGCTCAGCAGGCCCACAGGTGTCTGGAGGTACTCAGGGTTCTTGGAGCGAAAATGATGCACACCCGAGGGGCCTACGAGTTCTGAAAAGGGTACTTCCTTTAAAATAAAGCAGAACAGGGGCTTCCCTGGTGGCGCAGTGGTTGAGAATATGCCTGCCAATGCAGGGGACTCGGGTTCGAGCACTGGTCTGAGACGATCACACATGCCGCGGAGAAACTGGGCCCGTGGGCCACAATGACTGAACCTGCGCGTCAGGAGCCTGTGCTCCGCAACAAGAGAGTCCGCGATAGTGAGAAGCCTGCGAACTGCGATGAAGAGTGGCCCCAATTGCCGCAACTGGAGAGAGCCTTAGCACAGAAACGAAGACCCAACATAGCGATCAATCAATCAAAAAATAAACCTTAAAAAAAAATAAAAAATAAAAAAATAAAATAAAATCAAGCAGAACAGCGACTAAGACCTCATGGAAACAGCTGCATGCCTCCCTTTCTGCGCGGCTACTCAGGGACTTACTTCGAGGCCAGTACTCACGTTGAGTTTCCCTTTAGCTCTAGAGCGTGGCAGGATGAGCTCCAACCCGCCCATCGAAGCAGACGGCAAAACTAGAGAAAACTCATTTTCTACCCAGAGCCGTGCCTACAGTGGCTAGTGGCCTGTCAACAGCACTCAATTTCAAGTAGCTTCAAGACAGCATGAACGGAGCTTTCAAAATGGGAAAGCAAGGCTAGTTCCATCAGGCCCCCATTTCCAAGGGCACACGCAGCATATATCCCGGTGCTTTCTAAGAAGTCCAAAGAGACACAGGTTACCCTGTGGTTCCTTCCCTGAATTAACTCCTCGCAGCAGGGTGTTCTGCAAATAGCGAACTGCCTCAACGAAGGAACGCCCCAGCTAGGCCTCCGGGCCCGTGGCTCTTCAAAAGCCTGCAGTGTTACCAGAGGAACTGGGCTTTAGTTGCAGGCCGAACGCAAGCCGACTTTCTCTTGGAGGCAGGGAGACTTCAGGCAGGGACTCCCAGATGGAATACGAAGCCGAGGGTTTTTCTCAGTGCAGCTCAGACTTGGGCAATGAGCCAGACTTGCACGGCACGTTGGACCTGCTAGAACGGTGTTCGTGGACCTGTTCGAGTGCTGGGGAATTCAAGCTGTCCCAAGAAGGATTGCAGTGTGTTGCCCTACACTCGGCATACACAGAGTGGCTCCGAAGGGCTATGGGCCTGGATGTGACTTAGCGGGCCCATGGGGGCCTCGGGGTACTCAGTGTTCTTGCAGGAAATAGGGTGCCCACGCGAGGCTCCTAGATGTCCTGCAAAGCATACTGACATTAAAATAATGCAGAGCAGGGGCTTCCCTTGTGGTGCAATGTTTGGGAATCCACCTGCCGATGCAGCGGACATGGGTTCGAGCCCTGGTCCACCAAGATCTCACATGCTGCGGAGTACTTAAGCCCATGAACCACAACGACTGAGCCTGCGCTCTAGAGACCGGGAGCCACAACGACTGAGCCCGCATGCCAGAACTAATGAAGTCCACGTGCCTAGAGCCTGTGCTCCACAACAAGAGGAGTCACCGCAATGAGAAGCCCGCGCACCGCAACGAAGAGTAGCCCCCGCTCGCTGCAACTAGAGAAAGCTCACATGCAGCAACGACGACCCAACACAGTAAAAAAAAAATGATATATTAAATAAATAAATAAATAAATAGTTAGATAAACAAATAAATAAATAAATAAACTAATGCAGAGCAGTGACTACGGCCTCCTGAAAACTGCTGCACGCCTCCGCTTCTGCACGGCAATTCAGGGCCTTACCTTGAGGCAAGTGCTCACGCTAAGTGTCCCGGTAGCGCCACAGCATGGTAGGATGCTTACTTTCTCCTCGAGCAGAGTGACTTCAGGTACGAGGCCCTCGAAGAATTCTACGCAGAGTGTTTTCTCATTGAAGCTCAGACGGGGGCCGTGAAGAACACTTCCAGGGCACATCGCACTGGCTAGATATGTGGTCCTGGGACTGTTCCAGTGCTCTGGAAATGTAGCTCTCCTTAAGGAACAGGCAGTGTGTTGCCCATCACTCGGCATACACAGAGGGCCTCCGAGGGATCGACCTTTGGGCCTCGAGGTTGCTCAGCAGGCCCACAGGAGTCTGGATGTACTAAGGGTTCTTGGAGGGAAAATGATGCACACCCGAGGGGCCTACGAGTCCTGAAAAGGGTACTTCCTTTAAAATAAAGCAGAACAGGGGCTTCCCTGGTGGCGCAGTGGTTGAGAATATGCCTGCCAATGCAGGGGCCACGGGTTCGAGCCCTGGTCTGAGAGGATCACACATGCCGCGGAGAAACTGGGCCCGTGGGCCACAATGACTGAACCTGCGCGTCTGGAGCCTGTGCTCCGCAACAAGAGAGTCCGCGATAGTGAGAGGCCCGTGCACCGCGATGAAGAGTGGCCCCAATTGCCGCAACTGGAGAGAGCCCTAGCACAGAAACGAAGACCCAACATAGCGATCAATCAATCAAAAAATAAACCTTAAAAAAAAATAAAAAATAAAAAAATAAAATAAAATCAAGCAGAACAGCGACTAAGACCTCATGGAAACAGCTGCATGCCTCCCTTTCTGCGCGGCTACTCAGGGACTTACTTCGAGGCCAGTACTCACGTTGAGTTTCCCTTTAGCTCTAGAGCGTGGCAGGATGAGCTCCAACCCGCCCATCGAAGCAGACGGCAAAACTAGAGAAAACTCATTTTCTACCCAGAGCCATGCCTACAGTGGCTAGTGGCCTGTCAACAGCACTCAATTTCAAGTAGCTTCAAGACAGCATGAATGGAGCTTTCAAAATGGGAAAGCAAGGCTAGTTCCATCAGGCCCCCATTTCCAAGGGCACACGCAGCATATATCCCGGTGCTTTCTAAGAAGTCCAAAGAGACACAGGTTACCCTGTGGTTCCTTCCCTGAATCAACTCCTCGCAGCAGGGTGTTCTGCAAATAGCAAACTGCCTCAACGAAGGAACGCCCCAGCTAGGCCTCCGGGCCCGTGGCTCTTCAAAAGCCTGCAGTGTTACCAGAGGAACTGGGCTTTAGTTGCAGGCGGAACGCAAGCCGACTTTCTCTGGGAGGCAGGGAGACTTCAGGCAGGGACTCCCAGATGGAATATGAAGCCGAGGGTTTTTCTCAGTGCAGCTCAGACTTGGGCAATGAGCCAGACTTGCACGGCACGTTGGACCTGCTAGAACGGTGTTCGTGGACCTGTTCGAGTGCTGGGGAATTCAAGCTGTCCCAAGAAGGAGTGCAGTGCGTTGCCCTACACTCGGCATACACAGAGTGGCTCCGAAGGGCTATGGGCCTGGATGTGACTTAGCGGGCCCATGGGGGCCTCGGGGTACTCAGTGTTCTTGCAGGAAATAGGGTGCCCAAGCGAGGCTCCTAGATGTCCTGCAAAGCATACTGACATTAAAATAATGCAGAGCAGGGGCTTCCCTTGTGGTGCAATGTTTGGGAATCCACCTGCCGATGAAGCGGACATGGGTTCGAGCCCTGGTCCACCAAGATCTCACATGCTGCGGAGTACTTAAGCCCGTGAACCACAACGACTGAGCCTGTGCTCTAGAGACCGGGAGCCACAACGACTGAGCCCGCATGCCAGAACTAATGAAGTCCACGTGCCTAGAGCCTGTGCTCCACAACAAGAGGAGTCACCGCAATGAGAAGCCCGCGCACCGCAACGAAGAGTAGCCCCCGCTCGCTGCAACTAGAGAAAGCTCACATGCAGCAACGACGACCCAACACAGTAAAAAAAAAAAATGATATATTAAATAAATAAATAAATAAATAGATAGATAAACAAATAAATAAATAAATAAACTAATGCAGAGCAGTGGCTACGGCCTCCTGAAAACTGCTGCACGCCTCCGCTTCTGCACGGCAATTCAGGGCCTTACCTTGAGGCAAGTACTCACGCTGAGTGTCCCGGTAGCGCCACAGCATGGTAGGATGCTGACTTTCTCCTCGAGCAGAGTGACTTCAGGTACGAGGCCCTCGAAGAATTCTACGCAGAGTGTTTTCTCATGGCAGCTCAGATGGGGGCCGTGACGAACACTTCCAGGGCACATCGCACTAGCTAGAAATGTGGTCCTGGGACTGTTCCAGTGCTCTGGAAATGTAGCTCTCCATAAGGAACAGGCAGTGTGTTGCCCATCACTCAGCATACACAGAGGGCCTCCGAGGGACCGACCTTTGGGCCTCGAGGTTGCTCAGCAAGCCCACAGGAGTCTGGAGGTACTCAGGGTTCTTGGAGTGAAAATGAGGCACACCCGAGGGGCATACGAGTCCTGAAAAGGGTACTTCCTTTAAAATAAAGCAGAACAGGGGCTTCCCTGGTGGCGCAGTGGTTGAGAATATGCCTGCCAATGCAGGGGACACGGGTTCGAGCCCTGGTCTGAGAGGATCACACATGCCGCGGAGAAACTGGGCCCTTGGGCCACAATGACTGAACCTGTGCGTCAGGAGCCTGTGCTCCGCAACAAGAGAGTCCGCGATAGTGAGAGGCCCGCGCACCGCGATGAAGAATGGCCCCAATTGCCGCAACTGGAGAGAGCCCTAGCACAGAAACGAAGACCCAACATAGCGATCAATCAATCAAAAAATAAACCTTAAAAAAAAATAAAAAATAAAATAAAATCAAGCAGAACAGCGACTAAGACCTCATGGAAACAGCTGCATTCCTCCCTTTCGGCGCAGCTACTCAGGGACTTACCTCGAGGCCAGTACTCACGTTGAGTTATCCTTTAGCTCTAGAGCGTGGCAGGATGAGCTGAACCCCGGCCATCGAAGCAGCCGGCTTAGCTAGAGGAAACTCATTTTCGACCCAGAGCCATGCCTACAGTGGCTAGTGGCCTGTCAACAGCACTCAATTTCAAGTAGCTTCAAGACAGCATGAACGGAGCTTTCAAAATGGGAAAGCAAGGCTAGTTCCATCAGGCCCCCATTTCCAAGGGCACACGCAGCATATATCCCGGTGCTTTCTAAGAAGTCCAAAGAGACACAGGTTACCCTGTGGTTCCTTCCCTGAATCAACTCCTCGCAGCACGGTGTTCTGCAAATAGCAAACTGCCTCAACGAAGGAACGCCCCAGCTAGGCCTCCGGGCCCGTGGCTCTTCAAAAGCCTGCAGTGTTACCAGAGGAACTGGGCTTTAGTTGCAGGCGGAACGCAAGCCGACTTTCTCTGGGAGGCAGGGAGACTTCAGGCAGGGACTCCCAGATGGAATATGAAGCCGAGGGTTTTTCTCAGTGCAGCTCAGACTTGGGCAATGAGCCAGACTTGCACGGCACGTTGGACCTGCTAGAACGGTGTTCGTGGACCTGTTCGAGTGCTGGGGAATTCAAGCTGTCCCAAGAAGGAGTGCAGTGTGTTGCCCTACACTCGGCATACACAGAGTGGCTCCGAAGGGCTATGGGCCTGGATGTGGCTTAGCGGGCCCATGGGGGCCTCGGGGTACTCAGTGTTCTTGCAGGAAATAGGGTGCCCACGCGAGGCTCCTAGATGTCCTGCAAAGCATACTGACATTAAAATAATGCAGAGCAGGGGCTTCCCTTGTGGTGCAATGTTTGGGAATCCACCTGCCGATGCAGCGGACATGGGTTCGAGCCCTGGTCCACCAAGATCTCACATGCTGCGGAGTACTTAAGCCCGTGAACCACAACGAATGAGCCTGCGCTCTAGAGACCGGGAGCCACAACGACTGAGCCCGCATGCCAGAACTAATGAAGTCCACGTGCCTAGAGCCTGTGCTCCACAAGAAGAGGAGTCACCGCGATGAGAAGCCCGCGCACCGCAACGAAGAGTAGCCCCCGCTCGCTGCAACTAGAGAAAGCTCACATGCAGCAACGACGACCCAACACAGTAAAAAAAAAATGATATTTTAAATAAATAAATAAGTAGATAGATAAACAAATAAATAAATAAATAAACTAATGCAGACCATGGCTACGGCCTCCTGAAAACTGCTGCACGCCTCCGTTTCTGCACGGCAATTCAGGGCCTTACCTTGAGGCAAGTGCTCACGCTGAGTGTCCCGGTAGCGCCACAGCATGGTAGGATGCTGACTTTCTCCTCGAGCAGAGTGACTTCAGGTACGAGGCCCTCGAAGAATTCTACGCAGAGTGTTTTCTCATGGCAGCTCAGACGGGGGCCGTGACGAACACTTCCAGGGCACGTCCCACTGGCTAGAAATGTGGTCCTGAGGTTGTTCCAGTGCTCTGGAAATGTAGCTGTCTTTAAGGAACGTGCAGTGTGTTGCCCATCACTCGGCATACACAGAGGGCCTCCGAGGGACCGACCTTTGGGCCTCGATGTTGCTCAGCAGGCCCACAGGTGTCTGGAGGTACTCAGGGTTCTTGGAGCGAAAATGATGCACACCCGAGGGGCCTACGAGTCCTGAAAAGAGTACTTCCTTTAAAATAAAGCAGAACAGGGGCTTCCCTGGTGGCGCAGTGGTTGAGAATAACCCTGCCAATGCAGGGGACACGGGTTCGAGCCCTGGTCTGAGAGGATCACACATGCCGCGGAGAAACTGGGCCCTTGGGCCACAATGACTGAACCTGCGCGTCTGGAGCCTGTGCTCCGCAACAAGAGAGGCCGAGATAGTGAGAGGCCCGCGCACCGCGATGAAGAGTGGCCCCAATTGCCGCAACTGGAGAGAGCCCTAGCCCAGAAACGAAGACCCAACATAGCGATCAATCAATCAAAACATAAACCTTAAAAAAAAATAAAAAAATAAAATAAAATCAAGCAGAACAGCGACTAAGACCTCATGGAAACAGCTGCATGCCTCCCTTTCTGTGCGGCTACTCAGGGACTTACCTCGAGGCCAGTACTCACGTTGAGTTTCCCTTTAGCTCTAGAGCGTGGCAGGATGAGCTCCAACCCGCCCATCGAAGCAGCCGGCATAGCTAGAGAAAACTCATTTTCTACCCAGAGCCATGCCTACAGTGGCTAGTGGCCTGTCAACAGCACTCAATTTCAAGTAGCTTCAAGGCAGCATGAATGGAGCTTTCAAAATGGGAAAGCAAGGCTAGTTCCATCAGGCCCCCATTTCCAAGGGCACACGCAGCATATATCCCGGTGCTTTCTAAGAAGTCCAAAGAGACACAGGTTACCCTGTGGTTCCTTCCCTGAATCAACTCCTCGCAGCAGGGTGTTCTGCAAATAGCGAACTGCCTCAACGAAGGAATGCCCCAGCTAGGCCTCCGGGCCCGTGGCTCTTCAAAAGCCTGCAGTGTTACCAGAGGAACTGGGCTTTAGTTGCAGGCGGAACGCAAGCCGACTTTCTCTTGGAGGCAGGGAGACTTCAGGCAGGGACTCCCAGATGGAATACGAAGCCGAGGGTTTTTCTCAGTGCAGCTCAGACTTGGGCAATGAGCCAGACTTGCACGGCACGTTGGACCTGCTAGAACGGTGTTCGTGGACCTGTTCGAGTGCTGGGGAATTCAAGCTGTCCCAAGAAGGATTGCAGTGTGTTGCCCTACACTCGGCATACACAGAGTGGCTCCGAAGGGCTATGGGCCTGGATGTGACTTAGCGGGCCCATGGGGGCCTCGGGGTACTCAGTGTTCTTGCAGGAAATAGGGTGCCCATGCGAGGCTCCTAGATTTCCTGCAAAGCATACTGACATTAAAATAATGCAGAGCAGGGGCTTCCCTTGTGGTGCAATGTTTGGGAATCCACCTGCCGATGCAGCGGACATGGGTTCGAGCCCTGGTCCACCAAGATCTCACATGCTGCGGAGTACTTAACCCCTGAACCACAACGAATGAGCCTGCGCTCTAGAGACCGGGAGCCACAACAACTGAGCCCGCATGCCAGAACTAATGAAGTCCACGTGCCTAGATCCTGTGCTCCACAACAAGAGGAGTCACCGCAATGAGAAGCCCGCGCACCGCAACGAAGAGTAGCCCCCTCTCGCTGCAACTAGAGAAAGCTCACATGCAGCAACGACGACCCAACACAGTAAAAAAAAAATGATATATTAAATAAATAAATAAGTAGATAGATAAACAAATAAATAAATAAATAAACTAATGCAGAGCAGTGGCTACGGCCTCCTGAAAACTGCTGCACGCCTCCGCTTCTGCACGGCAATTCAGGGCCTTACCTTGAGGCAAGTGCTCACGCTGAGTGTCCCGGTAGCGCCACAGCATGGTAGGATGCTGACTTTCTCCTCGAGCAGAGTGACTTCAGGTACGAGGCCCTCGAAGAATTCTACGCAGAGTGTTTTCTCATGGCAGCTCAGATGGGGGCCGTGACGAACACTTCCAGGGCACATCGCACTGGCTAGAAATGTGGTCCTGGGACTGTTCCAGTGCTCTGGAAATGTAGCTCTCCATAAGGAACAGGCAGTGTGTTGCCCATCACTCAGCATACACAGAGGGCTTCCGAGGGATCGACCTTTGGGCCTCGATGTTGCTCAGCAGGCCCACAGGAGTCTGGAGGTACTCAGGGTTCTTGGAGCGAAAATGATGCACACCCGAGGGGCCTACGAGTCCTGAAAAGGGTACTTCCTTTAAAATAAAGCAGAACAGGGGCTTCCCTGGTGGCGCAGTGGTTGAGAATATGCCTGGCAATGCAGGGGACTCGGGTTCGAGCACTGGTCTGAGACGATCACACATGCCGCGGAGAAACTAGGCCCGTCGGCCACAATGACTGAACCTGCGCGTCTGGAGCCTGTGCTCCGCAACAAGAGAGTCCGCGATAGTGAGAGGCCCGCGCACCGCGATGAAGAGTGGCCCCAATTGCCGCAACTGGAGAGAGCCCTAGCCCAGAAACGAAGACCCAACATAGCGATCAATCAATCAAAAAATAAACCTTAAAAAAAAATAAAAAATAAAAAAATAAAATAAAATCAAGCAGAACAGCGACTAAGACCTCATGGAAACAGCTGCATGCCTCCCTTTCTGCGCGGCTACTCAGGGACTTACCTCGAGGCCAGTACTCACGTTGAGTTTCCCTTTAGCTCTAGAGCGTGGCAGGATGAGCTCCAACCCGCCCATCGAAGCAGCCGGCATAGCTAGAGAAAACTCATTTTCTACCCAGAGCCATGCCTACAGTGGCTAGTGGCCTGTCAACAGCACTCAATTTCAAGTAGCTTCAAGGCAGCATGAATGGAGCTTTCAAAATGGGAAAGCAAGGCTAGTTCCATCAGGCCCCCATTTCCAAGGGCACACGCAGCATATATCCCGGTGCTTTCTAAGAAGTCCAAAGAGACACAGGTTACCCTGTGGTTCCTTCCCTGAATCAACTCCTCGCAGCAGGGTGTTCTGCAAATAGCGAACTGCCTCAACGAAGGAACGCCCCAGCTAGGCCTCCGGGCCCGTGGCTCTTCAAAAGCCTGCAGTGTTACCAGAGGAACTGGGCTTTAGTTGCAGGCGGAACGCAAGCCGACTTTCTCTTGGAGGCAGGGAGACTTCAGGCAGGGACTCCCAGATTGAATACGAAGCCGAGGGTTTTTCTCAGTGCAGCTCAGACTTGGGCAATGAGCCAGACTTGCACGGCACGTTGGACCTGCTAGAACGGTGTTCGTGGACCTGTTCGAGTGCTGGGGAATTCAAGCTGTCCCACGAAGGATTGCAGTGTGTTGCCCTACACTCGGCATACACAGAGTGGCTCCGAAGGGCTATGGGCCTGGATGTGGCTTAGCGGGCCCATGGGGGCCTCGGGGTACTCAGTGTTCTTGCAGGAAATAGGGTGCCCACGCGAGGCTCCTAGATGTCCTGCAAAGCATACTGACATTAAAATAATGCAGAGCAGGGGCTTCCCTTGTGGTGCAATGTTTGGGAATCCACCTGCCGATGCAGCGGACATGGGTTCGAGCCCTGGTCCACCAAGATCTCACATGCTGCGGAGTACTTAAGCCCGTGAACCACAACGAATGAGCCTGCGCTCTAGAGACCGGGAGCCACAACGACTGAGCCCGCATGCCAGAACTAATGAAGTCCACGTGCCTAGAGCCTGTGCTCCACAAGAAGAGGAGTCACCGCGATGAGAAGCCCGCGCACCGCAACGAAGAGTAGCCCCCGCTCGCTGCAACTAGAGAAAGCTCACATGCAGCAACGACGACCCAACACAGTAAAAAAAAAATGATATATTAAATAAATAAATAAATAGATAGATAAACAAATAAATAAATAAATAAACTAATGCAGAGCAGTGGCTACGGCCTCCTGAAAACTGCTGCACGCCTCCGCTTCTGCACGGCAATTCAGGGCCTTACCTTGAGGCAAGTGCTCACGCTGAGTGTCCCGTTACCGCTACAGCATGGTAGGATGCTGACTTTCTCCTCGAGCAGAGTGACTTCCGGTACAAGGCCCTCGAAGAATTCTACGCAGAGTGTTTTCTCATGGCAGCTCAGACGGGGGCCGTGACGAACACTTCCAGGGCACGTCGCACTGGCTAGATATGTGGTCCTGGGGCTATTCCAGTGCTCTGGAAATGTAGCTCTCCTTAAGGAACAGGCACTGTGTTGCCCATCACTCAGCATACACAGAGGGCTTCCGAGGGATCGACCTTTGGGCCTCGATGTTGCTCAGCAGGCCCACAGGAGTCTGGAGGTACTCAGGGTTCTTGGAGCGAAAATGATGCACACCCGAGGGGCCTATGAGTCCTGAAAAGGGTACTTCCTTTAAAATAAAGCAGAACAGGGGCTTCCCTGGTGGCGCAGTGGTTGAGAATATGCCTGCCAATGCAGGGGACACGGGTTCGAGCCCTGGTCTGAGAGGATCACACATGCCGCGGAGAAACTGGGCCCGTGGGCCACAATGACTGAACCTGCGCGTCAGGAGCCTGTGCTCCGCAACAAGAGAGTCCGCGATAGTGAGAAGCCTGCGAACTGCGATGAAGAGTGGCCCCAATTGCCGCAACTGGAGAGAGCCTTAGCACAGAAACGAAGACCCAACATAGCGATCAATCAATCAAAAAATAAACCTTAAAAAAAAATAAAAAATAAAAAAATAAAATAAAATCAAGCAGAACAGCGACTAAGACCTCATGGAAACAGCTGCATGCCTCCCTTTCTGCGCGGCTACTCAGGGACTTACTTCGAGGCCAGTACTCACGTTGAGTTTCCCTTTAGCTCTAGAGCGTGGCAGGATGAGCTCCAACCCGCCCATCGAAGCAGACGGCAAAACTAGAGAAAACTCATTTTCTACCCAGAGCCGTGCCTACAGTGGCTAGTGGCCTGTCAACAGCACTCAATTTCAAGTAGCTTCAAGACAGCATGAACGGAGCTTTCAAAATGGGAAAGCAAGGCTAGTTCCATCAGGCCCCCATTTCCAAGGGCACACGCAGCATATATCCCGGTGCTTTCTAAGAAGTCCAAAGAGACACAGGTTACCCTGTGGTTCCTTCCCTGAATCAACTCCTCGCAGCACGGTGTTCTGCAAATAGCGAACTGCCTCAACGAAGGAACGCCCCAGCTAGGCCTCCGGGCCCGTGGCTCTTCAAAAGCCTGCAGTGTTACCAGAGGAACTGGGCTTTAGTTGCAGGCGGAACGCAAGCCGACTTTCTCTGGGAGGCAGGGAGACTTCAGGCAGGGACTCCCAGATGGAATATGAAGCCGAGGGTTTTTCTCAGTGCAGCTCAGACTTGGGCAATGAGCCAGACTTGCACGGCACGTTGGACCTGCTAGAACGGTGTTCGTGGACCTGTTCGAGTGCTGGGGAATTCAAGCTGTCCCAAGAAGGAGTGCAGTGTGTTGCCCTACACTCGGCATACACAGAGTGGCTCCGAAGGGCTATGGGCCTGGATGTGGCTTAGCGGGCCCATGGGGGCCTCGGGGTACTCAGTGTTCTTGCAGGAAATAGGGTGCCCACGCGAGGCTCCTAGATGTCCTGCAAAGCATACTGACATTAAAATAATGCAGAGCAGGGGCTTCCCTTGTGGTGCAATGTTTGGGAATCCACCTGCCGATGCAGCGGACATGGGTTCGAGCCCTGGTCCACCAAGATCTCACATGCTGCGGAGTACTTAAGCCCGTGAACCACAACGAATGAGCCTGCGCTCTAGAGACCGGGAGCCACAACGACTGAGCCCGCATGCCAGAACTAATGAAGTCCACGTGCCTAGAGCCTGTGCTCCACAAGAAGAGGAGTCACCGCGATGAGAAGCCCGCGCACCGCAACGAAGAGTAGCCCCCGCTCGCTGCAACTAGAGAAAGCTCACATGCAGCAACGACGACCCAACACAGTAAAAAAAAAATGATATTTTAAATAAATAAATAAGTAGATAGATAAACAAATAAATAAATAAATAAACTAATGCAGACCATGGCTACGGCCTCCTGAAAACTGCTGCACGCCTCCGTTTCTGCACGGCAATTCAGGGCCTTACCTTGAGGCAAGTGCTCACGCTGAGTGTCCCGGTAGCGCCACAGCATGGTAGGATGCTGACTTTCTCCTCGAGCAGAGTGACTTCAGGTACGAGGCCCTCGAAGAATTCTACGCAGAGTGTTTTCTCATGGCAGCTCAGACGGGGGCCGTGACGAACACTTCCAGGGCACGTCCCACTGGCTAGAAATGTGGTCCTGAGGTTGTTCCAGTGCTCTGGAAATGTAGCTGTCTTTAAGGAACGTGCAGTGTGTTGCCCATCACTCGGCATACACAGAGGGCCTCCGAGGGACCGACCTTTGGGCCTCGATGTTGCTCAGCAGGCCCACAGGTGTCTGGAGGTACTCAGGGTTCTTGGAGCGAAAATGATGCACACCCGAGGGGCCTACGAGTCCTGAAAAGAGTACTTCCTTTAAAATAAAGCAGAACAGGGGCTTCCCTGGTGGCGCAGTGGTTGAGAATAACCCTGCCAATGCAGGGGACACGGGTTCGAGCCCTGGTCTGAGAGGATCACACATGCCGCGGAGAAACTGGGCCCGTGGGCCACAATGACTGAACCTGCGCGTCTGGAGCCTGTGCTCCGCAACAAGAGAGTCCGAGATAGTGAGAGGCCCGCGCACCGCGATGAAGAGTGGCCCCAATTGCCGCAACTGGAGAGAGCCCTAGCCCAGAAACGAAGACCCAACATAGCGATCAATCAATCAAAACATAAACCTTAAAAAAAAATAAAAAAATAAAATAAAATCAAGCAGAACAGCGACTAAGACCTCATGGAAACAGCTGCATGCCTCCCTTTCTGTGCGGCTACTCAGGGACTTACCTCGAGGCCAGTACTCACGTTGAGTTTCCCTTTAGCTCTAGAGCGTGGCAGGATGAGCTCCAACCCGCCCATCGAAGCAGCCGGCATAGCTAGAGAAAACTCATTTTCTACCCAGAGCCATGCCTACAGTGGCTAGTGGCCTGTCAACAGCACTCAATTTCAAGTAGCTTCAAGGCAGCATGAATGGAGCTTTCAAAATGGGAAAGCAAGGCTAGTTCCATCAGGCCCCCATTTCCAAGGGCACACGCAGCATATATCCCGGTGCTTTCTAAGAAGTCCAAAGAGACACAGGTTACCCTGTGGTTCCTTCCCTGAATCAACTCCTCGCAGCAGGGTGTTCTGCAAATAGCGAACTGCCTCAACGAAGGAATGCCCCAGCTAGGCCTCCGGGCCCGTGGCTCTTCAAAAGCCTGCAGTGTTACCAGAGGAACTGGGCTTTAGTTGCAGGCGGAACGCAAGCCGACTTTCTCTTGGAGGCAGGGAGACTTCAGGCAGGGACTCCCAGATGGAATACGAAGCCGAGGGTTTTTCTCAGTGCAGCTCAGACTTGGGCAATGAGCCAGACTTGCACGGCACGTTGGACCTGCTAGAACGGTGTTCGTGGACCTGTTCGAGTGCTGGGGAATTCAAGCTGTCCCAAGAAGGATTGCAGTGTGTTGCCCTACACTCGGCATACACAGAGTGGCTCCGAAGGGCTATGGGCCTGGATGTGACTTAGCGGGCCCATGGGGGCCTCGGGGTACTCAGTGTTCTTGCAGGAAATAGGGTGCCCATGCGAGGCTCCTAGATTTCCTGCAAAGCATACTGACATTAAAATAATGCAGAGCAGGGGCTTCCCTTGTGGTGCAATGTTTGGGAATCCACCTGCCGATGCAGCGGACATGGGTTCGAGCCCTGGTCCACCAAGATCTCACATGCTGCGGAGTACTTAAGCCCGTGAACCACAACGAATGAGCCTGCGCTCTAGAGACCGGGAGCCACAACGACTGAGCCCGCATGCCAGAACTAATGAAGTCCACGTGCCTAGATCCTGTGCTCCACAACAAGAGGAGTCACCGCAATGAGAAGCCCGCGCACCGCAACGAAGAGTAGCCCCCTCTCGCTGCAACTAGAGAAAGCTCACATGCAGCAACGACGACCCAACACAGTAAAAAAAAAATGATATATTAAATAAATAAATAAGTAGATAGATAAACAAATAAATAAATAAATAAACTAATGCAGAGCAGTGGCTACGGCCTCCTGAAAACTGCTGCACGCCTCCGCTTCTGCACGGCAATTCAGGGCCTTACCTTGAGGCAAGTGCTCACGCTGAGTGTCCCGGTAGCGCCACAGCATGGTAGGATGCTGACTTTCTCCTCGAGCAGAGTGACTTCAGGTACGAGGCCCTCGAAGAATTCTACGCAGAGTGTTTTCTCATGGCAGCTCAGATGGGGGCCGTGACGAACACTTCCAGGGCACATCGCACTGGCTAGAAATGTGGTCCTGGGACTGTTCCAGTGCTCTGGAAATGTAGCTCTCCATAAGGAACAGGCAGTGTGTTGCCCATCACTCAGCATACACAGAGGGCTTCCGAGGGATCGACCTTTGGGCCTCGATGTTGCTCAGCAGGCCCACAGGAGTCTGGAGGTACTCAGGGTTCTTGGAGCGAAAATGATGCACACCCGAGGGGCCTACGAGTCCTGAAAAGGGTACTTCCTTTAAAATAAAGCAGAACAGGGGCTTCCCTGGTGGCGCAGTGGTTGAGAATATGCCTGCCAATGCAGGGGACTCGGGTTCGAGCACTGGTCTGAGACGATCACACATGCCGCGGAGAAACTAGGCCCGTCGGCCACAATGACTGAACCTGCGCGTCTGGAGCCTGTGCTCCGCAACAAGAGAGTCCGCGATAGTGAGAGGCCCGCGCACCGCGATGAAGAGTGGCCCCAATTGCCGCAACTGGAGAGAGCCCTAGCCCAGAAACGAAGACCCAACATAGCGATCAATCAATCAAAAAATAAACCTTAAAAAAAAATAAAAAATAAAAAAATAAAATAAAATCAAGCAGAACAGCGACTAAGACCTCATGGAAACAGCTGCATGCCTCCCTTTCTGCGCGGCTACTCAGGGACTTACCTCGAGGCCAGTACTCACGTTGAGTTTCCCTTTAGCTCTAGAGCGTGGCAGGATGAGCTCCAACCCGCCCATCGAAGCAGCCGGCATAGCTAGAGAAAACTCATTTTCTACCCAGAGCCATGCCTACAGTGGCTAGTGGCCTGTCAACAGCACTCAATTTCAAGTAGCTTCAAGGCAGCATGAATGGAGCTTTCAAAATGGGAAAGCAAGGCTAGTTCCATCAGGCCCCCATTTCCAAGGGCACACGCAGCATATATCCCGGTGCTTTCTAATAAGTCCAAAGAGACACAGGTTACCCTGTGGTTCCTTCCCTGAATCAACTCCTCGCAGCAGGGTGTTCTGCAAATAGCGAACTGCCTCAACGAAGGAACGCCCCAGCTAGGCCTCCGGGCCCGTGGCTCTTCAAAAGCCTGCAGTGTTACCAGAGGAACTGGGCTTTAGTTGCAGGCGGAACGCAAGCCGACTTTCTCTTGGAGGCAGGGAGACTTCAGGCAGGGACTCCCAGATGGAATATGAAGCCGAGGGTTTTTCTCAGTGCAGCTCAGACTTGGGCAATGAGCCAGACTTGCACGGCACGTTGGACCTGCTAGAACGGTGTTCGTGGACCTGTTCGAGTGCTGGGGAATTCAAGCTGTCCCAAGAAGGAGTGCAGTGTGTTGCCCTACACTCGGCATACACAGAGTGGCTCCGAAGGGCTATGGGCCTGGATGTGGCTTAGCGGGCCCATGGGGGCCTCGGGGTACTCAGTGTTCTTGCAGGAAATAGGGTGCCCACGCGAGGCTCCTAGATGTCCTGCAAAGCATACTGACATTAAAATAATGCAGAGCAGGGGCTTCCCTTGTGGTGCAATGTTTGGGAATCCACCTGCCGATGCAGCGGACATGGGTTCGAGCCCTGGTCCACCAAGATCTCACATGCTGCGGAGTACTTAAGCCCGTGAACCACAACGAATGAGCCTGCGCTCTAGAGACCGGGAGCCACAACGACTGAGCCCGCATGCCAGAACTAATGAAGTCCACGTGCCTAGAGCCTGTGCTCCACAAGAAGAGGAGTCACCGCGATGAGAAGCCCGCGCACCGCAACGAAGAGTAGCCCCCGCTCGCTGCAACTAGAGAAAGCTCACATGCAGCAACGACGACCCAACACAGTAAAAAAAAAATGATATTTTAAATAAATAAATAAGTAGATAGATAAACAAATAAATAAATAAATAAACTAATGCAGACCATGGCTACGGCCTCCTGAAAACTGCTGCACGCCTCCGTTTCTGCACGGCAATTCAGGGCCTTACCTTGAGGCAAGTGCTCACGCTGAGTGTCCCGGTAGCGCCACAGCATGGTAGGATGCTGACTTTCTCCTCGAGCAGAGTGACTTCAGGTACGAGGCCCTCGAAGAATTCTACGCAGAGTGTTTTCTCATGGCAGCTCAGACGGGGGCCGTGACGAACACTTCCAGGGCACGTCCCACTGGCTAGAAATGTGGTCCTGAGGTTGTTCCAGTGCTCTGGAAATGTAGCTGTCTTTAAGGAACGTGCAGTGTGTTGCCCATCACTCGGCATACACAGAGGGCCTCCGAGGGACCGACCTTTGGGCCTCGATGTTGCTCAGCAGGCCCACAGGTGTCTGGAGGTACTCAGGGTTCTTGGAGCGAAAATGATGCACACCCGAGGGGCCTACGAGTCCTGAAAAGAGTACTTCCTTTAAAATAAAGCAGAACAGGGGCTTCCCTGGTGGCGCAGTGGTTGAGAATAACCCTGCCAATGCAGGGGACACGGGTTCGAGCCCTGGTCTGAGAGGATCACACATGCCGCGGAGAAACTGGGCCCGTGGGCCACAATGACTGAACCTGCGCGTCTGGAGCCTGTGCTCCGCAACAAGAGAGTCCGAGATAGTGAGAGGCCCGCGCACCGCGATGAAGAGTGGCCCCAATTGCCGCAACTGGAGAGAGCCCTAGCCCAGAAACGAAGACCCAACATAGCGATCAATCAATCAAAACATAAACCTTAAAAAAAAATAAAAAAATAAAATAAAATCAAGCAGAACAGCGACTAAGACCTCATGGAAACAGCTGCATGCCTCCCTTTCTGTGCGGCTACTCAGGGACTTACCTCGAGGCCAGTACTCACGTTGAGTTTCCCTTTAGCTCTAGAGCGTGGCAGGATGAGCTCCAACCCGCCCATCGAAGCAGCCGGCATAGCTAGAGAAAACTCATTTTCTACCCAGAGCCATGCCTACAGTGGCTAGTGGCCTGTCAACAGCACTCAATTTCAAGTAGCTTCAAGGCAGCATGAATGGAGCTTTCAAAATGGGAAAGCAAGGCTAGTTCCATCAGGCCCCCATTTCCAAGGGCACACGCAGCATATATCCCGGTGCTTTCTAAGAAGTCCAAAGAGACACAGGTTACCCTGTGGTTCCTTCCCTGAATCAACTCCTCGCAGCAGGGTGTTCTGCAAATAGCGAACTGCCTCAACGAAGGAATGCCCCAGCTAGGCCTCCGGGCCCGTGGCTCTTCAAAAGCCTGCAGTGTTACCAGAGGAACTGGGCTTTAGTTGCAGGCGGAACGCAAGCCGACTTTCTCTTGGAGGCAGGGAGACTTCAGGCAGGGACTCCCAGATGGAATACGAAGCCGAGGGTTTTTCTCAGTGCAGCTCAGACTTGGGCAATGAGCCAGACTTGCACGGCACGTTGGACCTGCTAGAACGGTGTTCGTGGACCTGTTCGAGTGCTGGGGAATTCAAGCTGTCCCAAGAAGGATTGCAGTGTGTTGCCCTACACTCGGCATACACAGAGTGGCTCCGAAGGGCTATGGGCCTGGATGTGACTTAGCGGGCCCATGGGGGCCTCGGGGTACTCAGTGTTCTTGCAGGAAATAGGGTGCCCATGCGAGGCTCCTAGATTTCCTGCAAAGCATACTGACATTAAAATAATGCAGAGCAGGGGCTTCCCTTGTGGTGCAATGTTTGGGAATCCACCTGCCGATGCAGCGGACATGGGTTCGAGCCCTGGTCCACCAAGATCTCACATGCTGCGGAGTACTTAAGCCCGTGAACCACAACGAATGAGCCTGCGCTCTAGAGACCGGGAGCCACAACGACTGAGCCCGCATGCCAGAACTAATGAAGTCCACGTGCCTAGATCCTGTGCTCCACAACAAGAGGAGTCACCGCAATGAGAAGCCCGCGCACCGCAACGAAGAGTAGCCCCCTCTCGCTGCAACTAGAGAAAGCTCACATGCAGCAACGACGACCCAACACAGTAAAAAAAAAATGATATATTAAATAAATAAATAAGTAGATAGATAAACAAATAAATAAATAAATAAACTAATGCAGAGCAGTGGCTACGGCCTCCTGAAAACTGCTGCACGCCTCCGCTTCTGCACGGCAATTCAGGGCCTTACCTTGAGGCAAGTGCTCACGCTGAGTGTCCCGGTAGCGCCACAGCATGGTAGGATGCTGACTTTCTCCTCGAGCAGAGTGACTTCAGGTACGAGGCCCTCGAAGAATTCTACGCAGAGTGTTTTCTCATGGCAGCTCAGATGGGGGCCGTGACGAACACTTCCAGGGCACATCGCACTGGCTAGAAATGTGGTCCTGGGACTGTTCCAGTGCTCTGGAAATGTAGCTCTCCATAAGGAACAGGCAGTGTGTTGCCCATCACTCAGCATACACAGAGGGCTTCCGAGGGATCGACCTTTGGGCCTCGATGTTGCTCAGCAGGCCCACAGGAGTCTGGAGGTACTCAGGGTTCTTGGAGCGAAAATGATGCACACCCGAGGGGCCTACGAGTCCTGAAAAGGGTACTTCCTTTAAAATAAAGCAGAACAGGGGCTTCCCTGGTGGCGCAGTGGTTGAGAATATGCCTGCCAATGCAGGGGACTCGGGTTCGAGCACTGGTCTGAGACGATCACACATGCCGCGGAGAAACTAGGCCCGTCGGCCACAATGACTGAACCTGCGCGTCTGGAGCCTGTGCTCCGCAACAAGAGAGTCCGCGATAGTGAGAGGCCCGCGCACCGCGATGAAGAGTGGCCCCAATTGCCGCAACTGGAGAGAGCCCTAGCCCAGAAACGAAGACCCAACATAGCGATCAATCAATCAAAAAATAAACCTTAAAAAAAAATAAAAAATAAAAAAATAAAATAAAATCAAGCAGAACAGCGACTAAGACCTCATGGAAACAGCTGCATGCCTCCCTTTCTGCGCGGCTACTCAGGGACTTACTTCGAGGCCAGTACTCACGTTGAGTTTCCCTTTAGCTCTAGAGCGTGGCAGGATGAGCTCCAACCCGCCCATCGAAGCAGACGGCAAAACTAGAGAAAACTCATTTTCTACCCAGAGCCGTGCCTACAGTGGCTAGTGGCCTGTCAACAGCACTCAATTTCAAGTAGCTTCAAGACAGCATGAACGGAGCTTTCAAAATGGGAAAGCAAGGCTAGTTCCATCAGGCCCCCATTTCCAAGGGCACACGCAGCATATATCCCGGTGCTTTCTAAGAAGTCCAAAGAGACACAGGTTACCCTGTGGTTCCTTCCCTGAATCAACTCCTCGCAGCACGGTGTTCTGCAAATAGCGAACTGCCTCAACGAAGGAACGCCCCAGCTAGGCCTCCGGGCCCGTGGCTCTTCAAAAGCCTGCAGTGTTACCAGAGGAACTGGGCTTTAGTTGCAGGCGGAACGCAAGCCGACTTTCTCTGGGAGGCAGGGAGACTTCAGGCAGGGACTCCCAGATGGAATATGAAGCCGAGGGTTTTTCTCAGTGCAGCTCAGACTTGGGCAATGAGCCAGACTTGCACGGCACGTTGGACCTGCTAGAACGGTGTTCGTGGACCTGTTCGAGTGCTGGGGAATTCAAGCTGTCCCAAGAAGGAGTGCAGTGTGTTGCCCTACACTCGGCATACACAGAGTGGCTCCGAAGGGCTATGGGCCTGGATGTGGCTTAGCGGGCCCATGGGGGCCTCGGGGTACTCAGTGTTCTTGCAGGAAATAGGGTGCCCACGCGAGGCTCCTAGATGTCCTGCAAAGCATACTGACATTAAAATAATGCAGAGCAGGGGCTTCCCTTGTGGTGCAATGTTTGGGAATCCACCTGCCGATGCAGCGGACATGGGTTCGAGCCCTGGTCCACCAAGATCTCACATGCTGCGGAGTACTTAAGCCCGTGAACCACAACGAATGAGCCTGCGCTCTAGAGACCGGGAGCCACAACGACTGAGCCCGCATGCCAGAACTAATGAAGTCCACGTGCCTAGAGCCTGTGCTCCACAAGAAGAGGAGTCACCGCGATGAGAAGCCCGCGCACCGCAACGAAGAGTAGCCCCCGCTCGCTGCAACTAGAGAAAGCTCACATGCAGCAACGACGACCCAACACAGTAAAAAAAAAATGATATTTTAAATAAATAAATAAGTAGATAGATAAACAAATAAATAAATAAATAAACTAATGCAGACCATGGCTACGGCCTCCTGAAAACTGCTGCACGCCTCCGTTTCTGCACGGCAATTCAGGGCCTTACCTTGAGGCAAGTGCTCACGCTGAGTGTCCCGGTAGCGCCACAGCATGGTAGGATGCTGACTTTCTCCTCGAGCAGAGTGACTTCAGGTACGAGGCCCTCGAAGAATTCTACGCAGAGTGTTTTCTCATGGCAGCTCAGATGGGGGCCGTGACGAACACTTCCAGGGCACATCGCACTGGCTAGAAATGTGGTCCTGGGACTGTTCCAGTGCTCTGGAAATGTAGCTCTCCATAAGGAACAGGCAGTGTGTTGCCCATCACTCAGCATACACAGAGGGCCTCCGAGGGACCGACCTTTGGGCCTCGAGGTTGCTCAGCAGGCCCACAGGAGTCTGGAGGTACTCAGGGTTCTTGGAGTGAAAATGAGGCACACCCGAGGGGCATACGAGTCCTGAAAAGGGTACTTCCTTTAAAATAAAGCAGAACAGGGGCTTCCCTGGTGGCGCAGTGGTTGAGAATATGCCTGCCAATGCAGGGGACACGGGTTCGAGCCCTGGTCTGAGAGGATCACACATGCCGCGGAGAAACTGGGCCCTTGGGCCACAATGACTGAACCTGTGCGTCAGGAGCCTGTGCTCCGCAACAAGAGAGTCCGCGATAGTGAGAGGCCCGCGCACCGCGATGAAGAGTGGCCCCAATTGCCGCAACTGGAGAGAGCCCTAGCCCAGAAACGAAGACCCAACATAGCGATCAATCAATCAAAACATAAACCTTAAAAAAAAATAAAAAAATAAAATAAAATCAAGCAGAACAGCGACTAAGACCTCATGGAAACAGCTGCATGCCTCCCTTTCTGTGCGGCTACTCAGGGACTTACCTCGAGGCCAGTACTCACGTTGAGTTTCCCTTTAGCTCTAGAGCGTGGCAGGATGAGCTCCAACCCGCCCATCGAAGCAGCCGGCATAGCTAGAGAAAACTCATTTTCTACCCAGAGCCATGCCTACAGTGGCTAGTGGCCTGTCAACAGCACTCAATTTCAAGTAGCTTCAAGGCAGCATGAATGGAGCTTTCAAAATGGGAAAGCAAGGCTAGTTCCATCAGGCCCCCATTTCCAAGGGCACACGCAGCATATATCCCGGTGCTTTCTAAGAAGTCCAAAGAGACACAGGTTACCCTGTGGTTCCTTCCCTGAATCAACTCCTCGCAGCAGGGTGTTCTGCAAATAGCGAACTGCCTCAACGAAGGAATGCCCCAGCTAGGCCTCCGGGCCCGTGGCTCTTCAAAAGCCTGCAGTGTTACCAGAGGAACTGGGCTTTAGTTGCAGGCGGAACGCAAGCCGACTTTCTCTTGGAGGCAGGGAGACTTCAGGCAGGGACTCCCAGATGGAATACGAAGCCGAGGGTTTTTCTCAGTGCAGCTCAGACTTGGGCAATGAGCCAGACTTGCACGGCACGTTGGACCTGCTAGAACGGTGTTCGTGGACCTGTTCGAGTGCTGGGGAATTCAAGCTGTCCCAAGAAGGATTGCAGTGTGTTGCCCTACACTCGGCATACACAGAGTGGCTCCGAAGGGCTATGGGCCTGGATGTGACTTAGCGGGCCCATGGGGGCCTCGGGGTACTCAGTGTTCTTGCAGGAAATAGGGTGCCCATGCGAGGCTCCTAGATTTCCTGCAAAGCATACTGACATTAAAATAATGCAGAGCAGGGGCTTCCCTTGTGGTGCAATGTTTGGGAATCCACCTGCCGATGCAGCGGAAATGGGTTCGAGCCCTGGTCCACCAAGATCTCACATGCTGCGGAGTACTTAAGCCCGTGAACCACAACGACTGAGCCTGCGCTCTAGAGACCGGGAGCCACAACGACTGAGCCCGCATGCCAGAACTAATGAAGTCCACGTGCCTAGAGCCTGTGCTCCACAACAAGAGGAGTCACCGCAATTAGAAGCCCGCGCACCGCAACGAAGAGTAGCCCCCGCTCGCTGCAACTAGAGAAAGCTCACATGCAGCAACGACGACCCAACACAGTAAAAAAAAAAGATATATTAAATAAATAAATAAGTAGATAGATAAACAAATAAATAAATAAATAAACTAATGCAGAGCAGTGGCTACGGCCTCCTGAAAACTGCTGCACGCCTCCGCTTCTGCACGGCAATTCAGGGCCTTACCTTGAGGCAAGTACTCACGCTGAGTGTCCCGGTAGCGCCACAGCATGGTAGGATGCTGACTTTCTCCTCGAGCAGAGTGACTTCAGGTACGAGGCCCTCGAAGAATTCTACGCAGAGTGTTTTCTCATGGCAGCTCAGATGGGGGCCGTGACGAACACTTCCAGGGCACATCGCACTGGCTAGAAATGTGGTCCTGGGACTGTTCCAGTGCTCTGGAAATGTAGCTCTCCATAAGGAACAGGCAGTGTGTTGCCCATCACTCAGCATACACAGAGGGCCTCCGAGGGACCGACCTTTGGGCCTCGAGGTTGCTCAGCAGGCCCACAGGAGTCTGGAGGTACTCAGGGTTCTTGGAGTGAAAATGAGGCACACCCGAGGGGCATACGAGTCCTGAAAAGGGTACTTCCTTTAAAATAAAGCAGAACAGGGGCTTCCCTGGTGGCGCAGTGGTTGAGAATATGCCTGCCAATGCAGGGGACACGGGTTCGAGCCCTGGTCTGAGAGGATCACACATGCCGCGGAGAAACTGGGCCCTTGGGCCACAATGACTGAACCTGTGCGTCAGGAGCCTGTGCTCCGCAACAAGAGAGTCCGCGATAGTGAGAGGCCCGCGCACCGCGATGAAGAGTGGCCCCAATTGCCGCAACTGGAGAGAGCCCTAGCACAGAAACGAAGACCCAACATAGCGATCAATCAATCAAAAAATAAACCTTAAAAAAAAAATAAAAAATAAAATAAAATCAAGCAGAACAGCGACTAAGACCTCATGGAAACAGCTGCATGCCTCCCTTTCTGCGCGGCTACTCAGGGACTTACTTCGAGGCCAGTACTCACGTTGAGTTTCCCTTTAGCTCTAGAGCATGGCAGGATGAGCTCCAACCCGCCCATCGAAGCAGACGGCAAAACTAGAGAAAACTCATTTTCTACCCAGAGCCATGCCTACAGTGGCTAGTGGCCTGTCAACAGCACTCAATTTCAAGTAGCTTCAAGACAGCATGAATGGAGCTTTCAAAATGGGAAAGCAAGGCTAGTTCCATCAGGCCCCCATTTCCAAGGGCACACGCAGCATATATCCCGGTGCTTTCTAAGAAGTCCAAAGAGACACAGGTTACCCTGTGGTTCCTTCCCTGAATCAACTCCTCGCAGCACGGTGTTCTGCAAATAGCGAACTGCCTCAACGAAGGAACGCCCCAGCTAGGCCTCCGGGCCCGTGGCTCTTCAAAAGCCTGCAGTGTTACCAGAGGAACTGGGCTTTAGTTGCAGGCGGAACGCAAGCCGACTTTCTCTGGGAGGCAGGGAGACTTCAGGCAGGGACTCCCAGATGGAATATGAAGCCGAGGGTTTTTCTCAGTGCAGCTCAGACTTGGGCAATGAGCCAGACTTGCACGGCACGTTGGACCTGCTAGAACGGTGTTCGTGGACCTGTTCGAGTGCTGGGGAATTCAAGCTGTCCCAAGAAGGAGTGCAGTGTGTTGCCCTACACTCGGCATACACAGAGTGGCTCCGAAGGGCTATGGGCCTGGATGTGGCTTAGCGGGCCCATGGGGGCCTCGGGGTACTCAGTGTTCTTGCAGGAAATAGGGTGCCCACGCGAGGCTCCTAGATGTCCTGCAAAGCATACTGACATTAAAATAATGCAGAGCAGGGGCTTCCCTTGTGGTGCAATGTTTGGGAATCCACCTGCCGATGCAGCGGACATGGGTTCGAGCCCTGGTCCACCAAGATCTCACATGCTGCGGAGTACTTAAGCCCGTGAACCACAACGAATGAGCCTGCGCTCTAGAGACCGGGAGCCACAACGACTGAGCCCGCATGCCAGAACTAATGAAGTCCACGTGCCTAGAGCCTGTGCTCCACAAGAAGAGGAGTCACCGCGATGAGAAGCCCGCGCACCGCAACGAAGAGTAGCCCCCGCTCGCTGCAACTAGAGAAAGCTCACATGCAGCAACGACGACCCAACACAGTAAAAAAAAAATGATATTTTAAATAAATAAATAAGTAGATAGATAAACAAATAAATAAATAAATAAACTAATGCAGACCATGGCTACGGCCTCCTGAAAACTGCTGCACGCCTCCGTTTCTGCACGGCAATTCAGGGCCTTACCTTGAGGCAAGTGCTCACGCTGAGTGTCCCGGTAGCGCCACAGCATGGTAGGATGCTGACTTTCTCCTCGAGCAGAGTGACTTCAGGTACGAGGCCCTCGAAGAATTCTACGCAGAGTGTTTTCTCATGGCACCTCAGACGGGGGCCGTGAGGAACACTTCCAGGGCACGTCCCACTGGCTAGAAATGTGGTCCTGAGGTTGCTCCAGTGCTCTGGAAATGTAGCTGTCCTTAAGGAACGTGCAGTGTGTTGCCCATCACTCGGCATACACAGAGGGCCTCCGAGGGACCGACCTTTGGGCCTCGATGTTGCTCAGCAGGCCCACAGGTGTCTGGAGGTACTCAGGGTTCTTGGAGCGAAAATGATGCACACCCGAGGGGCCTACGAGTTCTGAAAAGGGTACTTCCTTTAAAATAAAGCAGAACAGGGGCTTCCCTGGTGGCGCAGTGGTTGAGAATATGCCTGCCAATGCAGGGGACTCGGGTTCGAGCACTGGTCTGAGACGATCACACATGCCGCGGAGAAACTAGACCCCTCGTCCACAATGACTGAACCTGCGCGTCTGGAGCCTGTGCTCCGCAACAAGAGAGTCCGCGATAGTGAGAGGCCCGCGCACCGCGATGAAGAGTGGCCCCAATTGCCGCAACTGGAGAGAGCCCTAGCACAGAAACGAAGACCCAACATAGCGATCAATCAATCAAAAAATAAACCTTAAAAAAAAATAAAAAATAAAATAAAATCAAGCAGAACGGCGACTAAGACCTCATGGAAACAGCCGCATGCCTCCCTTTCTGCGCGGCTACTCAGAGACTTACCTTGAGGCCAATACTCACGTTGAGTTTCCCTTTAGCTCTAGAGCGTGGCAGGATGAGCTCCAACCCACCCATCGAAGCAGACGGCAAAACTAGAGAAAACTCATTTTCTACCCAGAGCCATGCCTACAGTGGCTAGTGGCCTGTCAACAGCACTCAATTTCAAGTAGCTTCAAGACAGCATGAATGGAGCTTTCAAAATGGGAAAGCAAGGCTAGTTCCATCAGGCCCCCATTTCCAAGGGCACACGCAGCATATATCCCGGTGCTTTCTAAGAAGTCCAAAGAGACACAGGTTACCCTGTGGTTCCTTCCCTGAATCAACTCCTCGCAGCAGGGTGTTCTGCAAATAGCGAACTGCCTCAACGAAGGAACGCCCCAGCTAGGCCTCCGGGCCCGTGGCTCTTCCAAAGCCTGCAGTGTTACCAGAGGAACTGGGCTTTAGTTGCAGGCGGAATGCAAGCCGACTTTCTCTGGGAGGCAGGGAGACTTCAGGCAGGGACTCCCAGATGGAATAGGAAGCCGAGGGTTTTTCTCAGTGCAGCTCAGACTTGGGCAATGAGCCAGACTTGCACGGCACGTTGGACATGCTAGAACGGTGTTCGTGGAACTGTTCGAGTGCTGGGGAATTCAAGCTGTCCCAAGAAGGATTGCAGTGTGTTGCCCTACACTCGGCATACACAGAGTGGCTCCGAAGGGCTATGGGCCTGGATGTGGCTTAGCGGGCCCATGGGGGCCTCGGGGTACTCAGTGTTCTTGCAGGAAATAGGGTGCCCACGCGAGGCTCCTAGATGTCCTGCAAAGCATACTGACATTAAAATAATGCAGAGCAGGGGCTTCCCTTGTGGTGCAATGTTTGGGAATCCACCTGCCGATGCAGCAGACATGGGTTCGAGCCCTGGTCCACCAAGATCTCACATGCTGCGGAGTACTTAAGCCCGTGAACCACAACGACTGAGCCTGCGCTCTAGAGACCGGGAGCCACAACGACTGAGCCCGCATGCCAGAACTAATGAAGTCCACGTGCCTAGAGCCTGTGCTCCACAACAAGAGGAGTCACCGCAATTAGAAGCCCGCGCACCGCAACGAAGAGTAGCCCCCGCTCGCTGCAACTAGAGAAAGCTCACATGCAGCAACGACGACCCAACACAGTAAAAAAAAAATGATATATTAAATAAATAAATAAATAGATAGATAAACAAATAAATAAATAAATAAACTAATGCAGAGCAGTGGCTACGGCCTCCTGAAAACTGCTGCACGCCTCCGTTTCTGCACGGCAATTCAGGGCCTTACCTTGAGGCAAGTGCTCACGCTGAGTGTCCCAGTAGCGCCACAGCATGGTAGGATGCTGACTTTCTCCTCGAGCAGAGTGACTTCAGGTACGAGGCCCTCGAAGAATTCTACGCAGAGTGTTTTCTCATGGCAGCTCAGACGGGGGCCGTGACGAACACTTCCAGGGCACGTCCCACTGGCTAGAAATGTGGTCCTGAGGTTGCTCCAGTGCTCTGGAAATGTAGCTGTCCTTAAGGAACGTGCAGTGTGTTGCCCATCACTCGGCATACACAGAGGGCCTCCGAGGGACCGACCTTTGGGCCTCGATGTTGCTCAGCAGGCCCATAGGTGTCTGGAGGTACTAAGGGTTCTTGGAGCGAAAATGATGCACACCCGAGGGGCCTACGAGTCCTGAAAAGGGTACTTCCTTTAAAATAAAGCAGAACAGGGGCTTCCCTGGTGGCGCAGTTGTTGAGAATATGCCTGCCAATGCAGGGGACTCGGGTTCGAGCACTGGTCTGAGACGATCACACATGCCGCGGAGAAACTAGGCCCGTGGGCCACAATGACTGAACCTGCGCGTCTGGAGCCTGTGCTCTGCAACAAGAGAGTCCGAGATAGTGAGACGCCCGCGCACCGCGATGAAGAGTGGCCCCAATTGCCGCAACTGGAGAGAGCCCTAGCCCAGAAACGAAGACCCAACATAGCGATCAATCAATCAAAAAATAAACCTTAAAAAAAAATAAAAAATAAAATAAAATCAAGCAGAACGGCGACTAAGACCTCATGGAAACAGCCGCATGCCTCCCTTTCTGCGCGGCTACTCAGAGACTTACCTTGAGGCCAATACTCACGTTGAGTTTCCCTTTAGCTCTAGAGCGTGGCAGGATGAGCTCCAACCCACCCATCGAAGCAGACGGCAAAACTAGAGAAAACTCATTTTCTACCCAGAGCCATGCCTACAGTGGCTAGTGGCCTGTCAACAGCACTCAATTTCAAGTAGCTTCAAGACAGCATGAATGGAGCTTTCAAAATGGGAAAGCAAGGCTAGTTCCATCAGGCCCCCATTTCCAAGGGCACACGCAGCATATATCCCGGTGCTTTCTAAGAAGTCCAAAGAGACACAGGTTACCCTGTGGTTCCTTCCCTGAATCAACTCCTCGCAGCAGGGTGTTCTGCAAATAGCGAACTGCCTCAACGAAGGAACGCCCCAGCTAGGCCTCCGGGCCCGTGGCTCTTCCAAAGCCTGCAGTGTTACCAGAGGAACTGGGCTTTAGTTGCAGGCGGAACGCAAGCCGACTTTCTCTGGGAGGCAGGGAGACTTCAGGCAGGGACTCCCAGATGGAATAGGAAGCCGAGGGTTTTTCTCAGTGCAGCTCAGACTTGGGCAATGAGCCAGACTTGCACGGCACGTTGGACATGCTAGAACGGTGTTCGTGGAACTGTTCGAGTGCTGGGGAATTCAAGCTGTCCCAAGAAGGATTGCAGTGTGTTGCCCTACACTCGGCATACACAGAGTGGCTCCGAAGGGCTATGGGCCTGGATGTGGCTTAGCGGGCCCATGGGGGCCTCGGGGTACTCAGTGTTCTTGCAGGAAATAGGGTGCCCACGCGAGGCTCCTAGATGTCCTGCAAAGCATACTGACATTAAAATAATGCAGAGCAGGGGCTTCCCTTGTGGTGCAATGTTTGGGAATCCACCTGCCGATGCAGCGGACATGGGTTCGAGCCCTGGTCCACCAAGATCTCACATGCTGCGGAGTACTTAAGCCCGTGAACCACAACGACTGAGCCTGCGCTCTAGAGACCGGGAGCCACAACGACTGAGCCCGCATGCCAGAACTAATGAAGTCCACGTGCCTAGAGCCTGTGCTCCACAAGAAGAGGAGTCACCGCAATTAGAAGCCCGCGCACCGCAACGAAGAGTAGCCCCCGCTCGCTGCAACTAGAGAAAGCTCACATGCAGCAACGACGACCCAACACAGTAAAAAAAAAATGATATATTAAATAAATAAATAAATAGATAGATAAACAAATAAATAAATAAATAAACTAATGCAGAGCAGTGGCTACGGCCTCCTGAAAACTGCTGCACGCCTCCGTTTCTGCACGGCAATTCAGGGCCTTACCTTGAGGCAAGTGCTCAAGCTGAGTGTCCCAGTAGCGCCACAGCATGGTAGGATGCTGACTTTCTCCTCGAGCAGAGTGACTTCAGGTACGAGGCCCTCGAAGAATTCTACGCAGAGTGTTTTCTCATGGCAGCTCAGACGGGGGCCGTGACGAACACTTCCAGGGCACGTCCCACTGGCTAGAAATGTGGTCCTGAGGTTGCTCCAGTGCTCTGGAAATGTAGCTGTCCTTAAGGAACGTGCAGTGTGTTGCCCATCACTCGGCATACACAGAGGGCCTCCGAGGGACCGACCTTTGGGCCTCGATGTTGCTCAGCAGGCCCATAGGTGTCTGGAGGTACTAAGGGTTCTTGGAGCGAAAATGATGCACACCCGAGGGGCCTACGAGTCCTGAAAAGGGTACTTCCTTTAAAATAAAGCAGAACAGGGGCTTCCCTGGTGGCGCAGTTGTTGAGAATATGCCTGCCAATGCAGGGGACTCGGGTTCGAGCACTGGTCTGAGACGATCACACATGCCGCGGAGAAACTAGGCCCGTGGGCCACAATGACTGAACCTGCGCGTCTGGAGCCTGTGCTCTGCAACAAGAGAGTCCGAGATAGTGAGACGCCCGCGCACCGCGATGAAGAGTGGCCCCAATTGCCGCAACTGGAGAGAGCCCTAGCCCAGAAACGAAGACCCAACATAGCGATCAATCAATCAAAACATAAACCTTAAAAAAAAATAAAAAAATAAAATAAAATCAAGCCGAACGGCGACTAAGACCTCATGGAAACAGCTGCATGCCTCCCTTTCTGTGCGGCTACTCAGGGACTTACCTCGAGGCCAGTACTCACGTTGAGTTTCCCTTTAGCTCTAGAGCGTGGCAGGATGAGCTCCAACCCGCCCATCGAAGCAGACGGCAAAACTAGAGAAAACTCATTTTCTACCCAGAGCCATGCCTACAGTGGCTAGTGGCCTGTCAACAGCACTCAATTTCAAGTAGCTTCAAGACAGCATGAACGGAGCTTTCAAAATGGGAAAGCAAGGCTAGTTCCATCAGGCCCCCATTTCCAAGGGCACACGCAGCATATATCCCGGTGCTTTCTAAGAAGTCCAAAGAGACACAGGTTACCCTGTGGTTCCTTCCCTGAATCAACTCCTCGCAGCAGGGTGTTCTGCAAATAGCGAACTGCCTCAACGAAGGAACGCCCCAGCTAGGCCTCCGGGCCCGTGGCTCTTCAAAAGCCTGCAGTGTTACCAGAGGAACTGGGCTTTAGTTGCAGGCGGAACGCAAGCCGACTTTCTCTGGGAGGCAGGGAGACTTCAGGCAGGGACTCCCAGATGGAATAGGAAGCCGAGGGTTTTTCTCAGTGCAGCTCAGACTTGGGCAATGAGCCAGACTTGCACGGCACGTTGGACATGCTAGAACGGTGTTCGTGGACCTGTTCGAGTGCTGGGGAATTCAAGCTGTCCCAAGAAGGATTGCAGTGTGTTGCCCTACACTCGGCATACACAGAGTGGCTCCGAAGGGCTATGGGCCTGGATGTGGCTTAGCGGGCCCATGGGGGCCTCGGGGTACTCAGTGTTCTTGCAGGAAATAGGGTGCCCACGCGAGGCTCCTAGATGTCCTGCAAAGCATACTGACATTAAAATAATGCAGAGCAGGGGCTTCCCTTGTGGTGCAATGTTTGGGAATCCACCTGCCGATGCAGCGGACATGGGTTCGAGCCCTGGTCCACCAAGATCTCACATGCTGCGGAGTACTTAAGCCCGTGAACCACAACGACTGAGCCTGCGCTCTAGAGACCGGGAGCCACAACGACTGAGCCCGCATGCCAGAACTAATGAAGTCCACGTGCCTAGAGCCTGTGCTCCACAAGAAGAGGAGTCACCGCAATGAGAAGCCCGCGCACCGCAACGAAGAGTAGCCCCCGCTCGCTGCAACTAGAGAAAGCTCACATGCAGCAACGACGACCCAACACAGTAAAAAAAAAATGATATATTAAATAAATAAATAAGTAGATAGATAAACAAATAAATAAATAAATAAACTAATGCAGAGCAGTGGCTACGGCCTCCTGAAAACTGCTGCACGCCTCCGTTTCTGCACGGCAATTCAGGGCCTTACCTTGAGGCAAGTGCTCACGCTGAGTGTCCCAGTAGCGCCACAGCATGGTAGGATGCTGACTTTCTCCTCGAGCAGAGTGACTTCAGCTACGAGGCCCTCGAAGAATTCTACGCAGAGTGTTTTCTCATGGCAGCTCAGACGGGGGCCGTGACGAACACTTCCAGGGCACGTCCCACTGGCTAGAAATGTGGTCCTGAGGTTGCTCCAGTGCTCTGGAAATGTAGCTGTCCTTAAGGAACGTGCAGTGTGTTGCCCATCACTCGGCATACACAGAGGGCCTCCGAGGGACCGACCTTTGGGCCTCGATGTTGCTCAGCAGGCCCACAGGTGTCTGGAGGTACTCAGGGTTCTTGGAGCGAAAATGATGCACACCCGAGGGGCCTACGAGTTCTGAAAAGGGTACTTCCTTTAAAATAAAGCAGAACAGGGGCTTCCCTGGTGGCGCAGTGGTTGAGAATATGCCTGCCAATGCAGGGGACTCGGGTTCGAGCACTGGTCTGAGACGATCACACATGCCGCGGAGAAACTAGGCCCGTCGGCCACAATGACTGAACCTGCGCGTCTGGAGCCTGTGCTCCGCAACAAGAGAGTCCGCGATAGTGAGAGGCCCGCGCACCGCGATGAAGAGTGGCCCCAATTGCGGCAACTGGAGAGAGCCCTAGCACAGAAACGAAGACCCAACATAGCGATCAATCAATCAAAAAATAAACCTTAAAAAAAAATAAAAAATAAAATCAAGCAGAACGGCGACTAAGACCTCATGGAAACAGCTGCATGCCTCCCTTTCTGCGCGGCTACTCAGAGACTTACCTTGAGGCCAATACTCACGTTGAGTTTCCCTTTAGCTCTAGAGCGTGGCAGGATGAGCTCCAACCCGCCCATCGAAGCAGACGGCAAAACTAGAGAAAACTCATTTTCTACCCAGAGCCATGCCTACAGTGGCTAGTGGCCTGTCAACAGCACTCAATTTCAAGTAGCTTCAAGACAGCATGAATGGAGCTTTCAAAATGGGAAAGCAAGGCTAGTTCCATCAGGCCCCCATTTCCAAGGGCACACGCAGCATATATCCCGGTGCTTTCTAAGAAGTCCAAAGAGACACAGGTTACCCTGTGGTTCCTTCCCTGAATCAACTCCTCGCAGCAGGGTGTTCTGCAAATAGCGAACTGCCTCAACGAAGGAACGCCCCAGCTAGGCCTCCGGGCCCGTGGCTCTTCAAAAGCCTGCAGTGTTACCAGAGGAACTGGGCTTTAGTTGCAGGCGGAACGCAAGCCGACTTTCTCTGGGAGGCAGGGAGACTTCAGGCAGGGACTCCCAGATGGAATAGGAAGCCGAGGGTTTTTCTCAGTGCAGCTCAGACTTGGGCAATGAGCCAGACTTGCACGGCACGTTGGACATGCTAGAACGGTGTTCGTGGACCTGTTCGAGTGCTGGGGAATTCAAGCTGTCCCAAGAAGGATTGCAGTGTGTTGCCCTACACTCGGCATACACAGAGTGGCTCCGAAGGGCTATGGGCCTGGATGTGGCTTAGCGGGCCCATGGGGGCCTCGGGGTACTCAGTGTTCTTGCAGGAAATAGGGTGCCCACGCGAGGCTCCTAGATGTCCTGCAAAGCATACTGACATTAAAATAATGCAGAGCAGGGGCTTCCCTTGTGGTGCAATGTTTGGGAATCCACCTGCCGATGCAGCGGACATGGGTTCGAGCCCTGGTCCACCAAGATCTCACATGCTGCGGAGTACTTAAGCCCGTGAACCACAACGACTGAGCCTGCGCTCTAGAGACCGGGAGCCACAACGACTGAGCCCGCATGCCAGAACTAATGAAGTCCACGTGCCTAGAGCCTGTGCTCCACAAGAAGAGGAGTCACCGCAATGAGAAGCCCGCGCACCGCAACGAAGAGTAGCCCCCGCTCGCTGCAACTAGAGAAAGCTCACATGCAGCAACGACGACCCAACACAGTAAAAAAAAAATGATATATTAAATAAATAAATAAGTAGATAGATAAACAAATAAATAAATAAATAAACTAATGCAGAGCAGTGGCTACGGCCTCCTGAAAACTGCTGCACGCCTCCGTTTCTGCACGGCAATTCAGGGCCTTACCTTGAGGCAAGTGCTCACGCTGAGTGTCCCAGTAGCGCCACAGCATGGTAGGATGCTGACTTTCTCCTCGAGCAGAGTGACTTCAGCTACGAGGCCCTCGAAGAATTCTACGCAGAGTGTTTTCTCATGGCAGCTCAGACGGGGGCCGTGACGAACACTTCCAGGGCACGTCCCACTGGCTAGAAATGTGGTCCTGAGGTTGCTCCAGTGCTCTGGAAATGTAGCTGTCCTTAAGGAACGTGCAGTGTGTTGCCCATCACTCGGCATACACAGAGGGCCTCCGAGGGACCGACCTTTGGGCCTCGATGTTGCTCAGCAGGCCCACAGGTGTCTGGAGGTACTCAGGGTTCTTGGAGCGAAAATGATGCACACCCGAGGGGCCTACGAGTTCTGAAAAGGGTACTTCCTTTAAAATAAAGCAGAACAGGGGCTTCCCTGGTGGCGCAGTGGTTGAGAATATGCCTGCCAATGCAGGGGACTCGGGTTCGAGCACTGGTCTGAGACGATCACACATGCCGCGGAGAAACTAGGCCCGTCGGCCAAAATGACTGAACCTGCGCGTCTGGAGCCTGTGCTCCGCAACAAGAGAGTCCGCGATAGTGAGAGGCCCGCGCACCGCGATGAAGAGTGGCCCCAATTGCGGCAACTGGAGAGAGCCCTAGCACAGAAACGAAGACCCAACATAGCGATCAATCAATCAAAAAATAAACCTTAAAAAAAAATAAAAAATAAAATCAAGCAGAACGGCGACTAAGACCTCATGGAAACAGCTGCATGCCTCCCTTTCTGCGCGGCTACTCAGAGACTTACCTTGAGGCCAATACTCACGTTGAGTTTCCCTTTAGCTCTAGAGCGTGGCAGGATGAGCTCCAACCCGCCCATCGAAGCAGACGGCAAAACTAGAGAAAACTCATTTTCTACCCAGAGCCATGCCTACAGTGGCTAGTGGCCTGTCAACAGCACTCAATTTCAAGTAGCTTCAAGACAGCATGAATGGAGCTTTCAAAATGGGAAAGCAAGGCTAGTTCCATCAGGCCCCCATTTCCAAGGGCACACGCAGCATATATCCCGGTGCTTTCTAAGAAGTCCAAAGAGACACAGGTTACCCTGTGGTTCCTTCCCTGAATCAACTCCTCGCAGCAGGGTGTTCTGCAAATAGCGAACTGCCTCAATGAAGGAACGCCCCAGCTAGGCCTCCGGGCCCGTGGCTCTTCAAAAGCCTGCAGTGTTACCAGAGGAACTGGGCTTTAGTTGCAGGCGGAACGCAAGCCGACTTTCTCTGGGAGGCAGGGAGACTTCAGGCAGGGACTCCCAGATGGAATAGGAAGCCGAGGGTTTTTCTCAGTGCAGCTCAGACTTGGGCAATGAGCCAGACTTGCACGGCACGTTGGACATGCTAGAACGGTGTTCGTGGACCTGTTCGAGTGCTGGGGAATTCAAGCTGTCCCAAGAAGGATTGCAGTGTGTTGCCCTACACTCGGCATACACAGAGTGGCTCCGAAGGGCTATGGGCCTGGATGTGGCTTAGCGGGCCCATGGGGGCCTCGGGGTACTCAGTGTTCTTGCAGGAAATAGGGTGCCCACGCGAGGCTCCTAGATGTCCTGCAAAGCATACTGACATTAAAATAATGCAGAGCAGGGGCTTCCCTTGTGGTGCAATGTTTGGGAATCCACCTGCCGATGCAGCGGACATGGGTTCGAGCCCTGGTCCACCAAGATCTCACATGCTGCGGAGTACTTAAGCCCGTGAACCACAACGACTGAGCCTGCGCTCTAGAGACCGGGAGCCACAACGACTGAGCCCGCATGCCAGAACTAATGAAGTCCACGTGCCTAGAGCCTGTGCTCCACAAGAAGAGGAGTCACTGCAATGAGAAGCCCGCGCACCGCAACGAAGAGTAGCCCCCGCTCGCTGCAACTAGAGAAAGCTCACATGCAGCAACGACGACCCAACACAGTAAAAAAAAAATGATATATTAAATAAATAAATAAGTAGATAGATAAACAAATAAATAAATAAATAAACTAATGCAGAGCAGTGGCTACGGCCTCCTGAAAACTGCTGCACGCCTCCGCTTCTGCACGGCAATTCAGGTCCTTACCTTGAGGCAAGTGCTCACGCTGAGTGTCCCAGTAGCGCCACAGCATGGTAGGATGCTGACTTTCTCCTCGAGCAGAGTGACTTCAGGTACGAGGCCCTCGAAGAATTCTACGCAGAGTGTTTTCTCATGGCAGCTCAGACGGGGGCCGTGACGAACACTTCCAGGGCACGTCCCACTGGCTAGAAATGTGGTCCTGAGGTTGCTCCAGTGCTCTGGAAATGTAGCTGTCCTTAAGGAACGTGCAGTGTGTTGCCCATCACTCGGCATACACAGAGGGCCTCCGAGGGACCGACCTTTGGGCCTCGATGTTGCTCAGCAGGCCCACAGGAGTCTGGAGGTACTCAGGGTTCTTGGAGTGAAAATGATGCACACCCGAGGGGCCTACGAGTCCTGAAAAGGGTACTTCCTTTAAAATAAAGCAGAACAGTGGCTTCCCTGGTGGCGCAGTGGTTGAGAATATGCCTGCCAATGCAGGGGACACGGGTTCGAGCCCTGGTCTGAGAGGATCACACATGCCGTGGAGAAACTGGGCCCGTGGGCCACAATGACTGAACCTGCGCGTCAGGAGCCTGTGCTCCGCAACAAGAGAGTCCGCGATAGTGAGAGGCCCGCGCAGCGCGATGAAGAGTGGCCCCAATTGCCGCAACTGGAGAGAGCCCTAGCACAGAAACGAAGACCCAACATAGCGATCAATCAATCAAAAAATAAACCTTAAAAAAAAATAAAAAATAAAAAAATAAAATAAAATCAAGCAGAACAGCGACTAAGACCTCATGGAAACAGCTGCATGCCTCCCTTTCTGCGCGGCTACTCAAGGACTTACTTCGAGGCCAGTACTCACGTTGAGTTTCCCTTTAGCTCTAGAGCGTGGCAGGATGAGCTCCAACCCGCCCATCGAAGCAGACGGCAAAACTAGAGAAAACTCATTTTCTACCCAGAGCCATGCCTACAGTGGCTAGTGGCCTGTCAACAGCACTCAATTTCAAGTAGCTTCAAGACAGCATGAACGGAGCTTTCAAAATGGGAAAGCAAGGCTAGTTCCATCAGGCCCCCATTTCCAAGGGCACACGCAGCATATATCCCGGTGCTTTCTAAGAAGTCCAAAGAGACACAGGTTACCCTGTGGTTCCTTCCCTGAATCAACTCCTCGCAGCAGGGTGTTCTGCAAATAGCGAACTGCCTCAACGAAGGAACGCCCCAGCTAGGCCTCCGGGCCCGTGGCTCTTCAAAAGCCTGCAGTGTTACCAGAGGAACTGGGCTTTAGTTGCAGGCAGAACGCAAGCCGACTTTCTCTGGGAGGCAGGGAGACTTCAGGCAGGGACTCCCAGATGGAATAGGAAGCCGAGGGTTTTTCTCAGTGCAGCTCAGACTTGGGCAATGAGCCAGACTTGCACGGCACGTTGGACATGCTAGAACGGTGTTCGTGGACCTGTTCGAGTGCTGGGGAATTCAAGCTGTCCCAAGAAGGATTGCAGTGTGTTGCCCTACACTCGGCATACACAGAGTGGCTCCGAAGGGCTATGGGCCTGGATGTGGCTTAGCGGGCCCATGGGGGCCTCGGGGTACTCAGTGTTCTTGCAGGAAATAGGGTGCCCACGCGAGGCTCCTAGATGTCCTGCAAAGCATACTGACATTAAAATAATGCAGAGCAGGGGCTTCCCTTGTGGTGCAATGTTTGGGAATCCACCTGCCGATGCAGCGGACATGGGTTCGAGCCCTGGTCCACCAAGATCTCACATGCTGCGGAGTACTTAAGCCCGTGAACCACAACGACTGAGCCTGCGCTCTAGAGACCGGGAGCCACAACGACTGAGCCCGCATGCCAGAACTAATGAAGTCCACGTGCCTAGAGCCTGTGCTCCACAAGAAGAGGAGTCACCGCAATGAGAAGCCCGCGCACCGCAACGAAGAGTAGCCCCCGCTCGCTGCAACTAGAGAAAGCTCACATGCAGCAACGACGACCCAACACAGTAAAAAAAAAATGATATATTAAATAAATAAATAAGTAGATAGATAAACAAATAAATAAATAAATAAACTAATGCAGAGCAGTGGCTACGGCCTCCTGAAAACTGCTGCACGCCTCCGCTTCTGCACGGCAATTCAGGGCCTTACCTTGAGGCAAGTGCTCAAGCTGAGTGTCCCAGTAGCGCCACAGCATGGTAGGATGCTGACTTTCTCCTCGAGCAGAGTGACTTCAGGTACGAGGCCCTCGAAGAATTCTACGCAGAGTGTTTTCTCATGGCAGCTCAGACGGGGGCCGTGACGAACACTTCCAGGGCACGTCCCACTGGCTAGAAATGTGGTCCTGAGGTTGCTCCAGTGCTCTGGAAATGTAGCTGTCCTTAAGGAACGTGCAGTGTGTTGCCCATCACTCGGCATACACAGAGGGCCTCCGAGGGACCGACCTTTGGGCCTCGATGTTGCTCAGCAGGCCCACAGGAGTCTGGAGGTACTCAGGGTTCTTGGAGCGAAAATGATGCACACCCGAGGGGCCTACGAGTCCTGAAAAGGGTACTTCCTTTAAAATAAAGCAGAACAGTGGCTTCCCTGGTGGCGCAGTGGTTGAGAATATGCCTGCCAATGCAGGGGACACGGGTTCGAGCCCTGGTCTGAGAGGATCACACATGCCGCGGAGAAACTGGGCCCGTGGGCCACAATGACTGAACCTGCGCGTCAGGAGCCTGTGCTCCGCAACAAGAGAGTCCGCGATAGTGAGAGGCCCGCGCACCGCGATGAAGAGTGGCCCCAATTGCCGCAACTGGAGAGAGCCCTAGCACAGAAACGAAGACCCAACATAGCGATCAATCAATCAAAAAATAAACCTTAAAAAAAAATAAAAAATAAAAAAATAAAATAAAATCAAGCAGAACAGCGACTAAGACCTCATGGAAACAGCTGCATGCCTCCCTTTCTGCGCGGCTACTCAGGGACTTACTTCGAGGCCAGTACTCACGTTGAGTTTCCCTTTAGCTCTAGAGCGTGGCAGGATGAGCTCCAACCCGCCCATCGAAGCAGACGGCAAAACTAGAGAAAACTCATTTTCTACCCAGAGCCATGCCTACAGTGGCTAGTGGCCTGTCAACAGCACTCAATTTCAAGTAGCTTCAAGACAGCATGAACGGAGCTTTCAAAATGGGAAAGCAAGGCTAGTTCCATCAGGCCCCCATTTCCAAGGGCACACGCAGCATATATCCCGGTGCTTTCTAAGAAGTCCAAAGAGACACAGGTTACCCTGTGGTTCCTTCCCTGAATCAACTCCTCGCAGCAGGGTGTTCTGCAAATAGCGAACTGCCTCAACGAAGGAACGCCCCAGCTAGGCCTCCGGGCCCGTGGCTCTTCAAAAGCCTGCAGTGTTACCAGAGGAACTGGGCTTTAGTTGCAGGCGGAACGCAAGCCGACTTTCTCTGGGAGGCAAGGAGACTTCAGGCAGGGACTCCCAGATGGAATATGAAGCCGAGGGTTTTTCTCAGTGCAGCTCAGACTTGGGCAATGAGCCAGACTTGCACGGCACGTTGGACCTGCTAGAACGGTGTTCGTGGACCTGTTCGAGTGCTGGGGAATTCAAGCTGTCCCAAGAAGGATTGCAGTGTGTTGCCCTACACTCGGCATACACAGAGTGGCTCCGAAGGGCTATGGGCCTGGATGTGGCTTAGCGGGCCCATGGGGGCCTCGGGGTACTCAGTGTTCTTGCAGGAAATAGGGTGCCCACGCGAGGCTCCTAGATGTCCTGCAAAGCATACTGACATTAAAATAATGCAGAGCAGGGGCTTCCCTTGTGGTGCAATGTTTGGGAATCCACCTGCCGATGCAGCGGACATGGGTTCGAGCCCTGGTCCACCAAGATCTCACATGCTGCGGAGTACTTAAGCCCGTGAACCACAACGACTGAGCCTGCCCTCTAGAGACCAGGAGCCACAACGACTGAGCCCGCATGCCAGAACTAATGAAGTCCACGTGCCTAGAGCCTGTGCTCCACAAGAAGAGGAGTCACCGCAATGAGAAGCCCGCGCACCGCAACGAAGAGTAGCCCCCGCTCGCTGCAACTAGAGAAAGCTCACATGCAGCAACGACGACCCAACACAGTAAAAAAAAAATGATATATTAAATAAATAAATAAATAGATAGATAAACAAATAAATAAATAAATAAACTAATGCAGAGCAGTGGCTACGGCCTCCTGAAAACTGCTGCACGCCTCCGTTTCTGCACGGCAATTCAGGGCCTTACCTTGAGGCAAGTGCTCACGCTGAGTGTCCCGGTAGCGCCACAGCATGGTAGGATGCTGACTTTCTCCTCGAGCAGAGTGACTTCAGGTACGAGGCCCTCGAAGAATTCTACGCAGAGTGTTTTCTCATGGCAGCTCAGACGGGGGCCGTGACGAACACTTCCAGGGCACGTCCCACTGGCTAGAAATGTGGTCCTGAGGTTGCTCCAGTGCTCTGGAAATGTAGCTGTCCTTAAGGAACGTGCAGTGTGTTGCCCATCACTCGGCATACACAGAGGGCCTCCGAGGGACCGACCTTTGGGCCTCGATGTTGCTCAGCAGGCCCACAGGTGTCTGGAGGTACTCAGGGTTCTTGGAGCGAAAATGATGCACACCCGAGGGGCCTACGAGTCCTGAAAAGGGTACTTCCTTTAAAATAAAGCAGAACAGGGGCTTCCCTGGTGGCTCAGTGGTTGAGAATATGCCTGCCAATGCAGGGGACTCGGGTTCGAGCACTGGTCTGAGACGATCACACATGCCGCGGAGAAACTAGGCCCGTCGGCCACAATGACTGAACCTGCGCGTCTGGAGCCTGTGCTCCGCAACAAGAGAGTCCGCGATAGTGAGAGGCCCGCGCACCGCGATGAAGAGTGGCCCCAATTGCCGCAACTGGAGAGAGCCCTAGCACAGAAACGAAGACCCAACATAGCGATCAATCAATCAAAAAATAAACCTTAAAAAAAAATAAAAAATAAAAAAATAAAATAAAATCAAGCCGAACGGCGACTAAGACCTCATGGAAACAGCTGCATGCCTCCCTTTCTGCGCGGCTACTCAGAGACTTACCTTGAGGCCAATACTCACGTTGAGTTTCCCTTTAGCTCTAGAGCGTGGCAGGATGAGCTCCAACCCGCCCATCGAAGCAGACGGCAAAACTAGAGAAAACTCATTTTCTACCCAGAGCCATGCCTACAGTGGCTAGTGGCCTGTCAACAGCACTCAATTTCAAGTAGCTTCAAGACAGCATGAATGGAGCTTTCAAAATGGGAAAGCAAGGCTAGTTCCATCAGGCCCCCATTTCCAAGGGCACACGCAGCATATATCCCGGTGCTTTCTAAGAAGTCCAAAGAGACACAGGTTACCCTGTGGTTCCTTCCCTGAATCAACTCCTCGCAGCAGGGTGTTCTGCAAATAGCGAACTGCCTCAACGAAGGAACGCCCCAGCTAGGCCTCCGGGCCCGTGGCTCTTCAAAAGCCTGCAGTGTTACCAGAGGAACTGGGCTTTAGTTGCAGGCGGAACGCAAGCCGACTTTCTCTGGGAGGCAGGGAGACTTCAGGCAGGGACTCCCAGATGGAATAGGAAGCCGAGGGTTTTTCTCAGTGCAGCTCAGACTTGGGCAATGAGCCAGACTTGCACGGCACGTTGGACATGCTAGAACGGTGTTCGTGGACCTGTTCGAGTGCTGGGGAATTCAAGCTGTCCCAAGAAGGATTGCAGTGTGTTGCCCTACACTCGGCATACACAGAGTGGCTCCGAAGGGCTATGGGCCTGGATGTGGCTTAGCGGGCCCATGGGGGCCTCGGGGTACTCAGTGTTCTTGCAGGAAATAGGGTGCCCACGCGAGGCTCCTAGATGTCCTGCAAAGCATACTGACATTAAAATAATGCAGAGCAGGGGCTTCCCTTGTGGTGCAATGTTTGGGAATCCACCTGCCGATGCAGCGGACATGGGTTCGAGCCCTGGTCCACCAAGATCTCACATGCTGCGGAGTACTTAAGCCCGTGAACCACAACGACTGAGCCTGCGCTCTAGAGACCGGGAGCCACAACGACTGAGCCCGCATGCCAGAACTAATGAAGTCCACGTGCCTAGAGCCTGTGCTCCACAAGAAGAGGAGTCACCGCAATGAGAAGCCCGCGCACCGCAACGAAGAGTAGCCCCCGCTCGCTGCAACTAGAGAAAGCTCACATGCAGCAACGACGACCCAACACAGTAAAAAAAAAATGATATATTAAATAAATAAATAAGTAGATAGATAAACAAATAAATAAATAAATAAACTAATGCAGAGCAGTGGCTACGGCCTCCTGAAAACTGCTGCACGCCTCCGTTTCTGCACGGCAATTCAGGGCCTTACCTTGAGGCAAGTGCTCACGCTGAGTGTCCCAGTAGCGCCACAGCATGGTAGGATGCTGACTTTCTCCTCGAGCAGAGTGACTTCAGGTACGAGGCCCTCGAAGAATTCTACGCAGAGTGTTTTCTCATGGCAGCTCAGACGGGGGCCGTGACGAACACTTCCAGGGCACGTCCCACTGGCTAGAAATGTGGTCCTGAGGTTGCTCCAGTGCTCTGGAAATGTAGCTGTCCTTAAGGAACGTGCAGTGTGTTGCCCATCACTCGGCATACACAGAGGGCCTCCGAGGGACCGACCTTTGGGCCTCGATGTTGCTCAGCAGGCCCACAGGTGTCTGGAGGTACTCAGGGTTCTTGGAGCGAAAATGATGCACACCCGAGGGGCCTACGAGTTCTGAAAAGGGTACTTCCTTTAAAATAAAGCAGAACAGGGGCTTCCCTGGTGGCGCAGTGGTTGAGAATATGCCTGCCAATGCAGGGGACTCGGGTTCGAGCACTGGTCTGAGATGATCACACATGCCGCGGAGAAACTAGGCCCGTTGGCCACAATGACTGAACCTGCGCGTCTGGAGCCTGTGCTCCGCAACAAGAGAGTCCGCGATAGTGAGAGGCCCGCGCACCGCGATGAAGAGTGGCCCCAATTGCCGCAAATGGAGAGAGCCCTAGCACAGAAACGAAGACCCAACATAGCGATCAATCAATCAAAAAATAAACCTTAAAAAAAAATAAAAAATAAAAAAATAAAATAAAATCAAGCCGAACGGCGACTAAGACCTCATGGAAACAGCTGCATGCCTCCCTTTCTGCGCGGCTACTCAGAGACTTACCTTGAGGCCAATACTCACGTTGAGTTTCCCTTTAGCTCTAGAGCGTGGCAGGATGAGCTCCAACCCGCCCATCGAAGCAGACGGCAAAACTAGAGAAAACTCATTTTCTACCCAGAGCCATGCCTACAGTGGCTAGTGGCCTGTCAACAGCACTCAATTTCAAGTAGCTTCAAGACAGCATGAATGGAGCTTTCAAAATGGGAAAGCAAGGCTAGTTCCATCAGGCCCCCATTTCCAAGGGCACACGCAGCATATATCCCGGTGCTTTCTAAGAAGTCCAAAGAGACACAGGTTACCCTGTGGTTCCTTCCCTGAATCAACTCCTCGCAGCAGGGTGTTCTGCAAATAGCGAACTGCCTCAACGAAGGAACGCCCCAGCTAGGCCTCCGGGCCCGTGGCTCTTCAAAAGCCTGCAGTGTTACCAGAGGAACTGGGCTTTAGTTGCAGGCGGAACGCAAGCCGACTTTCTCTGGGAGGCAGGGAGACTTCAGGCAGGGACTCCCAGATGGAATAGGAAGCCGAGGGTTTTTCTCAGTGCAGCTCAGACTTGGGCAATGAGCCAGACTTGCACGGCACGTTGGACATGCTAGAACGGTGTTCGTGGACCTGTTCGAGTGCTGGGGAATTCAAGCTGTCCCAAGAAGGATTGCAGTGCGTTGCCCTACACTCGGCATACACAGAGTGGCTCCGAAGGGCTATGGGCCTGGATGTGGCTTAGCGGGCCCATGGGGGCCTCGGGGTACTCAGTGTTCTTGCAGGAAATAGGGTGCCCACGCGAGGCTCCTAGATGTCCTGCAAAGCATACTGACATTAAAATAATGCAGAGCAGGGGCTTCCCTTGTGGTGCAATGTTTGGGAATCCACCTGCCGATGCAGCGGACATGGGTTCGAGCCCTGGTCCACCAAGATCTCACATGCTGCGGAGTACTTAAGCCCGTGAACCACAACGACTGAGCCTGCGCTCTAGAGACCGGGAGCCACAACGACTGAGCCCGCATGCCAGAACTAATGAAGTCCACGTGCCTAGAGCCTGTGCTCCACAAGAAGAGGAGTCACCGCAATGAGAAGCCCGCGCACCGCAACGAAGAGTAGCCCCCGCTCGCTGCAACTAGAGAAAGCTCACATGCAGCAACGACGACCCAACACAGTAAAAAAAAAATGATATATTAAATAAATAAATAAGTAGATAGATAAACAAATAAATAAATAAATAAACTAATGCAGAGCAGTGGCTACGGCCTCCTGAAAACTGCTGCACGCCTCCGCTTCTGCACGGCAATTCAGGGCCTTACCTTGAGGCAAGTGCTCAAGCTGAGTGTCCCAGTAGCGCCACAGCATGGTAGGATGCTGACTTTCTCCTCGAGCAGAGTGACTTCAGGTACGAGGCCCTCGAAGAATTCTACGCAGAGTGTTTTCTCATGGCAGCTCAGACGGGGGCCGTGACGAACACTTCCAGGGCACGTCCCACTGGCTAGAAATGTGGTCCTGAGGTTGCTCCAGTGCTCTGGAAATGTAGCTGTCCTTAAGGAACGTGCAGTGTGTTGCCCATCACTCGGCATACACAGAGGGCCTCCGAGGGACCGACCTTTGGGCCTCGATGTTGCTCAGCAGGCCCACAGGAGTCTGGAGGTACTCAGGGTTCTTGGAGTGAAAATGATGCACACCCGAGGGGCCTACGAGTCCTGGAAAGGGTACTTCCTTTAAAATAAAGCAGAACAGTGGCTTCCCTGGTGGCGCAGTGGTTGAGAATATGCCTGCCAATGCAGGGGACACGGGTTCGAGCCCTGGTCTGAGAGGATCACACATGCCGTGGAGAAACTGGGCCCGTGGGCCACAATGACTGAACCTGCGCGTCAGGAGCCTGTGCTCCGCAACAAGAGAGTCCGCGATAGTGAGAGGCCCGCGCAGCGCGATGAAGAGTGGCCCCAATTGCCGCAACTGGAGAGAGCCCTAGCACAGAAACGAAGACCCAACATAGCGATCAATCAATCAAAAAATAAACCTTAAAAAAAAATAAAAAATAAAAAAATAAAATAAAATCAAGCAGAACAGCGACTAAGACCTCATGGAAACAGCTGCATGCCTCCCTTTCTGCGCGGCTACTCAAGGACTTACTTCGAGGCCAGTACTCACGTTGAGTTTCCCTTTAGCTCTAGAGCGTGGCAGGATGAGCTCCAACCCGCCCATCGAAGCAGACGGCAAAACTAGAGAAAACTCATTTTCTACCCAGAGCCATGCCTACAGTGGCTAGTGGCCTGTCAACAGCACTCAATTTCAAGTAGCTTCAAGACAGCATGAACGGAGCTTTCAAAATGGGAAAGCAAGGCTAGTTCCATCAGGCCCCCATTTCCAAGGGCACACGCAGCATATATCCCGGTGCTTTCTAAGAAGTCCAAAGAGACACAGGTTACCCTGTGGTTCCTTCCCTGAATCAACTCCTCGCAGCAGGGTGTTCTGCAAATAGCGAACTGCCTCAACGAAGGAACGCCCCAGCTAGGCCTCCGGGCCCGTGGCTCTTCAAAAGCCTGCAGTGTTACCAGAGGAACTGGGCTTTAGTTGCAGGCAGAACGCAAGCCGACTTTCTCTGGGAGGCAGGGAGACTTCAGGCAGGGACTCCCAGATGGAATAGGAAGCCGAGGGTTTTTCTCAGTGCAGCTCAGACTTGGGCAATGAGCCAGACTTGCACGGCACGTTGGACATGCTAGAACGGTGTTCGTGGACCTGTTCGAGTGCTGGGGAATTCAAGCTGTCCCAAGAAGGATTGCAGTGCGTTGCCCTACACTCGGCATACACAGAGTGGCTCCGAAGGGCTATGGGCCTGGATGTGGCTTAGCGGGCCCATGGGGGCCTCGGGGTACTCAGTGTTCTTGCAGGAAATAGGGTGCCCACGCGAGGCTCCTAGATGTCCTGCAAAGCATACTGACATTAAAATAATGCAGAGCAGGGGCTTCCCTTGTGGTGCAATGTTTGGGAATCCACCTGCCGATGCAGCGGACATGGGTTCGAGCCCTGGTCCACCAAGATCTCACATGCTGCGGAGTACTTAAGCCCGTGAACCACAACGACTGAGCCTGCGCTCTAGAGACCGGGAGCCACAACGACTGAGCCCGCATGCCAGAACTAATGAAGTCCACGTGCCTAGAGCCTGTGCTCCACAAGAAGAGGAGTCACCGCAATGAGAAGCCCGCGCACCGCAACGAAGAGTAGCCCCCGCTCGCTGCAACTAGAGAAAGCTCACATGCAGCAACGACGACCCAACACAGTAAAAAAAAAATGATATATTAAATAAATAAATAAGTAGATAGATAAACAAATAAATAAATAAATAAACTAATGCAGAGCAGTGGCTACGGCCTCCTGAAAACTGCTGCACGCCTCCGCTTCTGCACGGCAATTCAGGGCCTTACCTTGAGGCAAGTGCTCAAGCTGAGTGTCCCAGTAGCGCCACAGCATGGTAGGATGCTGACTTTCTCCTCGAGCAGAGTGACTTCAGGTACGAGGCCCTCGAAGAATTCTACGCAGAGTGTTTTCTCATGGCAGCTCAGACGGGGGCCGTGACGAACACTTCCAGGGCACGTCCCACTGGCTAGAAATGTGGTCCTGAGGTTGCTCCAGTGCTCTGGAAATGTAGCTGTCCTTAAGGAACGTGCAGTGTGTTGCCCATCACTCGGCATACACAGAGGGCCTCCGAGGGACCGACCTTTGGGCCTCGATGTTGCTCAGCAGGCCCACAGGAGTCTGGAGGTACTCAGGGTTCTTGGAGTGAAAATGATGCACACCCGAGGGGCCTACGAGTCCTGAAAAGGGTACTTCCTTTAAAATAAAGCAGAACAGTGGCTTCCCTGGTGGCGCAGTGGTTGAGAATATGCCTGCCAATGCAGGGGACACGGGTTCGAGCCCTGGTCTGAGAGGATCACACATGCCGTGGAGAAACTGGGCCCGTGGGCCACAATGACTGAACCTGCGCGTCAGGAGCCTGTGCTCCGCAACAAGAGAGTCCGCGATAGTGAGAGGCCCGCGCAGCGCGATGAAGAGTGGCCCCAATTGCCGCAACTGGAGAGAGCCCTAGCACAGAAACGAAGACCCAACATAGCGATCAATCAATCAAAAAATAAACCTTAAAAAAAAATAAAAAATAAAAAAATAAAATAAAATCAAGCAGAACAGCGACTAAGACCTCATGGAAACAGCTGCATGCCTCCCTTTCTGCGCGGCTACTCAGGGACTTACTTCGAGGCCAGTACTCACGTTGAGTTTCCCTTTAGCTCTAGAGCGTGGCAGGATGAGCTCCAACCCGCCCATCGAAGCAGACGGCAAAACTAGAGAAAACTCATTTTCTACCCAGAGCCATGCCTACAGTGGCTAGTGGCCTGTCAACAGCACTCAATTTCAAGTAGCTTCAAGACAGCATGAACGGAGCTTTCAAAATGGGAAAGCAAGGCTAGTTCCATCAGGCCCCCATTTCCAAGGGCACACGCAGCATATATCCCGGTGCTTTCTAAGAAGTCCAAAGAGACACAGGTTACCCTGTGGTTCCTTCCCTGAATCAACTCCTCGCAGCAGGGTGTTCTGCAAATAGCGAACTGCCTCAACGAAGGAACGCCCCAGCTAGGCCTCCGGGCCCGTGGCTCTTCAAAAGCCTGCAGTGTTACCAGAGGAACTGGGCTTTAGTTGCAGGCGGAACGCAAGCCGACTTTCTCTGGGAGGCAAGGAGACTTCAGGCAGGGACTCCCAGATGGAATATGAAGCCGAGGGTTTTTCTCAGTGCAGCTCAGACTTGGGCAATGAGCCAGACTTGCACGGCACGTTGGACCTGCTAGAACGGTGTTCGTGGACCTGTTCGAGTGCTGGGGAATTCAAGCTGTCCCAAGAAGGATTGCAGTGTGTTGCCCTACACTCGGCATACACAGAGTGGCTCCGAAGGGCTATGGGCCTGGATGTGGCTTAGCGGGCCCATGGGGGCCTCGGGGTACTCAGTGTTCTTGCAGGAAATAGGGTGCCCACGCGAGGCTCCTAGATGTCCTGCAAAGCATACTGACATTAAAATAATGCAGAGCAGGGGCTTCCCTTGTGGTGCAATGTTTGGGAATCCACCTGCCGATGCAGCGGACATGGGTTCGAGCCCTGGTCCACCAAGATCTCACATGCTGCGGAGTACTTAAGCCCGTGAACCACAACGACTGAGCCTGCCCTCTAGAGACCAGGAGCCACAACGACTGAGCCCGCATGCCAGAACTAATGAAGTCCACGTGCCTAGAGCCTGTGCTCCACAACAAGAGGAGTCACCGCAATTAGAAGCCCGCGCACCGCAACGAAGAGTAGCCCCCGCTCGCTGCAACTAGAGAAAGCTCACATGCAGCAACGACGACCCAACACAGTAAAAAAAAAATGATATATTAAATAAATAAATAAATAGATAGATAAACAAATAAATAAATAAATAAACTAATGCAGAGCAGTGGCTACGGCCTCCTGAAAACTGCTGCACGCCTCCGTTTCTGCACGGCAATTCAGGGCCTTACCTTGAGGCAAGTGCTCACGCTGAGTGTCCCGGTAGCGCCACAGCATGGTAGGATGCTGACTTTCTCCTCGAGCAGAGTGACTTCAGGTACGAGGCCCTCGAAGAATTCTACGCAGAGTGTTTTCTCATGGCAGCTCAGACGGGGGCCGTGACGAACACTTCCAGGGCACGTCCCACTGGCTAGAAATGTGGTCCTGAGGTTGCTCCAGTGCTCTGGAAATGTAGCTGTCCTTAAGGAACGTGCAGTGTGTTGCCCATCACTCGGCATACACAGAGGGCCTCCGAGGGACCGACCTTTGGGCCTCGATGTTGCTCAGCAGGCCCACAGGTGTCTGGAGGTACTCAGGGTTCTTGGAGCGAAAATGATGCACACCCGAGGGGCCTACGAGTTCTGAAAAGGGTACTTCCTTTAAAATAAAGCAGAACAGGGGCTTCCCTGGTGGCGCAGTGGTTGAGAATATGCCTGCCAATGCAGGGGACTCGGGTTCGAGCACTGGTCTGAGACGATCACACATGCCGCGGAGAAACTAGGCCCGTCGGCCACAATGACTGAACCTGCGCGTCTGGAGCCTGTGCTCCGCAGCAAGAGAGTCCGCGATAGTGAGAGGCCCGCGCACCGCGATGAAGAGTGGCCCCAATTGCCGCAACTGGAGAGAGCCCTAGCACAGAAACGAAGACCCAACATAGCGATCAATCAATCAAAAAATAAACCTTAAAAAAAAATAAAAAATAAAAAAATAAAATAAAATCAAGCAGAACGGCGACTAAGACCTCATGGAAACAGCTGCATGCCTCCCTTTCTGCGCGGCTACTCAGAGACTTACCTTGAGGCCAATACACACGTTGAGTTTCCCTTTAGCTCTAGAGCGTGGCAGGATGAGCTCCAACCCGCCCATCGAAGCAGACGGCAAAACTAGAGAAAACTCATTTTCTACCCAGAGCCATGCCTACAGTGGCTAGTGGCCTGTCAACAGCACTCAATTTCAAGTAGCTTCAAGACAGCATGAATGGAGCTTTCAAAATGGGAAAGCAAGGCTAGTTCCATCAGGCCCCCATTTCCAAGGGCACACGCAGCATATATCCCGGTGCTTTCTAAGAAGTCCAAAGAGACACAGGTTACCCTGTGGTTCCTTCCCTGAATCAACTCCTCGCAGCAGGGTGTTCTGCAAATAGCGAACTGCCTCAACGAAGGAACGCCCCAGCTAGGCCTCCGGGCCCGTGGCTCTTCAAAAGCCTGCAGTGTTACCAGAGGAACTGGGCTTTAGTTGCAGGCGGAACGCAAGCCGACTTTCTCTGGGAGGCAGGGAGACTTCAGGCAGGGACTCCCAGATGGAATAGGAAGCCGAGGGTTTTTCTCAGTGCAGCTCAGACTTGTGCAATGAGCCAGACTTGCACGGCACGTTGGACATGCTAGAACGGTGTTCGTGGACCTGTTCGAGTGCTGGGGAATTCAAGCTGTCCCAAGAAGGATTGCAGTGTGTTGCCCTACACTCGGCATACACAGAGTGGCTCCGAAGGGCTATGGGCCTGGATGTGGCTTAGCGGGCCCATGGGGGCCTCGGGGTACTCAGTGTTCTTGCAGGAAATAGGGTGCCCACGCGAGGCTCCTAGATGTCCTGCAAAGCATACTGACATTAAAATAATGCAGAGCAGGGGCTTCCCTTGTGGTGCAATGTTTGGGAATCCACCTGCCGATGCAGCGGACATGGGTTCGAGCCCTGGTCCACCAAGATCTCACATGCTGCGGAGTACTTAAGCCCGTGAACCACAACGACTGAGCCTGCGCTCTAGAGACCGGGAGCCACAACGACTGAGCCCGCATGCCAGAACTAATGAAGTCCACGTGCCTAGAGCCTGTGCTCCACAAGAAGAGGAGTCACCGCAATGAGAAGCCCGCGCACCGCAACGAAGAGTAGCCCCCGCTCGCTGCAACTAGAGAAAGCTCACATGCAGCAACGACGACCCAACACAGTAAAAAAAAAATGATATATTAAATAAATAAATAAGTAGATAGATAAACAAATAAATAAATAAATAAACTAATGCAGAGCAGTGGCTACGGCCTCCTGAAAGCTGCTGCACGCCTCCGCTTCTGCACGGCAATTCAGGGCCTTACCTTGAGGCAAGTGCTCACGCTGAGTGTCCCAGTAGCGCCACAGCATGGTAGGATGCTGACTTTCTCCTCGAGCAGAGTGACTTCAGCTACGAGGCCCTCGAAGAATTCTACGCAGAGTGTTTTCTCATGGCAGCTCAGACGGGGGCCGTGACGAACACTTCCAGGGCACGTCCCACTGGCTAGAAATGTGGTCCTGAGGTTGCTCCAGTGCTCTGGAAATGTAGCTGTCCTTAAGGAACGTGCAGTGTGTTGCCCATCACTCGGCATACACAGAGGGCCTCCGAGGGACCGACCTTTGGGCCTCGATGTTGCTCAGCAGGCCCACAGGTGTCTGGAGGTACTCAGGGTTCTTGGAGCGAAAATGATGCACACCCGAGGGGCCTACGAGTTCTGAAAAGGGTACTTCCTTTAAAATAAAGCAGAACAGGGGCTTCCCTGGTGGCACAGTGGTTGAGAATATGCCTGCCAATGCAGGGGATTCGGTTTCGAGCACTGGTCTGAGACGATCACACATGCCGCGGAGAAACTAGGCCCGTCGGCCACAATGACTGAACCTGCGCGTCTGGAGCCTGTGCTCCGCAACAAGAGAGTCCGCGATAGTGAGAGGCCCGCGCACCGCGATGAAGAGTGGCCCCAATTGCCGCAACTGGAGAGAGCCCTAGCCCAGAAACGAAGACCCAACATAGTGATCAATCAATCAAAAAATAAACCTTAAAAAAAAATAAAAAATAAAAAAATAAAATGAAATCAAGCAGAAGAGCGACTAAGACCTCAAGGAAACAGCTGCATGCCTCCCTTTCTGTGCGGCTACTCAGGGACTTACCTCGAGGCCAGTACTCACGTTGAGTTTCCCTTTAGCTGTAGAGCGTGGCAGGATGAGCTCCAACCCGCCCATCGAAGCAGCCGGCATAGCTAGAGAAAACTCATTTTCTACCCAGAGCCATGCCTACAGTGGCTAGTGCCCTGTCAACAGCAGTCAATTTCAAGTAGCTTCAAGGCAGCATGAATGGAGCTTTCAAAATGGGAAAGCAAGGCTAGTTCCATCAGGCCCCCATTTCCAAGGGCACACGCAGCATATATCCCGGTGCTTTCTAAGAAGTCCAAAGAGACACAGGTTACCCTGTGGTTCCTTCCCTGAATCAACTCCTCGCAGCAGGGTGTTCTGCAAATAGCGAACTGCCTCAACGAAGGAACGCCCCAGCTAGGCCTCCGGGCCCGTGGCTCTTCAAAAGCCTGCAGTGTTACCAGAGGAACTGGGCTTTAGTTGCAGGCGGAACGCAAGCCGACTTTCTCTTGGAGGCAGGGAGACTTCAGGCAGGGACTCCCAGATGGAATACGAAGCCGAGGGTTTTTCTCAGTGCAGCTCAGAATTGGGCAATGAGCCAGACTTGCACGGCACGTTGGACCTGCTAGAACGGTGTTCGTGGACCTGTTCGAGTGCTGGGGAATTCAAGCTGTCCCAAGAAGGATTGCAGTGTGTTGCCCTACACTCGGCATACACAGAGTGGCTCCGAAGGGCTATGGGCCTGGATGTGGCTTAGCGGGCCCATGGGGGCCTCGGGGTACTCAGTGTTCTTGCAGGAAATAGGGTGCCCACGCGAGGCTCCTAGATGTCCTGCAAAGCATACTGACATTAAAATAATGCAGAGCAGGGGCTTCCCTTGTGGTGCAATGTTTGGGAATCCACCTGCCGATGCAGCGGACATGGGTTCGAGCCCTGGTCCACCAAGATCTCACATGCTGCGGAGTACTTAAGCCCGTGAACCACAACGACTGAGCCTGCGCTCTAGAGACCGGGAGCCACAACGACTGAGCCCGCATGCCAGAACTAATGAAGTCCACGTGCCTAGAGCCTGTGCTCCACAAGAAGAGGAGTCACCGCAATGAGAAGCCCGCGCACCGCAAAGAAGAGTAGCCCCCGCTCGCTGCAACTAGAGAAAGCTCACATGCAGCAACGACGACCCAACACAGTAAAAAAAAAAATGATATATTAAATAAATAAATAAATAGATAGATAAACAAATAAATAAATAAATAAACTAATGCAGAGCAGTGGCTACGGCCTCCTGAAAACTGCTGCACGCCTCCGCTTCTGCACGGCAATTCAGGGCCTTACCTTGAGGCAAGTGCTCACGCTGAGTGTCCCGGTAGCGCCACAGCATGGTAGGATGCTGACTTTCTCCTCGAGCAGAGTGACTTCAGGTACGAGGCCCTCGAAGAATTCTACGCAGAGTGTTTTCTCATGGCAGCTCAGACGGGGGCCGTGACGAACACTTCCAGGGCACGTCGCACTGGCTTGAAATGTGGTCCTGAGGCTGTTCCAGTGCTCTGGAAATGTAGCTGTCCTTAAGGAACGTGCAGTGTGTTGCCCATCACTCGGCATACACAGAGGGCTTCCGAGGGACCGACCTTTGGGCCTCGATGTTGCTCAGCAGGCCCACAGGTGTCTGGAGGTACTCAGGGTTTTTGGAGGGAAAATGATGCACACCTGAGGGGCCTACGAGTCCTGAAAAGGGTACTTCCTTTAAAATAAAGCAGAACAGGTGCTTCCTTGGTGGCGCAGTGGTTGAGAATATGCCTACCAATGCAGAGGACACGGGTTCGAGCCCTGGTCTGAGAGGATCACACATGCCGCGGAGAAACTGGGCCCGTGCACCACAACGACTGAACCTGCACTCTAGAGCCCGGGAGCCACAACGACTGAGCCCGCATGCCAGAACTAATGAAGTCCACGTTCCTAGAGCCTGTGCTCCACAACAAGAGGAGTCACCGCAATGAGAAGCCCGCGCACCGCAACGAAGAGTAGCCCCCGCTCGCTGCAACTAGAGAAAGCTCACATGCAGCAATGAGGACCCAACACAGTAAAAAAAAATGATATATTAAATAAATAAATAAATAGATAGATAGACAGATAGATAAACAAATAAATAAATAAATAAACGAATGCAGAGCAGTGGCTACAGCCTCCTGAAAACTGCTGCACGCCTCCGCTTCTGCACGGCAATTCAAGGCCTTACCTTTCGGCAAGTGCTCATGCTGAGTGTCCCGTTAGCGCCACAGCATGGTAGGATGCTGACTTTCTCCTCGAGCAGAGTGACTTCAGGTACGAGGCCTTCAAAGAATTCTACGCAGAGTGTTTTCTCATGGCAGCTCAGACGGGGGCCATGACGAAGACTTCTATGGCACGTTGGACTGTCTAGAAATGTGGTCCTGATGCTGTTCGAGTGCTCTGGAAATGTAACCCTAACTCTCTAACACTAACCCTCCCCCTCCCCTTAACCTTAAACCCTAAACCCTAAACCCTAACACCTAATACTTAACCCTATCCCTAGGCCCATCCGTAAAACCCTAACTCTAACCCTATCCCTAAACCTAGTCCTAACGAAGGCCACGAACTTGTCCCTAACTCAGTCCCTGATACAATAGCTAACAAAGGTTCTGATGCTAGTCCTAACTAAGGCCCTGACACTGTCCTTAACTAAGGCCCTGAAACTACTCCTAACTCAGGCCCTGGTCATGTCTTTAACTAAGACCCTAATGCTGATCCTACAAATGCCCTGATGCTGCTTCTAATTCATGCCCTGAAAATGTCCCTAGCTAATGCCCTGACGTTAGGCTTCACTCAGGCCCTGTCGCTCTCCCTAAGTCAGCCTCTGATGCTGTCCCTACCTGAAGCCCTGACACTGGTTCTAAAGAAGGCCCTGATACTCTCAGTAACTGAGGGCTTGACCCTATCCCTAGGTTACTTCCTGACACTATCCCTACATGTTAACCTGACCCTGTCCCTAGCTAACCTCCTGCCTCTTATGCTAACTAAAGCCTTTATGCTGTGCCTAAATCAGGCCCTGAATTTAGTCTGAAGGACGTGATACTGTCTCTAACTAAGGTCTAGATGCTCGTCCTAAGTCAGTGCCTGATACTGTCCCTAACTATGGCCCTACCCCTATTCCTAACTCAGGACCTGACACTGTACCTAACAGAAGGACCTGACACTAATCCTAACTAAGACCCTAACACTGTTCCTAACAAAGGCTCTGATGCTAGTCCTACCCAAGGCCCTGACACTGTCCCTAACTAAGGCCCTGACACTCCACCTAGCTCAGGCACTGACACTGTCCCTAACAAAGGCCCTGACACTACACCTAACTTAGGCCCCGACACTGTCCCTAACTAAGGCCCTGACACTACTCCTAACTGAGGCTCTGACACGATTCCTGACATAGACTCTGATGCTGGTCCTAAGGCCCTGACACTGTTCCTTACTAAGGCTCTGACACTACTCCTAACTCAGGCCGTGATACAATATATAACAAAGGCTATGATGCTAGTTCTAACTATGGCCCTGACACTGTCATAACTAAGGCCTTGACACTACACCTAACTCAGGCCCTGACACTGGCCCTAACTAAGGCCCTGACATTACTCCTAACTCAGGCCCTGACACTGGCCCTAACTAAGGCCCTGACACTACTCCTATCCCAGGCACTGACAGGATACCTAACGAAGGCTCTGATGCTAGGCGTAACTAAGGCCCTGACACTGTTCCGAACTAAGTTCTTGACATTACTCCTAACTCAGGCCCTGACATGATACCTAACAAAGGCTCTGATGCATTGGACATGTGCTTTTAGCAGTAGACCTAAGGCAAACAGTGATACATCATGAGTAATTACATTCTGATAACTTCACTAGGTAATTTTCCTTTCCTCTTAAACATCAGGGCAAAATGAAGCCAACACAGTAACTTTCATAAATACACACTTCAGTACAGAGGTGTCATTTACCCAATTGCTCCAAGTCCTAAGTAGCTTCAGGTGAAGGACTTCCCTGTGTCTGGGAAACACAGATCAAAGCCAGTAACAAAAAAACAAAAACATTATAACCATATACACCAGTTCACTCAGTAACCAATCCTTTTGTTAACTTTTTATGAAGCCATCCGATTCTCCATTAAGATTTTTCATTTCTTACCCAGTTTGGCATTATGATATGAAATTTATCAGAGACCTGTGCTTGCCAAAAGGTCCTTCACATACATCTTCTTGAAGATGGAGCAGTTTTGCAAAGTGTTAGAGCACAACAGTAACTATCTATAAATCACATAAAGACTTAAAAGGTCACGGTTAAACATTTGATCACAATGTAAATGACAAAAGAAACCATTATTGCTGTGACATACAACATTTGAAAATAACTAGAATTATGACTGATAAAATTTTACCAGGACATACTAGATTTTTAGGAATTCCATGTAATTTAACATACTATCAAATATTTCTCTCTGAGATGGCTCAAGGGCCTTCTAAAGCATCTCCAAGTTAGCTGGAGATCAAAAGAACTGTTAGAATTGGCCAAACAACACTCATTCACTGAACCAAAGTAAAGAGATTTCAAACAAAAATACAGATCACAGACACAGGCAAAGAAACTCACAAGCTGTCCACAATCAAAAACAGCATTCCAAGAAAACTTTGGAGGGAGAAACCAAATCCAGGCTTGCCCTAACCCACTTCCAACAAAATCCATCTTAGAAAATCCCGGTCATGCACAACTCTTTCCTCAGTGTTCCCTTTTCACAAATGTTCATCACTTCTGTATCCATCTTATGTTGCCCCTTATTTTTTTCCACATTCAGACACAACCAGCTCTAGTACAAAGTGACTTTCTTTTCTCTTTGTACCATCAGCCTGTTACCTAGCTGCTCACTTTCTTTATTACGTAGCTTCATAAATGTTTGAACATATAGAACTTCTTCTGTCTTTCTCTTCCTGTGACAAAACAACTAGCTGAAGGATAGTATAGTCATTTAGGCTACCATTCAAAGACCACCTTTCCGCATTTTTCAAGAATGTATCCATACACTGGCCAGACAAAATTACAATAGAATTTCATTCTTTTCTTAGTCTTAGGTTTACAACTATAGGTTGACCAGTCTGCCAGGACTTTGCCCATTGGCTATCAGATGGAACTGAAGAAGAAGCACTTCTTATGTCTGAACCATAGAACACTCAAATGCGGGCTAAGAACAAAACAAAATCCTAACCACCAATGGAAGCCTCAAACCAAAGGAACAAGAAACCAAACAGAAACCAAAAACCAAACAGCACAAGACTCAAATCAGCTTCCAAGTCTCAACTTAGCCTGTGACCTCTGTCCAAGTGGTGCACCTTCCAAATGAGATTTCCTGGAATGAAAAGTCACCCAAATGGGAACCAAGGTTCCCCCAAATGTACAGGGCTAAAAGAACCTCAGAGTGCCTGCCAGGGGAGTTACCACATGCTGGCTGAGGTGCTGCAACATCCCAAATGCTGTTTTTCTGGTTCCCCAAAATAATCCCTTGGAGTAGGACATTCGGGGCAGTCCAGGCAGGAGGAAGAGAGGAATGTCCTCAAGGCAAAGACAGCCTCGGCAGCTGCTAGGGTGGTCCCTCTTCCACCATCTACTCCTGCCCCAGAGTTTTAACTGCTGGGATGACTGGGGCTTGGCCTTTCCAGGCAAGGGTCCCACGTGGTCCGGCCTCTAAAAGAATTCTCCAACCCTACACTCTCTCGAAAGAGGCTGGCGTGGAGAAAATCTCAGTGTCCAATCAAGTCAGGGGACCCACAGGGGCCATCCCCAAGTCAGCCCCACACTGGGTACTAAATTTGATGTCGAAAACTCGACCTCTGTGCACCAGTGCCAAATCGAATCTCAGAGAGAGAGGTTTGGAGGAAGTAGAAAAGAATAGCTTTACTGCTTTGGCAGCCAAAGGGGGACACAGAAAACTCATGCCCTCAAAAACCGTGCGTCCCAATGCAGGAGGATCTGGTGAGGAGTTTTACAGAAATGGTTTAAGGACACAGTTGATCCTAAGGATTAGTGTGTGCACAGGGCCTTAACTCACTTTAATCTGGCCTCAGATGGTCTCTTGATGAGCTTCTCTGGAATGAAGAACACGAAAATCTTGTATTTTGTGGGGGTTTTAGGTTGGTAAAGCGCCCAAAGATACTCTTAAGTGTATCCCTTGAGGCAAAACCAGGATCCTGCCCCAAGGCTGCACTATTGTTTCTTGACTCTTCCTCCCTTGTCTCTGCATCCCCTCCCTTCCCTGATTAGCAACTATTCGAATCTGCCCTTTGGAACTCAGGGAAGGTCCTGGAGTCTCAAGCCTAACTAAGGCCCTGACACTACTCCTAACTCAGTCCCTGACACTGTACCTAACAAAGGCTCTGATGCAAATCCTAACTCAGGCCCTGACACTGTCTCTAACTAAGGCCCTGCTGCCATCAATATTTAAGTCCTGACATTATCCTGAGCTAATACCCTGACCCTGATCTTACCAAGGTCCTGAAACTGTACCAAACTAAGCCCCTGTCCCTAAGTGAGACCCTGAGGCTGTCCCTAACAGAGGCCCTGAGAATGTCTTTAACGAAGACCCTAAGGCTGATCCTACAGAGGCCCTTATGCTGCTCCTAAGTCATGCCCTGACACTGTCACTCACTCAGGCCCTAAAGATAGGCCTCACACAGGCCCTGTTGCCTTACCTTAGTTAGGCTCTGACGCTGTCCGTACGTGAAGCCCTGACACTGGTCCTGATGAAGGCCCTGACGCTGGTCCTAACTAAGGCCCTCATGCTCTCAATAACTAAGGCTTTCACGCTATCCCTAGCTCATATCCTGACACTATCCCTGGCCTGGAACCTGACTCTGTCCCGAGCTAATGTCCTGCCCCTTATCCTCACTGAAGCCCTAATGCTCTCCCTAACTAAGGCCCAGACTAGTCCTAACTAAGGCCCTGACACTGTCTCTAACTAAGGTCCGGAATCTGTCCCTAATATAGGCCCTGCTGCCGGCAATAACTGAAATCCGGACACTATCCTGAGCTAATATCCTGACCCATTTCTAACCAAGGTCCTGACACCGTCCCTAAGAAAGCCCTGTCGCTGTCTTTAAGTGAAGACCTGAGGCTGTGCCTAACTCAGGCCCTAAAGCTATGCCTAACTGAGGCCTTGACGCTGTGACTAACTCAGGCCCTGATCATGTCTGTAACTAAGACCCTAATGCTGATGCAACAAAGGCCCTGATGCTGCTCCTACATCATGCCCTGACAGTGTCCCCAGCTAAGGGCCTGACGCTAGGCCTCACTCAGGCCCTGTCCCTCTCCCAGAGTCAGGTACTGACGCTGTCCCTACCTGAAGCCCTGACACTGGTCCTAAATAAGGCCCTGATACTGTAACTAAGCTCTTGACACTATCCCTAGGTCATTTCCTGACACGATCCCTAAACTTTACCCTAACCCTGTCCCTAGCAAATGTCCTGCCTCTTATGCTAACTAAAGCCCTTATGCTGTGATTACCTCAGGCCCTGAATTTAGTCCCAAGGCTGTGACACTGTCCCTAACTAAGGCCCTAACACTATTCCTAACTCAGGCCCTGACACTGTACCTAACAGAGGCCCAGATGCTAGTACTAACTAAGGCCTTGACACTGTCCCTAACTAAGGCCCTAACACTATTCCTAACTCAGGCCCTGACACTGTACCTAACAGAGGCCCAGATGCTAGTACTAACTAAGGCCTTGACACTGTCCCTAACTAAGGCCCTAACACTATTCCTAACTCAGGCCCTGACACTGTACCTAACAGAGGCCCAGATGCTAGTACTAACTAAGGCCTTGACACTGTCCCTAACTAAGGCCCTGCTGCCGTCAATATCTAATGTCCTGACACTATCCTGAGTTAATTTCCGGACCCATCTCTTACCAAGGTCCTGAAACTGTCCCTAAGTAAGCCCTGACGCTGTCCCTAAGTGAGGCCCTGAGGCTGTCCCTAACAGAGGCCCTGATAATGTCTTTAACAAAGCCCCTGAGGCTGATCCTACTGAGGCCCTTATGCTGCTCCTAAGTCATGCCCTGAGACTATCCCTAGCTAAGGCCCTGACGCTAGGCCTCACTCAAGCCCTGTCGCTCTCCCTAAGTTCGGCTCTGAGGCTGTCCCTACCTGAAGCCCTGACACTGGTCCTAAATTAGGCCCTGATGCCCTAAGTAACTAAGGTCTTGACACTGTACCTAGGTCATGTCCTGACACGAACCTAACCTTGTCTTTAACTAATGTTGAGCTTCTTATGCTAAATAAATCCCTGATGCTGTTCCTAACTAAGGCCCTGAAATTAGTCCCGAGGCCGTGACCCTGGCCCTAACTGAGGCCTGGAGGCTCGTCCTAACTCAGGCCCTGACACTGTCCCTAACTAAGGCCTTGACACTACACCTAACTCAGTCCCTGACACTGTACCTTACAAAGGCTCTGATGCTACTCCTAACTCAGTCCCTGACACTGAACCTAACAAAGGCTCTGATGCTAGTCCTAAGTCAGGCTGAGACACTGTCTCTAAGGCCCTGCTGCAGTCAATATCTAAAGTCCTGACATTATCCTGAGCTAATATCCTGACCCATGTCTTCCCAAGGTCCTGAAACTGTCCCAAAGTAAGCCCTGACGCTGTCCCTAAGTGAGGCCCTGAGGCTGTCCCTAACAGAGGCCCTGATAATGTCTTTAACAAAGCCCCTGAGGCTGATCCTACCGAGGCCCTTATGCTGCTCCTAAGTCATGCCCTGAGACTATCCCTAGCTAAGGCCCTGACGCTAGGCCTCACTCAAGCACTGTCGCTCTCCCTAAGTCCGGCTCTGAGGCTGTCCCTACCTGAAGCCCTGACACTGGTCCTAAATTAGGCCCTGATGCCCTAAGTAACTAAGGTCTTGACACTGTACCTAGGTCATGTCCTGACACGATCCCTAGACCTTAACCTAACCTTGTCTTTAACTAATGTTGAGCTTCTTATGCTAAATAAATCCCTGATGCTGTTCCTAACTAAGGCCCTGAAATTAGTCCCGAGGCCATGACCCTGGCCCTAACTGAGGCCTGGAGGCTCGTCCTAACTCAGGCCCTGACACTGTCCCTAACTAAGGCCTTGACACTACACCTAACTCAGTCCCTGACACTGAACCTAACAAAGGCTCTGATGCTAGTCCTAAGTCAGGCTGAGACACTGTCTCTAAGGCCCTGCTGCAGTCAATATCTAAAGTCCTGACATTATCCTGAGCTAATATCCTGACCCATGTCTTACCAAGGTCCTGAAACTGTCCCAAAGTAAGCCCTGACGCTGTCCCTAAGTGAGGCCCTGAGAATGTCTTTAACGAAGACCCTAATGCTGATCCTAAGTCATGCCCTGACACTGTCCCTTACTCAGGCCCTAAAGATAGGCCTCACGTAGGCCCTGTTGCCTTACCTTAGTTAGGCTCTGACGCTGTCTCTACATCTAGCCTTGACACTGGTCCTGATGAAGGCCCTGACGCTGGTCCTAACTAAGGCCCTGATGCTCTCAATAACTAAGGTCTTCACGCTATCCCTAGCTCATTTCCTGACACTTTCCCTGGCCTGGAAGCTGACTCTGTCCCGAGCTAATTTCCTGCCTCTTATCCTAACTGAAGCCCTAATGCGCTCCCTAACTAAGGCCCAGACTAGTCCTAACTAAGGCCCTGACACTATCTCTAACTAAGGTCCGGAATCTGTCCCTAATATAGGCCCTGCTGCCGGCAATAACTGAAATCCGGACACTATCCTGAGCTAATATCCTGACCCATTTCTAACCAAGGTCCTGACACCGTCCCTAAGAAAGCCCTGTTGCTGTCCCTAAGTGAAGACCTGAGGCTGTGCCTAACTCAGGCCCTGAAGCTATGCCTAACTGAGGCCTTGACGCTGTGACTAACTCAGGCCCTGATCATGTCTTTAACTAAGACCCTAATGCTGATGCAACAAAGGCCCTGATGCTGCTCCTACATCATGCCCTGACAGTGTCCCCAGCTAAGGCCCTGACGCTAGGCCTCACTCAGGCCCTGTCACTCTCCCTAAGTCAGCCTCTGATGCTGGCCCTACCTGAAGCCCTGACACTGGTTCTAAATAAGGCCCTGATACTCTCAGTAACTGAGGTCTTGACACTGTCCCTAGCTCATTTCCTGACACTATCCCTAGACCTTAACCTAACCCTGTCCCTAGCTAATGTCTTGCCTCTTATGCTAACTAAATCCCTGATGCTGTCCCTAACTAAGACCCTGAAATTAGTCCCGAGGCCGTGAACCTGTCCCTAACTGAGGCCTGGAGGCTGTCCTTAACAAAGGCCCTCAACTTATCTTTAACTGAGGCCCTGACACTCTCCCTCACTAAGGATTGAGGCTTGTCTCTATCTAAGGCTCTGAGTCTGTCTTTAACTAATGGCCTCATTCTTTCCCTAACAAAGGCCCTGACATAGTCCCTAACTAAGGCCCTGACACGGTCCCTAATAACATGAGCTGTCCCTCATTAATGCCCTGATGCGGCCCATAAATGATGTACTGAAGACGGCACTAAGGTCCAGACAATGTCACTAATGACCCAAAATGTCTCTTACTAAGGCCCTCAAATTACCTCTAACTGAGGCCCTAAAGATGTCCATAACTAAGTCCCTGATACTATCTCTAACTAAGACCCTCAAGTTATCTTTAACTGAGGCCATGACAGTGTCCTTAACAAAGAACTTGACACTGTCTCTAACTAAGGCCCTGAGTCTGTCTTTACCTAATGGCCTCACTCTTTCCCCAACTACTCCCTGACGCTGCCCCTAACCAAGGCCCTGACGGTGTGCCTAATTGCCTGAGCTGTCTTTCACTAATACCCTGACCCTGTCCATAACTAACGCCCTGATGATGTCCCTAATGAACAGCCTGAAGTGTCTCTTACTAAGGTCCTCAAGTTTTCTCTGAGGCCCTGACACTCTCCCTAATTAAGGCCTTGACACTGTCTTTAAGTAAAGGCCTGATGCAGTTCCTACCTGAGGTGTTGATGCTCTCACTAAGACCCTGAAGTCTCTACCTGAGAAGCTGACACTGTCTGTAACTGATTTCCTGACTCTTTCCTTAACTAACATCCTAATTTTGCCCCTAAATAACACCCTGACACTGGTCCTAACTACGGCCCTGATGCTGAACCTATCTAAGGCCCTGACGATGTCCCTAATAGACTTAGATGTCCCTCACTGTGGTCCTGATCCTGTCCATTACTAAGGTCCTGAAGATGTGCCTAAGTACGTCTCTGACCCTGTCCTAAGGCCCTGACCCTCTTCCTAACTAAGGGCCTTGACGCTGTCTCTACAGAAGGCAAGTATGGACCTGATCCTGTCCATAACTAAGCCCCTGAAGATGTCCCTCATTAAGTCTCTGACACTGCCCTTAATAAGCCCCTGACACTGTCCCTAGCTAATGGCCTAAGCTATAACTTACAAAGTCCCTAACACTATCCCCAAGATGCTGACACCCTTCCTAACTTAGGCTTTGATGCTGCCCCTTAGTGCCTAAGCGGTGACAAAATAACACCCTGATTCTATTACTAAGGCCCTGAATATATCCCTAAGAAAGTCTCTGAAGTGTCCCTAACTAACGGCCTAAACTGTCTCTTACTAAGGCCCTCACGTTATCTCTGAGGGCCTGACAACACTGTCCCTAAGGCCCTGTTGCTGGCCCTAATTAATGTCCTGTTGCTGGCCCAAACTAACGTCCTGATGCTGAACCTAACTGAGGCCCTGATGCTCTTCCTAACTAAGGCCTTGAGGCCAATTCTACCTGAGGCCCTGAAACTGTCTGTAACTAATGACCTGACTCTTTCCCTAACTAACACCCTAATTTTGTCCCTCATTAATGCCCTGACACTGGTCGATACTACAGCCCTGATGCTGACCCAATCTAAGGCCTTGACAATGTCCCTAATAGCCTTAGATTTCCCTCACTGTTGGCCTGACCCTGTCCCTCACCAAGGCCCTGACCTCTTCCTAACTAAGGCTGTGATGACGTCTCTACCTGAGGCACTGACACTGTCTATAATAACGGCCGACTCTTTCCCTAACACCCTGATGCTGTCCCTAATAGCCTCATGTATCTCTCAATAACGCCCTGATCCTGTTCATAACTAAGGCCCTGAATATGTCCCTAAGTATGTCTCTGACGCTGTCCTTAACTAAGGCCCTGATGCTCTCTCTACCTAAGGCACTGACACTATCTATAATAATGACCTGACTCTTTCCCTAAATAACACCCTAGTTTTGGCCCTGACTAACACCCTGACACTGATCCTAATTATGGCCACGATGCTGGCTCGAAGGCCCTGAAGATATCCCTAAGTAACAGCCTGAACTGTGTCTAACTAAGGCCCTCACGTTATCTCTAACTGAAGCACTGACACTGTCCCTAACTTAGGCCCTGACGCTGTCCCTTATAGTCTAAGCTGTCACTAAATAATGCCCTGATCCTGTCCATAACTAAGGCCCTGAATATGTCCCTAAGTACATCTCTGACGATGTCCCTAACAGCCTGAACTCTCTTCAAGTTATCTCTGAGGTTCTGACACTGGCCCTTACTAAGGCCTCACCCCGGGGTTGTCCCAGGCTGCTGGGCAGTTTTCTCTTGTCCGCATCTCAAGCCAGCTGCCTGCCATTGGCCACTCTAAGATTCTGTGATGCAGTGGTCCCACGTGGGATGTCCCTGTGTAGGATCACCTGCGGGAGGAGAGTCATGGCCACTCCGCCCTCCAGGGGACTGCGGCTCAGGGTAGGAATCTCTCAGCTAGCCTCTGGACACAGGGTTCTGTGTCCTTGTTTGCTGTAAATCCCTTGGAGTTACCTCTAACATTTTTTAAATGGATCTCCCCCTCAGCATATTTATGATTTAAATTATTTACCACATTAAAATTCAGGAATGACATTATTAGAATGAGCAGGAAGACACAGGATGCCCCCCAAATGATCTATTACTTGGAGGATTTAAAATTCTAATGAGAAAACACTCACTCTCCTCATCCTCTTGGGCGTCAGCACAAGGCGGGAATCAGCTGCATTCTTTATTTATCCCTCTGATTTTCCAGAACCTTTCCTTCAAGCAGAAATCTCTGGGCTCTGCGGGAACTGTGAGTGGTGACCATCAGGTAAATCTGAGACTGAAAAGAAAGAGGAAAACCATAATGGAAAAGAATATGAAAAATATGTATATATGTATGTATGTATATATGAATCACTTTGCTGTACAGTAGAAATTAACACCACATTGTAGGTCAACTATACTTCAGTATCGATTAGTTTGAAGGCACTTTTATAAATCAGGCCTTATTTCTCTTGTCCTTTCATCCTGGGACAAATGTATAACAGAAACTAACCTGGATTACTCCGGGATGAACTCATATCACACAGAACTTTAACTGTTGAACAAACCATGAATGTCAGTTACACCATGGGATGTCCTGATCCAATATGAAGTTTGTATACCTTGTATCAAGCCTGCAGAATCCACTAAATTTGGAAATTCAAACTGAAATGAAGCCACCTATCCCATGACTTCTCCACAACTAGTTATACAACATCAGTTGGAAACCATATACAATCAAATGAATGCAGACAGAAACAACTATAGCCTTCCGTTTTTTTCCTTTTAGATAAAGACGGTATTTAAGGTGATGTCTTGGGCCGTTTCAGGGTGTTACTCAATTTCCTGGGTATCTGCCATGCACACAGGAGGTACACATGTTAGTTAACTTGTTTGTGCAACTATATGAAGGTAGTTAATACCACAAAACTGTATACGTAAAGTGAATTAAATGCTAAAGTCATGTTTTGTATTTCTAATGACAAAGAAAAAAAAAGTGTAGCACTGATATTTGTTACAAAAATGAACATTAAAAACATTCTTAGTGAAAAAAGCCATACAGAAAAGGCCACCTAGATCCCATACTCATCTTGTCTGCTTCAAATCCATCAAGGTTGTCCAAATGAGGGGGAAACTCAGTAATGGTTCCAGAAAAAGAAAACTGGATCAGGATGGAAAAAGACATTTTCATACAGTTGGGACAGCAGGTGAAAGTTGAAGTGGGGCTGAGTATTAAATTATAATGTGGACATCAGGATTTCCTCATTTAGGGGTTATGTGCTGGTTCCTTGGGCGAAACACACTGAGCATTTTGTGTGAAGTGGCAAATGTGAGTACTTTTTGCCATTATTGCAACTTTTCTGTACATTTTAAATAACTGGAAAGTAAATTACTTTTCTAGACAACCATGTCAGTATCATGCCAGAAAATCAGATAAGACAGACATCAAATTTTGTTATAGAGGCCAAGACTCACCCAGACCAAGTTCAACCAAAGTTGTGATACTTATTTCCCTTGTAGGAGTCCGCATGGTATTAAGAGGCACCGTGGGAAGAGTATATTAGTAGCTACCATGTCTTGGGTCCTGTGGATTACCTGGGGTGCAGTAGACACTGAGATTTTAGTATTGCAATTTTTCACATTACTTCAAAAAATATGTTAAAAAATAAATTCAGTAAAGTTGCAAAATATGGAATCAATATACACAAATCAGTTTTGTTTCTATACACTAATAATGAACCACCAGCAAGAAAAATTAAGAAAACAATCCCATGTACAATTCCATCAAAAAGAACGAACTATTTAGCAATAAATTTAACCAAGGACATGAAAGACCTATACTCAGAAAACTGTAAAGCATTGATAAAGAAACTAAAGACACAATAGGAAACAATATTCCATGCTCATGCATCAGAAAAATTACTACTATTAAAATGTTTATTCTACCCAAAGTCATCAACAAACAGTGCCAGGAAAACTAGACACCAGACTCCAAAGAACGACACTGGTCACCATCTACACGGCACATAAAACTAACTAAAAGCGCACAGTATTCCACATTAAACCCTTTCTCTCCTGAGGCCCCTGAAGATGCGCCCCACCCACCCAGCAGTCAGCTGCACAGGAAGATTCTCCACACTTGCTCATTTTTTCCTCTTGTGGAGTCTCCTCACCAGTGGCTCCTGAGAAAACCCAGCTGCTGTCAGTGTGGACAATGCCTCATGGTCCAGAAACCTAAGCCCTGACAGGAGACAAAGCTCCTGTCTGCTTGTCACGGAGCAAAGTCTGTGGGCAGGGTGCACCTGTGCCCCCAGGGTCAGACAGGTGGGTTCAGCGCCCCCTGTGGGACGTCAGAGAAGTGCCGGGAGCGCCGCACTCACAAACCCAGAGGCCTCATCCGGAAGGCAGTTCTGCTGTATACACTAAGTTTGGAAATCCAAACTGAAATGGAGCCAAGTATCTCACTGTATCTTCTCAAAAGATGCTTAAGGAGCAATTAATTACAAACCATATGTAATGAAATGAATGTAGACACAAACTTTACAACTTAAACCAAAATTCACTCAAAATTGCCCATAGACAAATTTAAATTACCAAACTATAAAAGTCCTAGAAAAAAAAAGATAATCTACATAACTTTGGGTCTGGTGACCTTATTCAGAAAACCGGAAGACAAACCACAAACTGCAAGAAACTACTTCCAAAACACATATCTGATAAAGGATCTGTACTCAAATTATGCCAACAACGCCATTAAAATTTGGTAAAGATTGAAACACACACCTGGCCCAAGAAGATAAACAGGCAGTAAATAAGCATACAAGAATACACGCAAGATGCTGGTGGAATGCATGTACAACCAACTTTGGAAGACAGTTTGGCAGTTTTTTCCAAATCTAAAAAGTCTCACCTTAGGATCCAAGAAGTGTACCTCCTGTATTTAGACAACTGCTTTGAAAAACTGTGTTCAAACCAAAACTAGCATCAAGTAATGCACAGCAGCTCTATTCATAATGGCTAAAAACTTAAAGATATCAGGATGTCCTTCTGTAGATGAATTCATAAGCAAATTAGGGCACATACATGTCAAGGGGAGAAGAATACACCACCCCAAAATATGCCCATTTGACAAAAGGATTATTTTGGACTGATTCATTTAAGAAACAGCAGACCCAGGAGAATCTTTCAAAACCAAGTAGAAAATGCCCTTTTAGGAGGTAAATTTACATTTATTAAGGATATCTCCATTTGTAAGGGTATGTCCCTCTCTGGACCAGGAATTGAATGATGACTAAATATCAAGAAAAGCTTGTTGGGACTTCCCTGCTGGTCCAGTGGTTAAGACTCCATGCTCCCAATGCAGGGGACCAGGCTTCAATCCCTGGTCAGGGAACTAGATCCCGCATGCTGCAATTAAGAGCCCGCATGTCGCAACTAAAGATTCCACAGGCCGCAACTGAGACCCGGCACAGCCAAATAAATAAATGTTTAAAAAAAAAAAAAGCTTGTCAATGAAATAGGCCTGGATGTAAATCTGTGTAACAACCATACCCTTGTTTACTGGGCTTTGACTAATAACATCCCTTAAATCGCTTCCTCCATTCCCTAACATCTTTCTTTTGTTCTCAGCAGAAGATAGCATTTAAGGTAATGGCTTGGGCCATTTCAGGGAGTGACTCAGTTTTCCTGGGTATCTTTCAAGTATACAGGAGGTACGCATGGTATATATTAAACTTCTGATTGTTTTCTCCAGTTCATCTCTTTTTCATTACAAGGGAGATCTCAATAAAGAACATAGAAGTGTAGAGGGAAAACTATTTTTCCTCTCATATACATGCAATGCAATAGTATTCAGAGATATAAAGGAATGGACCATCAACCCGTGCAAAAAAAAAAAAAAAAAAAATAGATGTATCTAACACTTGCATTGCTAAGTGAAAGAATCCAGTCTGAAGTGCTACACACTGTATGACCTCATTTATATGACATTCTAGAAAAGGCAAAACTGACAATGGTAAACAGTTTACGGAATATGTGGTTGAAATAGTCCATATGATAGTTTAGTGGTGAATACCTGTCACTATGCATTTGTCTACACCCACATATTTTCACAACCCAATAAGTAATTTACAATCTATTCAAACTTAGCTACTTAGGATATGGGAGTGTCAAAGACTGGAATACAGAACGTAACAAAGAATCTAACTGATTCAGAAATGTATGAAAAAACTCACTGTTGGTGGTGGGACAAATGGGCTGACCTAAGTTAACTTTGGAAATGTACAGAATCTGTAGGCCAAAGACAAAATGTGCCATACATACACAGTGAACTCTATGTTCTTTCCATGAGGGGTAGTAGCTAACGGTACCAAAACTACTATATCAGTAATCGAATGGAACAAGCACTGAATTTAATAAATGACAAATGGTGGAAGCCAGGTTTCTTACCACTGGAGTGGGATGTTACAGTCAAACAAAGGGAGAAGGTTACAATATCCATGTCATAACAGATCCGGTTGGAGACATCAGTATAAACTATCTTTAGCCTAATAGAGATACACATAGTTCCACGTGGAAATCTTTATAATTATGGGTATATGCATAGGCTGGGATACATGCACATATTTCCATGCACTGTCAGCTGAGCATATTTAGCTCCCACGTGTAAGTTTTTAATACCATTCTCTAATAAAAGGAACAAGGGCTCTTTGAAGAAAGGGCTGATGCTAGGACTGAGACAGTAAATCTATGAAGCAGGATAATCTTAAAATATCAGAAAGTAAAGAAGTACCAAAAATTTTTAAAACCCACAAAAGAAAAATTATGTAAAATGAAAACAGGAGCAAATGGAAAAAGCGCTCAACAGCCAAAGCAAGAATTAACTAAGCAGTCTAATAATGTAGTGCTGGATTATACCCAAAAGTTTACAGTAATTATTCACGTGTCCAAACTGGTAAAAATAAATTACATAGTTTTTGATGAATGGTGTTAAATAGAAATCTCCTATGCAGAAAGCTTCTAAGCAATGTATATAGCCACTCAGCTGTCCATCAAGGATGTGAAGCTAACCCCTCTCTCCTCAAGTGTGGGTTCTGCATTATGACTTCCTCCTACATAAGACGCACAGGATGGACATGGGGAAAACATTAACCTCACTGTGGGAAAACTTGACACACACTACTTCAGCTAGGTGACCAAAGTTAAGAATATAAGTGAGAAGTTTCCTTAAGAGCCTGTCCTCTTGATATATAGTGAAGAGGAAGCACTTCACCTCTGTGGTCTACTTTTTCAAAGCCAAGTCTAACCACGACAAAACCACCAAGCAAATCCCAGTGCCCGGCAGTCTACAAAATACCTGACCAGTCCTCCTCCACACTGTCAAGGTCATGGAAACAAGGAGAGTCTGAGCAACTGTCAAAGCCCAGAAGAGACTAAACAGACATGATGGCCCCATGTCCTTTGAGATCCTGGAACAAGGAAAGGTATAACAAAGGGAACATGAATAGGGACTTCACTTAATAATAAAGTAACAATATTTGTTCATTATTTGTCATGATTCTGCAGAAAATTAGACAGGAAAGATTAAAAGTCAAATAAGAGAAATCTACTGTAACAAACTGGAAATCTAGAGGAAAAGGGGGATTTCTTTGTAAAAACACATTACCAAAATGAACCCTAAATTAAGGAAAATACAAAAAGACCAGTTAATCACTGAGGAACCTCTTCCCCATACTGGTTATCCTATCACTGTTCCAGGGTTTCCCTCTCCCGGGACAGGGAAGGAACAGGGACAGAGATGTTTGGCAGCTCCCCTAGTATCTGACCCCACCCAGTGTCTTCATCTCCCCCAGCCACGCCTACCCAGTGAGGACACCTGAGGAAGGATCAGGGATTATTGATTCAGATGTGTCAACTAGGACTTTTTCTTTTCCCAGCGACTGGACACACTTACTGAAGTAAAATAAATTAGTATTCATTGTAAGGGTAGAAATAAATTAATACTTGCAAGTGGCAAGTTGCAGAATGGGTTTGGACCTGGCAGGTCCAGTGGCTCACACTGTCTCAGTGTGACCTTGCTTCTCTCCAAACCTTTGTCCTGCTCAGTGCCTTTGGGGGACCCCATTCACAGGCACAGGCTCTCTCACTGCCCTTGGGCCAACAGCAATTCTAGGCTGACAACCACTCACCATCCATTCTCCGAGAAAGAGTTTCTCCTTTTCCTGGATTCCAAGAAAGTCATGGTTTTAAATGCCTTTGGTCTGGCTTGGGTTACAGTCTCATACTTCACCCATCACCAGAAGATGGAAAATGGGACTGGCTAGATGTGGGCTGTAAACCCATCTTCGAGCTGGGTGCAACATGGGCTCATCCTTCTGCAACTGTTTGGACTGGAAGCAGGTGAGATGTAATTCCCAAAGGAAAACTGAGGCACTTGGGCCTCAGAACAGATGCTGGCTGGCAGAAAGCAACAGATTCTAAGTCAATGCCTGCTCACTGCACAGCACAGAATCTGACACAAAAGGAAGAAAGGGGTTCACTCAGGGTCAGGGGCTGCAGCTACTCATCCAGTGCTCTTACTGTCCTCCCAAGACTGCAAGAAGTTCTTTCACTTACTGAAAAGTCAGGATCGTTGGTGATGGTAAACTCAAGTCTCTTTCCTTGGGCGTCAGGTCCTCACATCTCAGAGGCTGGCCCAGAACAGCCCATGTGCCCTCAGAAGACACACAGACCTCATTCCTGCCCCTGAGAGGTGGGAGCCCTTGAGTTATGCCATCTCCCTGGCCATATTAATTGCCCATCCCTGAAAAACAATACTGCTCCTTTTCCAGTTTCTTCTCTCTCCTTTACTAAGAGGAAGAAACCAAATGCTAGGGTGGTAAGGAAACTCTTGTGCGATGAAGTAATGGGAGGCTCAAGAATTATTCCAAGCCCTGGAACCCATAATTGGCAGGCTTTCCAGAGGCCACATGGATGCATATGGCTCTCCAAGACAATGCAGTGTCACTGTGAACCTTCCACTGGGAGGTCCAGTTGCCCCCATATCTTTGATTCTTAATGACTATGAATGTCAAAAGTTTCTAACGACTGACAGGACAAAGGATTGAAGGGCCATGGTCTGCTGTATGGTTGTTGTGTCAGGGACACACTCCAATGTTTAGAGGATTATTACTTCTCTTGGCAGCCTATGAAGCTGTGAGCAGGAGGCCTTTTTCTCAACCACATGCATGTTGGTGGTTGAAACTTCTCAAAGGAATGTCTACACTGACCAGGTAGCTCTTGAATTGCCCGGCATCCTGGTCAGCTCCGTAACTGTACATGAGGGCCTGACAATGCCCAGGCTGGACTGAGCTAGAGGACCACAGATGCCTACCTGGATTGTCAGAGGTCAAGGGCTGTCCTGCCTGAGACTTGATCATCTATTCATGCCCACTCAGACGGGACAAAGGATGCCTCCAGTGCCAGGAGGGCCCCACCAGCCCTTAAGAAGGCAGCATGTGGGGGCTGGCAGGTCACTGCACCCAGTCCTGTATAAATCCACACATGCCCACTGAGTGCCCTGTTGTCTGGGCTGTGCTGGAACCTGGGGCTGCCCAGGCAGACTAGGGTCAGCATCACCCTTCCCAGGTGGGAGGGCAGAATGAAACCATGCATGACTTCTGACACCCTCCCCAATCCTTGACAGAGGTTGAGTTGGATGAGAAACAGTCCGAGACAAGAACAGACATTTCATTCTTCTCTCAGAGCCCAGGACTGGGGGAAGGGAGGCCAGAAAAACAGCTACTGACCTCAGCTCCCTGACTCCTGTCTGACCCTGGGCAAGTCCTATCCATTCTGGAGGCTTCAGAGAGAAGGAGAGGGGAAGGCAATGAGGGTCAACTGTGCTTAAACCTAACTCTAACCTTTACCTTAAGAACCCTAACCTCTAACCTTAACCCTCTAACAACCCTAGCCCCAGACCTCTAGACCCTCGCCCCGACCCCTAAACTCTAATCCCCGACCCTGACCCTTTAACCACAACCCTCTGCCATGACTCTCCAGCAATGACCCATAACCCTAAACCGTGACCCCTGAACCCTCACACTGACTCAACCTCAGGCCTAAAGCCTGGCCTAGTGGGTACCGAGGGATGACTGTATGAACTCTCAAATAAACCAAGGAATTAAATCTTCCTGACCATGAATGTAACAATGGTTTCTTAGATTTGACAGTAAAGCATAAGAAATGAAAGGAAAAAATAGACAAATTGGATTTCCTCAAAATTACAAACCTTTGTGCATCAAAAGAGGCTCTCCAGAAAGTAAAAAGACAGCCCACAGAATGGAAGACAATACTGGCACATTATGTATCTGATAAGACTCTTTACCTAGGATATACCCAGGGCTTTTACAACTCATCAACAAAAAGACCAACAATAAAATTTATGAAACAGACAAATGGCTTGCACGGACTGCTCTCCAGGCAAGACATACAAATGGTCAACAAGGACATGAAAAGATGTCAAACATCAGTAGTCATGATGAAAATGCAAATTAAAGCCACAGTGTGATGCCCCTTCACACACACTAGAATAAAAATAAATTTTAAAATAAATTTTAAAATATATAAATAAAAATAACAAATGTTGGCAACAATGTAGAGAAATTGAAACCCTTAAAAGTTACTTGTGGAGATGTACAATGGTGCAGTCTATGTGTACAAAACTTTAGCATTTACTCAAAAATATAAAATATAATTACCATGTGGTTCAACAACTCCACTCCTAGATATATACCCAAAAAATGGAAAACAGGTGTTCAAACAAAAACTTGTACACCAATTATTCATAGCAGCACTGTTCACAATAGCTCAAGGTAGAAAAGATTTAAATGTCCATCAGCAGGTAAATGGATAAGCAAAATAAGGTAGATCCATAAGCTGCATTATTCTGTCATATAAAGGAATAAAGTAAAATTATACAGTCACTGTGGAAAACTCTATGGTGGCTCCTCAAAAACATGGAAAATGTATGAGCCCTGGATTCCACTCCAGGGTGTACACCCAAAATATTAGAAAGCAAGGACTGGAACAGATATTTGTACCCCGTATTCATAGCAACATTTTTCACAATAGCCAAAAGGTGGAAGCAACACAACACATCCTTCAACAGATGAATGGATAAGTACAGTGTAGTATATCCACAATGGGATATGATTCAACCTTTAAAACTAAGGTAATTCTCACACATGCTACAATGTGGATGAACCTTGACGTCATTATGCTAAGTGAAACAAGCCAGACACAAAAAGGACAAACGTTCTACGATTCCACTAGTATGAGGTATCCAGATAAGTCAAATTCAAAGACAAAGTAGAATAAGGTTGCCAGGGGTTGAAGTGAGTTAGTGTTTAATGGCTACGGTTTCACATGGGGAAAATAAAGTTCTGGAGATGGATGGTGAGGATATTTTTACAACAATGTGAATGTAGTTAATGCCATAGAACTGTATACTTTAAAATGGTTTAAATGGGGCTTCCCTCGTGGCACAGTGGTTAAGAATCCGCCTGCCAATGCAGGGGACATGGGTTCAAGCGCTGGTCCTGGAAGATCCCGCATGCCACAGAGCAGCTAAGCCCACGAGCCACAGCTACTGAGCCCTCGTGCCACAACTACTGAAGCCCATGCGCCTAGAGCCCGTGCTCCACAACAAGAGAAGCCACTGCAATGAGAAGCCTGCACACGGCAACGAAGAGTAGCCCCCTCTCGCCGCAACTAGAGAAAGCCTGCACACAGCAACAAAGACCCGACACAGCCCAAAAATAAAAAATAAAATAAAATTTTTAAAAAAGCTTTAAAAAAAGTGGTTTAAATGGTAAATGTTATGTGTTTTTAATCACGATGGAAAAAATGAATGAAATAATGATCAATGTTACAATGTGGATAAACACTGAAAACATCCTAAGTGAAAGAAGCCACACAGAAAAACCACCCAGATCATGCTCATCTTGTACACTTTAAATCCAGCAAGGTTTTTAAAGTGAGGAAAAGCCCCAGTGATGGTTCCAGGAAAAGAAAACTGTATTCGAATGGGAAAATACATTTCCACAAAGCTGGGGCAGCTGGTGAAAGTTGAAGCAGGTCTGTGGATAGGATTATAATGTGGAAACCATAATTATTCCTCATTTTGGGGTTATGTGCTGGTTCTCTGGGAGAGTGGCCCTCCCACTCTCACAGGGTAAAACAAACTGGAGTATTTTGTGAATGTGGAAAACTTGATACTGTTATTTAAAGTTTTTTATACACTTGAAATTTACTAGAAAATAAAGTACTCATCAAAACAACCATGTCATAGCACGCCAGAAATACAGACATCAAACTCTGCTATAGAGGCCAAGCCCTACCCAGATCCAGCTCACCCGCAGTGGTGATGCCAATCACCCTCGTAGGAGTCCACATACTACGAGAGGCACCGTGGGAAGATTACATTGGGAGCCACTATGTCTTGGGTGCTGTGGATGACGTGGATGTAGCTGAAACAGTGGGATTTCTGAATTCTAGTTTTCCACATTCAACCACCAAAAAACTGTTACAACTAAAAAATGAATTCAGTAAAGCTGCAGGATACAAAAAAAGAAAAATCAATGCACAAAAATCATTTGTGATTCTATACACTGATAATGAACCATCAGGAAAAGAATTCTAAAAAAACATCCCACTTACAATTGCATCCAAAAAGATAACCAGGAGTAAATTTAACCAAGGACGTGAAGGACCTGCACACTGAAAACTGGAAGACACTGATAAAGGAAACTGAACAGACAAAAATAAATGGAAAGATACCCCGTGCTCATGGGTAAAAAGAATATTGTGAAAATATGCATTCTAAGGTGGGACTTCCCTGGCCGTCCAGGGGTTGGGACTCTGCGCTCCCACTGCAGGGGGCGCAGGTTCAATCCCTGGTTGGGGAACTAAGATCTCGCATCCTGCATGCCACATGGTGTGGCCCAAATTTTTTTTTTAATTTAAAAAAAATATGCATCCTAGCCAAATTAATGTATAGATTCAATGCAATCCCTACCAAAAGTGCAATGACATTTTCCATAGAAACAGAACAAACAATCTTAAGATGTGTGTGGAACCACAAAGGACCCAGAAGAGCTAAAGTGACCCTGAGGAAGGAGAACAGGCTGGAGGCATCTCCCTCTCTGACCTCACACTACATTACGAAGCTACGGTCCCAAAAAAGTGTGGAATCGGCACAAAAACAGGCACGCAGACCAGAGGAACAGAGCAGAGAGCCCAGGAATCAACCTACAGGTATGTGATCAGTTAATTCACAAGAAAGGAGCCAAGAACATACACCAGGGAAAGGACAGTCCCCTCAATAAACGGTGCTGGGAAAACCAGACGCCACACGCCAAAGAACAACACTGCACTCTGTCTACACCACACACAAAAGGGGCCAAAAACCCAGTTTTCCACATCAAGCCCTTCCTCTCCTGGGTCCTCTGAAGACAGACACCCTCAGCGGTCAGCCACGTACAGGAAGCTTCTGACCACTTTTCCTCACCTTCTCCCTCAGCGGCGTCACCTCCCGGCAGGTCCTGAGGAGACCAGGCTCCTGTCAGCATGAACTGGACGCCACAGTGTCCCAAAGCTGAAGCCCCAGGGGGTCCTGAGGAGACCCGGCTTCCGTTAGTGTGGACTCGACCCCGGCTTGTCCCGAAGCCCGGCCATCAGTGTGGACTCAGCCCCGCGTGTCCCAGAAGCCAAAGCCCCAGCGGGTCCTGAGGAGACAGGGCTCCTCTCAGCGTGAACGTGAACAGCATGATCTGAACAGACATCCCGCCAAAAAAGATATACAGATAGTAAAAGTCATACAGAAACAAGCTCAACATCATATACCATTAGGGAATTACAAATTAAAATCTTGAGATATCACAGCACACCTATTAGCACTGCTAAGCTCCAAAAATATGATAATACCAATGGCTAGAGGGTGAGGAACAAAAGGAGCTCTCCCTCATAGCTGGGGGGAGGCATGGGCAGCCACTTTGTAAGACAATTTGGCAGTTTTTTCCAAAGCTAAACAAGTCTCACGTTGGGATCCAACAATCATGTTTCCAGCATTTAGGCAACTGCTTTGAAAATCTATGTCCACATGCAAACAAGGATGCAATTATAAACAACAGCACTTTCATAATGGCTAAAAACTTGAAGAAATCGGGATATCCTTCAAAAGATGAATGCATAAGCAAACTGGGGTATATCCATGTCAAGGCAAGTAGAATATGCCACCCCAAAATATGTCTCTCTGGCATAAGGATTATTGGTCTGCTTTAAAAAAAAAGAAAAAAAAAAGGGCCTCCCTGGCGGCTCAGTGGTTAAGAGTCCGCCTGCCAATGCAGGGAACACGGGTTCGAGCCCTGGTCCAGGAAGATCCCACATGCCGCAGAGCAACTAAGCCCGTGCGCCACAACTACTGAGCCTGCGCTCTAGAGCCCGCGAGCCACAACTACTGAGCCCGTGTGCCACAACTACTGAAGCCTGCACACCTAGAGCCTGTGCTCCATGACAAGAAAGGCCACCACAACGAGAAGCCTGCGCACCGCAATGAAGAGTAGCCCCTGCTCGCCACAACCAGAGAAAAGCCTGCATGCAGCAACGAAGACCCAATGCAGCCAAAAATAAAATAATAAATTTATTCAAAAAAAAAATCTCAGAAAACTGAGATTGCCGTTTTATGAAGGACATTTACAATAGAGAAGTCTCCATTTATAAGGGTATGTCCCTCTTTGCACCAAAAATAGAAGGATAATTAAATCTTAAGTAACTCTTTTCACTGGAGAAGTCCTTACTTAAATGTGCAAACACTCATACCCTTGTTTACTGTGCTTTGCAGGATAACCTGCCAAAACTGGCCTTCCCCCCTTCCCCAGCATCTTTCTTCTGTTTTAGCTGAAGACGGTATTTAAGGGGATGGTTTTGGTCATTTCAGGGAGTGACTCAGTTTTCCTTGCTATCCCCCCTGTATTCAGAAGGTATACATGTAATTAAACTTCTGCTTTTCTCCTGGTAATCTTTTATTTCAGGGGCAGGGGGGCCTCAACCAAGAACCTAGAAAAGTAGAGGGGAAATTGTTTTTCCGCCCATACACGTGCAGTGGAATACTACTCCGCAGAAAGGAATGCACCATCAGCCTATGGAAATACATGGATAAATCCTCAGTATATACTGCTACGTGAAAGCATCCAGGCTGAGGAGGCTGCACACAGTATGACCCCATTGGTGACACTCTGGGAAAGGCAAAGCTACACAGATGATAAGCAGATCATGCGGTGGGGGGTTTGAAGTGTTCCATGTGACACTCTAGAATGGATACCTGTCACTATGCATTTGTCTAAGCCCTCAGATGTGTATAGCCCAAGGGGCCAATCATAATCTATTCAAATTTAGTTATTTAGAATGTAGGAGTGTGGCAGGATGGAATACATAATGTGACAGAGTCTAACTGTATTAGAAATATATGGAAACAACTCACTGTAGGGGATGGGGTAAAAGGTGCTGACCTAAGTTACCTTTGGAAATGAATGGAATCTGTAGACTAAAGCAAACTGGACCGTACATATACAGTGGGCTTCATTTTACGAAGTTCTTTCCAGGGTGTAGTAGCTAACAATTCTGAAACCTCTGCACATGTAACCTGGAAAGGAGCAATGCATACATAACTGGCAGATGGTGGGAGCCAGGCTCCTTGCTGTGGGAGTGGGAAGTTACAGATAAGCAAGGGGAGAGCCTCTGCCCTCGTAATCCTGGATCTGGGCTTCCTGGGAGGATGTTGACTGGCCGGGGGAAACACACAGATCTTCACGCTGGGAAGGCCCTGCAGACATAGGAACTCCACGCCCCATCTTTCCACCCATACCTGCTGGAAACACTCAGCCCTCCATCATCAGTCAATTGCAGCGTTTAAGACAGTCTCGCCCCCAGGCAGATAAAGGAACATGAGGGTCTTGCTTACCCCTAAGCTGTCCCAGAATTCAGGCCCTGGGGGTGGAGACAGGATGGGGGTTCCTGGGCCTCTGACCAGCAGGTGAGAGGAAGGAGGAGGACCAGTCCTGAGGACAGAGGTTCCCTCAAGTCTGTGAGCCCAGGAGCCCTGATGGGATTCATTCCCAGTGCGGACATGGGCGGGGTCTGCAGTGGTTCTGTGCTCCCCCTGGACCCCTTTGATGAAGCCATGGCAGCACTGGCCCCAGACGTCTCCTGGCAGCGTCTCAAACTCTGACACAGTGGTTTTACAAAGGAACAAGAGAATGAAGCTGAGCCCCTGACGGCCACTCCTTTCTGGCTCTGAGTTGCTTCCAACAGGACCGCAGTCACCTGCACGTAGTCTGCTGTGACCTACCTGCCCCCATTGGCCTTTACTCTCCCTCCCTGCGATGAGTCCCGTGACATTTCCAGCCTGGAACCCTCTCGCAGGCCAGACACCTCTGTTCAGTCACTGCACCCCCATCTCACCTTGGGGGCTAACAGGGCCCTCAGGGGACCGGGATCCTGCAGCTCCCCACACCCAGAAGCAGCCCCACCTTCCCTGGTTGCTGAGCCCAGGCACGGGGTGTAACCGAGCAGGACCCTACGGGGCCTTCCCAGGACAGAGCCCTCCCCGACATCCTCTGCTGTAGCTCCTCTCTGAAGTACCTGGATAACAGTATCTGATGCACGCTTCCTGAGTTGTTTTAGAGATGCTAAAACCACCACCAAACGGAAGAAATTAACTACCTGATGATCTTGAACAGGTAGCCCCGGAACTTATGCCTAAGAATTTAGAATGTTAACTGCCTGTTACCTCACCATCAACCAGAGAATTGTGCACCAGCTGATCTCATACCCTGCGACCCCCCTCCTTCAACTGGCCTTTAACATTGCTGTGCTGAAATCCTTCAGGGAGTTTGGGGATTTAGAGCACAAGCCGCCTGTCCTCCTTGTATTGGCACTTTTACAATTAAAGCTGCACTTCCCTTCACCACACCCGGTGTCAGTAGACTGGCTTTACTGCACTCAGGCAAGCGGACCCAAGTTTTGTTCGGTAACACTGGGGTCTCCCAGGCTCCCACTCTCCTTGTGCCCCACTGACTGTCATCTGCTCCTCCAGAGTCTTGTTGCAGCAAAAATAGAAATGAAGTTTCCCTCCGCTGAGAACAAGGAAAACAAAGGGAACAGCGAACAGGCTAGAGAAGAAACATAACCTGGCCTGAAAGAGTTCATCACTCCTCGTTTTACTTTGTCACTAATTTGTAGTAACTAGATGTGTACTTTACACAGCAAACCTCACTCCCTGACACTACGTAATTTACCTCTGGCACCCATCACCCCTAACTCTGTGTGAGTTACATCCCCTGCCTCTCACTCCCTAACCTTATTATGTCCAGCACTTACATTCTATATGCCCCTCATAACAAATCACCCCCTATAGTCTTTGCATTTCAGAAACAAGGTCACCGGCCGATAAACCAGAAGCAAACGGACGCAATTACCAGACTGCTGGACCCCAATTACCGGGCGGCCTGATGCCAACTATGACTGTTTTGAAATAATGCAAAGAAAAGGAGGAATGCAAGACCTTCACTACTTTGATCCTCATCCTATACCCCGGACTGCGAGAGCCCCACATATAAAACCTACCCTGATTCTCAAGGAGGGCGGGCCCAGTTCTTGAGGCGCTAGCCGGCTGTGTCTTCCCTTCTGCCTGGCAGAAGAATAAAACCATCTCTCTCTTCCTCCAAAATCCCTGGCTCTGTATTTCTGTTCAGCCTCGGTGCACGGGGAAGCCGAGATTTCGACAACAGTCTGTGGCCAGTTCCCACACTAATTCCCCTCTACACCCACAGCCCTGGCCCAAGCCCGATCTTGTGCCTGGTTCCTCCATCAGGCCCTGGCAAAACTCCCTGCCCACATGGTGCACCTCACATCCCACCCCAACGTGGTCTTTCTGAAGCATAAACGAGACTGTGACTCTCTCCCACCTGTAATCCCCCAAATGTTTCCCCACTTTCGCTAGGGTATCTGCTGGGAGAGACATCTGCCAAGGCCCTGAGAGTCCCCGGCACCCCCACGAGGCTGCTGGCTCCTGGGTTCCCTGACAATGAGCACCTCAGCAGGCCAGGAGACACGGCAGGAAACACCAGAACCGCTCACCTCAGGAGGGGACTGGCACGGCCACTGCCTGATCAGAGAGAGCAGAGAAGGGCTCCCCAGCTGGGACACAGACTCTGCACGAGTGGCCGCTCCCTGAGCCACTACATCACCTCGTCTGACTTGAGGGAAGGAAGGACCGAGGCACACTTGGCTCCTAAGGAGGATGGGATAGGCTCAGTCACGTCCCCCCAAATTCACATTCTGAATCCCTAACCCCCAGGACCCCAGGATGTGGCTGTATTTGGAGATGGGATTTTTAAAGAGGTGATCAAGGTAAAAATGAGGTCACTAGGGTGGATCCTAATTCAATAGGATTGATGTCCTACAAGAAGAGATTAGGACACAGATAGGCACAGGGGGAGACCACGTGAGGACCTGGGGAGAAGACGGCTGTCTAAGCACCAAGGAGAGAGGCCTCAGGAGAAGCCAGCCTGCACACACCTTGATCTCAGACAGCATCCAGGACTGGGAGATGATAGGTCTGTTATTCAAGCGGCCCAGTCTGTGGTATTTGTTACGGCGGTCCTGAGCCGACTCACACGCAGGGTAACTCAGGGCTCAGACTGGACAGAGCCCACTCTCCATCCCCCTGTACGGGAGTTACAGGATCCTCAGGAACTGAGGAGGGGGTCCCTGAGGAGAGGCACAAGATAGAAGATGCTAGGCATTAACACGACTGCATTCACGTTAAACGTGCCTGAAGTCCATTCACACGAGATGGTCTTGTCCTGTATGTACATCGGCACCTTCAGTCTGAACTGAGATCTTTGGCTTCACCACCTCCACTGAGAGCATTAGCTTCACCTGCTGTGACCGTCTCCTATAGGATTTCCAGAACCACAACGCATCGAAGCTTCACAGGACCCAGAGTCTGTGCGCTACCGTCCAGGTGACCCTCACAGCAGAGCCGTGCAGCTGCCCACCAGATCCCATTTCCCTTTTTCCTGTTCACAGCTACCCTGCACCTCCCAGCCTTCCCACCCCTTACAGCTGGGGCACAGTGTCTCGTGTTACCAAGGGGGAGAGGTGGAGGTGGTGAGGGCCTTGGCCAGCCTACATCCTAGGACAGAGGGCCTGATGCCCACCTGGTCACCCCACCCTGCTGGTTGGAGCCCTCACCTGGAAGCAGGGAGGAGAACCAAGGGGGACAGAGCCTGGGCCGTGCCACCCACCTGCCCTGGACTCTCACATGAAAGGGACAGAGACATCTTGAGCTTCAGCCCATCTTGGGGGGGACACTTGGTTCCAGTAACAAACCTTTGCCCTAAAAGCCAAGGTGCTTTACAAACCCCTCCCCAGCTGTCACAGAAAGTCAGACTTAACTTCATCACACTTTTCTCAAACCCCAGCTCATGCTGAGACCACCACTCAGCCTTAGAGTCAGCATTGGGCCCCCAGAAACCCTAAATCAGTGGCTCGACACCACAACGTTGAGGGGTCAAGTAGGAAGCCCATCCCTAAAGGTGCGGGTTGCACACGGCCTCCCGAGGTTCTTACACCGGTACATGTTGGGGGTATTTCAATCCTGACTGAGGACATTTAATGTCACCATTCATGTTGCTAATTAAGAACCCACTAGTTAGAGGAAAACCCTATCAAGATACTCGCTACACTGATGAAAATTTCTGAAGTTGGTCGGAGGCGGGGCATTTTCTCACATGCTGCCAGCAGCCCCCCACAAGGACCATCCTCATTGGAAAGCTGCTTGGACCGTGCGGAGGCGTCTCTTTGTAAACGTTAGCTGACCTCCAAGCCAGCTGCTCCTGAACTTTACCCACCCTTCCCAGGAAAGCCACCTGAATATGTGCAAGGACCTCACAGGCTGGAGGAAAGGGCTTGCAGCCACCCCAGCGACAGCACACGTGCTACGTGGGCTCCTGCACGTCACACAGGACGGTCCTGGCCCCGGCTGCTCTTCTGGAAGCGTTCCATTCCCCTACCCGAGTTACCCCTCCTGTCCTGGCCCCCACTGCCCTTTTCTCGCTTCCTCACCTCTGCCCGGGGAGAACTTCCAGCAGCGGCCTGCTCAGACCGGGCCACCCTCACGGCCGTGGCCCCTCCCTCCCTCCCACCAGCCCAGCCCCGAGACTGCTGACGGGGCAGAGAATACGGCGTCAGGCACAGCTGCAGGGGCTCTTGCTGCCGGGAGGGGTGTTTATATTGACCTCAGCCCAGGCACACCTGGGGAGGGCTGGCCGGCCGGGTCAGGCTGCCCAGGTCAGCCAATCCTCGCCCCTCAGGGGCTCATAACTGCAGAAAACGGGCCTTGTTGTGCCGGCCAGGCCCAAGGAACAGGTGTGGGGTCCTGAGGGTCAGGATTGACATGGGGCTACAACTCTGGCTGATTTTCTAATCATTTTAACTGGCTCATGAGTAGGAAACAACTTCAAGAAGACCCTCTCCACACGAGAGGAACCCAGGAGTCAGGGAGAGGAGGGGTGGTGAGTGGAGACAGAGGCCTGGTGCCCCGGCTGCAGTGGAAGCCCCCGGAAGACCAGGCGGAGGGAGGCCGCACAGAGTGAAGCCCAGGGTCACAGACCTGTCGGAGCTGCTGTTCGTTAGTTCAGGTCCTGCTCTCAGGTGCTCAGGGTCAGCTCTGACCAACAGGCGGGCTGGAGTGCTCTGCAACGAGGGCCACGTGCACGGTTCCTGTGTGCCCAGCCCTGCCGGGTGCCTGCCCAGGGGAGCTCCATATCCTGGGAGGGGCCTGACCACGAGAGCCCCGGGGGCTGCCGGGTGCCTGCCCAGGTGAGCTCCATATCCTGGGAGGGGCCTGCCCACGAGAGCCCCGGGGGCTGCCGGGTGCCTGCCCAGGTGAGCTCCATATCCTGGGAGGGGCCTGCCCACGAGAGCCCCGGGGGCTGCCGGGTGCCTGCCCAGGTGAGCTCCATATCCTGGGAGGGGCCTGCCCACGAGAGCCCCGGGGGCTGCTGGGTGCCTGCCCAGGTGAGCTCCATATCCTGGGAGGGGCCTGCCCACGAGAGCCCCGGGGGCTGCTGGGTGCCTGCCCAGGTGAGCTCCGTATCCTGGGAGGGACCTGCCCACGAGAGCCCCGGGGGCTGCTGGGTGCCTGCCCAGGTGAGCTCCGTATCCTGGGAGGGACCTGCCCACGAGAGCCCCGGGGGCTGCTGGGTGCCTGCCCAGGTGAGCTCCGTATCCTGGGAGGGGCCTGACCACGAGAGCCCCGGGGCTGCTGGGTGCCTGCCCGGGTGAGCTCCGTACCCTGGGAGGGGCCTGCCCACGAGAGCCCCGGGGGCTGCCGGGTGCCTGCCCGGGTGAGCTCCATATCCTGGGAGGGGCCTGACCACGAGAGCCCCGGGGGCTGCTGGGTGCCTGCCCAGGTGAGCTCCATATCCTGGGAGGGGCCTGCCCACGAGAGCCCCGGGGGCTGCTGGGTGCCTGCCCAGGTGAGCTCCATATCCTGGGAGGGGCCTGCCCACGAGAGCCCTGGGGGCTGCTGGGTGCCTGCCCAGGTGAGCTCCGTATCCTGGGAGGGGCCTGACCACGAGAGCCCCGGAGGCTGCTGGGTGCCTGCCCAGGTGAGCTCCATACCCTGCGAGGGGCCTGACCACGAGAGCCCCAGGGGCTGCTGGGTGCCTGCCCAGGTGAGCTCCATATCCTGGGAGGGGCCTGACCACGAGAGCCCCGGAGGCTGCTGGGTGCCTGTCCAGGTGAGCTCCATACCCTGGGAGGGGCCTGACCACGAGAGCCCCGGGGGCTGCCGGGTGCCTGCCCAGGTGAGCTCCATACCCTGGGAGGGGCCTGACCACGAGAGCCCCGGGGGCTGCCGGGTGCCTGCCCAGGTGAGCTCCATACCCTGGGAGGGGTCTGCCCACGAGAGCCCCAGGGGCTGCTGGGTGCTTGCCCAGGTGAGCTCGTATCCTGGGAGGGGCCTGACCACGAGAGCCCCGGGGGCTGGGAGGAGCATGTGAATGAGCGTTCTCTATGCAGCCAGCACAGAGTTGCTTAGCCACTTCCCTGTGGGCAGTGCTGGGGTGAGATGAGAACCAGGAGCTACTGCGGGCCCCCTGAACCCCCATCTAGGTCCAGCCACAGTGACGAGGTCAGTAGGCGGTTGCTGGCTGCTGTGCTGCGTGAGGGAGGCCCCACCAGTACCTCTTGTTTCTTCTACCTGACACCACGGAGGCCTCCCCAGGACAGAGCGGACAGCCTGCACAGGATGAGTGGGAGCTCCTGGTGACCCTGCAGGGGACGTGAGAGGGACGGACCAGGCAGGAGGGGAGTGGGCACCCAGGCAGAGCCGTGGGGCTTGGGGCCCAAGGGGGCACTTCTGGGTCTCAGCTGGGAGTGGACGGGCAGGTGGTGAGTGTAACCCAGGAAAGCTGCTCTGGTGACGTGAGGCTGAACACGCTTCAGGGTGATATAAACTTCCTGGGTGACCCCAAAAACAGCATTGTGAGATGAATCCCATGAAAGGAAGGTTTTGTAAGAGGAATCTTGCTGAAGGGAAGGCTTGCAAAGTGAATCCGCCTAAGAGGAGGCCCTGTGAGCCAGTCCCCTCAGAGGGGGGACATGGAACCTGCTGGGAGCAATCGTTCACCCTGGGCGGGCGATGGGCACAGACCCCACTTCCTGCTCCCACATCTGTGCTTCTGCGTAGGTTACTTGGCTTCTTGGAGTCTCAACTTCCCAGTCTGTTCATCGGGTGACAGTAGCATGGATTGACTAGTAATTTGCTCAGAACAGGGTAGAAAGGGGTCCCATGGAAATTCCACAGAACACCATCAGAATGGGAATCGCAGACCCTGTTTCCCACAGGTCTGTCTTCAGGATCAGGAGAGCAAATCTGAGCAGACTTGCAGCAGAGCCCAGGGATGGGCTCAGTTTGGTGGGTCCTCCTGTTTCCTGAACCTCAGAGAAGGGAGACTCCAGTGGGTAGTGGCATGTTTACTCCATACCTGGGAGCATCTGGACCTCAAGTCCCAGCAGCCGCTGAGCCCTATCAGCCCAGTATCTGGGGCCCCAGGAGGCAGGCGGGAAGCCTGGAGGGCTCAGGCAGGAAGCACTGATGTGGTCATCACCCGTGCGGAAGCTTCCGAGCCAGTGTCCAGTGGGAGCTCTTGCCCTGCCCATGAGTTTCAAATCCACAGCACAGATCAGCTTCTAGCGGCTCAGTCTGTTCTCTAGACACAAAGCAAAGTCCTCAGACCCAGTATGTCCATGGCCCGTGAAAAGACACGTCTGGTCTGGCACCAGGAGCTGCCTCTGGTTCCCTCCTGATCGGACGCCCAGCAGCCAGTGTCACCACGTCATGACCGTCAGGTGGTGTCGGGCGTGGGGGGACGAGAGCACACGGTCCAGGCCCACAAGGGACCATGCTGTCCACGGAACCAGTGTTGTGGCTATAGGTGTGCCCTCCACCACCCCACGGGCAGAGACCACCGTCCCCTTACACACTGTTACCAAATCAAGTCATATGAACCCTACTCGGGCCCTAGCTTGGCTGAGGATCAATGTCTCGACAGGGAACGTTTCCTTTTTCCATTCTGGTTCAAACAGGCGAATAACGAAACCAAAGCTGAGACGGACAGAGCACAGGCTTTATTCAGTGGCCAAAGAATGGAGAAGAGGGAACTAAGTTCACAAGTAACCTTCTCGCCCACCTGGAGAGAGTGATTTAATTTTAAAGAGTAAACACACAATCAACTCAGTAATTGGCCACGGGGGCTGGAGGGCCCAAGGCTGACCTGAGCTGGAGGAACGTGGGTGCCTGCCTGGACGCTCAGAGGCCAAGGGCTGTTCTGAGACCTGCTTCGACACCCGTGCAGATGGAACAAAGGATCCGTCCAGTCCCAAGAGGGCCCCACCAGCCCTCACGAACGCAACACCAGACTTCCCTGGTGGCGCAGTGGTTAAGAATCCACCTGCCAATGCAGGGGACACGGGTTTGAGCCCTGGTCCGGGAAGATCCCACATGCTGTGGAGCAACTAAGCCCGTGCACCACAACTACTGAGCCTGCGCTCTACAACCCGCGAGCCACAACCGCTGAAGCCCACGCGCTAAGAGCCTGTGCGCTGCAACAAGAGAAGCCACTGCAATGAGAAGCCCCCACTCGCCGCAACTAGAGAAAGCCTCCGTGCAAAAATGAAGACCCAACACAGCCAAAAATTAATTAATTAATTAATTTTTTTTTAAAAAAAGGCAGCACCTGGGGGCTGGCAGACTGATGCACCGAGTCTTAAATCACGTCTACTTAATATCCTGCATGTCAGAGCCATGCTGGACCTGGGGCTGCCCACACAGAGTGGGGCCTGCATCACCCTTCCCAGGAGGGAGGGTGGAGGGAAACCCTGCATGACCTCTGAGGCCCTAAGAACCCTTGACTAAGGCTGAGCTCAATTTGAAACAGTGGGTGACCAGAGCAGACATTTCATTCATCTATCAATGAGAATCCAGAACTGGAGGAGCAGAAAACAATGGCCTCGCTCAACCTTGACGCTAATCCTGACATGGACCCTAACCCTAAACTCTGATCCTGACCCTAAGCCCTGACCTAACCTTAGCCTAACCCGTACCCTAAACCTGTACCTTACCCTAACCCATGCTCTACCCGCATCCTACCTCTACCCCAATTCTCACCCATACCCTAACACCCACTCTAACACAGAACCCTAACACCCTGAGACCAAAACCATAAACCTTAACCAATAAGCCAAACCATAACCATAAGCAAACCATAAAATATATTCATTAACCATACCCATAAATAACTCATTAACCCTAAAACTTAAACCATCACAGCAACCATAAACCATACACAGCCCCAACCCTCACACCAGCCCCAGCCCTAATGCTAACCCTCCAAACCACTTACACCAAGCCAAGTCTAATCAGATTATACAAATACATCTTGACAAAGAAAACTGGGGAATTCTCTGGTGGCCCACTGGTTAGGACTCTGTGCTTTCACTGCCAAGGGCTCGGCTTCGATCCCTGACTGGGGAACTAAGATCCCACAAGCCATGGGACGTGGCCAAAATAAATAAATAATTAGAATGAAATAAAACCACTATTTTAAAAAAGATTTTAAAAATAGAGGAAAAAAACAAGAAAACTACCCCAGTACAACTTACACATATGAATGTAAAAATCTATCACACAATAATAGCAACATGAAACCAACAGAACTTTAAATGGATAATGCCATAAGCAAGTATCTCTACACCAGGAATTTCAGGTTGCTCAACATATTAAAAGTAAGCAATGTATTCAACCACAATAATGGTGTGAAGTAAAAACACATAACCATATCAATTAATGCAAAAAATCTACAGTGAAAATCCAGTGTTATTTCACGAAAAACACTCAAGAAAGCAGGAATAAAAGGAAATTTGTTCAATATGGAAAAGAGTAGTACAAAAAGCCACAGCAAACATCGTGCTCAATGTTAAAGACTGAAAGATTTACTCCTGAAATCAGGAACAGGGCCAGGAAGCTGGCCTTCGTCACCGTTACTCAATAGTGTACTGGAAGTTCTACCCAGAATCTTGAGGAAAGAAATAAAAGGCATCCATGGGTGAATGGAAAAATTAAAACCGTGTCTCTTCACAGAACATAGGTCACATCATCTTATGTATAAAACTACCTATAATCAGCAAAGAAATTATTTGAGCTAATCAACTAATTAATAAGCAAAGTTATAGAACAAAATATCAATTCATGAAAATCTATCTTATATGCATACGCTGGCAAAAAATAATCTGAAAAAGAATTTCTGAGAACAATTCCATTTGTAATAATGTCAACATCAATATTTAGGAGTATATTTAATCAAGGTACAAGACTTGTTTTTATGTATGTAAAGTTGTATGTTTGAAATTACTGGAAAGTCAATTACTTTTCAAAACATCATGTATGGCAATAGCATGCCAGAAAAGCAGAGAAAACATCAAACTTCCAGATAGAAGCCAAGCCTTACCCAGATCCAGTTCACCCAAAGTCCACATGTCATTTAGAGGCACCGTGGGAAGGTTATATTAGGAGCCGCTGTCCTCCGTGTTGTGGACGACCTGGATATGGTAGAAACAGTGGGATTTTTGAATTCCAATTTTCCACTTCATGCCACAAAAACACTATTAGAACTAATAAATAAATTCAGTAAAGTTGCAAAATCAATACACAGAAACCAGTTGCATTTCTAAACACTAATAATGAACCATCAGAAAGAGAAAGAAAGCAACCCTATTTACAACTGCATCAAAAAGAACAAAATACCTGGGAATAAAGTCAACCAAGGAGGTGAAAGACCTGCACACTGAAAACTTTAAGACATTGATGAAGACATTGAAAAACACACCAATAAATGGAAAGATATCCTGTTCTCATGGAATGGAACAATTAATGTTGTGAAAATATCCATGCTACCCAAAGCAGTGGACACAGTGAATGCAATCCCTCCCAAAATTCCATGGTATTTTCCCCCCAAATAGAGCAAATCCTCCTAATATCTGTGGGGAACCACAAAGGACCCCAAATAGCCAAAGAAACCCTGAAAAAAGAGAACGGGCTGGAGGCATCTCCCTCCCTGACGTCACACTCTGCTGAGAAGCTACAGTCACCAAAACAGTGTGGAACTGGCTCAAAACGGGCACAGGGACCAGAGGAACAGGACAGAGAGACCAGAATTCAACCCCCACGGACGGGGTCGGTGACCAAGGACACACCAAGGAGCACGACACTCCCCACGATAAATGGTGCTGGGAAAACTGGACGCCCCATAACTCACGCTGGCTGCCCTGCACACAAACCTGAACAAAAACCCAGCTTTCCACGCCAAGCCCTCCCTCGCTCACACGAAGACGGACCCCCTCAACGGTCAGTCGCCCACAGGAAGCTTCTCCCCAATTTTCCTCACCGTCTCTTCACCTTTTCCTCAGGCATCACCTGGGTCCTCAGGAAACCTAGCTCCCTAGTCAGCGTGGACGCAGCCCCACTTTGTCCTGAAGCCGAAACCCCAGCGAGTCCTAAGGAGACGGAGACCGAGCTCCTCTCAGCAGAGACACTGAGCCGGGCGTCCTACCGGAAGGCCTCCGCCCCCGCCCCCGCGCCTGAGGAGGCTCAACTGCTCTCAGCTGCGCTCACAATCGAGTTCGCAGGGAACGAGCATGCGCTGTGGGTCAGAGAGGCGAACTCGGCGCCACCCTGTGGTCAGTGCAGGAAGTGCAGGCCGCGCCTCCCTCACAGGTCACTGGAGGCAGCGTGCCCTACTGACAGGACTGCTGAATCCATTAAACTGGACATTCAAACTAAAATGGAGTCTCTATCCCAAAAGCTTTCTAAAAGTAGTTAAGGAACAATTAATTGGAAACCATTTGGAATGAAGTGAATGTAGATGCAAACTTTACAACTTATACCAAATTCACTCAAAGTTATTCAGAGGCAAATTTGATTGTAGTTTCTAATTTATGTTTGGTTGCGTTGGGTCTTCGTTGCTGCATGTGGGCTTTCTCTAGTTGCGTCGAGCGGGGCTACTCTTCGTTGCGGTGCACGGGCTTCTCATTGCGGTGGCTTCTCTTGTGGGTGAGCATGGGCTCTAGGCGCGCAGGCTTCAGTAGTTGTGCCGCACAGGCCTGGTTGCTCTGCGGCATGTGGGATCTTCCCGGACCAGGGCTCGAGCCCGTGTCCCCTGCGTTGGCAGGCGGACTCTTAACCACTGCGTCACCAGGGAAGTCCCCACAGACAAATTTTAAATACAAAACTATTCAAGGGGCTTCCCTGGTGGCGCAGTGGTTGAGAATCTGCCTGCTAATGCAGGGGACACGGGTTCGAGCCCTGACCTGGGGAGATCCCACATGCCGCGGAGCAACTCGGCCCGTGAGCCACAACTATTGAGCCTGCACGTCTGGAGCCTGTGCTCCGCAACAAGAGAGGCCGCGATAGTGAGAGGCCCGCGCACCGCGATGAAGAGTGGCCCCCGCTTGCCACAACTAGAGAAAGCCTTCACACAGAAACGAAGACCCAACACAGCCAAAAATAAATTAATTCATTAATCAATTAAACAAAAAAAGCTGTCTCTCAAATTTAACTTCCAGAATATATTCAGGAAAAACGCATACGCCCTTTTTGGCCAACCAAAGAAGCGGGCAATGCAAATCAACACTACAAAGAGGTATCACTTCGAATCAGAAAAAAGGACCATCCTCACAAAGGGTAAAAACCAGATATGCAGGACAAGGAGAGGAGAAAAGGGAGCCTTGTTACGCTGAAGGGGGGAATGTAAATTGCCAACGGCCACTCTGGAGAAGTGTGCTGTGTTTCCTAAAACATCTAAAAAACACAGCTACAAAGCATAGGGTGCTTCCACTCATGGGCCTATATGTTGGAAAAACCAAAAATCCACAGGACGCAGGCACCCCGTTTACTGCTGCTATGTTTACAACAGCCTCGACTTGGGTACAACTTAATAGTCCTTGGAAGGAAAAAATGGTGAAAGACAATTTGGTACTTAAGCACAACGGAATATTACTCAGCCCTGAAATCAATGAAATGAGGCCAGTTGCAGCAACTCAGGGGGACTTATGTTTGGTCATTGAGAGTGAAATAAGTTAGACAGCAAGAGAAACTTATCATAAGATATCACTTATAAAGGGAATCTAAAAATCGCCAACCATGAACTGAATTACAAACCGAACACCATCACACATTTACAAAACACACTGATGGCTGCTTAAGGGGAAAAGTGTGGTGCGGTGATGCATAAACCAGGAGGTTGAAATTGGCACAGATACCGTTCCATACGCCAATAATGTAATCGCCAAGACATACTCATTGTTCAAGGAAGTGGACTCAGCACACTCTATTCACAGAAAAAACATCTATCTGACTACTGGAAACTAGAAAAGAATTTATTGATGTCTCTCTGTAAGGGACTCAGGTGGATGTACAGCACCAAGAAACACAACATTGCAAATCAGCTACACCCCACTATAAAAATTAATTATAAAAAAAGAAAGACAGTGAGAGAGAGAGGAATTCTTACAAAATTCAATCAGGGGCTGTGATGCAACTGGACTGACCACATCTACACTCACAGCTGAATGGGACGTAAGGCTGGACACCCTAACCCTAAACCCTAACCCTAACCCAACCCTAACCCTACCTTAACCCTAACCCTAACCCAACACTAACCCTAACCCTAAACCTAACCCCTAACCCTAACCCAACCCTAAGCCTAACCCTAACCCCTAGCCCTAGCCCTAACCCTAACCCTGACCCTAACCCCTAACCCTTAACCCCTAACCCCTAACCCTAACCAAGTTCACAAGTAAACTTCTCGCCCACCTGGAGAGAGTGATTTAATTTTAAAGAGTAAAGACACAATCAGCTCAGTAATTGGCCACGGGGATGGAGGGGCCAAGGCTAACCTGAGCTGGAGGAACGTGGGTGCCTGCCTGGATGCTCAGAGGCCAAGGGCTGTTCTGAGACCTGCTTGGACACCCGTGCAGATGGAACAAAGGATCCGTCCAGTCCCAAGAGGGCCCCACCAGCCCTCACGAACGCAACACCAGACTTCCCTGGTGGCGCAGTGGTTAAGAATCCACCTGACAATGCAGGGGACACGGGTTTGAGCCCTGGTCCGGGAAGATCCCACATGCTGTGGAGCAACTAAGCCCGTGCACCACAACTACTGAGCCTGCGCTCTACAACCCGCGAGCCACAACTGCTGAAGCCCACGCGCTTAGAGCCTGTGCTCTGCAGCAAGAGAAGCCACCGCAATGAGAAGCCCCCACTCGCCGCAACTAGAGAAAGCCTCCGTGCAGCAATGCAGACCCAACACAGCCCCAAATTAATTAATTAATTAATTAAGAAAAAAAAAAAAAAGGCAGCACCTGGGGGCTGGCAGACTGATGCACCAAGTCTTACATCACGTCTACTTAGTATCCTGCATGTCAGGGCCATGCTGGACCTGGGGCTGCCCACACAGAGTGGGGCCTGCATCACCCTTCCCAGGAGGGAGGGTGGAGGGAAACCCTGCATGACCTCTGAGGCCCTAAGAACCCTTGACTAAGGCTGAGCTCAATTTGAAACAGTGGGTGACCAGAGCAGACATTTCATTCATCTATCAATGAGAATCCAGAACTGGAGGAGCAGAAAACAATGGCCTCGCTCAACCTTGACGCTAATCCTGACATGGACCCTAACCCTAAACTCTGATCCTGACCCTAAGCCCTGACCTAACCTTAGCCTAACCCGTACCCTAAACCTGTACCTTACCCTAACCCATGCTCTACCCGCATCCTACCTGTACCCCAACTCTCACCCATACCCTAACACCCACTCTAACACAGAACCCTAACACCCTGAGACCAAAACCATAAACCTTAACCAATAAGCCAAACCATAACCATAAGCAAACCATAAAATATATTCATTAACCATACCCATAAATAACTCATTAAGCGTAAAACTTAAACCATCACAGCAACCATAAACCATACACAGCCCCAACCCTCACACCAGCCCCAGCCCTAATGCTAACCCTCCAAACCACTTACACCAAGCCAAGTCTAATCAGATTATACAAATACATCTTGACAAAGAAAACTGGGGAATTCTCTGGTGGCCCACTGGTTAGGACTCTGTGCTTTCACTGCCAAGGGCTCGGCTTCGATCCCTGACTGGGGAACTAAGATCCCACAAGCCATGGGACGTGGCCAAAATAAATAAATAATTAGAATGAAATAAAACCACTATTTTAAAAAAGATTTTAAAAATAGAGGAAAAAAACAAGAAAACTACCCCAGTACAACTTACAAATATGAATGTAAAAATCTATCACACAATAATAGCAACATGAAACCAACAGAACTTTAAATGGATAATGCCATAAGCAAGTATCTCTACACCAGGAATTTCAGGTTGCTCAACATATTAAAAGTAAGCAATGTATTCAACCACAATAATGGTGTGAAGTAAAAACACATAACCATATCAATTAATGCAAAAAATCTACAGTGAAAATCCAGTGTTATTTCATGAAAAACACTCAAGAAAGCAGGAATAAAAGGAAATTTGTTCAATATGGAAAAGAGTAGTACAAAAAGCCACAGCAAACATCGTGCTCAATGTTAAAGACTGAAAGATTTACTCCTGAAATCAGGAACAAGGCCAGGAAGCTGGCCTTCGTCACCGTTACTCAATAGTGTACTGGAAGTTCTACCCAGAATCTTGAGGAAAGAAATAAAAGGCATCCATGGGTGAATGGAAAAATTAAAACCGTGTCTCTTCACAGAACATAGGTCACATCATCTTATGTATAAAACTACCTATAATCAGCAAAGAAATTATTTGAGCTAATCAACTAATTAATAAGCAAAGTTATAGAAGAAAATATCAATTCATGAAAATCTATCTTATATGCATACGCTGGCAAAAAATAATCTGAAAAAGAATTTATGAGAACAATTCCATTTGTAATAATGTCAACATCAATATTTAGGAGTTTATTTAATCAAGGTACAAGACTTGTTTTTATGTATGTAAAGTTGTATGTTTGAAATTACTGGAAAGTCAATTACTTTTCAAAACATCATGTATGGCAATAGCATGCCAGAAAAGCAGAGAAAACATCAAACTTCCAGATAGAAGCCAAGCCTTACCCAGATCCAGTTCACCCAAAGTCCACATGTCATTTAGAGGCACCGTGGGAAGGTTATATTAGGAGTCGCTGTCCTCCGTGTTGTGGACGACCTGGATATGGTAGAAACAGTGGGAGTTTTGAATTCCAATTTTCCACTTCATGCCACAAAAACACTATTAGAACTAATAAATAAATTCAGTAAAGTTGCAAAATCAATACACAGAAACCAGTTGCATTTCTAAACACTAATAATGAACCATCAGAAAGAGAAAGAAAGCAACCCTATTTACAACTGCATCAAAAAGAACAAAATACCTGGGAATAAAGTCAACCAAGGAGGTGAAAGACCTGCACACTGAAAACTTTAAGACATTGATGAAGACATTGAAAAACACACCAATAAATGGAAAGATATCCTGTTCTCATGGAATGGAACAATTAATGTTGTGAAAATATCCATGCTACCCAAAGCAGTGGACACAGTGAATGCAATCCCTCCCAAAATTCCATGGTATTTTCCCCCCAAATAGAGCAAATCCTCCTAATATCTGTGGGGAACCACAAAGGACCCCAAATAGCCAAAGAAACCCTGAAAAAAGAGAACGGGCTGGAGGCATCTCCCTCCCTGACGTCACACTCTGCTGAGAAGCTACAGTCACCAAAACAGTGTGGAACTGGCTCAAAACGGGCACAGGGACCAGAGGAACAGGACAGAGAGACCAGAATTCAACCCCCACGGACGGGGTCGGTGAATTTATGACACAGGGACCAAGGACACACCAAGGAGCACGACGCTCCCCACGATAAATGGTGCTGGGAAAACTGGACGCCCCATAACTCACGCTGGCTGCCCTGCACACAAACCTGAACAAAAACCCAGCTTTCCACGCCAAGCCCTCCCTCGCTCACACGAAGACGGACCCCCTCAACGGTCAGTCGCCCACAGGAAGCTTCTCCCCACTTTTCCTCACCGTCTCTTCACCTTTTCCTCAGGCATCACCTGGGTCCTCAGGAAACCTAGCTCCCTAGTCAGCGTGGACGCAGCCCCACTTTGTCCTGAAGCCGAAACCCCAGCGAGTCCTAAGGAGACGGAGACCGAGCTCCTCTCAGCAGAGATACTGAGCCGGGCGTCCTACCGGAAGGCCTCCGCCCCCGCCCCCGCGCCTGAGGAGGCTCAACTGCTCTCAGCTGCGCTCACAATCGAGTTCGCAGGGAACGAGCATGCGCTGTGGGTCAGAGAGGCGAACTCGGCGCCACCCTGTGGTCAGTGCAGGAAGTGCAGGCCGCGCCTCCCTCACAGGTCACTGGAGGCAGCGTGCCCTACTGACAGGACTGCTGAATCCATTAAACTGGACATTCAAACTAAAATGGAGTCTCTATCCCAAAAGCTTTCTAAAAGTAGTTAAGGAACAATTAATTGGAAACCATTTGGAATGAAGTGAATGTAGATGCAAACTTTACAACTTATACCAAATTCACTCAAAGTTATTCAGAGGCAAATTTGATTGTAGTTTCTAATTTATGTTTGGCTGCGTTGGGTCTTCGTTGCTGCATGTGGGCTTTCTCTAGTTGCGTCGAGCGGGGCTACTCTTCGTTGCGGTGCACGGGCTTCTCATTGCGGTGGCTTCTCTTGTGGGCGAGCATGGGCTCTAGGCGCGCAGGCTTCAGTAGCTGTGCCGCGCAGGCCTGGTTGCTCTGCGGCATGTGGGATCTTCCCGGACCAGGGCTCGAGCCCGTGTCCCCTGCGTTGGCAGGCGGACTCTTAACCACTGCGTCACCAGGGAAGTCCCCACAGACAAATTTTAAATACAAAACTATTCAAGGGGCTTCCCTGGTGGCGCAGTGGTTGAGAATCTGCCTGCTAATGCAGGGGACACGGGTTCGAGCCCTGACCTGGGGAGATCCCACATGCCGCGGAGCAACTCGGCCCGTGAGCCACAACTATTGAGCCTGCACGTCTGGAGCCTGTGCTCCGCAACAAGAGAGGCCGCGATAGTGAGAGGCCCGCGCACCGCGATGAAGAGTGGCCCCCGCTTGCCACAACTAGAGAAAGCCTTCACACAGAAACGAAGACCCAACACAGCCAAAAATAAATTAATTAATTAATCAATTAAACAAAAAACGCTGTCTCTCAAATTTAACTTCCACAATATATTCAGGAAAAACGCATACGCCCTTTTTGGCCAACCAAAGAAGCGGGCAATGCAAATCAACACTACAAAGAGGTATCACTTCGAATCAGAAAAAAGGACCATCCTCACAAAGGGTAAAAACCAGATATGCAGGACAAGGAGAGGAGAAAAGGGAGCCTTGTTACGCTGAAGGGGGGAATGTAAATTGCCAACGGCCACTCTGGAGAAGTGTGCTGTGTTTCCTAAAACATCTAAAAAACACAGCTACAAAGCATAGGGTGCTTCCACTCATGGGCCTATATGTTGGAAAAACCAAAAATCCACAGGACGCAGGCACCCCGTTTACTGCTGCTATGTTTACAACAGCCTCGACTTGGGTACAACTTAATAGTCCTTGGAAGGAAAAAATGGTGAAAGACAATTTGGTACTTAAGCACAACGGAATATTACTCAGCCCTGAAATCAATGAAATGAGGCCAGTTGCAGCAACTCAGGGGGACTTATGTTTGGTCATTGAGAGTGAAATAAGTTAGACAGCAAGAGAAACTTATCATAAGATATCACTTATAAAGGGAATCTAAAAATCGCCAACCATGAACTGAATTACAAACCGAACACCATCACACATTTACAAAACACACTGATGGCTGCTTAAGGGGAAAAGTGTGGTGCGGTGATGCATAAACCAGGAGGTTGAAATTGGCACAGATACCGTTCCATACGCCAATAATGTAATCGCCAAGACATACTCATTGTTCAAGGAAGTGGACTCAGCACACTCTATTCACAGAAAAAACATCTATCTGACTACTAGAAACTAGAAAAGAATTTATTGATGTCTCTCTGTAAGGGACTCAGGTGGATGTACAGCACCAAGAAACACAACATTGCAAATCAGCTACACCCCACTATAAAAATTAATTATAAAAAAAGAAAGACAGTGAGAGAGAGAGGAATTCTTACAAAATTCAATCAGGGGCTGTGATGCAACTGGACTGACCACATCTACACTCACAGCTGAATGGGACGTAAGGCTGGACACCCTAACCCTAAACCCTAACCCTAACCCAACCCTAACCCTACCTTAACCCTAACCCTAACCCAACACTAACCCTAACCCTAAACCTAACCCCTAACCCTAACCCAACCCTAAGCCTAACCCTAACCCCTAGCCCTAGCCCTAACCCTAACCCTGACCCTAACCCCTAACCCTTAACCCCTAACCCCTAACCCTAACCAAGTTCACAAGTAAACTTCTCGCCCACCTGGAGAGAGTGATTTAATTTTAAAGAGTAAAGACACAATCAGCTCAGTAATTGGCCACGGGGATGGAGGGGCCAAGGCTAACCTGAGCTGGAGGAACGTGGGTGCCTGCCTGGATGCTCAGAGGCCAAGGGCTGTTCTGAGACCTGCTTGGACACCCGTGCAGATGGAACAAAGGATCCGTCCAGTCCCAAGAGGGCCCCACCAGCCCTCACGAACGCAACACCAGACTTCCCTGGTGGCGCAGTGGTTAAGAATCCACCTGCCAATGCAGGGGACACGGGTTTGAGCCCTGGTCCGGGAAGATCCCACATGCTGTGGAGCAACTAAGCCCGTGCACCACAACTACTGAGCCTGCGCTCTACAACCCGCGAGCCACAACTGCTGAAGCCCACGCGCTTAGAGCCTGTGCTCTGCAGCAAGAGAAGCCACCGCAATGAGAAGCCCCCACTCGCCGCAACTAGAGAAAGCCTCCGTGCAGCAATGCAGACCCAACACAGCCCCAAATTAATTAATTAATTAATTAAGAAAAAAAAAAAAAAAGGCAGCACCTGGGGGCTGGCAGACTGATGCACCAAGTCTTACATCACGTCTACTTAGTATCCTGCATGTCAGGGCCATGCTGGACCTGGGGCTGCCCACACAGAGTGGGGCCTGCATCACCCTTCCCAGGAGGGAGGGTGGAGGGAAACCCTGCATGACCTCTGAGGCCCTAAGAACCCTTGACTAAGGCTGAGCTCAATTTGAAACAGTGGGTGACCAGAGCAGACATTTCATTCATCTATCAATGAGAATCCAGAACTGGAGGAGCAGAAAACAATGGCCTCGCTCAACCTTGACGCTAATCCTGACATGGACCCTAACCCTAAACTCTGATCCTGACCCTAAGCCCTGACCTAACCTTAGCCTAACCCGTACCCTAAACCTGTACCTTACCCTAACCCATGCTCTACCCGCATCCTACCTGTACCCCAACTCTCACCCATACCCTAACACCCACTCTAACACAGAACCCTAACACCCTGAGACCAAAACCATAAACCTTAACCAATAAGCCAAACCATAACCATAAGCAAACCATAAAATATATTCATTAACCATACCCATAAATAACTCATTAAGCATAAAACTTAAACCATCACAGCAACCATAAACCATACACAGCCCCAACCCTCACACCAGCCCCAGCCCGAATGCTAACCCTCCAAACCACTTACACCAAGCCAAGTCTAATCAGATTATACAAATACATCTTGACAAAGAAAACTGGGGAATTCTCTGGTGGCCCACTGGTTAGGACTCTGTGCTTTCACTGCCAAGGGCTCGGCTTCGATCCCTGACTGGGGAACTAAGATCCCACAAGCCATGGGACGTGGCCAAAATAAATAAATAATTAGAATGAAATAAAACCACTATTTTAAAAAAGATTTTAAAAATAGAGGAAAAAAACAAGAAAACTACCCCAGTACAACTTACAAATATGAATGTAAAAATCTATCACACAATAATAGCAACATGAAACCAACAGAACTTTAAATGGATAATGCCATAAGCAAGTATCTCTACACCAGGAATTTCAGGTTGCTCAACATATTAAAAGTAAGCAATGTGTTCAACCACAATAATGGTGTGAAGTAAAAACACATAACCATATCAATTAATGCAAAAAATCTACAGTGAAAATCCAGTGTTATTTCATGAAAAACACTCAAGAAAGCAGGAATAAAAGGAAATTTGTTCAATATGGAAAAGAGTAGTACAAAAAGCCACAGCAAACATCGTGCTCAATGTTAAAGACTGAAAGATTTACTCCTGAAATCAGGAACAAGGCCAGGAAGCTGGCCTTCATCACCGTTACTCAATAGTGTACTGGAAGTTCTACCCAGAATCTTGAGGAAAGAAATAAAAGGCATCCATGGGTGAATGGAAAAATTAAAACCGTGTCTCTTCACAGAACATAGGTCACATCATCTTATGTATAAAACTACCTATAATCAGCAAAGAAATTATTTGAGCTGATCAACTAATTAATAAGCAAACTTATAAAACAAAATATCAATTCATGAAAATCTATCTTATATGCATACGCTGGCAAAAAATAATCTGAAAAAGAATTTATGAGAACAATTCCATTTGTAATAATGTCAACATCAATATTTAGGAGTTTATTTAATCAAGGTACAAGACTTGTTTTTATGTATGTAAAGTTGTATGTTTGAAATTACTGGAAAGTCAATTACTTTTCAAAACATCATGTATGTCAATAGCATGCCAGAAAAGCAGAGAAAACATCAAACTTCCAGATAGAAGCCAAGCCTTACCCAGATCCAGTTCACCCAAAGTCCACATGTCATTTAGAGGCACCGTGGGAAGGTGATATTAGGAGCCGCTGTCCTCCGTGTTGTGGACGACCTGGATATGGTAGAAACAGTGGGATTTTTGAATTCCAATTTTCCACTTCATGCCACAAAAACACTATTAGAACTAATAAATAAATTCAGTAAAGTTGCAAAATCAATACACAGAAATCAGTTGCATTTCTAAACACTAATAATGAACCATCAGAAAGAGAAAGAAAGCAACCCTATTTACAACTGCATCAAAAAGAACAAAATACCCGGGAATAAAGTCAACCAAGGAGGTGAAAGACCTGCACACTGAAAACTTTAAGACATTGATGAAGACATTGAAAAACACACCAATAAATGGAAAGATATCCTGTTCTCATGGAATGGAACAATTAATGTTGTGAAAATATCCATGCTACCCAAAGCAGTGGACACAGTGAATGCAATCCCTCCCAAAATTCCATGGTATTTTCCCCCCAAATAGAGCAAATCCTCCTAATATCTGTGGGGAACCACAAAGGACCCCAAATAGCCAAAGAAACCCTGAAAAAAGAGAACGGGCTGGAGGCATCTCCCTCCCTGACGTCACACTCTGCTGAGAAGCTACAGTCACCAAAACAGTGTGGAACTGGCTCAAAACGGGCACAGGGACCAGAGGAACAGGACAGAGAGACCAGAATTCAACCCCCACGGACGGGGTCGGTGAATTTATGACACAGGGACCAAGGACACACCAAGGAGCACGACGCTCCCCACGATAAATGGTGCTGGGAAAACTGGACGCCCCATAACTCACGCTGGCTGCCCTGCACACAAACCTGAACAAAAACCCAGCTTTCCACGCCAAGCCCTCCCTCGCTCACACGAAGACGGACCCCCTCAACGGTCAGTCGCCCACAGGAAGCTTCTCCCCACTTTTCCTCAGCGTCTCTTCACCTTTTCCTCAGGCATCACCTGGGTCCTCAGGAAACCTAGTTCCCTAGTCAGCGTGGACGCAGCCCCACTTTGTCCTGAAGCCGAAACCCCAGCGAGTCCTAAGGAGACGGAGACCGAGCTCCTCTCAGCAGAGACACTGAGCCGGGCGTCCTACCGGAAGGCCTCCGCCCCCGCCCCCGCGCCTGAGGAGGCTCAACTGCTCTCAGCTGCGCTCACAATCGAGTTCGCAGGGAACGAGCATGCGCTGTGGGTCAGAGAGGCGAACTCGGCGCCACCCTGTGGTCAGTGCAGGAAGTGCAGGCCGCGCCTCCCTCACAGGTCACTGGAGGCAGCGCGCCCTACTGACAGGACTGCTGAATCCATTAAACTGGACATTCAAACTAAAATGGAGTCTCTATCCCAAAAGCTTTCTAAAAGTAGTTAAGGAACAATTAATTGGAAACCATTTGGAATGAAGTGAATGTAGATGCAAACTTTACAACTTATACCAAATTCACTCAAAGTTATTCAGAGGCAAATTTGATTGTAGTTTCTAATTTATGTTTGGCTGCGTTGGGTCTTCGTTGCTGCATGTGGGCTTTCTCTAGTTGCGTCGAGCGGGGCTACTCTTCGTTGCGGTGCACGGGCTTCTCATTGAGGTGGCTTCTCTTGTGGGCGAGCATGGGCTCTAGGCGCGCAGGCTTCAGTAGTTGTGCCGCGCAGGCCTGGTTGCTCTGCGGCATGTGGGATCTTCCCGGACCAGGGCTCGAGCCCGTGTCCCCTGCGTTGGCAGGCGGACTCTTAACCACTGCGTCACCAGGGAAGTCCCCACAGACAAATTTTAAATACAAAACTATTCAAGGGGCTTCCCTGGTGGCGCAGTGGTTGAGAATCTGCCTGCTAATGCAGGGGACACGGGTTCGAGCACTGACCTGGGCAGATCCCACATGCCGCGGAGCAACTAGGCCCGTGAGCCACAACTATTGAGCCTGCAAGTCTGGAGCCTGTGCTCCGCAACAAGAGAGGCCGCGATAGTGAGAGGCCCGCGCACCGCGATGAAGAGTGGCCCCCACTTGCCACAACTAGAGAAAGCCTTCACACAGAAACGAAGACCCAACACAGCCAAAAATAAATTAATTCATTAATCAATTAAACAAAAAAAGCTGTCTCTCAAATTTAACTTCCAGAATATATTCAGGAAAAACGCATACGCCCTTTTTGGCCAACCAAAGAAGCGGGCAATGCAAATCAACACTACAAAGAGGTATCACTTCGAATCAGAAAAAAGGACCATCCTCACAAAGGGTAAAAACCAGATATGCACGACAAGGAGAGGAGAAAAGGGAGCCTTGTTACGCTGAAGGGGGGAATGTAAATTGCCAACGGCCACTCTGGAGAAGTGTGCTGTGTTTCCTAAAACATCTAAAAAACAGAGCCACAAAGCATAGGGCACTTCCACTCATGGGCCTATATGTTGGAAAAACCAAAAATCCACAGGACGCAGGCACCCCGTTTACTGCTGCTATGTTTACAACAGCCTCGACTTGGGTACAACTTAATAGTCCTTGGAAGGAAAACATGGTGAAAGAAAATTTGGTACTTAAGCACAACGGAATATTACTCAGCCCTGAAATCAATGAAATGAGGCCAGTTGCAGCAACTCAGGGGGACTTATGTATGGTCATTGAGAGTGAATTAAGTTAGACAGCAAGAGAAACTTATCATAAGATATCACTTATAAAGGGAATCTAAAAATCGCCAACCATGAACTGAATTACAAACTGAACACCATCACACATTTACAAAACACACTTATGGCTGCTTAAGGGGAAAAGTGTGGTGCGGTGATGCATAAACCAGGAGGTTGAAATTGGCACAGATATCGTTCCATACGCCAATAATGTAATCGCCAAGACATACTCGTTGTTCAAGGAACTGGACTCAGCACACTCTATTCACAGAAAAAACATCTATCTGACTATTAGAAACTAGAAAAGAATTTATTGATGTCTCTCTGTAAGTGACTCAGGTGGATGTACAGCACCAAGAAACACAACACTGCAAATCAGCTACACTCCACTATAAAAATGAATTATAAAAAAAGAAAGACAGTGAGAGAGAGAGGAATTCTTACCAAATTCAATCAGGGGCTGTGATGCAACTGGACTGACCACATCTACACTCACAGCTGAATGGGACGTAAGGCTGGACACCCTAACCCTAAACCCTAACCCTAACCCAACCCTAACCCTACCTTAACCCTAACCCTAACCCAACACTAACCCTAACCCTAAACCTAAACCCTAACCCTAACCCCTAACCCTAACCCAACCCTAAGCCTAACCCTAACCCCTAGCCCTAGCCCTAGCCCTAACCCTGACCCTAACCCCTAACCCTTAACCCCTAACCCCTAACCCTAACCAAGTTCACAAGTAAACTTCTCGCCCACCTGGAGAGAGTGATTTAATTTTAAAGAGTAAAGACACAATCAGCTCAGTAATTGGCCACGGGGATGGAGGGGCCTAGGCTAACCTGAGCTGGAGGAACGTGGGTGCCTGCCTGGATGCTCAGAGGCCAAGGGCTGTTCTGAGACCTGCTTGGACACCTGTGCAGATGAAACAAAGGATCCGTCCATTCCCAAGAGGGCCCCACCAGCCCTCACGAACGCAACACCAGACTTCCCTGGTGGCGCAGTGGTTAAGAATCCACCTGCCAATGCAGGGGACACGGGTTTGAGCCCTGGTCCGGGAAGATCCCACATGCTGTGGAGCAACTAAGCCCGTGCACCACAACTACTGAGCCTGCGCTCTAGAACCCGCGAGCCACAACTGCTGAAGCCCACGCGCTTAGAGCCTGTGCTCTGCAACAAGAGAAGCCACCGCAATGAGGAGCCCCCACTCGCCGCAACTAGAGAAAGCCTCCGTGCAGCAATGCAGACCCAACACAGCCCCAGATTAATTAATTAATTAATTAAGAAAAAAAAAAAAAGGCAGCACCTGGGGGCTGGCAGACTGATGCACCAAGTCTTACATCACGTCTACTTAGTATCCTGCATGTCAGGGCCATGCTGGACCTGGGGCTGCCCACACAGAGTGGGGCCTGCATCACCCTTCCCAGGAGGGAGGGTGGAGGGAAACCCTGCATGACCTCTGAGGCCCTAAGGACCCTTGACTAAGGCTGAGCTCACTTTGACACAGTGGGTGACCAGAGCAGACATTTCATTCATCTATCAATGAGAATCCAGAACTGGAGGAGCAGAAAACAATGGCCTCGCTCAACCTTGACGCTAATCCTGACATGGACCCTAACCCTAAACTCTGATCCTGACCCTAAGCCCTGACCTAACCTTAGCCTAACCCGTACCCTAAACCTGTACCTTACCCTAACCCATGCTCTACCCGCATCCTACCTGTACCCCAATTCTCACCCATACCCTAACACCCACTCTAACACAGAACCCTAACACCCTGAGACCAAAACCATAAACCTTAACCAATAAGCCAAACCATAACCATAAGCAAACCATAAACTATATTCATTAACCATACCCATAAATAACTCATTAACCATAAAACTTAAACCATCACAGCAACCATAAACCATACACAGCCGCAACCCTCACACCAGCCCCAGCCCTAATGCTAACCCTCCAAACCACTTACACCAAGCCAAGTCTAATCAGATTACACAAATACATCTTGACAAAGAAAACTGGGGAATTCTCTGGTGGCCCAGTGGTTAGGACTCTGTGCTTTCACTGCCAAGGGCTCGGCTTCGATCCCTGACTGGGGAACTAAGATCCCACAAGCCATGGGACGTGGCCAAAATAAATAAATAATTAGAATGAAATAAAACCACTATTTTAAAAGAGATTTTAAAAATAAAGGAAAAAAAACAAGAAAACTACCCCAGTACAACTTACAAATATGAATGAAAAAACCTATCACACAATAATAGCAACATGAAACCAACAGAACTTTAAATGGATAATGCCATAAGCAAGTATCTCTACACCAGGAATTTCAGGTTGCTCAACATATTAAAAGTAAGCAATGTATTCAACCACAATAATGGTGTGAAGTAAAAACACATAACCATATCAATTCATGCAAAAAATCTACAATGAAAATCCAGTGTTATTTCATGAAAAACACTCAAGAAAGCAGGAATAAAAGGAAATTGGTTCAATATGGAAAAGAGGAGTACAAAAAGCCACAGCAAACATCGTGCTCAATGTTAAAGACTGAAAGATTTACTCCTGAAATCAGGAACAAGGCCAGGAAGCTGGCCTTCATCACCGTTACTCAATAGTGTACTGGAAGTTCTACCCAGAATCTTGAGGAAAGAAATAAAAGGCATCCATGGGTGAATGGAAAAATTAAAACCGTGTCTCTTCACAGAACATAGGTCACATCATCTTATATATAAAACTACCTATAATCAGCAAAGAAATTATTTGAGCTAATCAACTAATTAATAAGCAAAGTTATAGAACAAAATATCAATTCATGAAAATCTATCTTATATGCATACGCTGGCAAAAAATAATCTGAAAAAGAATTTATGAGAACAATTCCATTTGTAATAATGTCAACATCAATATTTAGGAGTATATTTAATCAAGGTACAAGACTTGATTTTATGTATGTAAAGTTGTATGTTTGAAATTACTGGAAAGTCAATTACTTTTCAAAACATCACGTATGGCAATAGCATGCCAGAAATGCAGAGAAAACAACAAACTTCCAGATAGAAGCCAAGCCTTACCCAGATCCAGTTCACCCAAAGTCCACATGTCATTTAGAGGCACCGTGGGAAGGTGATATTAGGAGCCGCTGTCCTCCGTGTTGTGGACGACCTGGATATGGTAGAAACAGTGGGATTTTTGAATTCCAATTTTCCACTTCATGCCACAAAAACACTATTAGAACTAATAAATAAATTCAGTAAAGTTGCAAAATCAATACACAGAAATCAGTTGCATTTCTAAACACTAATAATGAACCATCAGAAAGAGAAAGAAAGCAACCCTATTTACAACTGCATCAAAAAGAACAAAATACCTGGGAATAAAGTCAACCAAGGAGGTGAAAGACCTGCACACTGAAAACTTTAAGACATTGATGAAGACATTGAAAAACACACCAATAAATGGAAAGATATCCTGTTCTCATGGAATGGAACAATTAATGTTGTGAAAATATCCATGCTACCCAAAGCAGTGGACACAGTGAATGCAATCCCTCCCAAAATTCCATGGTATTTTCCCCCCAAATAGAGCAAATCCTCCTAATATCTGTGGGGAACCACAAAGGACCCCAAATAGCCAAAGAAACCCTGAAAAAAGAGAACGGGCTGGAGGCATCTCCCTCCCTGACGTCACACTCTGCTGAGAAGCTACAGTCACCAAAACAGTGTGGAACTGGCTCAAAACGGGCACAGGGACCAGAGGAACAGGACAGAGAGACCAGAATTCAACCCCCACGGACGGGGTCGGTGAATTTATGACACAGGGACCAAGGACACACCAAGGAGCACGACGCTCCCCACGATAAATGGTGCTGGGAAAACTGGACGCCCCATAACTCACGCTGGCTGCCCTGCACACAAACCTGAACAAAAACCCAGCTTTCCACGCCAAGCCCTCCCTCGCTCACACGAAGACGGACCCCCTCAACGGTCAGTCGCCCACAGGAAGCTTCTCCCCACTTTTCCTCAGCGTCTCTTCACCTTTTCCTCAGGCATCACCTGGGTCCTCAGGAAACCTAGTTCCCTAGTCAGCGTGGACGCAGCCCCACTTTGTCCTGAAGCCGAAACCCCAGCGAGTCCTAAGGAGACGGAGACCGAGCTCCTCTCAGCAGAGACACTGAGCCGGGCGTCCTACCGGAAGGCCTCCGCCCCCGCCCCCGCGCCTGAGGAGGCTCAACTGCTCTCAGCTGCGCTCACAATCGAGTTCGCAGGGAACGAGCATGCGCTGTGGGTCAGAGAGGCGAACTCGGCGCCACCCTGTGGTCAGTGCAGGAAGTGCAGGCCGCGCCTCCCTCACAGGTCACTGGAGGCAGCGCGCCCTACTGACAGGACTGCTGAATCCATTAAACTGGACATTCAAACTAAAATGGAGTCTCTATCCCAAAAGCTTTCTAAAAGTAGTTAAGGAACAATTAATTGGAAACCATTTGGAATGAAGTGAATGTAGATGCAAACTTTACAACTTATACCAAATTCACTCAAAGTTATTCAGAGGCAAATTTGATTGTAGTTTCTAATTTATGTTTGGCTGCGTTGGGTCTTCGTTGCTGCATGTGGGCTTTCTCTAGTTGCGTCGAGCGGGGCTACTCTTCGTTGCGGTGCACGGGCTTCTCATTGAGGTGGCTTCTCTTGTGGGCGAGCATGGGCTCTAGGCGCGCAGGCTTCAGTAGTTGTGCCGCGCAGGCCTGGTTGCTCTGCGGCATGTGGGATCTTCCCGGACCAGGGCTCGAGCCCGTGTCCCCTGCGTTGGCAGGCGGACTCTTAACCACTGCGTCACCAGGGAAGTCCCCACAGACAAATTTTAAATACAAAACTATTCAAGGGGCTTCCCTGGTGGCGCAGTGGTTGAGAATCTGCCTGCTAATGCAGGGGACACGGGTTCGAGCACTGACCTGGGCAGATCCCACATGCCGCGGAGCAACTAGGCCCGTGAGCCACAACTATTGAGCCTGCACGTCTGGAGCCTGTGCTCCGCAACAAGAGAGGCCGCGATAGTGAGAGGCCCGCGCACCGCGATGAAGAGTGGCCCCCGCTTGCCACAACTAGAGAAAGCCTTCACACAGAAACGAAGACCCAACACAGCCAAAAATAAATTAATTCATTAATCAATTAAACAAAAAAAGCTGTCTCTCAAATTTAACTTCCAGAATATATTCAGGAAAAACGCATACGCCCTTTTTGGCCAACCAAAGAAGCGGGCAATGCAAATCAACACTACAAAGAGGTATCACTTCGAATCAGAAAAAAGGACCATCCTCACAAAGGGTAAAAACCAGATATGCACGACAAGGAGAGGAGAAAAGGGAGCCTTGTTACGCTGAAGGGGGGAATGTAAATTGCCAACGGCCACTCTGGAGAAGTGTGCTGTGTTTCCTAAAACATCTAAAAAACAGAGCCACAAAGCATAGGGCACTTCCACTCATGGGCCTATATGTTGGAAAAACCAAAAATCCACAGGACGCAGGCACCCCGTTTACTGCTGCTATGTTTACAACAGCCTCGACTTGGGTACAACTTAATAGTCCTTGGAAGGAAAACATGGTGAAAGAAAATTTGGTACTTAAGCACAACGGAATATTACTCAGCCCTGAAATCAATGAAATGAGGCCAGTTGCAGCAACTCAGGGGGACTTATGTATGGTCATTGAGAGTGAATTAAGTTAGACAGCAAGAGAAACTTATCATAAGATATCACTTATAAAGGGAATCTAAAAATCGCCAACCATGAACTGAATTACAAACTGAACACCATCACACATTTACAAAACACACTTATGGCTGCTTAAGGGGAAAAGTGTGGTGCGGTGATGCATAAACCAGGAGGTTGAAATTGGCACAGATATCGTTCCATACGCCAATAATGTAATCGCCAAGACATACTCGTTGTTCAAGGAACTGGACTCAGCACACTCTATTCACAGAAAAAACATCTATCTGACTATTAGAAACTAGAAAAGAATTTATTGATGTCTCTCTGTAAGTGACTCAGGTGGATGTACAGCACCAAGAAACACAACACTGCAAATCAGCTACACTCCACTATAAAAATGAATTATAAAAAAAGAAAGACAGTGAGAGAGAGAGGAATTCTTACCAAATTCAATCAGGGGCTGTGATGCAACTGGACTGACCACATCTACACTCACAGCTGAATGGGACGTAAGGCTGGACACCCTAACCCTAAACCCTAACCCTAACCCAACCCTAACCCTACCTTAACCCTAACCCTAACCCAACACTAACCCTAACCCTAAACCTAAACCCTAACCCTAACCCCTAACCCTAACCCAACCCTAAGCCTAACCCTAACCCCTAGCCCTAGCCCTAGCCCTAACCCTGACCCTAACCCCTAACCCTTAACCCCTAACCCCTAACCCTAACCAAGTTCACAAGTAAACTTCTCGCCCACCTGGAGAGAGTGATTTAATTTTAAAGAGTAAAGACACAATCAGCTCAGTAATTGGCCACGGGGATGGAGGGGCCTAGGCTAACCTGAGCTGGAGGAACGTGGGTGCCTGCCTGGATGCTCAGAGGCCAAGGGCTGTTCTGAGACCTGCTTGGACACCTGTGCAGATGAAACAAAGGATCCGTCCATTCCCAAGAGGGCCCCACCAGCCCTCACGAACGCAACACCAGACTTCCCTGGTGGCGCAGTGGTTAAGAATCCACCTGCCAATGCAGGGGACACGGGTATGAGCCCTGGTCCGGGAAGATCCCACATGCTGTGGAGCAACTAAGCCCGTGCACCACAACTACTGAGCCTGCGCTCTAGAACCCGCGAGCCACAACTGCTGAAGCCCACGCGCTTAGAGCCTGTGCTCTGCAACAAGAGAAGCCACCGCAATGAGGAGCCCCCACTCGCCGCAACTAGAGAAAGCCTCCGTGCAGCAATGCAGACCCAACACAGCCCCAGATTAATTAATTAATTAATTAAGAAAAAAAAAAAAAGGCAGCACCTGGGGGCTGGCAGACTGATGCACCAAGTCTTACATCACGTCTACTTAGTATCCTGCATGTCAGGGCCATGCTGGACCTGGGGCTGCCCACACAGAGTGGGGCCTGCATCACCCTTCCCAGGAGGGAGGGTGGAGGGAAACCCTGCATGACCTCTGAGGCCCTAAGGACCCTTGACTAAGGCTGAGCTCACTTTGACACAGTGGGTGACCAGAGCAGACATTTCATTCATCTATCAATGAGAATCCAGAACTGGAGGAGCAGAAAACAATGGCCTCGCTCAACCTTGACGCTAATCCTGACATGGACCCTAACCCTAAACTCTGATCCTGACCCTAAGCCCTGACCTAACCTTAGCCTAACCCGTACCCTAAACCTGTACCTTACCCTAACCCATGCTCTACCCGCATCCTACCTGTACCCCAATTCTCACCCATACCCTAACACCCACTCTAACACAGAACCCTAACACCCTGAGACCAAAACCATAAACCTTAACCAATAAGCCAAACCATAACCATAAGCAAACCATAAACTATATTCATTAACCATACCCATAAATAACTCATTAACCATAAAACTTAAACCATCACAGCAACCATAAACCATACACAGCCGCAACCCTCACACCAGCCCCAGCCCTAATGCTAACCCTCCAAACCACTTACACCAAGCCAAGTCTAATCAGATTACACAAATACATCTTGACAAAGAAAACTGGGGAATTCTCTGGTGGCCCAGTGGTTAGGACTCTGTGCTTTCACTGCCAAGGGCTCGGCTTCGATCCCTGACTGGGGAACTAAGATCCCACAAGCCATGGGACGTGGCCAAAATAAATAAATAATTAGAATGAAATAAAACCACTATTTTAAAAGAGATTTTAAAAATAAAGGAAAAAAAACAAGAAAACTACCCCAGTACAACTTACAAATATGAATGAAAAAACCTATCACACAATAATAGCAACATGAAACCAACAGAACTTTAAATGGATAATGCCATAAGCAAGTATCTCTACACCAGGAATTTCAGGTTGCTCAACATATTAAAAGTAAGCAATGTATTCAACCACAATAATGGTGTGAAGTAAAAACACATAACCATATCAATTCATGCAAAAAATCTACAATGAAAATCCAGTGTTATTTCATGAAAAACACTCAAGAAAGCAGGAATAAAAGGAAATTGGTTCAATATGGAAAAGAGGAGTACAAAAAGCCACAGCAAACATCGTGCTCAATGTTAAAGACTGAAAGATTTACTCCTGAAATCAGGAACAAGGCCAGGAAGCTGGCCTTCATCACCGTTACTCAATAGTGTACTGGAAGTTCTACCCAGAATCTTGAGGAAAGAAATAAAAGGCATCCATGGGTGAATGGAAAAATTAAAACCGTGTCTCTTCACAGAACATAGGTCACATCATCTTATATATAAAACTACCTATAATCAGCAAAGAAATTATTTGAGCTAATCAACTAATTAATAAGCAAAGTTATAGAACAAAATATCAATTCATGAAAATCTATCTTATATGCATACGCTGGCAAAAAATAATCTGAAAAAGAATTTATGAGAACAATTCCATTTGTAATAATGTCAACATCAATATTTAGGAGTATATTTAATCAAGGTACAAGACTTGATTTTATGTATGTAAAGTTGTATGTTTGAAATTACTGGAAAGTCAATTACTTTTCAAAACATCACGTATGGCAATAGCATGCCAGAAATGCAGAGAAAACAAAAAACTTCCAGATAGAAGCCAAGCCTTACCCAGATCCAGTTCACCCAAAGTCCACATGTCATTTAGAGGCACCGTGGGAAGGTGATATTAGGAGCCGCTGTCCTCCGTGTTGTGGACGACCTGGATATGGTAGAAACAGTGGGATTTTTGAATTCCAATTTTCCACTTCATGCCACAAAAACACTATTAGAACTAATAAATAAATTCAGTAAAGTTGCAAAATCAATACGCAGAAATCAGTTGCATTTCTAAACGCTAATAATGAACCATCAGAAAGAGAAAGAAAGCAACCCTATTTACAACTGCATCAAAAAGAACAAAATACCTGGGAATAAAGTCAACCAAGGAGGTGAAAGACCTGCACACTGAAAACTTTAAGACATTGATGAAGACATTGAAAAACACACCAATAAATGGAAAGATATCCTGTTCTCATGGAATGGAACAATTAATGTTGTGAAAATATCCATGCTACCCAAAGCAGTGGACACAGTGAATGCAATCCCTCCCAAAATTCCATGGTATTTTCCCCCCAAATAGAGCAAATCCTCCTAATATCTGTGGGGAACCACAAAGGACCCCAAATAGCCAAAGAAACCCTGAAAAAAGAGAACGGGCTGGAGGCATCTCCCTCCCTGACGTCACACTCTGCTGAGAAGCTACAGTCACCAAAACAGTGTGGAACTGGCTCAAAACGGGCACAGGGACCAGAGAAACAGGACAGAGAGACCAGAATTCAACCCCCACGGACGGGGTCGGTGAATTTATGACACAGGGACCAAGGACACACCAAGGAGCACGACACTCCCCACCATAAATGGTGCTGGGAAAACTGGACGCCCCATAACTCATGCTGGCTACCCTGCACACAAACCTGAACAAAAACCCAGCTTTCCACGCCAAGCCCTCCCTCGCTCACACGAAGACGGACCCCCTCAACGGTCAGTCGCCCACAGGAAGCTTCTCCCCACTTTTCCTCACCGTCTCTTCACCTTTTCCTCAGGCATCACCTGGGTCCTCAGGAAACCTAGTTCCCTAGTCAGCGTGGACGCAGCCCCACTTTGTCCTGAAGCCGAAACCCCAGCGAGTCCTAAGGAGACGGAGACCGAGCTCCTCTCAGCAGAGACACTGAGCCGGGCGTCCTACCGGAAGGCCTCCGCCCCCGCCCCCGCGCCTGAGGAGGCTCAACTCCTCTCAGCTGACCTCACAATCGAGTTCGCAGGGAACGAGCATGCGCTGTGGGTCAGAGAGGCGAACTCGGCGCCACCCTGTGGTCAGTGCAGGAAGTGCAGGCCGCGCCTCCCTCACAGGTCACTGGAGGCAGCGTGCCCTACTGACAGGACTGCTGAATCCATTAAACTGGACATTCAAACTAAAATGGAGTCTCTATCCCAAAAGTTTTCTAAAAGTAGTTAAGGAACAATTAATTGGAAACCATTTGGAATGAAGTGAATGTAGATGCAAACTTTACAACTTATACCAAATTCACTCAAAGTTATTCAGAGGCAAATTTGATTGTAGTTTCTAATTTATGTTTGGCTGCGTTGGGTCTTCGTTGCTGCATGTGGGCTTTCTCTAGTTGCGTCGAGCGGGGCTACTCTTCGTTGCGGTGCACGGGCTTCTCATTGCGGTGGCTTCTCTTGTGGGCGAGCATGGGCTCTAGGCATGTGGGCTTCAGTAGTTGTGCCGCGCAGGCCTGGTTGCTCTGCGGCATGTGGAATCTTCCCGGACCAGGGCTCGAGCCCGTGTCCCCTGCATTGGCAGGCGGACTCTTAACCACTGCGTCACCAGGGAAGTCCCCACAGACAAATTTTAAATACAAAACTATTCAAGGGGCTTCCCTGGTGGCGCAGTGGTTGAGAATCTGCCTGCTAATGCAGGGGACACGGGTTCGAGCACTGACCTGGGCAGATCCCACATGCCGCGGAGCAACTAGGCCCGTGAGCCACAACTATTGAGCCTGCACGTCTGGAGCCTGTGCTCCGCAACAAGAGAGGCCGCGATAGTGAGAGGCCCGCGCACCGCGATGAAGAGTGGCCCCCGCTTGCCACAACTAGAGAAAGCCTTCACACAGAAACGAAGACCCAACACAGCCAAAAATAAATTAATTCATTAATCAATTAAACAAAAAAAGCTGTCTCTCAAATTTAACTTCCAGAATATATTCAGGAAAAACGCATATGCCCTTTTTGGCCAACCAAAGAAGCGGGCAATGCAAATCAACACTACAAAGAGGTATCACTTCGAATCAGAAAAAAGGACCATCCTCACAAAGGGTAAAAACCAGATATGCACGACAAGGAGAGGAGAAAAGGGAGCCTTGTTACGCTGAAGGGGGGAATGTAAATTGCCAACGGCCACTCTGGAGAAGTGTGCTGTGTTTCCTAAAACATCTAAAAAACAGAGCCACAAAGCATCGGGCGCTTCCACTCATGGGCCTATAAGTTGGAAAAACCAAAAATCCACAGGACGCAGGCACCCCGTTTACTGCTGCTATGTTTACAACAGCCTCGACTTGGGTACAACTTAATAGTCCTTGGAAGGAAAACATGGTGAAAGAAAATTTGGTACTTAAGCACAACGGAATATTACTCAGCCCTGAAATCAATGAAATGAGGCCAGTTGCAGCAACTCAGGGGGACTTATGTATGGTCATTGAGAGTGAAATAAGTTAGACAGCAAGAGAAACTTATCATAAGATATCACTTATAAAGGGAATCTAAAAATCGCCAACCATGAACTGAATTACAAACCGAACACCATCACACATTTACAAAACACACTTATGGCTGCTTAAGGGGAAAAGTGTGGTGCGGTGATGCATAAACCAGGAGGTTGAAATTGGCACAGATACCGTTCCATACGCCAATAATGTAATCGCCAAGACATACTCATTGTTCAAGGAACTGGACTCAGCACACTCTATTCACAGAAAAAACATCTATCTGACTACTAGAAACTAGAAAAGAATTTATTGATGTCTCTCTGTAAGTGACTCAGGTGGATGTACAGCACCAAGAAACACAACATTGCAAATCAGCTACACCCCACTATAAAAATGAATTATAAAAAAAGAAAGTCAGTGAGAGAGAGAGGAATTCTTACCAAATTCAATCAGGGGCTGTGATGCAACTGGACTGACCACATCTACACTCACAGCTGAATGGGACGTAAGGCTGGACACCCTAACCCTAAACCCTAACCCTAACCCAACCCTAACCCTACCTTATCCCTAACCCTAACCCAACACTAACCCTAACCCTAAACCTAAACCCTAACCCTAACCCCTAACCCTAACCCAACCCTAAGCCTAACCCTAACCCCTAGCCCTAACCCTAGCCCTAACCCTAACCCTAACCCCTAACCCTTAACCCCTAACCCCTAACCCTAACCAAGTTCACAAGTAAACTTCTCGCCCACCTGGAGAGAGTGATTTAATTTTAAAGAGTAAAGACACAATCAGCTCAGTAATTGGCCACGGGGATGGAGGGGCCAAGGCTAACCTGAGCTGGAGGAAAGTGGGTGCCTGCCTGGATGCTCAGAGGCCAAGGGCTGTTCTGAGACCTGCTTGGACACCCGTGCAGATGGAACAAAGGATCCGTCCAGTCCCAAGAGGGCCCCACCAGCCCTCACGAACGCAACACCAGACTTCCCTGGTGGCGCAGTGGTTAAGAATCCACCTGCCAATGCAGGGGACACGGGTTTGAGCCCTGGTCCGGGAAGATCCCACATGTTGTGGAGCAACTAAGCCCGTGCACCACAACTACTGAGCCTGCGCTCTAGAACCCGCGAGCCACAACTGCTGAAGCCCACGCGCTTAGAGCCTGTGCTCTGCAACAAGAGAAGCCACCGCAATGAGAAGCCCCCACTCGCCGCAACTAGAGAAAGCCTCCGTGCAGCAATGCAGACCCAACACAGCCCCAGATTAATTAATTAATTAATTAAGAAAAAAAAAAAAAAGGCAGCACCTGGGGGCTGGCAGACTGATGCACCAAGTCTTACATCACGTCTACTTAGTATCCTGCATGTCAGGGCCATGCTGGACCTGGGGCTGCCCACACAGAGTGGGGCCTGCATCACCCTTCCCAGGAGGGAGGGTGGAGGGAAACCCTGCATGACCTCTGAGGCCCTAAGAACCCTTGACTAAGGCTGAGCTCAATTTGAAACAGTGGGTGACCAGAGCAGACATTTCATTCATCTATCAATGAGAATCCAGAACTGGAGGAGCAGAAAACAATGGCCTCGCTCAACCTTGACGCTAATCCTGACATGGACCCTAACCCTAAACTCTGATCCTGACCCTAAGCCCTGACCTAACCTTAGCCTAACCCGTACCCTAAACCTGTACCTTACCCTAACCCATGCTCTACCCGCATCCTACCTGTACCCCAATTCTCACCCATACCCTAACACCCACTCTAACACAGAACCCTAACACCCTGAGACCAGAACCATAAACCTTAACCAATAAGCCAAACCATAACCATAAGCAAACCATAAACTATATTCATTAACCATACCCATAAATAACTCATTAAGCATAAAACTTAAACCATCACAGCAACCATAAACCATACACAGCCCCAACCCTCACACCAGCCCCAGCCCTAATGCTAACCCTCCAAACCACTTACACCAAGCCAAGTCTAATCAGATTATACAAATACATCTTGACAAAGAAAACTGGGGAATTCTCTGGTGGCCCAGTGGTTAGGACTCTGTGCTTTCACTGCCAAGGGCTCGGCTTCGATCCCTGACTGGGGAACTAAGATCCCACAAGCCATGGGACGTGGCCAAAATAAATAAATAATTAGAATGAAATAAAACCACTATTTTAAAAGAGATTTTAAAAATAAAGGAAAAAAAACAAGAAAACTACCCCAGTACAACTTACAAATATGAATGAAAAAACCTATCACACAATAATAGCAACATGAAACCAACAGAACTTTAAATGGATAATGCCATAAGCAAGTATCTCTACACCAGGAATTTCAGGTTGCTCAACATATTAAAAGTAAGCAATGTATTCAACCACAATAATGGTGTGAAGTAAAAACACATAACCATATCAATTCATGCAAAAAATCTACAAGGAAAATCCAGTGTTATTTCATGAAAAACACTCAAGAAAGCAGGAATAAAAGGAAATTGGTTCACTATGGAATAGAGGAGTACAAAAAGCCACAGCAAACATCGTGCTCAATGTTAAAGACTGAAAGATTTACTCCTGAAATCAGGAACAAGGCCAGGAAGCTGGCCTTCATCACCGTTACTCAATAGTGTACTGGAAGTTCTACCCAGAATCTTGAGGAAAGAAATAAAAGGCATCCATGGGTGAATGGAAAAATTAAAACCGTGTCTCTTCACAGAACATAGGTCACATCATCTTATATATAAAACTACCTATAATCAGCAAAGAAATTATTTGAGCTAATCAACTAATTAATAAGCAAAGTTATAGAACAAAATATCAATTCATGAAAATCTATCTTATATACATACGCTGGCAAAAAATAATCTGAAAAAGAATTTATGAGAACAATTCCATTTGTAATAATGTCAACATCAATATTTAGGAGTATATTTAATCAAGGTACAAGACTTGTTTTTATGTATGTAAAGTTGTATCTTTGAAATTACTGGAAAGTCAATTACTTTTCAAAACATCATGTATGGCAATAGCATGCCAGAAAAGCAGAGAAAACATCAAACTTCCAGATAGAAGCCAAGCCTTACCCAGATCCAGTTCACCCAAAGTCCACATGTCATTTAGAGGCACCGTGGGAAGGTGATATTAGGAGCCGCTGTCCTCCGTGTTGTGGACGACCTGGATATGGTAGAAACAGTGGGATTTTTGAATTCCAATTTTCCACTTCATGCCACAAAAACACTATTAGAACTCATAAATAAATTCAGGAAAGTTGCAAAATCAATACACAGAAATCAGTTGCATTTCTAAACGCTAATAATGAACCATCAGAAAGAGAAAGAAAGCAACCCTATTTACAACTGCATCAAAAAGAACAAAATACCTGGGAATAAAGTCAACCAAGGAGGTGAAAGACCTGCACACTGAAAACTTTAAGACATTGATGAAGACATTGAAAAACACACCAATAAATGGAAAGATATCCTGTTCTCATGGAATGGAACAATTAATGTTGTTCAAATATCCATGCTACCCAAAGCAGTGGACACAGTGAATGCAATCCCTCCCAAAATTCCATGGTATTTTCCCCCCAAATAGAGCAAATCCTCCTAATATCTGTGGGGAACCACAAAGGACCCCAAATGGCCAAAGAAACCCTGAAAAAAGAGAACGGGCTGGAGGCATCTCCCTCCCTGACGTCACACTCTGCTGAGAAGCTACAGTCACCAAAACAGTGTGGAACTGGCTCAAAACGGGCACAGGGACCAGAGGAACAGGACAGAGAGACCAGAATTCAACCCCCACGGACGGGGTCGGTGAATTTATGACACAGGGACCAAGGACACACCAAGGAGCACGACACTCCCCACGATAAATGGTGCTGGGAAAACTGGACGCCCCATAACTCACGCTGGCTACCCTGCACACAAACCTGAACAAAAACCCAGCTTTCCACGCCAAGCCCTCCCTCGCTCACACGAAGACGGACCCCCTCAACGGTCAGTCGCCCACAGGAAGCTTCTCCCCACTTTTCCTCACCGTCTCTTCACCTTTTCCTCAGGCATCACCTGGGTCCTCAGGAAACCTAGTTCCCTAGTCAGCGTGGACGCAGCCCCACCTTGTCCTGAAGCCGAAACCCCAGCGAGTCCTAAGGAGACGGAGACCGAGCTCCTCTCAGCAGAGACACTGAGCCGGGCGTCCTACCGGAAGGCCTCCGCCCCCGCCCCCGCGCCTGAGGAGGCTCAACTGCTCTCAGCTGACCTCACAATCGAGTTCGCAGGGAACGAGCATGCGCTGTGGGTCAGAGAGGCGAACTCGGCGCCACCCTGTGGTCAGTGCAGGAAGTGCAGGCCGCGCCTCCCTCACAGGTCACTGGAGGCAGCGTGCCCTACTGACAGGACTGCTGAATCCATTAAACTGGACATTCAAACTAAAATGGAGTCTCTATCCCAAAAGTTTTCTAAAAGTAGTTAAGGAACAATTAATTGGAAACCATTTGGAATGAAGTGAATGTAGATGCAAACTTTACAACTTATACCAAATTCACTCAAAGTTATTCAGAGGCAAATTTTATTGTAGTTTCTAATTTATGTTTGGCTGCGTTGGGTCTTCGTTGCTGCATGTGGGCTTTCTCTAGTTGCGTCGAGCGGGGCTACTCTTCGTTGCGGCGCACGGGCTTCTCATTGCGGTGGCTTCTCTTGTGGGCGAGCATGGGCTCTAGGCGCGCAGGCTTCAGTAGTTGTGCCGCGCAGGCTCGGGTGCTCTGCGGCATGTGGGAGCTTCCCGGACCAGGGCTCGAGCCCGTGTCCCCTGCGTTGGCAGGCGGACTCTTAACCACTGCGTCACCAGGGAAGTCCCCACAGACAAATTTTAAATACAAAACTATTCAAGGGGCTTCCCTGGTGGCGCAGTGGTTGAGAATCTGCCTGCTAATGCAGGGGACACGGGTTCGAGCACTGACCTGGGCAGATCCCACATGCCGCGGAGCAACTAGGCCCGTGAGCCACAACTATTGAGCCTGCACGTCTGGAGCCTGTGCTCCGCAACAAGAGAGGCCGCGATAGTGAGAGGCCCGTGCACCGCGATGAAGAGTGGCCCCCGCTTGCCACAACTAGAGAAAGCCTTCACACAGAAACGAAGACCCAACACAGCCAAAAATAAATTAATTCATTAATCAATTAAACAAAAAAAGCTGTCTCTCAAATTTAACTTCCAGAATATATTCAGGAAAAACGCATACGCCCTTTTTGGCCAACCAAAGAAGCGGGCAATGCAAATCAACACTACAAAGAGGTATCACTTCGAATCAGAAAAAAGGACCATCCTCACAAAGGGTAAAAACCAGATATGCAGGACAAGGAGAGGAGAAAAGGGAGCCTTGTTACGCTGAAGCGGGGAATGTAAATTGCCAACGGCCACTCTGGAGAAGTGTGCTGTGTTTCCTAAAACATCTAAAAAACAGAGCCACAAAGCATAGGGCGCTTCCACTCATGGGCCTATATGTTGGAAAAACCAAAAATCCACAGGACGCAGGCACCCCGTTTACTGCTGCTATGTTTACAACAGCCTCGACTTCGGTACAACTTAATAGTCCTTGGAAGGAAAACATGGTGAAAGAAAATTTGGTACTTAAGCACAACGGAATATTACTCAGCCCTGAAATCAATGAAATGAGGCCAGTTGCAGCAACTCAGGGGGACTTATGTATGGTCATTGAGAGTGAAATAAGTTAGACAGCAAGAGAAACTTATCATAAGATATCACTTATAAAGGGAATCTAAAAATCGCCAACCATGAACTGAATTACAAACCGAACACCATCACACATTTACAAAACACACTTATGGCTGCTTAAGGGGAAAAGTGTGGTGCGGTGATGCATAAACCAGGAGGTTGAAATTGGCACAGATATCGTTCCATACGCCAATAATGTAATCGCCAAGACATACTCGTTGTTCAAGGAACTGGACTCAGCACACTCTATTCACAGAAAAAACATCTATCTGACTATTAGAAACTAGAAAAGAATTTATTGATGTCTCTCTGTACGTGACTCAGGTGGATGTACAGCACCAAGAAACACAACACTGCAAATCAGCTACACCCCACTATAAAAATGAATTATAAAAAAAGAAAGACAGTGAGAGAGAGAGGAATTCTTACCAAATTCAATCAGGGGCTGTGATGCAACTGGACTGACCACATCTACACTCACAGCTGAATGGGACGTAAGGCTGGACACCCTAACCCTAAACCCTAACCCTAACCCAACCCTAACCCTACCTTAACCCTAACCCTAACCCAACACTAACCCTAACCCTAAACCTAAACCCTAACCCTGACCCCTAACCCTAACCCAACCCTAAGCCTAACCCTAACCCCTAGCCCTAACCCTAGCCCTAACCCTGACCCTAACCCCTAACCCTTAACCCCTAACCCCTAACCCTAACCAAGTTCACAAGTAAACTTCTCACCCACCTGGAGAGAGTGATTTAGTTTTAAAGAGTAAAGACACAATCAGCTCAGTAATTGGCCACGGGGATGGAGGGGCCAAGGCTAACCTGAGCTGGAGGAAAGTGGGTGCCTGCCTGGATGCTCAGAGGCCAAGGGCTGTTCTGAGACCTGCTTGGACACCCGTGCAGATGGAACAAAGGATCCGTCCAGTCCCAAGAGGGCCCCACCAGCCCCCACGAACGCAACACCAGACTTCCCTGGTGGCGCAGTGGTTAAGAATCCACCTGCCAATGCAGGGGACACGGGTTTGAGCCCTGGTCCGGGAAGATCCCACATGTTGTGGAGCAACTAAGCCCGTGCACCACAACTACTGAGCCTGCGCTCTAGAACCCGCGAGCCACAACTGCTGAAGCCCACGCGCTTAGAGCCTGTGCTCTGCAACAAGAGGAGCCACCGCAATGAGAAGCCCCCACGCGCCGCAACTAGAGAAAGCCTCCGTGCAGCAATGCAGACCCAACACAGCCCCAGATTAATTAATTAATTAATTAAGAAAAAAAAAAAAAAGGCAGCACCTGGGGGCTGGCAGACTGATGCACCAAGTCTTACATCACGTCTACTTAGTATCCTGCATGTCAGGGCCATGCTGGACCTGGGGCTGCCCACACAGAGTGGGGCCTGCATCACCCTTCCCAGGAGGGAGGGTGGAGGGAAACCCTGCATGACCTCTGAGGCCCTAAGAACCCTTGACTAAGGCTGAGCTCAATTTGAAACAGTGGGTGACCAGAGCAGACATTTCATTCATCTATCAATGAGAATCCAGAACTGGAGGAGCAGAAAACAATGGCCTCGCTCAACCTTGACGCTAATCCTGACATGGACCCAAACCCTAAACTCTGATCCTGACCCTAAGCCCTGACCTAACCTTAGCCTAACCCGTACCCTAAACCTGTACCTTACCCTAACCCATGCTCTACCCGCATCCTACGTGTACCCCAATTCTCACCCATACCCTAACACCCACTCTAACACAGAACCCTAACACCCTGAGACCAAAACCATAAACCTTAACCAATAAGCCAAACCATAACCATAAGCAAACCATAAACTATATTCATTAACCATACCCATAAATAACTCATTAACCATAAAACTTAAACCATCACAGCAACCATAAACCATACACAGCCCCAACCCTCACACCAGCCCCAGCCCTAATGCTAACCCTCCAAACCACTTACACCAAGCCAAGTCTAATCAGATTACACAAATACATCTTGACAAAGAAAACTGGGGAATTCTCTGGTGGCCCAGTGGTTAGGACTCTGTGCTTTCACTGCCAAGGGCTCGGCTTCGATCCCTGACTGGGGAACTAAGATCCCACAAGCCATGGGACGTGGCCAAAATAAATAAATAAGTAGAATGAAATAAAACCACTATTTTAAAAAAGATTTTAAAAATAAAGGAAAAAAACAAGAAAACTACCCCAGTACAACTTACAAATATGAATGTAAAAATCTATCACACAATAATAGCAACATGAAACCAACAGAACTTTAAATGGATAATGCCATAAGCAAGTATCTCTACACCAGGAATTTCAGGTTGCTCAACATATTAAAAGTAAGCAATGTATTCAACCACAATAATGGTGTGAAGTAAAAACACATAACCATATCAATTCATGCAAAAAATCTACAATGAAAATCCAGTGTTATTTCATGAAAAACACTCAAGAAAGCAGGAATAAAAGGAAATTGGTTCACTATGGAAAAGAGGAGTACAAAAAGCCACAGCAAACATCGTGCTCAATGTTAAAGACTGAAAGATTTACTCCTGAAATCAGGAACAAGGCCAGGAAGCTGGCCTTCATCACCGTTACTCAATAGTGTACTGGAAGTTCTACCCAGAATCTTGAGGAAAGAAATAAAAGGCATCCATGGGTGAATGGAAAAATTAAAACCGTGTCTCTTCACAGAACATAGGTCACATCATCTTATATATAAAACTACCTATAATCAGCAAAGAAATTATTTGAGCTAATCAACTAATTAATAAGCAAAGTTATAGAACAAAATATCAATTCATGAAAATCTATCTTATATGCATACGCTGGCAAAAAATAATCTGAAAAAGAATTTATGAGAACAATTCCATTTGTAATAATGTCAACATCAATATTTAGGAGTATATTTAATCAAGGTACAAGACTTGATTTTATGTATGTAAAGTTGTATGTTTGAAATTACTGGAAAGTCAATTACTTTTCAAAACATCATGTATGGCAATAGCATGCCAGAAAAGCAGAGAAAACATCAAACTTCCAGATAGAAGCCAAGCCTTACCCAGATCCAGTTCACCCAAAGTCCACATGTCATTTAGAGGCACCGTGGGAAGGTGATATTAGGAGCCGCTGTCCTCCGTGTTGTGGACGACCTGGATATGGTAGAAACAGTGGGATTTTTGAATTCCAATTTTCCACTTCATGCCACAAAAACACTATTAGAACTAATAAATAAATTCAGGAAAGTTGCAAAATCAATACACAGAAATCAGTTGCATTTCTAAACACTAATAATGAACCATCAGAAAGAGAAAGAAAGCAACCCTATTTACAACTGCATCAAAAAGAACAAAATACCTGGGAATAAAGTCAACCAAGGAGGTGAAAGACCTGCACTCTGAAAACTTTAAGACATTGATGAAGACATTGAAAAACACACCAATAAATGGAAAGATATCCTGTTCTCATGGAATGGAACAATTAATGTTGTTCAAATATCCATGCTACCCAAAGCAGTGGACACAGTGAATGCAATCCCTCCCAAAATTCCATGGTATTTCCCCCCAAATAGAGCAAATCCTCCTAATATCTGTGGGGAACCACAAAGGACCCCAAATAGCCAAAGAAACCCTGAAAAAAGAGAACGGGCTGGAGGCATCTCCCTCCCTGACGTCACACTCTGCTGAGAAGCTACAGTCACCAAAACAGTGTGGAACTGGCTCAAAACGGGCACAGGGACCAGAGAAACAGGACAGAGAGACCAGAATTCAACCCCCACGGACGGGGTCGGTGAATTTATGACACAGGGACCAAGGACACACCAAGGAGCACGACACTCCCCACCATAAATGGTGCTGGGAAAACTGGACGCCCCATAACTCATGCTGGCTACCCTGCACACAAACCTGAACAAAAACCCAGCTTTCCACGCCAAGCCCTCCCTCGCTCACACGAAGACGGACCCCCTCAACGGTCAGTCGCCCACAGGAAGCTTCTCCCCACTTTTCCTCACCGTCTCTTCACCTTTTCCTCAGGCATCACCTGGGTCCTCAGGAAACCTAGTTCCCTAGTCAGCGTGGACGCAGCCCCACTTTGTCCTGAAGCCGAAACCCCAGCGAGTCCTAAGGAGACGGAGACCGAGCTCCTCTCAGCAGAGACACTGAGCCGGGCGTCCTACCGGAAGGCCTCCGCCCCCGCCCCCGCGCCTGAGGAGGCTCAACTCCTCTCAGCTGACCTCACAATCGAGTTCGCAGGGAACGAGCATGCGCTGTGGGTCAGAGAGGCGAACTCGGCGCCACCCTGTGGTCCGTGCAGGAAGTGCAGGCTGCGCCTCCCTCACAGGTCACTGGAGGCAGCGTGCCCTACTGACAGGACTGCTGAATCCATTAAACTGGACATTTAAACTAAAATGGAGTCTCTATCCCAAAAGTTTTCTAAAAGTAGTTAAGGAACAATTAATTGGAAACCATTTGGAATGAAGTGAATGTAGATGCAAACTTTACAACTTATACCAAATTCACTCAAAGTTATTCAGAGGCAAATTTGATTGTAGTTTCTAATTTATGTTTGGCTGCGTTGGGTCTTCGTTGCTGCATGTGGGCTTTCTCTAGTTGCGTCGAGCGGGGCTACTCTTCGTTGCGGTGCACGGGCTTCTCATTGCGGTGGCTTCTCTTGTGGGCGAGCATGGGCTCTAGGCATGTGGGCTTCAGTAGTTGTGCCGCGCAGGCCTGGTTGCTCTGCGGCATGTGGAATCTTCCCGGACCAGGGCTCGAGCCCGTGTCCCCTGCATTGGCAGGCGGACTCTTAACCACTGCGTCACCAGGGAAGTCCCCACAGACAAATTTTAAATACAAAACTATTCAAGGGGCTTCCCTGGTGGCGCAGTGGTTGAGAATCTGCCTGCTAATGCAGGGGACACGGGTTCGAGCACTGACCTGGGCAGATCCCACATGCCGCGGAGCAACTAGGCCCGTGAGCCACAACTATTGAGCCTGCACGTCTGGAGCCTGTGCTCCGCAACAAGAGAGGCCGCGATAGTGAGAGGCCCGCGCACCGCGATGAAGAGTGGCCCCCGCTTGCCACAACTAGAGAAAGCCTTCACACAGAAACGAAGACCCAACACAGCCAAAAATAAATTAATTCATTAATCAATTAAACAAAAAAAGCTGTCTCTCAAATTTAACTTCCAGAATATATTCAGGAAAAACGCATATGCCCTTTTTGGCCAACCAAAGAAGCGGGCAATGCAAATCAACACTACAAAGAGGTATCACTTCGAATCAGAAAAAAGGACCATCCTCACAAAGGGTAAAAACCAGATATGCACGACAAGGAGAGGAGAAAAGGGAGCCTTGTTACGCTGAAGGGGGGAATGTAAATTGCCAACGGCCACTCTGGAGAAGTGTGCTGTGTTTCCTAAAATATCTAAAAAACAGAGCCACAAAGCATCGGGCGCTTCCACTCATGGGCCTATAAGTTGGAAAAACCAAAAATCCACAAGACGCAGGCACCCCGTTTACTGCTGCTATGTTTACAACAGCCTCGACTTGGGTACAACTTAATAGTCCTTGGAAGGAAAACATGGTGAAAGAAAATTTGGTACTTAAGCACAACGGAATATTACTCAGCCCTGAAATCAATGAAATGAGGCCAGTTGCAGCAACTCAGGGGGACTTATGTATGGTCATTGAGAGTGAAATAAGTTAGACAGCAAGAGAAACTTATCATAAGATATCACTTATAAAGGGAATCTAAAAATCGCCAACCATGAACTGAATTACAAACCGAACACCATCACACATTTACAAAACACACTTATGGCTGCTTAAGGGGAAAAGTGTGGTGCGGTGATGCATAAACCAGGAGGTTGAAATTGGCACAGATACCGTTCCATACGCCAATAATGTAATCGCCAAGACATACTCATTGTTCAAGGAACTGGACTCAGCACACTCTATTCACAGAAAAAACATCTATCTGACTACTAGAAACTAGAAAAGAATTTATTGATGTCTCTCTGTAAGTGACTCAGGTGGATGTACAGCACCAAGAAACACAACATTGCAAATCAGCTACACCCCACTATAAAAATGAATTATAAAAAAAGAAAGTCAGTGAGAGAGAGAGGAATTCTTACCAAATTCAATCAGGGGCTGTGATGCAACTGGACTGACCACATCTACACTCACAGCTGAATGGGACGTAAGGCTGGACACCCTAACCCTAAACCCTAACCCTAACCCAACCCTAACCCTACCTTATCCCTAACCCTAACCCAACACTAACCCTAACCCTAAACCTAAACCCTAACCCTAACCCCTAACCCTAACCCAACCCTAAGCCTAACCCTAACCCCTAGCCCTAACCCTAGCCCTAACCCTAACCCTAACCCCTAACCCTTAACCCCTAACCCCTAACCCTAACCAAGTTCACAAGTAAACTTCTCGCCCACCTGGAGAGAGTGATTTAATTTTAAAGAGTAAAGACACAATCAGCTCAGTAATTGGCCACGGGGATGGAGGGGCCAAGGCTAACCTGAGCTGGAGGAAAGTGGGTGCCTGCCTGGATGCTCAGAGGCCAAGGGCTGTTCTGAGACCTGCTTGGACACCCGTGCAGATGGAACAAAGGATCCGTCCAGTCCCAAGAGGGCCCCACCAGCCCTCACGAACGCAACACCAGACTTCCCTGGTGGCGCAGTGGTTAAGAATCCACCTGCCAATGCAGGGGACACGGGTTTGAGCCCTGGTCCGGGAAGATCCCACATGTTGTGGAGCAACTAAGCCCGTGCACCACAACTACTGAGCCTGCGCTCTAGAACCCGCGAGCCACAACTGCTGAAGCCCACGCGCTTAGAGCCTGTGCTCTGCAACAAGAGAAGCCACCGCAATGAGAAGCCCCCACTCGCCGCAACTAGAGAAAGCCTCCGTGCAGCAATGCAGACCCAACACAGCCCCAGATTAATTAATTAATTAATTAAGAAAAAAAAAAAAAAGGCAGCACCTGGGGGCTGGCAGACTGATGCACCAAGTCTTACATCACGTCTACTTAGTATCCTGCATGTCAGGGCCATGCTGGACCTGGGGCTGCCCACACAGAGTGGGGCCTGCATCACCCTTCCCAGGAGGGAGGGTGGAGGGAAACCCTGCATGACCTCTGAGGCCCTAAGAACCCTTGACTAAGGCTGAGCTCAATTTGAAACAGTGGGTGACCAGAGCAGACATTTCATTCATCTATCAATGAGAATCCAGAACTGGAGGAGCAGAAAACAATGGCCTCGCTCAACCTTGACGCTAATCCTGACATGGACCCTAACCCTAAACTCTGATCCTGACCCTAAGCCCTGACCTAACCTTAGCCTAACCCGTACCCTAAACCTGTACCTTACCCTAACCCATGCTCTACCCGCATCCTACCTGTACCCCAATTCTCACCCATACCCTAACACCCACTCTAACACAGAACCCTAACACCCTGAGACCAGAACCATAAACCTTAACCAATAAGCCAAACCATAACCATAAGCAAACCATAAACTATATTCATTAACCATACCCATAAATAACTCATTAAGCATAAAACTTAAACCATCACAGCAACCATAAACCATACACAGCCCCAACCCTCACACCAGCCCCAGCCCTAATGCTAACCCTCCAAACCACTTACACCAAGCCAAGTCTAATCAGATTATACAAATACATCTTGACAAAGAAAACTGGGGAATTCTCTGGTGGCCCAGTGGTTAGGACTCTGTGCTTTCACTGCCAAGGGCTCGGCTTCGATCCCTGACTGGGGAACTAAGATCCCACAAGCCATGGGACGTGGCCAAAATAAATAAATAATTAGAATGAAATAAAACCACTATTTTAAAAGAGATTTTAAAAATAAAGGAAAAAAAACAAGAAAACTACCCCAGTACAACTTACAAATATGAATGAAAAAACCTATCACACAATAATAGCAACATGAAACCAACAGAACTTTAAATGGATAATGCCATAAGCAAGTATCTCTACACCAGGAATTTCAGGTTGCTCAACATATTAAAAGTAAGCAATGTATTCAACCACAATAATGGTGTGAAGTAAAAACACATAACCATATCAATTCATGCAAAAAATCTACAAGGAAAATCCAGTGTTATTTCATGAAAAACACTCAAGAAAGCAGGAATAAAAGGAAATTGGTTCACTATGGAAAAGAGGAGTACAAAAAGCCACAGCAAACATCGTGCTCAATGTTAAAGACTGAAAGATTTACTCCTGAAATCAGGAACAAGGCCAGGAAGCTGGCCTTCATCACCGTTACTCAATAGTGTACTGGAAGTTCTACCCAGAATCTTGAGGAAAGAAATAAAAGGCATCCATGGGTGAATGGAAAAATTAAAACCGTGTCTCTTCACAGAACATAGGTCACGTCATCTTATATATAAAACTACCTATAATCAGCAAAGAAATTATTTGAGCTAATCAACTAATTAATAAGCAAAGTTATAGAACAAAATATCAATTCATGAAAATCTATCTTATATGCATACGCTGGCAAAAAATAATCTGAAAAAGAATTTATGAGAACAATTCCATTTGTAATAATGTCAACATCAATATTTAGGAGTATATTTAATCAAGGTACAAGACTTCTTTTTATGTATGTAAAGTTGTATCTTTGAAATTACTGGAAAGTCAATTACTTTTCAAAACATCATGTATGGCAATAGCATGCCAGAAAAGCAGAGAAAACATCAAACTTCCAGATAGAAGCCAAGCCTTACCCAGATCCAGTTCACCCAAAGTCCACATGTCATTTAGAGGCACCGTGGGAAGGTGATATTAGGAGCCGCTGTCCTCCGTGTTGTGGACGACCTGGATATGGTAGAAACAGTGGGATTTTTGAATTCCAATTTTCCACTTCATGCCACAAAAACACTATTAGAACTCATAAATAAATTCAGGAAAGTTGCAAAATCAATACACAGAAATCAGTTGCATTTCTAAACGCTAATAATGAACCATCAGAAAGAGAAAGAAAGCAACCCTATTTACAACTGCATCAAAAAGAACAAAATACCTGGGAATAAAGTCAACCAAGGAGGTGAAAGACCTGCACACTGAAAACTTTAAGACATTGATGAAGACATTGAAAAACACACCAATAAATGGAAAGATATCCTGTTCTCATGGAATGGAACAATTAATGTTGTTCAAATATCCATGCTACCCAAAGCAGTGGACACAGTGAATGCAATCCCTCCCAAAATTCCATGGTATTTTCCCCCCAAATAGAGCAAATCCTCCTAATATCTGTGGGGAACCACAAAGGACCCCAAATGGCCAAAGAAACCCTGAAAAAAGAGAACGGGCTGGAGGCATCTCCCTCCCTGACGTCACACTCTGCTGAGAAGCTACAGTCACCAAAACAGTGTGGAACTGGCTCAAAACGGGCACAGGGACCAGAGGAACAGGACAGAGAGACCAGAATTCAACCCCCACGGACGGGGTCGGTGAATTTATGACACAGGGACCAAGGACACACCAAGGAGCACGACACTCCCCACGATAAATGGTGCTGGGAAAACTGGACGCCCCATAACTCACGCTGGCTACCCTGCACACAAACCTGAACAAAAACCCAGCTTTCCACGCCAAGCCCTCCCTCGCTCACACGAAGACGGACCCCCTCAACGGTCAGTCGCCCACAGGAAGCTTCTCCCCACTTTTCCTCACCGTCTCTTCACCTTTTCCTCAGGCATCACCTGGGTCCTCAGGAAACCTAGTTCCCTAGTCAGCGTGGACGCAGCCCCACCTTGTCCTGAAGCCGAAACCCCAGCGAGTCCTAAGGAGACGGAGACCGAGCTCCTCTCAGCAGAGACACTGAGCCGGGCGTCCTACCGGAAGGCCTCCGCCCCCGCCCCCGCGCCTGAGGAGGCTCAACTGCTCTCAGCTGACCTCACAATCGAGTTCGCAGGGAACGAGCATGCGCTGTGGGTCAGAGAGGCGAACTCGGCGCCACCCTGTGGTCAGTGCAGGAAGTGCAGGCCGCGCCTCCCTCACAGGTCACTGGAGGCAGCGTGCCCTACTGACAGGACTGCTGAATCCATTAAACTGGACATTCAAACTAAAATGGAGTCTCTATCCCAAAAGTTTTCTAAAAGTAGTTAAGGAACAATTAATTGGAAACCATTTGGAATGAAGTGAATGTAGATGCAAACTTTACAACTTATACCAAATTCACTCAAAGTTATTCAGAGGCAAATTTGATTGTAGTTTCTAATTTATGTTTGGCTGCGTTGGGTCTTCGTTGCTGCATGTGGGCTTTCTCTAGTTGCGTCGAGCGGGGCTACTCTTCGTTGCGGTGCACGGGCTTCTCATTGCGGTGGCTTCTCTTGTGGGCGAGCATGGGCTCTAGGCGCGCAGGCTTCAGTAGTTGTGCCGCGCAGGCTCGGGTGCTCTGCGGCATGTGGGAGCTTCCCGGACCAGGGCTCGAGCCCGTGTCCCCTGCGTTGGCAGGCGGACTCTTAACCACTGCGTCACCAGGGAAGTCCCCACAGACAAATTTTAAATACAAAACTATTCAAGGGGCTTCCCTGGTGGCGCAGTGGTTGAGAATCTGCCTGCTAATGCAGGGGACACGGGTTCGAGCACTGACCTGGGCAGATCCCACATGCCGCGGAGCAACTAGGCCCGTGAGCCACAACTATTGAGCCTGCACGTCTGGAGCCTGTGCTCCGCAACAAGAGAGGCCGCGATAGTGAGAGGCCCGTGCACCGCGATGAAGAGTGGCCCCCGCTTGCCACAACTAGAGAAAGCCTTCACACAGAAACGAAGACCCAACACAGCCAAAAATAAATTAATTCATTAATCAATTAAACAAAAAAAGCTGTCTCTCAAATTTAACTTCCAGAATATATTCAGGAAAAACGCATACGCCCTTTTTGGCCAACCAAAGAAGCGGGCAATGCAAATCAACACTACAAAGAGGTATCACTTCGAATCAGAAAAAAGGACCATCCTCACAAAGGGTAAAAACCAGATATGCAGGACAAGGAGAGGAGAAAAGGGAGCCTTGTTACGCTGAAGCGGGGAATGTAAATTGCCAACGGCCACTCTGGAGAAGTGTGCTGTGTTTCCTAAAACATCTAAAAAACAGAGCCACAAAGCATAGGGCGCTTCCACTCATGGGCCTATATGTTGGAAAAACCAAAAATCCACAGGACGCAGGCACCCCGTTTACTGCTGCTATGTTTACAAGAGCCTCGACTTGGGTACAACTTAATAGTCCTTGGAAGGAAAACATGGTGAAAGAAAATTTGGTACTTAAGCACAACGGAATATTACTCAGCCCTGAAATCAATGAAATGAGGCCAGTTGCAGCAACTCAGGGGGACTTATGTATGGTCATTGAGAGTGAAATAAGTTAGACAGCAAGAGAAACTTATCATAAGATATCACTTATAAAGGGAATCTAAAAATCGCCAACCATGAACTGAATTACAAACCGAACACCATCACACATTTACAAAACACACTTATGGCTGCTTAAGGGGAAAAGTGTGGTGCGGTGATGCATAAACCAGGAGGTTGAAATTGGCACAGATATCGTTCCATACGCCAATAATGTAATCGCCAAGACATACTCGTTGTTCAAGGAACTGGACTCAGCACACTCTATTCACAGAAAAAACATCTATCTGACTATTAGAAACTAGAAAAGAATTTATTGATGTCTCTCTGTAAGTGACTCAGGTGGATGTACAGCACCAAGAAACACAACACTGCAAATCAGCTACACCCCACTATAAAAATGAATTATAAAAAAAGAAAGACAGTGAGAGAGAGAGGAATTCTTACCAAATTCAATCAGGGGCTGTGATGCAACTGGACTGACCACATCTACACTCACAGCTGAATGGGACGTAAGGCTGGACACCCTAACCCTAAACCCTAACCCTAACCCAACCCTAACCCTACCTTAACCCTAACCCTAACCCAACACTAACCCTAACCCTAAACCTAAACCCTAACCCTGACCCCTAACCCTAACCCAACCCTAAGCCTAACCCTAACCCCTAGCCCTAACCCTAGCCCTAACCCTGACCCTAACCCCTAACCCTTAACCCCTAACCCCTAACCCTAACCAAGTTCACAAGTAAACTTCTCACCCACCTGGAGAGAGTGATTTAGTTTTAAAGAGTAAAGACACAATCAGCTCAGTAATTGGCCACGGGGATGGAGGGGCCAAGGCTAACCTGAGCTGGAGGAACGTGGGTGCCTGCCTGGATGCTCAGAGGCCAAGGGCTGTTCTGAGACCTGCTTGGACACCTGTGCAGATGAAACAAAGGATCCGTCCATTCCCAAGAGGGCCCCACCAGCCCTCACGAACGCAACACCAGACTTCCCTGGTGGCGCAGTGGTTAAGAATCCACCTGCCAATGCAGGGGACACGGGTTTGAGCCCTGCTCCGGGAAGATCCCACATGCTGTGCAGCAACTAAGCCCGTGCACCACAACTACTGAGCCTGCGCTCTAGAACCCGCGAGCCACAACGGCTGAAGCCCACGCGCTTAGAGCCTGTGCTCTGCAACAAGAGAAGCCACCGCAATGAGGAGCCCCCACTCGCCGCAACTAGAGAAAGCCTCCGTGCAGCAATGCAGACCCAACACAGCCCCAGATTAATTAATTAATTAATTAAGAAAAAAAAAAAAAGGCAGCACCTGGGGGCTGGCAGACTGATGCACCAAGTCTTACATCACGTCTACTTAGTATCCTGCATGTCAGGGCCATGCTGGACCTGGGGCTGCCCACACACAGTGGGGCCTGCATCACCCTTCCCAGGAGGGAGGGTGGAGGGAAACCCTGCATGACCTCTGAGGCCCTAAGGACCCTTGACTAAGGCTGAGCTCACTTTGACACACTGGGTGACCAGAGCAGACATTTCATTCATCTATCAATGAGAATCCAGAACTGGAGGAGCAGAAAACAATGGCCTCGCTCAACCTTGACGCTAATCCTGACATGGACCCTAACCCTAAACTCTGATCCTGACCCTAAGCCCTGACCTAACCTTAGCCTAACCCGTACCCTAAACCTGTACCTTACCCTAACCCATGCTCTACCCGCATCCTACCTGTACCCCAATTCTCACCCATACCCTAACACCCACTCTAACACAGAACCCTAACACCCTGAGACCAGAACCATAAACCTTAACCAATAAGCCAAACCATAACCATAAGCAAACCATAAACTATATTCATTAACCATACCCATAAATAACTCATTAACCATAAAACTTAAACCATCACAGCAACCATAAACCATACACAGCCCCAACCCTCACACCAGCCCCAGCCCTAATGCTAACCCTCCAAACCACTTACACCAAGCCAAGTCTAATCAGATTACACAAATACATCTTGACAAAGAAAACTGGGGAATTCTCTGGTGGCCCAGTGGTTAGGACTCTGTGCTTTCACTGCCAAGGGCTCGGCTTCGATCCCTGACTGGGGAACTAAGATCCCACAAGCCATGGGACGTGGCCAAAATAAATAAATAATTAGAATGAAATAAAACCACTATTTTAAAAGAGATTTTAAAAATAAAGGAAAAAAAACAAGAAAACTACCCCAGTACAACTTACAAATATGAATGAAAAAACCTATCACACAATAATAGCAACATGAAACCAACAGAACTTTAAATGGATAATGCCATAAGCAAGTATCTCTACACCAGGAATTTCAGGTTGCTCAACATATTAAAAGTAAGCAATGTATTCAACCACAATAATGGTGTGAAGTAAAAACACATAACCATATCAATTCATGCAAAAAATCTACAAGGAAAATCCAGTGTTGTTTCATGAAAAACACTCAAGAAAGCAGGAATAAAAGGAAATTGGTTCACTATGGAAAAGAGGAGTACAAAAAGCCACAGCAAACATCGTGCTCAATGTTAAAGACTGAAAGATTTACTCCTGAAATCAGGAACAAGGCCAGGAAGCTGGCCTTCATCACCGTTACTCAATAGTGTACTGGAAGTTCTACCCAGAATCTTGAGGAAAGAAATAAAAGGCATCCATGGGTGAATGGAAAAATTAAAACCGTGTCTCTTCACAGAACATAGGTCACGTCATCTTATATATAAAACTACCTATAATCAGCAAAGAAATTATTTGAGCTAATCAACTAATTAATAAGCAAAGTTATAGAACAAAATATCAATTCATGAAAATCTATCTTATATGCATACGCTGGCAAAAAATAATCTGAAAAAGAATTTATGAGAACAATTCCATTTGTAATAATGTCAACATCAATATTTAGGAGTATATTTAATCAAGGTACAAGACTTGATTTTATGTATGTAAAGTTGTATGTTTGAAATTACTGGAAAGTCAATTACTTTTCAAAACATCATGTATGGCAATAGCATGCCAGAAAAGCAGAGAAAACATCAAACTTCCAGATAGAAGCCAAGCCTTACCCAGATCCAGTTCACCCAAAGTCCACATGTCATTTAGAGGCACCGTGGGAAGGTGATATTAGGAGCCGCTGTCCTCCGTGTTGTGGACGACCTGGATATGGTAGAAACAGTGGGATTTTTGAATTCCAATTTTCCACTTCATGCCACAAAAACACTATTAGAACTAATAAATAAATTCAGGAAAGTTGCAAAATCAATACACAGAAATCAGTTGCATTTCTAAACACTAATAATGAACCATCAGAAAGAGAAAGAAAGCAACCCTATTTACAACTGCATCAAAAAGAACAAAATACCTGGGAATAAAGTCAACCAAGGAGGTGAAAGACCTGCACTCTGAAAACTTTAAGACATTGATGAAGACATTGAAAAACACACCAATAAATGGAAAGATATCCTGTTCTCATGGAATGGAACAATTAATGTTGTTAAAATATCCATGCTACCCAAAGCAGTGGACACAGTGAATGCAATCCCTCCCAAAATTCCATGGTATTTTCCCCCCAAATAGAGCAAATCCTCCTAATATCTGTGGGGAACCACAAAGGACCCCAAATAGCCAAAGAAACCCTGAAAAAAGAGAACGGGCTGGAGGCATCTCCCTCCCTGACGTCACACTCTGCTGAGAAGCTACAGTCACCAAAACAGTGTGGAACTGGCTCAAAACGGGCACAGGGACCAGAGAAACAGGACAGAGAGACCAGAATTCAACCCCCACGGACGGGGTCGGTGAATTTATGACACAGGGACCAAGGACACACCAAGGAGCACGACACTCCCCACCATAAATGGTGCTGGGAAAACTGGACGCCCCATAACTCATGCTGGCTACCCTGCACACAAACCTGAACAAAAACCCAGCTTTCCACGCCAAGCCCTCCCTCGCTCACACGAAGACGGACCCCCTCAACGGTCAGTCGCCCACAGGAAGCTTCTCCCCACTTTTCCTCACCGTCTCTTCACCTTTTCCTCAGGCATCACCTGGGTCCTCAGGAAACCTAGTTCCCTAGTCAGCGTGGACGCAGCCCCACTTTGTCCTGAAGCCGAAACCCCAGCGAGTCCTAAGGAGACGGAGACCGAGCTCCTCTCAGCAGAGACACTGAGCCGGGCGTCCTACCGGAAGGCCTCCGCCCCCGCCCCCGCGCCTGAGGAGGCTCAACTGCTCTCAGCTGACCTCACAATCGAGTTCGCAGGGAACGAGCATGCGCTGTGGGTCAGAGAGGCGAACTCGGCGCCACCCTGTGGTCAGTGCAGGAAGTGCAGGCCGCGCCTCCCTCACAGGTCACTGGAGGCAGCGTGCCCTACTGACAGGACTGCTGAATCCATTAAACTGGACATTTAAACTAAAATGGAGTCTCTATCCCAAAAGTTTTCTAAAAGTAGTTAAGGAACAATTAATTGGAAACCATTTGGAATGAAGTGAATGTAGATGCAAACTTTACAACTTATACCAAATTCACTCAAAGTTATTCAGAGGCAAATTTGATTGTAGTTTCTAATTTATGTTTGGCTGCGTTGGGTCTTCGTTGCTGCATGTGGGCTTTCTCTAGTTGCGTCGAGCGGGGCTACTCTTCGTTGCGGTGCACGGGCTTCTCATTGCGGTGGCTTCTCTTGTGGGCGAGCATGGGCTCTAGGCATGTGGGCTTCAGTAGTTGTGCCGCGCAGGCCTGGTTGCTCTGCGGCATGTGGAATCTTCCCGGACCAGGGCTCGAGCCCGTGTCCCCTGCATTGGCAGTCGGACTCTTAACCACTGCGTCACCAGGGAAGTCCCCACAGACAAATTTTAAATACAAAACTATTCAAGGGGCTTCCCTGGTGGCGCAGTGGTTGAGAATCTGCCTGCTAATGCAGGGGACACGGGTTCGAGCACTGACCTGGGCAGATCCCACATGCCGCGGAGCAACTAGGCCCGTGAGCCACAACTATTGAGCCTGCACGTCTGGAGCCTGTGCTCCCTAACAAGAGAGGCCGCGATAGTGAGAGGCCCGCGCACCGCGATGAAGAGTGGCCCCCGCTTGCCACAACTAGAGAAAGCCTTCACACACAAACGAAGACCGCTGACTTTCTCCTCGAGCAGAGTGACTTCACGTACGAGGCCCTCGAAGAATTCTACGTAGAGTGTTTTCTCATGGCAGCTCAGACGGGGGCCGTGACGAACACTTCCAGGGCACGTCGCACTGGCTAGAAATGTGGTCCTGGGGCTGTTCCAGTGCTCTGGAAATGTAGCTCTCCTTAAGTAACAGGCAGTGTATTGCCCATCACTCGGCATACACAGAGGGCCTCCGAGGGACCGACCTTTGGGCCTCGATGTTGCTCAGCAGGCCCACAGGAGTCTGGAGGTACTCAGGGTTTTTGGAGGGAAAATGATGCACACCCGAGGGGCCTACGAGTCCTGAAAAGGGTACTTCCTTTAAAATAAAGCAGAACAGGGGCTTCCCTGGTGGCGCAGTGGTTGAGAATATGCCTGCCAATGCAAGGGACACGGGTTCGAGCCCTGGTCTGAGAAGATCACACATGCCGCGGAGAAACTGGGCCCGTGGGCCACAATGACTGAACCTGCGCGTCTGGAGCCTGTGCTCCGCAACAAGAGAGGCCGCGATAGTGAGAGACCCGCGCACCGCGATGAAGAGTTGCCCCATTTGCCGCAAATGGAGAGAGCCCTAACACAGAAACGAAGAATCAACATAGCGATCAATCAATCAAAAAATAAATCTTAAAATAAAATAAAAAATAAAAAAAATAAAATAAAATCAAGCAGAACAGCGACTAAGACCTCATGGAAACAGCTGCATGCCTCCCTTTCTGCGCGGCTACTCAGGGACTTACCTCGAGGCAAGTACTCACGTTGAGTTTCCCTTTAGCTCTAGAGCGTGGCAGGATGAGCTCCACCCCGGCCATCGAAGCACCCGGCTTAGCTAGAGAAAACTCATTTTCTACCCAGAGCCATGCCTACAGTGGCTTGTGGCCTGTCAACAGCAGTCAATTTCAAGTAGCTTCAAGGCAGCATGAATGGAGCTTTCAAAATGGCAAAGAAAGGCTAGTTCCATCAGGCCCCCATTTCCAAGGGCACACGCAGCATATATCCCGGTGCTTTCTAAGAAGTCCAAAGAGACACAGGTTACCCAGTGGTTCCTTCCCTGAATCAACTCCTCGAAGCAGGGTGTTCTGCAAATAGCGAACTGCCTCAACGAAGGATGGCCCCAGCTAGGCCTCCGTGCCTGTGACTCTTCAAAAGCCTGAAGTGTTACCCGAGGAACTGGGCTTTAGTTGCAGTCGGAACGCAAGCCGACTTTCTCTTGGAGGCAGGGTGACTTCAGGCAGGGACTCCCAGATGGAATACGAAGCCGAGGGTTTTTCTCAGTGCAGGTCAGACTTGAGCAATGAGCCAGACTTGCACGGCACGTTGGACCTGCTAGAATGGTGTTCGTGGACCTGTTCGAGTGCTGGGGAAATCAAGCTTTCCCAAGAAGGAGTGCAGTGTGTTGCCCTACACTCGGCATACACAGAGTGGCTCCGAAGGGCTATGGGCCTGGATGTGGCTTAGCGGGCCCATGGGGGCCTGTGGATACTCAGTGTTCTTGCAGGAAATAGGTTGCCCACGCGAGGCTCCTAGATGTCCTGCAAAGCCTACTGACATTAAAATAATGCAGAGCAAGGGCTTTCCTTGTGGTGCAATGTTTGGGAATCCACCTGCCGATGCAGCGGACATGGGTTTGAGCCCTGGTCCACCAAGATCTCACATGCTGCGGAGCAACTAAGCCCGTGCACCACAACGACTGAGCCTGCGCTCTAGAGCCCGGCAGCCACAACGACTGAGCCCGCATGCCAGAACTAATGAAATCCACGTACCTAGAGCCTGTGCTCCACAACAAGAGGAGTCACCGCAATGAGTAGCCCGCGCACCGCAATGAAGAGTAGCCCCCGCTCGCTGCAACTAGAGAAAGCTCACATGCAGCAACGAGGACCCAACACAGTAAAAAAAAAATGATATATTAAATAAATAAATAAATAGATAGATAGATAAACAAATAAATAAATAAATAAACTAATGCAGAGCAGTGGCTCCGGCCTCCTGAAAACTGCTGCACGCCTCCGCTTCTGCACGGCAATTCAGGGCCTTACCTTGAGGCAAGTGCTCACGCTGAGTGTCCCGTTAGCGCCACAGCATGGTAGGATGCTGGTTTTCTCCTCGAGCAGAGTGACTTCAGGTATGAGGTCCTCGAAGAATTCTAAGCACAGTGTTTTCTCATGGCAGCTCAGACGGGGGCCATGACGAACACTTCCATGGCACGTCGCACTGCCTAGAAATGTGGTCCTGAGGCTGTTCCGGTGCTCTGGAAATGTAGCTCTCCTTAGGGAACGAGCAGTGTGTTGCCCATCACTCGGCATACACAGAGGGCCTACGGGAGACCGACCTTTGGGCCTCGATGTTGCTCAGCAGGCCCACAGGGGTCTGGACGTACTCACTGATCTTGGAGGGAAAATGATGCACACCCGAGGGGCCAAGGAGTCCTGAAAAGGGTACTTCTTTTAAAATAAAGCAGAACAGGGGCTTCCCCGGTGGCGCAGTGGTTGAGAATCTGCCTGCCAATGCAGGGGACACGGGTTCGAGCCCTGGTCTAGGAGGTTCCCACATGCCGCGGAGCAACTGGGCACGTGAGACACAACCACTGAGCCTGCGCCTCTGGACCCTGTGCTCCGCAACAAGAGAGGCCGCGATAGTGAGAGGCCTACGCACCGCGATGAAGAGTCGCCCCCACTTACCGCAACTGGAGAGGCCCCTAGCACAGAAACGAAGACCCAACATAGCAATCAATCAATCAATACATAAATCTTAAAAAAGCAATAAAACATTAAAAAAATAAAATACAATAAAGCAGAACAGCGACTAAGACCTCGTGGAAAGGGCTGCATGCCTCCATTTCTGCGCGGCTACTCAGGGACTTACCTCGAGGCCAGTACTCACGTTGAGTTTCCCTTTAGCTCTAGAGCGTGGCAGGATGAGCTCCACCCCGGCCATCGAAGCACCCGGCTTAGCTAGAGAAAACTCCTTTTCTTCCCAGAGCCATGCCTACAGTGGCTAGTGGCCTGTCAACAGCAGTCAATTTCAAGTAGCTTCAAGGCAGCATGAATGGAGCTTTCAAAATGGGAAAGCAAGGCTAGTTCCATCAGGCCCCCATTTCCACGGGCACACGCAGCATACATCCCTGTGCTTTCTAACAAGTCCAAACAGACACAGGTGACCCAGTGGTTCCTTCCCTGAATCAACTCCTCGAAGCAGGGTGTTCTGCAAATAGCGAACTGTCTCAACCAAGGATCGCCCCAGCTAGGCCTCCGGGCCCGTGGCTCTTCAAAAGCCTGCAGTGTTACACGAGGACCTGGGCTTTAGTTGCAGTCGGAACGCAGGCTGACATTCTCCTGGAGGCAGGGTGACTTCAGGCAGGGGGTCCCAGATGGAATGCGAAGCCGAGGGTTATTCTCAGTGCAGCTCAGACTAGGGTAATGAGGCAGACTTGCACGGAATGTTGGACCTGCTAGAAAGGTGTTCGTCGACCTGTGGGAGTGTTGAGGAAATCAAGCTGTCCCAAGAAAGAGTGCAGTCTGTTGCCCTACACTCGGCATACACAGAGTGGCTCCGAAGGGCTACGGGCCTGGATGTGGCATAGCGGGCCCATGGGGGCCTGGGGTTACTCAGTGTTCTTGCAGGGAATAGGGTGCCCACGCGAGGCTCCTAGATGTCCTGCCAGGCGGACTGACGTTACAATAATGCAGAGCAGGGGCTTCGCTTGTGGTGCAGTGGCTGGGAATCCACCTGCCGATGCAGGGGACGTGGGTTCGAGCCTTGGTCCACCAAGATCTCACATGCTGCGGAGCAACTAAGCCCGTGCTCCACAACGACTGAGCCTGCGCTCTAGAGTCCGGGAGCCACAACGACTGAGCCCGCCTGCAACAACTACTGAAGTCCACGTGCCTAGAGCGTCTGCTCCACAACAAGAGGAGCCACCGCAATGAGAAACCCGAGCACCGCAACGAAGAGTAGCCCCCGCTCGCTACAACTAGAGAAAGCTCACATGCAGCAACGAAGACCCGACACAGTAAAACAAAAATGATAAATTACATAAGAAAATAAAGAACTAGATAGACAGATAGATAAACAAATGAATAAATAAATAAACTAACGCTGAGCAGGGGCTACGGCCTCCTGAAAACTGCAGCACGCCTCCGCTTCTGCACGGCAATTCAGGGCCTTAACTCGAGGCAAGTGCTCACGCTGAGTGTCCCGTTAGCGCCACAGCATGGTAGGATGCTGGTTTTCTCCTCGAGCAGAGTGACTTCAGGTACGAGGTCCTCGAAGAATTCTAAGCACAGTGTTTTCTCATGGCAGCTCAGACGGGGGCCATGACGAACACTTCCATGGCACGTCGCACTGCCTAGAAATGTGGTCCTGAGGCTGTTCCGGTGCTCTGGAAATGTAGCTCTCCTTAGGGAACGAGCAGTGTGTTGCCCATCACTCGGCATACACAGAGGGCCTACGGGAGACCGACCTTTGGGCCTCGATGTTGCTCAGCAGGCCCACAGGGGTCTGGACGTACTCACTGATCTTGGAGGGAAAATGATGCACACCCGAGGGGCCAAGGAGTCCTGAAAAGGGTACTTCTTTTAAAATAAAGCAGAACAGGGGCTTCCCCGGTGGCGCAGTGGTTGAGAATCTGCCTGCCAATGCAGGGGACACGGGTTCGAGCCCTGGTCTAGGAGGTTCCCACATGCCGCGGAGCAACTGGGCACGTGAGACACAACCACTGAGCCTGCGCCTCTGGACCCTGTGCTCCGCAACAAGAGAGGCCGCGATAGTGAGACGCCTACGCACCGCGATGAAGAGTCGCCCCCACTTACCGCAACTGGAGAGGCCCCTAGCACAGAAACGAAGACCCAACATAGCAATCAATCAATCAATACATAAATCTTAAAAAAGCAATAAAACATTAAAAAAATAAAATACAATAAAGCAGAACAGCGACTAAGACCTCGTGGAAAGGGCTGCATGCCTCCATTTCTGCGCGGCTACTCAGGGACTTACCTCGAGGCCAGTACTCACGTTGAGTTTCCCTTTAGCTCTAGAGCGTGGCAGGATGAGCTCCACCCCGGCCATCGAAGCACCCGGCTTAGCTAGAGAAAACTCCTTTTCTTCCCAGAGCCATGCCTACAGTGGCTAGTGGCCTGTCAACAGCAGTCAATTTCAAGTAGCTTCAAGGCAGCATGAATGGAGCTTTCAAAATGGGAAAGCAAGGCTAGTTCCATCAGGCCCCCATTTCCACGGGCACACGCAGCATACATCCCTGTGCTTTCTAACAAGTCCAAACAGACACAGGTGACCCAGTGGTTCCTTCCCTGAATCAACTCCTCGAAGCAGGGTGTTCTGCAAATAGCGAACTGTCTCAACCAAGGATCGCCCCAGCTAGGCCTCCGGGCCCGTGGCTCTTCAAAAGCCTGCAGTGTTACACGAGGACCTGGGCTTTAGTTGCAGTCGGAACGCAGGCTGACATTCTCCTGGAGGCAGGGTGACTTCAGGCAGGGGGTCCCAGATGGAATGCGAAGCCGAGGGTTATTCTCAGTGCAGCTCAGACTAGGGTAATGAGGCAGACTTGCACGGAATGTTGGACCTGCTAGAAAGGTGTTCGTCGACCTGTGGGAGTGTTGAGGAAATCAAGCTGTCCCAAGAAAGAGTGCAGTCTGTTGCCCTACACTCGGCATACACAGAGTGGCTCCGAAGGGCTACGGGCCTGGATGTGGCATAGCGGGCCCATGGGGGCCTGGGGTTACTCAGTGTTCTTGCAGGGAATAGGGTGCCCACGCGAGGCTCCTAGATGTCCTGCCAAGCGGACTGACGTTACAATAATGCAGAGCAGGGGCTTCGCTTGTGGTGCAGTGGCTGGGAATCCACCTGCCGATGCAGGGGACGTGGGTTCGAGCCTTGGTCCACCAAGATCTCACATGCTGCGGAGCAACTAAGCCCGTGCTCCACAACGACTGAGCCTGCGCTCTAGAGTCCGGGAGCCACAACGACTGAGCCCGCATGCAACAACTACTGAAGTCCACGTGCCTAGAGCGTCTGCTCCACAACAAGAGGAGCCACCGCAATGAGAAGCCCGAGCACCGCAACGAAGAGTAGCCCCCGCTCGCTACAACTAGAGAACGCTCACATGCAGCAACGAAGACCCAACACAGTAAAAGAAAAATGATAAGTTACATAAGAAAATAAAGAACTAGATAGACAGATAGATAAACAAATGAATAAATAAATAAACTAACGCTGAGCAGGGGCTACGGCCTCCTGAAAACTGCAGCACGCCTCCGCTTCTGCACGGCAATTCAGGGCCTTACCTCGAGGCAAGTGCTCACGCTGAGTGTCCCGTTAGCGCCACAGCATGGTAGGATGCTGGCTTTCTCCTCGAGCAGAGTGACTTCAGGTACGAGGTCCTCGAAGAATTCTAAGCACAGTGTTTTCTCATGGCAGCTCAGACGGGGGCCATGACGAACACTTCCATGGCACATCGCACTGCCTAGAAATGTGGTCCTGAGGCTGTTCCGGTGCTCTGGAAATGTAGCTCTCCTTAAGGAACGAGCAGTGTGTTGCCCATCACTCGGCATACACAGAGGGCCTCCGAGGAACCCACCTTTGGGCCTCGATGTTGCTCAGCAGGCCCACAGGAGTCTGGAGGTATTCACGGTTCTTGGAGGGAAAATGATGCACACCCGAGGGGCCTACGAGTCCTGAAAAGGGTACTTCCTTTAAAATAAAGCAGAACAGGGGCTTCCCTGGTGGTGCAGTGGTTGAGAATATGCCTGAAAATGCAGGGGACACAGGTTCGAGCCCTGGTCTGAGAGGATCACACATGCCGCGGAGAAACTGGGCCCGTGGGCCACAATGACTGAACCTGCGCGTCTGGAGCCTGTGCTCCGCAACAAGAGAGGCCGCGATAGTGAGAGGCCCGCGCACCACGATGAAGAGTGGCCCCATTTGCCGCAACTGGAGAGAGCCCTAGCACAGAAACGAAGACCCAACATAGCGATAAATCAATCAAAAAATAAAACTTAAAAAAAAATAAAAAATAAAAAAAATAAAATAAAATCAAGCAGAACAGCGACTAAGACCTCATGGAAACAGCTGCATGCCTCCCTTTCTGCGCGGCTACTCAGGGACTTACCTCGAGGCCAGTACTCACATTGAGTTTCCTTTTAGCTCTAGAGCGTGGCAGGATGAGCTCCACCCCGGCAATCGAAGCAGCCGGCATAGCTAGAGAAAACTCATTTTCTACCCAGAGCCATGCCTACAGTGGCTAGTGGCCTGTCAACAGCAGTCAATTTCAAGTAGCTTCAAGGCAGCATGAATGGAGCTTTCAAAATGGCAAAGCAAGGCTAGTTCCATCAGGCCCCCATTTCCAAGGGCACACGCAGCATATATCCCGGTGCTTTCTAAGAAGTCCAAAGAGACACAGGTTACCCAGTGGTTCCTTCCCTGAATCAACTCCTCGAAGCAGGGTGTTCTGCAAATAGCGAACTGCCTCAACGAAGGAGCGCCCCAGCTAGGCCTCCGGACCCGTGGCTCTTCAAAAGCCTGCAGTGTTACCAGAGGAACTGGGATTTAGTTGCAGGCCGAACGCAAGCCGACTTTCTCTTGGAGGCAGGGAGATTTCAGGCAGAGACTCCCAGATGGAATACGAAGCCGAGGGTTTTTCTCAGTGTAGCTCAGACTTGGGCAATGAGCCAGACTTGCACGGCACGTTGGAGCTGCTAGAACGGTGTTCGTGGACCTGTTCGAGTGCTGGGGAATTCAAGCTGTCCCACGAAGGAGTGCACTGTGTTGCCCTACACTCGGCATACACAGAGTGGCTCCGAAGGGCTATGGGCCTGGATGTGGCTTAGCGGGCCCATGGGAGCCTCGGGGTACTCAGTGTTCTTGCAGGAAATAGGGTGCCCACGCGAGGCTCCTAGATGTCCTGCAAAGCATACTGACATTGAAATAATGCAGAGCAGGGGCTTTCCTTGTGGTGCAATGTTTGGGAATCCACCTGCCGATGAAGCGGACATGGGTTCGAGCCCTGGTCCACCAAGATCTCACATGCTGCGGAGTACTTAAGCCCGTGAACCACAACGACTGAGCCTGCACTGTAGAGCCCGGGAGCCACAACGACTGAGCCCGCATGCCAGAACTAATGAAGTCCACGTGCCTAGAGCCTGTGCTCCACAACAAGAGGAGTCACCGAAATTAGAAGCCCGCGCACCGCAACGAAGAGTAGCCCCCGCTCGCTGAAACTAGAGAAAGCTCACATGCAGCAACGACGACCCAACACAGTAAAAAAAAAATGATATAATAAATAAATAAATAAATAGATATATAAACAAATAAATCAATAAATAAACTAATGCAGAGCAGTGGCTACGGCCTCCTGAAAACTGCTGCACGCCTCCGCTTCTGCACGGCAATTCAGGGCCTTACCTTGAGGCAAGTGCTCACGCTGAGTGTCCCGTTAGCGCCACAGCATGTTAGGATGCTGACTTTCTCCTCGAACAGAGTGACTTCAGGTACGAGGCCCTCGAAGAATTCTACGCAGAGTGTTTTCTCATGGCAGCTCAGACGGGGGCCGTGACGAACACTTCCAGGGCACGTCGCACTGGCTAGAAATGTGGTCCTAGGGCTGTTGCAGTGCTCTGGAAATGTAGCTCTCCTTAAGGAACAGGCAGTGTGTTGCCCATCACTCGGCATACACAGAGGGCCTCCGAGGGACCGACCTTTGGGCCTCGATGTTGCTCAGCAGGCCCACAGGAGTCTGGAGGTACTCAGGGTTCTTGGAGGGAAAATGATGCACACCCGAGGGGCCTACGAGTCCTGAAAAGGGTACTTCCTTTAAAATAAAGCAGAACAGGGGCTTCCCTAGTGGCGCAGTGGTTGACAATATGCCTGCCAATGCAGGGGACACGGGTTTGAGCCCTGGTCTGAGAGGATCACACATGCCACGGAGAAACTGGGCCCGTGGGCCACAAGGACTGAACCTGAGCGTCTGGAGCCTGTGCTCCGCAAGAAGAGAGGCCGCGATAGTGAGAGGCCCACGCACCGCGATGAAGAGTGGCCCCATTTGCCGCAACTGGAGAGAGCCCTAGCACAGAAACGAAGAACCAACATAGCGATCAATCAATCAAAAAATAAAACTTAAAAAAAAATAAAAAATAAAAAAAATAAAATAAAATCAAGCAGAACAGCGACTAAGACCTCATGGAAACAGCTGCATGCCTCCCTTTCTGCGCGGCTACTCAGGGCCGTACCTCGAGGCCAGTACTCACGGTGAGTTTCCCTTTAGCTCTAGAGCCTGGCAGGATGAGCTCCACCCCGGCCAAAGAAGCAGACGGCATAGCTAGAGAAAACTCATTTTCTACCCCGAGCCATGCCTACAGTGGCTAGTGGCCTGTCAACAGCAGTCAATTTCAAGTAGCTTCAAGGCAGCATGAATGGAGCTTTCAAAATGGCAAAGCAAGGCTAGTTCCATCAGGCCCCCATTTCCAAGGGCACACGCAGCATATATCCCGGTGCTTTCTAAGAAGTCCAAAGAGACACAGGTTACCCAGTGGTTCCTTCCCTGAATCAACTCCTCGAAGCAGGGTGTTCTGCAAATAGCGAACTGCCTCAACGAAGGAACGCCCCAGCTAGGCCTCCCGGCCCGTGGCTCTTCAAAAGCCTGCAGTGTTACCAGAGGAACTGGGCTTTAGTAGCAGGCGGAACGCAAGCCGACTTTCTCTTGGAGGCAGGGAGACTTCAGGCAGGGACTCCCAGATGGAATACGAAGCCGAGGGTTTTTCTCAGTGCAGCTCAGACTTGGGCAATGAGCCAGACTTCCACGGCACGTTGGACCTGCTAGAACGGTGTTCGTCGACCTGTTCGAGTGCTGGGGAATTCAAGCTGTCCCAAGAAGGAGTGCAGTGTGTTGCCCTACACTCGGCATACACAGAGTGGCTCCGAAGGGCTTTGGGACTGGATGTGGCTTAGCGGGCCCACGTGGGCCTCGGGGTACTCAGTGTTCTTGCAGGAAATAAGGTGCCCACGCGAGGCTCCTAGATGTCCTGCAAAGCATACTGACATTAAAATAATGCAGAGCAGGGGCTTCCCTTGTGGTGCAATGTTTGGGAATCCACCTGCCGATGCAGCGGACATGGGTTCGAGCCCTGGTCCACCAAGATCTCACATGCTGCGGAGCACTTAAGCCCGTGAACCACAACGACTGAGCCTGCGCTCTAGAGCCCGGGAGCCACAACGACTGAGCCCGCATGACAGAACTAATGAAGTCCAAGTGCCTAGAGCCTGTGCTCCACAACAAGAGGAGTCACCGCAATTAGAAGCCCGCGCACCGCAACGAAGAGTAGCCCCCGCTCGCTGCAACTAGAGAAAGCTCACATGCAGCAACGACGACCCAACACAGTAAAAAAAAAATGATATATTAAATAAATAAATAAATAGATAGATAGATAAACAAATAAATAAATAAATAAACTAATGCAGAGCAGTGGCTACGGCCTCCTGAAAACTGCTGCACGCCTCCGCTTCTGCACGGCAATTCAGGGCCTTACCTTGAGGCAAGTGCTCACGCTGAGTGTCCAGTTAACTCCACAGCATGGTAGGATGCTGACTTTCTCCTCGAGCAGAGTGACTTCAGGTACGAGGCCCTCGAAGAATTCTATGCAGAGTGTTTTCTCATGGCAGCTCAGACGGGGGCCGTGACGAACACTTCCAGGGCACGTCGCACTGGCTAGAAATGTGGTCCTAGGGCTGTTCCAGTGCTCTGGAAATGTAGCTCTCCTTAAGGAACAGGCAGTGTGTTGCCCATCACTCGGCATACACAGCGGGCCTCCGAGGGACCGACCTTTGGGCCTCGATGTTGCTCAGCAGGCCCACAGGAGTCTGGAGGTACTCAGGGTTCTTGGAGGGAAAATGATGCACACCCGAGGGGCCTATGAGTCCTGAAAAGGGTACTTTCTTTAAAATAAAGCAGAACAGGGGCTTCCCTGGTGGCGCAGTGGTTGAGAATATGCTTGCCAATGCAGGGGACACAGGTTCGAGCCCTGGTCTGAGAGGATCACACATGAAGAGTGGCCCCATTTGCCACAACTGGAGAGAGCCCTAGCACAGAAACGAAGACCCAACATAGCGATCAATCAATCAAAAAATAAATCTTAAAAAAAAATAAAAAATAAAAAAATAAAATAAAATCAAGCAGAACAGCGCCTAAGACCTCATGGAAACAGCTGCATGCCTCCCTTTCTGGGCGGTTACTCAGGGACGTACCTCGAGGCCAGTACTCACGTTGAGTTTCCCTTTAGCTCTAGAGCGTGGCAGGATGAGCTCCACCCCGGCCATCGAAGCAGCCGGCTTTGCTAGAGAAAACTCATTTTCTACCCAGAGCCATGCCTACAGTGGCTAGTGGCCTGTCAACAGCAGTCAATTTCAAGTAGTTTCAAGGCAGCATGAATGGAGCTTTCAAAATGGCAAAGCAAGGCTAGTTCCATCAGGACCCCATTTCCAAGGGCACACGCAGCATATATCCCGGTGCTTTCTAAGAAGTCCAAAGAGACACAGGTTACCCAGTGGTTCCTTCCCTGAATCAACTCCTCGAAGCAGGGTGTTCTGCAAATAGCGAACTGCCTCAACGAAGGAACGCCCCAGCTAGGCCTCCGGGCCCGTGGCTCTTCAAAAGCCTGAAGTGTTACCCGAGGAACTGGCCTTTAGTTGCACTCGGAACGCAAGCCGACTTTCTCTTGGAGGCAGGGTGACTTCAGGCAGGGACTCCCAGATGGAATAGGAAGCCGAGTGTTTTTCTCAGTGCAGCTCAGACTTGGGCAATGAGCCAGACTTGCACGGCACGTTGGACATGGTAGAACGGTGTTCGTGGACCTGTTCGAGTGCTGGGGAATTTAAGCTGTCCCAAGAAGGAGTGCAGTGTGTTGCTCTACACTCGGCATTCACAGAGTGGCTCCGAAGGGCTATGGGCCTGGAAGTGCCTAAGCGGGCCCATGGGAGCCTCGGGGTACTCAGTGTTCTTGCAGGAAATAGGGTGCCCACGCGAGGCTCCTAGATGTCCTGCAAAGCATACTGACATTAAAATAATGCAGAGCAGGGGCTTCCCTTGTGGTGCAATGTTTGGGAATCCACCTGCCGATGCAGCAGACATGGGTTCGAGCCTTGGTCCACCAAGATCTCACATGCTGCGGAGTACTTAAGCCCGTGAACCACAACGACTGAGCCTGCGCTCTAGAGACCGGGAGCCACAACGACTGAGCCCGCATGCCAGAACTAATGAAGTCCACGTGCCTAGAGCCTGTGCTCCACAACAAGAGGAGTCACCGCAATGAGAAGCCCGCGCACCGCCACGAAGAGTAGACCCCGCTCGCTGCAACTAGAGAAAGCTCACATGCAGCAACGACGACCCAACACAGTAAAAAAAAAATGATATATTAAATAATTAAATAAATAGATAGATAAACAAATAAATAAATAAACTAATGCAGAGCAGTGGCTACGGCCTCCTGAAAACTGCTGCACGCCTCCGCTTCTGCACGGCAATTCAGGGCCTTACCTTGAGGCAAGTGCTCACGCTGAGTGTCCCGTTACCGCCACAGCATGTTAGGATGCTGACCCTCTCCTCGAGCAGAGTGACTTCAGGTACGAGGCCCTCGAAGAATTCTACGCAGAGTGTTTTCTCATGGCAGCTCAGACGGGGGCCGTGACGAACACTTCCAGGGCACGTCGCACTGGCTAGAAATGTGGTCCTGGGGCTGTTCCAGTGCTCTGGAAATGTAGCTCTCCTTAAGGAACAGGCAGTGTGTTGCCCATCACTCGGCATACACAGCGCGCCTCCGAGGGACCAACCTTTGGGCCTCGATGTTGCTCAGCAGGCCCACAGGAGTCTGGAGGTACTCAGGGTTCTTGGAGGGAAATTGATGCACACCCGAGGGGCCTACGAGTCCTCAAAATGGTACTTCCTTTAAAATAAAGAAGAACAGGGGCTTCCCTGGTGGCGCAGTGGTTGAGAATATGCCTGCCAATGCAGGGGACACGGGTTCGAGCCCTGGTCTGAGAGGATCACACATGACGCGGAGAAACTGGGCCCGTGGGCCACAATGACTGATCCTGCGCGTCTGGAGCCTGTGCTCCACAACAAGACAGGCCGCGATAGTGAGAGGCCCGCGCACCGCGATGAAGAGTGGCCCCATTTGCCGCAACTGGAGAGAGCCCTAGCACAGAAACGAAGACCCAACATAGCGATCAATCAATCAAAAAATAAATCTTAAAAAAAAATAAAAAATAAAAAAATAAAATAAAATCAAGCAGAACAGCGACTAAGACCTCATGGAAACAGCTGCATGCCTCCCTTTCTGCGCGGCTACTCAGGGACTTACCTCGAGGCCAGTACTCACGTTGAGTTTCCCTTTAGCTCTAGAGCGTGGCAGGATGAGCTCCACCCCGGCCATCGAAGCAGCCGGCATAGCTAGAGAAAACTCATTTTCGACCCAGAGCCATGCCTACAGTGGCTAGTGGCCTGTCAACAGCAGTCAATTTCAAGTAGCTTCAAGGCAGCATGAATGGAGCTTTCAAAATGGCAAAGCAAGGCTAGTTCCATCAGGCCCCCATTTCCAAGGGCACACGCAGCATATATCCCGGTGCTTTCTAAGAAGTCCAAAGAGACACAGGTTACCCAGTGGTTCCTTCCCTGAATCAACTCCTCGAAGCAGGGTGTTCTGCAAAGAGCGAACTGCCTCAACGAAGGAACGCCCCAGCTAGGCCTCCGGGCCCGTGGCTCTTCAAAAGCCGGAAGTGTTACCCGAGGAACTGGGCTTTAGTTGCAGTCGGAACGCAAGCCGACTTTCTCTTGGAGGCAGGGTGACTTCAGGCAGGGACTCCCAGATGGAATACGAAGCCGAGGGTTTTTCTCAGTGCAGCTCAGACTTGGGCAATGAGCCAGACTTGCACGGCACTTTGGACCTGCTAGAACGGTGTTCGTGGACCTGTTCGAGTGCTGGGGAATTCAAGCTGTCCCAAGAAGGAGTGCAGTGTGTTGCCCTACACTCGGCATACACAGAGTGGCTCCGAAGGGCTATGGGCCTGGATGTGGCTTAGCGGGCCCATGGGGGCCTCGGGGTACTCAGTGTTCTTGCAGGAAATAGGGTGCCCACGCGAGGCTCCTAGATGTCCTGCAAAGCATACTGACATTAAAATAATGCAGAGCAGGGGCTTCCCTTGTGGTGCAATATTTGGGAATCCACCTGCCGATGCAGCGGACATGGGTTCGAGCCCTGGTCCACCAAGATCTCACATGCTGCGGAGTACTTAAGCCCGTGAACCACAACGACTGAGCCTGCGCTCTAGAGCCCGGGAGCCACAACGACTGAGCCCGCATGCCAGAACTAATGAAGTCCACGTGCCTAGAGCCTGTGCTCCACAACAAGAGGAGTCACCGCAAAGAGAAGCCCGCGAACCGCATCGAAGAGTAGCCCCCGCTCGCTGCAACTAGAGAAAGCTCACATGCAGCAACGAAGACCCAACACAGTAAAAAAAAAATGATATATTAAATAAATAAATAAATATATAGATAGATAAACAAATAAATAAATAAATAAACTAATGAAGAACAGTGGCTACGGCCTCCTGAAAACTGCTGCACGCCTCCGCTTCTGCATGGCAATTCAGGGCCTTACCTTGAGGCAAGTGCTCACGCTGAGTGTCCCGTTAGCGCCACAGCGTGATAGGATGCTGACTTTCTCCTCGAGCAGAGTGACTTCACGTACGAAGCCCTCGAAGAATTCTACGCAGAGTGTTTTCTCATGGCAGCTCAGACGGGGGCCGTGACGAACACTTCCAGGGCACGTCGCACTGGCTAGAAATGTGGTCCTGGGGCTGTTCCAGTGCTCTGGAAATGTAGCTCTCCTTAAGGAACAGGCAGTGTGTTGCCCATCACTCGGCATACACAGAGGGCCTCCGAGGGACCGACCTTTGGGCCTCGATGTTGCTCAGCAGGCCCACAGGAGTCTGGAGGTACTCAGGGTTCTTGGAGGGAAAATGATTCACACCCGAGGGGCCTACGAGTTCTGAAAAGGGTACTTCCTTTAAAATAAAGCAGAACAGGGGCTTCCCTGGTGGCGCAGTGGTTGAGAATATGCCTGCCAATGCAGGGGACACGGGTTCGAGCCCTGGTCTGAGAAGATCACACATGCCGCGGAGAAACTGGGCCCGTGGGCCACAATGACTGAACCTGCGCGTCTGGAGCCTGTGCTCCGCAACAAGAGAGGCCGCGATAGTGAGAGGCCCGCGCACCGCGATGAAGAGTTGCCCCATTTGCCGCAAATGGAGAGAGCCCTAGCACAGAAACGAAGAACCAACATAGCGATCAATCAATCAAAAAATAAATCTTAAAAAAAAAATAAAAATAAAAAAAATAAAATAAAATCAAGCAGAACAGCGACTAAGACCTCATGGAAACAGCTGCATGCCTCCCTTTCTGCGCGGCTACTCAGGGACTTACCTCGAGGCAAGTACTCACGTTGAGTTTCCCTTTAGCTCTAGAGCGTGACAGGATAAGCTCCACCCCGGCCATCGAAGCAGCGGGCATAGCTAGAGAAAACTCATTTTCTACCCAGAGCCATGCCTACAGTGGCTAGTGGCCTGTCAACAGCAGTCAATTTCAAGTAGCTTCAAGGCAGCATGAATGGAGCTTTCAAAATGGCAAAGCAAGGCTAGTTCCATCAGGCCCCCATTTCCAAGGGCACACGCAGCATATATCCCGGTGCTTTGTAAGAAGTCCAAAGAGACACAGGTTACCCAGTGGTTCCTTCCCTGAATCAACTCCTCGAACCAGGGTGTTCTGCAAATAGCGAACTGCCTCAAGGAAGGAACGCCCCAGCTAGGCCTCCGTGCCCGTGGCTCTTCAAAAGCCTGCAGTGTTACCAGAGGAACTGAGCTTTAGTTGCAGGCGGAACGCAACGCGACTTTCTCTTGGAGGCAGGGAGACTTCAGGCAGGGATTCCCAGATGGAATAGGAAGCCGAGTGTTTTTCTCAGTGCAGCTCAGACTTGGGCAATGAGCCAGACTTGCACGGCACGTTGGACATGCTAGAATGGTGTTCGTGGACCTGTTCGAGTGCTGGGGAATTCAAGCTGTCCCAAGAAGGAGTGCAGTGTGTTGCCCTACACTTGGCATACACAGAGTGGCTCCGAAGGGCTATGGGCCTGGATGTGGCTTAGCGGGCCCATGGGGGCCTGGGGGTACTCAGTGTTCTTGCAGGAAATAGGGTGCCCACGCGAGGCTCCTAGATGTCCTGCAAAGCATACTGACATTAAAATAATGCAGAGCAGGTGCTTCCCTTGTGGTGCAATGTTTGGGAATCCCCCTGCGATGCAGCGGACATGGGTTCGAGCCCTGGTCCACCAAGATCTCACATGCTGCGGAGCACCTAAGCCCGTGAACCACAACGACTGAGCCTGCGCACTAGAGCCCGGGAGCCACAACGACTGAGCCCTCATGCCAGAACTAATGAAGTCCACGTGCCTAGAGCCTGTGCTCCACAACAAGAGGAGTCACTGCAATGAGAAGCCCACGCACCGCAATGAAGAGTAGCCCCCACTCGCTGCAACTAGAGAAAGCTCACATGCAGCAACGACGACCCAACACAGTAAAAAAAAATGATATATTAAATAAATAAATAAATACATAGATAAACAAATAAATAAATGAATAAACTAAAGCAGAGCAGGGGCTCCGGCCTCCTGAAAACTGCTGCATGCCTCCGCTTCTGCACGGCAATTCAGGGCCTTACCTTGAGGCAAGTGCTCACGCTGAGTGTCCCGTTAGCGCCACAGCATGGTAGGATGCTGACTTTCTCCTCGAGCAGAGTGACTTCAGGTACGAGGCCCTCGAAGAATTCTACGCAGAGTGTTTTCTCATGGCAGCTCAGACGGGGGCCGTGACGAACATTTCCAGGGCACGTCGCACTGGCTAGAAATGTGGTCCTGAGGCTGTTCCAGTGCTCTGGAAATGTAGCTGTCCTTAAGGAACGTGCAGTGTGTTGCCCATCACTTGGCATACACAGAGGGCCTCCGAGGGACCGGCCTTTGGGCCTCGATGTTGCTCAGCAGGCCCACAGGAGTCTGGAGGTACTCAGGGTTCTTGGAGGGAAAATGATGCACACCCGAGGGGCCTACGAGTTCTGAAAAGGGTACTTCCTTTAAAATAAAGCAGAACAGGGGCTTCCCTGGTGGCGCAGTGGTTGAGAATATGCCTGCCAATGCAGGGGACACGGGTTCGAGCCCTGGTCTGAGAGGATCACACATGCCGCGGAGAAACTGGGCCCGTGGGCCACAATGACTGAACCTGCACGTCTGGATCCTGTGCTCCACAACCAGAGAGGCCTTTATAGTGAGAGGCCCACGCACCGCGATGAAGAGTTGCCCCATTTGCCGCAACTGGAGAGAGCCCTAGCACAGAAACGAAGACCCAACATAGCGATCAATCAATCAAAAAATAAATCTTAAAAAAAAATAAAAAATAAAAAAATAAAATAAAATCAAACAGAACAGCGACTAAGACCTCATGGAAACAGCTGCATGCCTCCCTTTCTGTGCGCCTACTCAGGGAGTTACCTCGAGGCCAGTACTCACGTTGAGTTTCACTTTAACTCTAGAGCGTGGCAGGATGAGCTCCACCCTGGCCATCGAAGCAGCCGTCATAGCTAGAGAAAACTCATTTTCTACCCAGAGCCATGCCTACAGTGGCTGTTGGCCTGTCAACAGCAATTTCAAGTAGCTTCAAGGCAGCATGAATGGAGCTTTCAAAATGGCAAACAAGGCTAGTTCCATCAGGCCCCCATTTCCAAGGGCACACGCAGCATATATCCCGGTGCTTTCTAAGAAGTCCAAAGAGACACAGGTTACCCAGTGGTTCCTTCCCTGAATCAACTCCTCGAAGCAGGGTGTTCTGCAAATAGCGAACTGCCTCAACGAAGGAGCGCCCCAGCTAGGCCTCCGGGCCCGTGGCTCTTCAAAAGCCTGCAGTGTTACCAGAGGAACTGGGATTTAGTTGCAGGCCGAACGCAAGCCGACTTTCTCTTGGAGGCAGGGAGATTTCAGGCAGAGACTCCCAGATGGAATACGAAGCCGAGGGTTTTTCTCAGTGTAGCTCAGACTTGGGCAATGAGCCAGACTTCCACGGCACGTTGGAGCTGCTAGAACGGTGTTCGTGGACCTGTTCGAGTGCTGGGGAATTCAAGCTGTCCCACGAAGGAGTGCACTGTGTTGCCCTACACTCGGCATACACAGAGTGGCTCCAAAGGGCTATGGGCCTGGATGTGGCTTAGCGGGCCCATGGGGGTCCTGGGGTACTCAGTGTTCTTGCAGGAAATAGGGTGCCCACGCGAGGCTCCTAGATGTCCTGCAAAGCATACTGACATTAAAATAATGCAGAGCAGGGGCTTCCCTTGTGGTGCAATGTTTGGGAATCCACCTGCCGATGAAGCGGACATGGGTTCGAGCCCTGGTACACCAAGATCTCACATGCTGCGGAGTACTTAATCCCGTGAACCACAACGACTGAGCCTGCACTGTAGAGCCCGGGAGCCACAACGAGTGAGCCCGCATGCCAGAACTAATGAAGTCCACGTGCCTAGAGCCTGTGCTCCACAACAAGAGGAGTCACCGAAATTAGAAGCCCGCGCACCGCAACGAAGAGTAGCCCCCGCTCGCTGCAACTAGAGAAAGCTCACATGCAGCAACGACGACCCAACACAGTAAAAAAAAAATGATATAATAAATAAATAAATAAATAGATATATAAACAAATAAATCAATAAATAAACTAATGCAGAGCAGTGGCTACGGCCTCCTGAAAACTGCTGCACGCCTCCGCTTCTGCACGGCAATTCAGGGCCTTACCTTGAGGCAAGTGCTCACGCTGAGTGTCCCGTTAGCGCCACAGCATGTTAGGATGCTGACTTTCTCCTCGAACAGAGTGACTTCAGGTACGAGGCCCTCGGAGAATTCTACGCAGAGTGTTTTCTCATGGCAGCTCAGAAGGGGGCCGTGACGAACACTTCCAGGGAACGTCGCACTGGCTAGAAATGTGGTCCTAGGGCTGTTCCAGTGCTCTGGAAATGTAGCTCTCCTTAAGGAACAGGCAGTGTGTTGCCCATCACTCGGCATACACAGAGGGCCTCCGAGGGACCGACCTTTGTGCCTCGATGTTGCTCAGCAGGCCCACAGGAGTCTGGAGGTACTCAGGGTTCTTGGAGGGAAATTGATGCACACCCGAGGGGCCTACGAGTCCTGAAAAGGGTACTTCCTTTAAAATAAAGCAGAACAGGGGCTTCCCTGGTGGCGCAGTGGTTGAGAATATGCCTGCCAATGCAGGGGACACGGGTTCGAGCCCTGGTCTGAGAGGATCACACATGCCGCGGAGAAACTGGGCCCATGGGCCACAAGGACTGAACCTGAGCGTCTGGAGCCTGTGCTCCGCAAGAAGAGAGGCCGCGATAGTGAGAGGCCCACGCACCGCGATGAAAAGTGGCCCCATTTGCCGCAACTGGAGAGAGCCCTAGCACAGAAACGAAGACCCAACATAGCGATCAATCAATCAAAAAATAAATCTTAAAAAAAAATAAAAAATAAAAAAAATAAAATCAAATCAAGCAGAACAGCGACTAAGACCTCATGGAAACAGCTGCATGCCTCCCTTTCTGCGCGGCTACTCAGGGCCGTACCTCGAGGCCAGTACTCACGTTGAGTTTCCCTTTAGCTCTAGAGCGTGGCAGGATGAGCTCCACCCCGGCCAAAGAAGCAGTCGGCATAGCTAGAGAAAACTCATTTTCGACCCAGAGCCATGCCTACAGTGGCTAGTGGCCTGTCAACAGCAGTCAATTTCAAGTAACTTCAAGGCAGCATGAATGGAGCTTTCAAAATGGGAAAGCAAGGCTAGTTCCATCAGGCCCCCATTTCCAACGGCACACGCAGCATATATCCCGGTGCTTTCTAAGAACTCCAAAGAGACACAGGTTACACAGTGGTTCCTTCCCTGAATCAACTCCTCGAAGCAGGGTGTTCTGCAAAGAGCGAACTACCTCAACGAAGGAACGCCCCAGCTAGGCCTCCGGGCCCGTGGCTCTTCAAAAGCCGGAACTGTTACCCGAGGAACTGTGCTTTAGTTGCAGTCGGAACGCAAGCCGACTTTCTCTTGGAGGCAGGGTGACTTCAGGCAGGGACTCCCAGATGGAATACGAAGCCGAGGGTTTTTCTCAGTGCAGCTCAGACTTGGGCCATGAGCCAGACTTGCACGGCACTTTGGACCTGCTAGAACGGTGTTCGTGGACCTGTTCGAGTGCTGGGGAATTCAAGCTGTCCCAAGAAGGAGTGCAGTGTGTTGCCCTACACTCGGCATACACAGAGTGGCTCCGAAGTGCTATGGGCCTGGATGTGGCTTAGCGGGCCCATGGGGGCCTCGGGGTACTCAGTGTTTTTGCAGGAAATAGGGTGCCCACGCGAGGCTCCTAGATGTCCTGCAAAGCATACTGACATTAAAATAATGCAGAGCAGGGGCTTCCCTTGTGGTGCAATATTTGGGAATCCACCTGCCGATGCAGCGGACATGGGTTCGAGCCCTGGTCCACCAAGATCTCACATGTTGCGGACCACTTAAGCCCGTGAACCACAATGACTCAGCCTGCGCTGTAGAGCCCGGGAGCCACAACGACTTAGCCCGCATGCCAGAACTAATGAAGTCCACGTGCCTAGAGCCTGTGCTCCACAACAAGAGGAGTCACCGCAAAGAGAAGCCCGCGCACCGCATCGAAGAGTAGCCCCCGTTCGCTGCAACTAGAGAAAGCTCACATGCAGCAACGACGACCCAACACAGTAAAAAAAAAATGATATATTAAATAAATAAATAAATAAATAGATAGATAAACAAATAAATAAATAAATAAACTAATGCAGAGCAGTGGCTACGGCCTCCTGAAAACTGCTGCACGCCTCCGCTTCTGCACGGCAATTCAGGGCCTTACCTTGAGGCAAGTGCTCACGCTGAGTGTCCCGTTAGCGCCACAGCGTGGTAGGATGCTGACTTTCTCCTCGAGCAGAGTGACTTCACGTACGAGGCCCTCGAAGAATTCTACGCAGAGTGTTTTCTCATGGCAGCTCAGACGGGGGCCATGACAAACACTTCCAGGGCACGTCGCACTGGCTAGAAATGTGGTCCTGGGGCTGTTCCAGTGCTCTGGAAATGTAGCTCTCCTTAAGGAACAGGCAGTGTGTTGCCCATCACTCGGCATACACAGAGGGCCTCCGAGGGACCGACCTTTGTGCCTCGATGTTGCTCAGCACGCCCACAGGAGTCTGGAGGTACTCAGGGTTCTTGGAGGGAAAATGATGCACACCCGAGGGGCCTACGAGTCCTGAAAAGGGTACTTCCTTTAAAATAAAGCAGAACAGGGGCTTCCCTGGTGGCGCAGTGGTTGAGAATATGCCTGCCAATGCAGGGGACATGGGTTCGAGCCCTGGTCTGAGAGGATCACACATGCCGCGGAGAAACTGGGCCCGTGGGCCACAATGACTGATCCTGCGCATCTGGAGCCTGTGCTCCGCAACAAGAGAGGCCGCGATAGTGAGAGGCCTACGCACCGCGATGAAGAGTTGCCCCATTTGCCGCAAATGGAGAGAGCCCTGGCACAGAAACGAAGAACCAACATAGCGATCAATCAATCAAAAAATAAAACTTAAAAAAAAATAAAAAATAAAAAAAATAAAATAAAATCAAGCAGAACAGCGACTAAGACCTCATGGAAACAGCTGCATGCCTCCCTTTCTGTGCGGCTACTCAGGGCCGTACCTCGAGGACAGTACACACGGTGAGTTTCCCTTTAGCTCTAGAGCGTGGCAGGATGAGCTCCACCCCGGCCGTCGAAGCAGCCGGCATAGCTAGAAAAAACTCATTTTCTACCCAGAGCCATGCCTACAGTGGCTAGTGGCCTGTCAACAGCAGTCAATTTCAAGTAGCTTCAAGGCAGCATGAATGGAGCTTTCAAAATGGCAAACAAGGCTAGTTCCATCAGGCCCCCATTTCCAAGGGCACACGCAGCATATATCCCGGTGCTTTCTAAGAAGTCCAAAGAGACACAGGTTACCCAGTGGTTCCTTCCCTGAATCAACTCCTCGAAGCAGGGTGTTCTGCAAATAGCGAACTGCCTCAATGAAGGAGCGCCCCAGCTAGGCCTCCGGGCCCGTGGCTCTTCAAAAGCCTGCAGTGTTACCAGAGGAACTGGGCTTTAGTTGCAGTCGGAACGCAAGCCGACTTTCTCTTGGAGGCAGGGTGACTTCAGGCAGGGACTCCCAGATGGAATACGAAGCCGAGGGTTTTTCTCAGTGCAGCTCAGACTTGGGCAATGAGCCAGACTTGCACGGCACGTTGGACCTGCTAGAACGGTGTTCGTGGACCTGTTCGAGTGCTGGGGAATTCAAGCTGTCCCAAGAAGGAGTGCAGTGTGTTGCCCTACACTCGGCATACACAGAGTGGCTCCGAAGGGCTATGGGCCTGGATGTGGCTTAGAGGGCCCATGGGGGCCTCGGGGTACTCAGTGTTCTTGCAGGAAATAGGGTGCCCACGCGAGGCTCCTAGATGTCCTGCAAAGCATACTGACATTAAAATAATGCAGAGCAGGGGCTTCCCTTGTGGTGCAATGTTTGGGAATCCACCTGCCGATGCAGCGGACATGGGTTCGAGCCTTGGTCCACCAAGATCTCACATGCTGCGGAGTACTTAAGCCCGTGAACCACAACGACTGAGCCTGCGCTCTAGAGCCCGGGAGCCACAATGACTGAGCCCGCATGCCAGAACTAATGAAGTCCACGTGCCTAGAGCCTGTGCTCCACAACAAGAGGAGTCACCGCAATGAGAAGCCCGCGCACCGCCACGAAGAGTAGGCCCCGCTCGCTGCAACTAGAGAAAGCTCACATGCAGCAACGACGACCCAACACAGTAAAAAAAAAATGATATATTAAATAAATAAATAAATAGATAGATAAACAAATAAATAAATAAATAAACTAATGCAGAGCAGTGGCTATGGCCTCCTGAAAACTGTTGCACGCCTCTGCTTCTGCACGGCAATTCAGGGCCTTACCTTGAGGCAAGTGCTCACGCTGAGTGTCCCGTTAGCGCCACAGCATGGTAGGATGCTGGCCCTCTCCTCGAGCAGAGTGACTTCAGGTATGAGGCCATCGAAGAATTCTACGCAGAGTGTTTTCTCATGGCAGCTCAGACGGGGGCCGTGACGAACACTTCCAAGGCACGTCGCACTGGCTAGAAATGTGGTCCTGAGGCTGTTCCAGTGCTCTGGAAATGTAGCTGTCCTTAAGGAACTTGCAGTGTGCTGCTCATCACTCGGCATACACAGAGGGCGTCTGAGGGACCGACCTTTGGGCCTCGATGTTGCTCAGCAGCCCCACAGGAGTCTGGAGATACTCAGGGTTCTTGGAGGGAAAATGATGCACACCCGAGGGGCCTACGAGTCCTAAAAAGGGTACCTCCTTTAAAATAAAGCAGAACAGGGGCTTCCCTGGTGGCGCAGTGGTTGAGAATATGCCTGCCAATGCAGGGGACACGGGTTCGAGCCCTGGTCTGAGAGGATCACACATGCCGCGGAGAAACTGGGCCCGTGGGCCACAATGACTGAACCTGCGCGTCTGGAGCCTGTGCTCCGCAACAAGAGAGGCCGCGATAGTGAGAGGCCCGCGCACCGCGATGAAGAGTGGCCCCATTTGCCGCAACTGGAGAGAGCCCTAGCACAGAAACGAAGACCCAACATAGCGATCAATCAATCAAAAAATAAATCTTAAAAAAAAATAAAAAATAAAAAAAATAAAATAAAATCAAGCAGAACAGCGACTAAGACCTCATGGAAACAGCTGCATGCCTCCCTTTCTGCGCGGCTACTCAGGGACTTACCTCGAGGCCAGTACTCACGTTGAGTTTCCCTTTAGCTCTAGAGCGTGGCAGGATGAGCTCCACCCCGGCCATCGAAGCAGCTGGAATAGCTAGAGAAAACTCATTTTCTACCCAGAGCCATGCCTACAGTGGCTCGTGAACTGTCAACAGCAGTCAATTTCAAGTAGCTTCAAGGCAGCATGAATGGAGCTTTCAAAATGGCAAAGCAAGGCTAGTTCCATCAGGCCCCCATTTCCAAGGGCACACGCAGCATATATCCCAGTGCTTTCTAACAAGTCCAAAGAGACACAGGTTACCCAGTGGTTCCTTCGCTGAATCAACTCCTCGAACCAGGGTGTTCTGCAAATAGCGAACTGCCTCAAGGAAGGAACGCCCCAGCTAGGCCTCCGTGCCCGTGGCTCTTCAAAAGCCTGCAGTGTTACCAGAGGAACTGGGCTTTAGTTGCAGGCGGAACGCAACGCGACTTTCTCTTGGAGGCAGGGAGACTTCAGGCAGGGACTCCCAGATGGAATAGGAAGCCGAGTGTTTTTCTCAGTGCAGCTCAGACTTGGGCAATGAGCCAGACTTGCACGGCACGTTGGACCTGCTAGAACGGTGTTCGTGGACCTGTTCGAGTGCTGGGGAATTCAAGCTGTCCTAAGAAGGAGTGCAGTGTGTTGCCCTACACTTGGCATACGCAGAGTGGCTCCGAAGGGCTATGGGCCTGGATGTGGCTTAGCGGGCCAATGGGGGCCTGGGGGTACTCAGTGTTCTTGCAGTAAATAGGGTGCCCACGCGAGGCTCCTAGATGTCCTGCAAAGCATACTGACATTAAAATAATGCAGAGCAGGGGCTTCCCTTGTGGTGCAATGTTTGGGAATCCACCTGCGATGCAGCGGACATGGGTTCGAGCCCTGGTCCACCAAGATCTCACATGCTGCGGAGCACCTAAGCCCGTGAACCACAACGACTGAGCCTGCGCACTAGAGCCCGGGAGCCACAACGACTGAGCCCTCATGCCAGAACTAATGAAGTCCACGTGCCTAGAGCCTGTGCTCCACAACAAGAGGGGTCACTGCAATGAGAAGCCCACGCACCGCAATGAAGAGTAGCCCCCACTCGCTGCAACTAGAGAAAGCTCACATGCAGCAACGACGACCCAACACAGTAAAAAAAAAATGATATATTAAATAAATAAATAAATACATAGATAAACAAATAAATAAATAAATAAACTAATGCAGAGCAGGGGCTCCGGCCTCCTGAAAACTGCTGCACGCCTCCGCTTCTGCACGGCAATTCAGGGCCTTACCTTGAGGCAAGTGCTCACGCTGAGTGTCCCGTTAGCGCCACAGCATGGTAGGATGCTGACTTTCTCCTCGAGCAGAGTGACTTCAGGTATGAGGCCCTCGAAGAATTCTACGCAGAGTGTTTTCTCATGGCAGCTCAGACGGGGGCCGTGACGAACATTTCCAGGGCACGTCGCCCTGGCTAGAAATGTGGTCCTGAGGCTGTTCCAGTGCTCTGGAAATGTAGCTGTCCTTAAGGAACAGGCAGTGTGTTGCCCATCACTTGGCATACACAGAGGGCCTCCGAGGGACCGACCTTTGGGCCTCGATGTTGCTCAGCAGGCCCACAGGAGTCTGGAGGTACTCAGGGTTCTTGGAGGGAAAATGATGCACACCCGAGGGGCCTACGAGTCCTGAAAAGGGTACTTCCTTTAAAATAAAGCAGAACAGGGGCTTCCCTGGTGGCGCAGTGGTTGAGAATAGGCCTGCCAATGCATGGGACATGGGTTCGAGCCCTGGTCTGAGAGGATCACACATGCCGCGGAGAAACTGGGCCCGTGGGCCACAATGACTGAACCTGCGCGTCTGGAGCCTGTGCTCCACAACAAGAGAGGCCGCGATAGTGAGAGGCCCACGCACCGCGATGAAGAGTGGCCCCATTTGCCGCAACTGGAGAGAGCCCTAGCACAGAAACGAAGACCCAACATAGCGATCAATCAATCAAAAAATAAATCTTAATAAAAAAATAAAAAATAAAATAAATAAAATAAAATCAAGCAGAACAGCGACTAAGACCTCATGGAAACAGCTGCATGCCTCCCTTTCTGCGCGGCTACTCAGGGACGTACCTCGAGGCCAGTACTCACGTTGAGTTTCCCTTTAGCTCTAGAGCGTGGCAGGATGAGCTCCACTCCGGCCATCGAAGCAGCCGGCATATCTAGAGAAATCTCATTTTCTTCCCAGAGCCATGCCTACAGTGGCTCGTGGCCTGTCAACAGCAGTTAATTTCAAATAGCTTCAAGGCAGCATGAATGGAGCTTTCAAAATGGCAAAGCAAGGCTATTTCCATCAGGACCCCAATTCCAAGGGCACACGCAGCATATATCCCGGTGCTTTCTAAGAAGTCCAAAGAGACACAGGTTACCCAGTGGTTCCTTCCCTGAATCAACTCCTCGAAGCAGGGTGTTCTGCAAATAGCGAACTGCCTCAACGAAGGAACGCCCCAGCTAGGCCTGCGGGCCCGTGGCTCTTCAAAAGCCTGCAGTGTTACCCGAGGAACTGGGCTTTAGTTGCAGTCGTAACGCAAGCCGACTTTCTCTTGGAGGCAGGGTGACTTCAGGCAGGGACTCCCAGATGGAATACGAAGCCGAGGGTTTTTCTCAGTGCAGCTCTGACTTGGGCAATGAGCCAGAATTGCACGGCACGTTGGAACTACTAGAACGGTGTTCGTGGACCTGTTCGAGTGCTGGGGAATTCAAGCTGTCCCAAGAAGGAGTGCAGTGTGTTGCCCTACACTCGGCATACACAGAGTGGCTCCGAAGGGCTATGGGCCTGGAAGTGGCTAAGCGGGCCCATGGGAGCCTCGGGGTACTCAGTGTTCTTGCAGGAAATAGGGTGCCCACGCGAGGCTCCTAGATGTCCTGCAAAGCATACTGACATTAAACTAATGCAGAGCAGGGGCTTCCCTTGTGGTGCAATGTTTGGGAATCCACCTGCCGATGCAGCGGACATGGGTTCGAGCCTTGGTCCACCAAGATCTCACATGCTGCGGAGTACTTAAGCCCGTGAACCACAACGACTGAGCCTGCGCTCTAGAGCCCGGGAGCCACAACGACTGAGCCCGCATGCCAGAACTAATGAAGTCCACGTGCCTAGAGCCTGTGCTCCACAACAAGAGGAGTCACCGCAATGAGAAGCCTGCGCACCGCCACGAAGAGTAGACCCCGCTCGCTGCAACTAGAGAAAGCTCATATGCAGCAACGACGACCCAACACAGTAAAAAAAAAATGATATATTAAATAAATAAATAAATAGATAGATAAACAAATAAATAAATAAACTAATGCAGAGCAGTGGCTACGGCCTCCTGAAAACTGCTGCACGCCTCCGCTTCTGCACGGCAATTCAGGGCCTTACCTTGAGGCAAGTGCTCACGCTGAGTGTCCCGTTAGCGCCAGAGCATGGTAGGATGCTGACCCTCTCCTCGAGCAGAGTGACTTCAGGTACGAGGCCCTCGAAGAATTCTACGCAGAGTGTTTTCTCATGGCAGCTCAGACGGGGGCCGTGACGAACACTTCCAGGGCACGTCGCACTGGCTAGAAATGTGGTCCTGGGGCTGTTCCAGTGCTCTGGAAATGTAGCTCTCCTTAAGGAACAGGCAGTGTGTTGCCCATCACTCGGAATACACAGCGCGCCTCCGAGGGACCGACCTTTGGGCCTCGATGTTGCTCAGCAGGCCCACAGGAGTCTGGAGGTACTCAGGGTTCTTGGAGGGAAATTGATGCACACCCGAGGGGCCTACAAGTCCTGCAAATGGTACTTCCTTTAAAATAAAGCAGAACAGGGGCTTCCCTGGTGGCGCAGTGGTTGAGAATATGCCTGCCAATGCAGGGGACACGGGTTCGAGCCCTAGTCTGAGAGGATCACACATGCCGCGGAGAAACTGGGCCCGTGGGCCACAATGACTGAACCTGCGCATCTGGAGCCTGTGCTCCACAACAGGACAGGCCGCGATAGTGAGAGGCCCGCGCACCGCGATGAAGAGTGGCCCCATTTGCCGCAACTGGAGAGAGCCCTAGCACAGAAACGAAGACCCAACATAGCGATCAATCAATCAAAAAATAAATCTTAAAAAAAAATAAAAAATAAAAAAATAAAATAAAATCAAGCAGAACAGCGACTAGGACCTCATGGAAACAGCTGCATGCCTCCCTTTCTGTGCGGCTACTCAGGGACTTACCTCGAGGCCAGTACTCACGTTGAGGTTCACTTTAACTCTAGAGCGTGGCAGGATGAGCTCCACCCTGGCCATCGAAGCAGCCGTCATAGCTAGAGAAAACTCATTTTCTACCCAGAGCCATGCCTACAGTGGCTGTTGGCCTGTCAACAGCAATTTCAAGTAGCTTCAAGGCAGCATGAATGGAGCTTTCAAAATGGCAAACAAGGCTAGTTCCATCAGGCCCCCATTTCCAAGGAAACACGCAGCATATATCCCGGTGCTTTCTAAGAAGTCCAAAGAGACACAGGTTACCCAGTGGTTCCTTCCCTGAATCAACTCCTCGAAGCAGGGTGTTCTGCAAATAGCGAACTGCCTCAATGAAGGAGCGCCCCAGCTAGGCCTCCGGGCCCGTGGCTCTTCAGCCTGCAGTGCTACCCGAGGAACTGGGCTTTAGTTGCAGTCGGAACGCAAGCCGACTTTCCCTTGGAGGCAGGGTGACTTCAGGCAGGGACTCCCAGATGCAATACGAAGCCGAGGGTTTTTCTCAGTGCAGCTCAGACTTGGGCAATGAGCCAGACTTGCACGGCACGTTGGACCTGCTAGAACGGTGTTCGTGGACCTGTTCGAGTGCTGGGGAATTCAAGCTGTCCCAAGAAGGAGTGCAGTGTGTTGCCCTACACTCGGCATACACAGAGTGGCTCCGAAGGGCTATGGGCCTGGAAGTGGCTAAGCGGGCCCATGGGAGCCTCGGGGTACTCAGTGTTCTTGCAGGAAATAGGGTGCCCACGCGAGGCTCCTAGATGTCCTGCAAAGCATACTGACATTAAAATAATGCAGAGCAGGGGCTTCCCTTGTGGTGCAATGTTTGGGAATCCACCTGCCGATGCAGCAGACATAGGTTCGAGCCTTGGTCCACCAAGATCTCACATGCTGCGGAGTACTTAAGCCCGTGAACCACAACGACTGAGCCTGCGCTCTAGAGCCCGGGAGCCACAACGACTGAGCCCGCATGACAGAGCTAATGAAGTCCACGTGCCTAGAGCCTGTGCTCCACAACAAGAGGAGTCACCGCAATGAGAAGCCCGCGCACCGCCACGAAGAGTAGACCCCGCTCGCTGCAACTAGAGAAAGCTCACATGCAGCAACGACGACCCAACACAGTAAAAAATAAATGATATATTAAATAAATAAATAAATACATAGATAAACAAATAAATAAATAAACTAATGCAGAGCAGTGGCTACGGCCTCCTGAAAACTGCTGCACGCCTCCGCTTCTGCACGGCAATTCAGGGCCTTACCTTGAGGCAAGTGCTCACGCTGAGTGTCCCGTTAGCGCCAGAGCATGGTAGGATGCTGACCCTCTCCTCGAGCAGAGTGACTTCAGGTACGAGGCCCTCGAAGAATTCTACGCAGAGTGTTTTCTCATGGCAGCTCAGACGGGGGCCGTGACGAACACTTCCAGGGCACGTCGCACTGGCTAGAAATGTGGTCCTGGGGCTGTTCCAGTGCTCTGGAAATGTAGCTCTCCTTAAGGAACAGGCAGTGTGTTGCCCATCACTCGGAATACACAGCGCGCCTCCGAGGGACCGACCTTTGGGCCTCGATGTTGCTCAGCAGGCCCACAGGAGTCTGGAGGTACTCAGGGTTCTTGGAGGGAAATTGATGCACACCCGAGGGGCCTACAAGTCCTGCAAATGGTACTTCCTTTAAAATAAAGCAGAACAGGGGCTTCCCTGGTGGCGCAGTGGTTGAGAATATGCCTGCCAATGCAGGGGACACGGGTTCGAGCCCTAGTCTGAGAGGATCACACATGCCGCGGAGAAACTGGGCCCGTGGGCCACAATGACTGAACCTGCGCATCTGGAGCCTGTGCTCCACAACAGGACAGGCCGCGATAGTGAGAGGCCCGCGCACCGCGATGAAGAGTGGCCCCATTTGCCGCAACTGGAGAGAGCCCTAGCACAGAAACGAAGACCCAACATAGCGATCAATCAATCAAAAAATAAATCTTAAAAAAAAATAAAAAATAAAAAAATAAAATAAAATCAAGCAGAACAGCGACTAGGACCTCATGGAAACAGCTGCATGCCTCCCTTGCTGCGCGGCTACTCAGGGACGTACCTCGAGGCCAGTACTCACGTTGAGTTTCCCTTTAGCTCTAGAGCGTGGCAGGATGAGCTCCACTCCGGCCATCGAAGCAGTCGGCATAGCTAGAGAAAACTCATTTTCTACCCAGAGCCATGCCTACAGTGGCTCGTGGCCTGTCAACAGCAGTCAATTTCAAGTAGCTTCAAGGCAGCATGAATGGAGCTTTCAAAATGGCAAAGAAAGGCTAGTTCCATCAGGACCCCATTTCCAAGGGCACACGCAGCATATATCCCGGTGCTTTCTAATAAGTCCAAAGAGACACAGGTTACCCAGTGGTTCCTTCCCTGAATCAACTCCTCGAAGCAGGGTGTTCTGCAAATAGCGAACTGCCTCAACGAAGGAACGCCCCAGCTAGGCCTCCGGGCCCGTGGCTCTTCAAAAGCCTGAAGTGTTACCTGAGGAACTGGGCTTTAGTTGCAGTCAGAATGCAAGCCGACTTTCTCTTGGAGGCAGGGTGACTTCTCGCAGGGACTCCCAGATGGAATACGAAGCCGAGGGTTTTTCTCAGTGCAGCTCTGACTTGGGCAATGAGCCAGAATTGCACGGCACGTTGGAACTGCTAGAACGGTGTTCGTGGACCTGTTCGAGTGCTGGGGAATTCAAGCTGTCCCAAGAAGGAGTGCAGTGTGTTGCCCTACACTCGGCATACACAGAGTGGCTCCGAAGGGCTATGGGCCTGGATGTGGCTTAGCGGGCCCATGGGAGCCTCGGGGTACTCAGTGTTCTTGCAGGAAATAAGGTGCCCAAGCGAGGCTCCTAGATGTCCTGCAAAGCATACTGACATTAAAATAATGCAGAGCAGGGGCTTCCCTTGTGGTGCAATGTTTGGGAATCCACCTGCCGAAGCAGCGGACATGGGTTCGAGCCTTGGTCCACCAAGATCTCACATGCTGCGGAGTACTTAAGCCCGTGAACCACAACGACTGAGCCTGCGCTCTAGAGCCCTGGAGCCACAACGACTGAGCCCGCATGCCAGAACTAATGAAGTCCACGTGCCTAGAGCCTGTGCTCCACAAGAGGAGTCACCGCAATGAGAAGCCCGCGCACCGCCACGAAGAGTAAGCCCCGCTCGCTGCAACTAGAGAAAGCTCACATGCAGCAACGACGACCCAACACAGTAAAAAAAAAATGATATATTAAATAAATAAATAAATAGATAGATAAACAAATAAATAAATAAATAAACTAATGCAGAGCAGTGTCTACGGCCTCCTGAAAACTGCTGCACGCCTCTGCTTCTGCACGGCAATTCAGGGCCTTACCTTGAGGCAAGTGCTCACGCTGAGTGTCCCGTTAGCGCCACAGCATGGTAGGATGCTGGCCCTCTCCTCGAGCAGAGTGACTTCAGGTATGAGGCCCTCGAAGAATTCTACGCAGAGTGTTTTCTCATGGCAGCTCAGACGGGGGCCGTGACGAACACTTCCAGGGGACGTCGCACTGGCTAGAAATGTGGTCCTGAGGCTGTTCCAGTGCTCTGGAAATGTAGCTGTCCTTAGGGAACGTGCAGTGTGCTGCTCATCACTCGGCATACACAGAGGGCGTCTGAGGGACCGACCTTTGGGCCTCGATGTTGCTCAGCAGGCCCACAGGAGTCTGGAGGTACTCAGGGTTCTTGGAGGGAAAATGATGCACACCCGAGGGGCCTACGAGTCCTGAAAAGGGTACTTCCTTTAAAATAAAGCAGAACAGGGGCTTCCCTGGTGGCGCAGTGGTTGAGAATATGCCTGCCAATGCAGGGGACACGGGTTCGAGCCCTGGTCAGAGAGAATCACACATACCGCGGAGAAACTGGGCCCGTGGGCCACAATGACTGAACCTACGCGTCTGGAGCCTGTGCTCCGCTACAAGAGAGGCCGCGATAGTGAGAGGCCCGCGCACCGCGAAGAAGAGTGGCCCCCGCTCGCTGCAACTAGAGAAAGCTCACATGCAGCAACGAGGACCCAACACAGTAAAAAAAAAAAATGATATATTAAATAAATAAATAAATAGATAGATAGATAAACAAATAAATAAATAAATAAACTAATGCAGAGCAGTGGCTATGGCCTCCTGAAAACTGCTGCACGCCTCCGCTTCTGCATGGCAATTCAGTGCCTTACCTTGAGGCAAGTGCTCACGCTGAGTGTCCCGTTAGCGCCACAGCATGGTAGGATGCTGACTTTCTCCTCGAGCAGAGTGACTTCAGGTACGAGGCCCTCGAAGAATTCTACGCAGAGTGTTTTCTCATGGCAGCTCAGACGGGGGCCGTGACGAACACTTCCAGGGCACGTCGCACTGGCTAGAAATGTGGTCCTAGGGCTGTTCCAGTGCTCTGGAAATGTAGCTCTCCTTAAGGAACAGGCAGTGTGTTGCCCATCACTCGGCATACACAGCGGGCCTCCGAGGGACCGACCTTTGGGCCTCGATGTTGCTCAGCAGGCCCACAGGAGTCTGGAGGTACTCAGGGTTCTTGGAGGGAAAATGATGCACACCCGAGGGGCCTATGAGTCCTGAAAAGGGTACTTTCTTTAAAATAAAGCAGAACAGGGGCTTCCCTGGTGGCGCAGTGGTTGAGAATATGCTTGCCAATGCAGGGGACACAGGTTCGAGCCCTGGTCTGAGAGGATCACACATGAAGAGTGGCCCCATTTGCCACAACTGGAGAGAGCCCTAGCACAGAAACGAAGACCCAACATAGCGATCAATCAAAAAATAAATCTTAAAAAAAAATAAAAAATAAAAAAATAAAATAAAATCAAGCAGAACAGCGACTAAGACCTCATGGAAACAGCTGCATGCCTCCCTTTCTGTGCGGCTACTCAGGGACTTACCTCGAGGCCAGTACTCACGTTGAGGTTCACTTTAACTCTAGAGCGTGGCAGGATGAGCTCCACCCTGGCCATCGAAGCAGCCGTCATAGCTAGAGAAAACTCATTTTCTACCCAGAGCCATGCCTACAGTGGCTGTTGGCCTGTCAACAGCAATTTCAAGTATCTTCAAGGCAGCATGAATGGAGCTTTCAAAATGGCAAACAAGGCTAGTTCCATCAGGCCCCCATTTCCAAGGAAACACGCAGCATATATTCCAGTGCTTTCTAAGAAGTCCAAAGAGACACAGGTTACCCAGTGGTTCCTTCCCTGAATCAACTCCTCGAAGCAGGGTGTTCTGCAAATAGCGAACTGCCTCAATGAAGGAGCGCCCCAGCTAGGCCTCCGGGCCCGTGGCTCTTCAAAAGCCTGCAGTGTTACCCGAGGAACTGGGCTTTAGTTGCAGTCGGAACGCAAGCCGACTTTCTCTTGGAGGCAGGGTGACTTCAGGCAGGGACTCCCAGATGCAATACGAAGCCGAGGGTTTTTCTCAGTGCAGCTCAGACTTGGGCAATGAGCCAGACTTGCACGGCACGTTGGACCTGCTAGAACGGTGTTCGTGGACCTGTTCGAGTGCTGGGGAATTCAAGCTGTCCCAAGAAGGAGTGCAGTGTGTTGCCCTACACTCGGCATACACAGAGTGGCTCCGAAGGGCTACGGGCCTGGAAGTGGCTAAGCGGGCCCATGGGAGCCTCGGGGTACTCAGTGTTCTTGCAGGAAATAGGGTGCCCACGCGAGGCTCCTAGATGTCCTGCAAAGCATACTGACATTAAAATAATGCAGAGAAGGGGCTTCCCTTGTGGTGCAATGTTTGGGAATCCACCTGCCGATGCAGCAGACATGGGTTCGAGCCTTGGTCCACCAAGATCTCACATGCTGCGGAGTACTTAAGCCCGTGAACCACAACGACTGAGCCTGCGCTCTAGAGCCCGGGAGCCACAACGACTGAGCCCGCATGACAGAGCTAATGAAGTCCACGTGCCTAGAGCCTGTGCTCCACAACAAGAGGAGTCACCGCAATGAGAAGCCCGCGCACCGCCACGAAGAGTAGACCCCGCTCGCTGCAACTAGAGAAAGCTCACATGCAGCAACGACGACCCAACACAGTAAAAAATAAATGATATATTAAATAAATAAATAAATACATAGATAAACAAATAAATAAATAAACTAATGCAGAGCAGTGGCGACGGCCTCCTGAAAACTGCTGCACGCCTCCGCTTCTGCACGGCAATTCAGGGCCTTACCTTGAGGCAAGTGCTCACGCTGAGTGTCCCGTTAGCGCCACAGCATGGTAGGATGCTGACCCTCTCCTCGAGCAGAGTGACTTCAGGTACGAGGCCCTCGAAGAATTCTACGCAGAGTGTTTTCTCATGGCAGCTCAGACGGGGGCCGTGACGATCACTTCCAGGGCACGTCGCACTGGCTAGAAATGTGGTCCTGAGGCTGTTCCAGTGCTCTGGAAATGTAGCTGTCCATAAGGAACGTGCAGTGTGCTGCCCATCACTCGGCATACACAGAGGGCGTCTGAGGGACCGACCTTTGGGCCTCGATGTTGCTCAGCAGGCCCACAGGAGTCTGGAGGTACTCAGGGTTGTTGGAGGGAAAATGATGCACACCCGAGGGGCCTACGAGTCCTGAAAAGGGTACTTCCTTTAAAATAAAGCAGAACAGGGGCTTCCCTGGTGGCGCAGTGGTTGAGAATATGCCTGCCAATGCAGGGGACACGGGTTCGAGCCCTGGTCTGAGAGGATCACACATGCCACGGAGAAACTGGGCCCGTGGGCCACAATGACTGAACCTGCGCGTCTGGAGCCTGTGCTCCGCAACAAGAGAGTCCGCGATAGTGAGAGGCCAGCGCACCGCGATGAAGAGTGGCCCCATTTGCCGCAACCGGAGAGAGCCCTAGCACAGAAACGAAGACCGAACATAGCGATCAGTCAATCAAAAAATAAATCTTAAAAAAAAATAAAAAATAAAAAAAATCAAATCAAGCAGAACAGCGACTAAGACCTCATGGAAACAGCTGCATGCCTCCCTTGCTGTGCGGCTACTCAGGGACGTACCTCGAGGCCAGTACTCACGTTGAGTTTCCCTTTAGCTCTAGAGCGTGGCAGGATGAGCTCCACTCCGGCCATCGAAGCAGTCGGCATAGCTAGAGAAAACTCATTTTCTACCCAGAGCCATGCCTACAGTGGCTCGTGGCCTGTCAACAGCAGTCAATTTCAAGTAGCTTCAAGGCAGCATGAATGGAGCTTTCAAAATGGCAAAGAAAGGCTAGTTCCATCAGGACCCCATTTCCAAGGGCACACGCAGCATATATCCCGGTGCTTTCTAATAAGTCCAAAGAGACACAGGTTACCCAGTGGTTCCTTCCCTGAATCAACTCCTCGAAGCAGGGTGTTCTGCAAATAGCGAACTGCCTCAACGAAGGAACGCCCCAGCTAGGCCTCCGGGCCCGTGGCTCTTCAAAAGCCTGAAGTGTTACCTGAGGAACTGGGCTTTAGTTGCAGTCAGAATGCAAGCCGACTTTCTCTTGGAGGCAGGGTGACTTCTGGCAGGGACTCCCAGATGGAATACGAAGCCGAGGGTTTTTCTCAGTGCAGCTCTGACTTGGGCAATGAGCCAGAATTGCACGGCACGTTGGAACTGCTAGAACGGTGTTCGTGGACCTGTTCGAGTGCTGGGGAATTCAAGCTGTCCCAAGAAGGAGTGCAGTGTGTTGCCCTACACTCGGCATACACAGAGTGGCTCCGAAGGGCTATGGGCCTGGATGTGGCTTAGCGGGCCCATGGGAGCCTCGGGGTACTCAGTGTTCTTGCAGGAAATAAGGTGCCCAAGCGAGGCTCCTAGATGTCCTGCAAAGCATACTGACATTAAAATAATGCAGAGCAGGGGCTTCCCTTGTGGTGCAATGTTTGGGAATCCACCTGCCGAAGCAGCGGACATGGGTTCGAGCCTTGGTCCACCAAGATCTCACATGCTGCGGAGTACTTAAGCCCGTGAACCACAACGACTGAGCCTGCGCTCTAGAGCCCGGGAGCCACAACGACTGAGCCCGCATGCCAGAACTAATGAAGTCCACGTGCCTAGAGCCTGTGCTCCACAACAAGAGGAGTCACCGCAATGAGAAGCCCGCGCACCGCCACGAAGAGTAAGCCCCGCTCGCTGCAACTAGAGAAAGCTCACATGCAGCAACGACGACCCAACACAGTAAAAAAAAAAGATATATTAAATAAATAAATAAATAGATAGATAAACAAATAAATAAATAAATAAACTAATGCAGAGCAGTGGCTACGGCCTCCTGAAAACTGCTGCACGCCTCTGCTTCTGCACGGCAATTCAGGGCCTTACCTTGAGGCAAGTGCTCACGCTGAGTGTCCCGTTAGCGCCACAGCATGGTAGGATGCTGGCCCTCTCCTCGAGCAGAGTGACTTCAGGTATGAGGCCCTCGAAGAATTCTACGCAGAGTGTTTTCTCATGGCAGCTCAGACGGGGGCCGTGACGAACACTTCCAGGGGACGTCGCACTGGCTAGAAATGTGGTCCTGAGGCTGTTCCAGTGCTCTGGAAATGTAGCTGTCCTTAAGGAAGGTGCAGTGTGCTGCTCATCACTCGGCATACACAGAGGGCGTCTGAGGGACCGACCTTTGGGCCTCGATGTTGCTCAGCAGGCCCACAGGAGTCTGGAGGTACTCAGGGTTCTTGGAGGGAAAATGATGCACACCCGAGGGGCCTACGAGTCCTGAAAAGGGTACTTCCTTTAAAATAAAGCAGAACAGGGGCTTCCCTGGTGGCGCAGTGGTTGAGAATATGCCTGCCAATGCAGGGGACACGGGTTCGAGCCCTGGTCTGAGAGAATCACACATACTGCGGAGAAACTGGGCCCGTGGGCCACAATGACTGAACCTACGCGTCTGGAGCCTGTGCTCCGCTACAAGAGAGGCCGCGATAGTGAGAGGCCCGCGCACCGCGAAGAAGAGTGGCCCCCGCTCGCTGCAACTAGAGAAAGCTCACATGCAGCAACGAGGACCCAACACAGTAAAAAAAAAAAATGATATATTAAATAAATAAACAAATAGATAGATAGATAAACAAATAAATAAATAAATAAACTAATGCAGAGCAGTGGCTATGGCCTCCTGAAAACTGCTGCACGCCTCCGCTTCTGCATGGCAATTCAGTGCCTTACCTTGAGGCAAGTGCTCACGCTGAGTGTCCCGTTAGCGCCACAGCATGGTAGGATGCTGACTTTCTCCTCGAGCAGAGTGACTTCAGGTACGAGGCCCTCGAAGAATTCTACGCAGAGTGTTTTCTCATGGCAGCTCAGACGGGGGCCGTGACGAACACTTCCAGGGCACGTCGCACTGGCTAGAAATGTGGTCCTAGGGCTGTTCCAGTGCTCTGGAAATGTAGCTCTCCTTAAGGAACAGGCAGTGTGTTGCCCATCACTCGGCATACACAGCGGGCCTCCGAGGGACCGACCTTTGGGCCTCGATGTTGCTCAGCAGGCCCACAGGAGTCTGGAGGTACTCAGGGTTCTTGGAGGGAAAATGATGCACACCCGAGGGGCCTATGAGTCCTGAAAAGGGTACTTTCTTTAAAATAAAGCAGAACAGGGGCTTCCCTGGTGGCGCAGTGGTTGAGAATATGCTTGCCAATGCAGGGGACACAGGTTCGAGCCCTGGTCTGAGAGGATCACACATGAAGAGTGGCCCCATTTGCCACAACTGGAGAGAGCCCTAGCACAGAAACGAAGACCCAACATAGCGATCAATCAATCAAAAAATAAATCTTAAAAAAAAATAAAAAATAAAAAAATAAAATAAAATCAAGCAGAACAGCGACTAAGACCTCATGGAAACAGCTGCATGCCTCCCTTTCTGTGCGGCTACTCAGGGACTTACCTCGAGGCCAGTACTCACGTTGAGGTTCACTTTAACTCTAGAGCGTGGCAGGATGAGCTCCACCCTGGCCATCGAAGCAGCCGTCATAGCTAGAGAAAACTCATTTTCTACCCAGAGCCATGCCTACAGTGGCTGTTGGCCTGTCAACAGCAATTTCAAGTAGCTTCAAGGCAGCATGAATGGAGCTTTCAAAATGGCAAACAAGGCTAGTTCCATCAGGCCCCCATTTCCAAGGAAACACGCAGCATATATCCCGGTGCTTTCTAAGAAGTCCAAAGAGACACAGGTTACCCAGTGGTTCCTTCCCTGAATCAACTCCTCGAAGCAGGGTGTTCTGCAAATAGCGAACTGCCTCAACGAAGGAACGCCCCAGCTAGGCCTGCGGGCCCGTGGCTCTTCAAAAGCCTGCAGTGTTACCCGAGGAACTGGGCTTTAGTTGCAGTCGGAACGCAAGCCGACTTTCTCTTGGAGGCAGGGTGACTTCAGGCAGGGACTCCCAGATGCAATACGAAGCCGAGGGTTTTTCTCAGTGCAGCTCAGACTTGGGCAATGAGCCAGACTTGCACGGCACGTTGGACCTGCTAGAACGGTGTTCGTGGACCTGTTCGAGTGCTGGGGAATTCAAGCTGTCCCAAGAAGGAGTGCAGTGTGTTGCCCTACACTCGGCATACACAGAGTGGCTCCGAAGGGCTATGGGCCTGGAAGTGGCTAAGCGGGCCCATGGGAGCCTCGGGGTACTCAGTGTTCTTGCAGGAAATAGGGTGCCCACGCGAGGCTCCTAGATGTCCTGCAAAGCATACTGACATTAAAATAATGCAGAGCAGGGGCTTCCCTTGTGGTGCAATGTTTGGGAATCCACCTGCCGATGAAGCGGACATGGGTTCGAGCCCTGGTCCACCAAGATCTCACATGCTACGGAGTACTTGAGCCCGTGAACCACAACGACTGAGCCTGCGCTGTAGAGCCCGGGAGCCACAACGACTTACCCCACATGCCAGAACTAATGAAGTCCACGTGCCTAGAGCCTGTGCTCCACAACAAGAGGAGTCACCGCAATTAGAAGCCCGCGCACCGCAACGAAGAGTACCCCCGCTCGCTGCTACTAGAGAAAGCTCAAATGCAGCAACGACGACCCAATACAGTAAAAAAAAAAATGATATATTAAATAAATAAATAAATAGATAGATAGATAAACAAATAAATAAATAAATAAACTAATGCAGAACAGTGGCTACAGCCTCCTGAAAACTGCTGCACACCTCCGCTTCTGCACGGCAATTCAGGGACTTACCTTGAGGCAAGTGCTCACGCTGAGTGTCCCGTTAGCGCCACAGCATGGTAGGATGCTGACTTTCTCCTCGAGCAGAGTGACTTCAGGTACGAGGCCCTCGAAGAATTCTACGCAGAGTGTTTTCTCATGGCAGCTCAGACGGGGGCCGTGACGAACACTTCCAGGGCACGTCGCACTGGCTAGAAATGTGGTCCTGGGGCTGTTCCAGTGCTCTGGAAATGTAGCTCTCCTTAAGGAAAGTGTAGTGTGTTGCCCATCACTCGGCATACAGAGAGGGCCTCCGAGGGACCGACCTTTGGGCCTCGATGTTGCTCAGCAGGCCCACAGGAGTCTGGAGGTACTCAGGGATCTTGGAGGGAAAATGATGCACACCCGAGGGGCCTACGAGTCCTGAAAAGGGTACTTCCTTTAAAATAAAGCAGAACACGGCCTTCCCTGGTGGCGCAGTCACTGAGAATCTGCCTGCCAATGCAGGGGACACGGGTTCGAACCCTGGTCTGAGAGGACCACACATGCCACGGAGAAACTGGGCCCGTGATCCACAACGACTGACTCTGCGCGTCTGGAGCCTGTGCTCCGCAACAAGAGAGGCCGCGATAGTGAGAGGCCCGCGCACCGCGATGAAGAGTGGCCCCATTTGCCGCAACTGGAGAGAGCCCTACCACAAAAACGAACACCCAACATAGCGATCAATCAATCAAAAAATAAATCTTAAAAAAAAATAAAAAATAAAATAAAATAAAGCAGAACAGCGACTAAGACCTCATGGAAACAGCTGCATTCCTCCCTTTCGGCGCAGCTACTCAGGGACTTACCTCGAGGCCAGTACTCACGTTGAGTTATCCTTTAGCTCTAGAGCGTGGCAGGATGAGCTGAACCCCGGCCATCGAAGCAGCCGGCTTAGCTAGAGGAAACTCATTTTCGACCCAGAGCCATGCCTACAGTGGCTAGTGGCCTGTCAACAGCAGTCAATTTCAAGTAGCTTCAAGGCAGCATGAATGGAGCTTTCAAAATGGGAAAGCAAGGCTAGTTCCATCAGGCCCCCATTTCCAAGGGCACACGCAGCATATATCCCTCTGCTTTCTAACAAGTCCAAAGAGACACAGGTTACCCAGTGGTTCCTTCCCTGAATCAACACCTCGAAGCAGGGTGTTCTGCAAATAGCGAACTGCCTCAACGAAGGAACGCCCCAGCTAGGCCTCCGGGCCCGTGGCTCTTCGAAAGCCTGCAGTGTTACCCGAGGAACTGGGCGTTAGTTGCAGTCGGAACGCAAGCCAACTTTCTCTTGGAGGCAGGGTGACTTCAGGCAGGGACTCCCAGATGGAATACGAAGCCGAGGGTTTTTCTCAGTGCAGCTCAGACTTGGGCAATGAGCCAGCCTTGCGCGGCACGTTGGACCTGCTAGAACGGTTTTCGTGGACTTGTGGGTGTGCTGGGGAAATCAAGCTGTCCCAAGAAAGAGTGCAGTGTGTTGCCCTACACTCGGCATAGACAGAGTGGCTCTGGAGGGCTACGGGCCTGGATGTGGCTTAGCGGGCCCATGGGCGCTTGTGGGTACTCAGTGTTCTTGCAGGGAATAGGGTGCTAACGCGAGGCTCCTAGATGTCCTGCAAAGCGGACTGACATTAAAATAATGCAGAGCAGGGGCTTCTCTTGCGGAGCAATGGTTGGGAATCCACCTGCCGATGCAGGGGACATGGGTTCGAGCCATGGTTCACCAAGATCTCACATGCTGCGGAGAAACTAAGCCCGTGCACCACAACGACTGAGCCTGCGCTCTAGAGCCCGGCAGCCACAACGACTGAGCCCGCATGCCAGAACTAATGAAGTCCACGTGCCTAGAGCCTGTGCTCCACAACAAGAGGAGTCACCGCAATGAGAAGCCCACACGCCACAACGAAGTGTAGCCCCCGCTCGCTGCAACTAGAGAAAGCTCACATGCAGCAACGACGACCCAACACAGTAAAAAACAAATGATATATTAAATAAATAAATAAATACATAGATAAACAAATAAATAAATAAATAAACTAATGCAGAGCACGGGCTCCGGCCTCCTGAAAACTGCTGCACGCCTCCGCTTCTGCACGGCAATTCAGGGCCTTACCTTGAGGCAAGTGCTCACGCTGAGTGTCCCGTTAGCGCCACAGCATGGTAGGATGCTGACTTTCTCCTCGAGCAGAGTGACTTCAGGTACGAGGCCCTCGAAGAATTCTACGCAGAGTGTTTTCTCATGGCAGCTCAGACGGGGGCCGTGACGAACATTTCCAGGGCACGTCGCACTGGCTAGAAATGTGGTCCTGAGGCTGTTCCAGTGCTCTGGAAATGTAGCTGTCCTTAAGGAACGTGCAGTGTGTTGCCCATCACTTGGCATACACAGAGGGCCTCCGAGGGACCGACCTTTGGGCCTCGATGTTGCTCAGCAGGCCCACAGGAGTCTGGAGGTACTCAGGGTTCTTGGAGGGAAAATGATGCACACCCGAGGGGCCTACGAGTCCTGAAAAGGGTACTTCCTTTAAAATAAAGCAGAACAGGGGCTTCCCTGGTGGCGCAGTGGTTGAGAATCTGCCTGCCAATGCAGGGGACACGGGTTTGAGCCCTGGTCTGAGAGGATCACACATGCCGCGGAGAAACTGGGCCCGTGGGCCACAATGACTGAACCTGCGCGTCTGGAGCCTGTGCTCCCCAACAAGAGAGGCCGCGATAGTGAGAGGCCCACGCACCGCGATGAAGAGTGGCCCCATTTGCGGCAACTGGAGAGAGCCCTAGCACAGAAACAAAGACCCAACATAGCGATCAATCAATCAAAAAATAAATCTTAAAAAAAAATAAAAAATAAAAATAATAAAATAAAATCAAGCAGAACAGCGACTAAGACCTCATGGAAACAGCTGCATGCCTCCCTTTCTGCGCGGCTACTCAGGGACTTACCTCGAGGCAAGTACTCACGTTGAGTTTCCCTTTAGCTCTAGAGCGTGGCAGGATGAGCTCCACCCCGGCCATCGAAGCAGCGGGCATAGCTAGAGAAAACTCATTTTCTACCCAGAGCCATGCCTACAGTGGCTAGTGGCCTGTCAACAGCAGTCAATTTCAAGTAGCTTCAAGGCAGCATGAATGGAGCTTTCAAAATGTCAAAGCAAGTCTAGTTCCATCAGGCCCCCATTTCCAAGGGCACACGCAGCATATATCCCGGTGCTTTGTAAGAAGTCCAAAGAGACACAGGTTACCCAGTGGTTCCTTCCCTGAATCAACTCCTCGAAACAGGGTGTTCTGCAAATAGCGAACTGCCTCAAGGAAGGAACGCCCCAGCTAGGCCTCCGTGCCCATGACTCTTCAAAAGCCTGCAGTGTTACCAGAGGAACTAGGCTTTAGTTGCAGGCGGAACGCAACGCGACTTTCTCTTGGAGGCAGGGAGACTTCAGGCAGGGACTCCCAGATGGAATACGAAGCCGAGGGTTTTTCTCAGTGCAGCTCTGACTTGGGCAATGAGCCAGACTTGCACCGCACGTTGGAACTACTAGAACGGTGTTCGTGGACCTGTTCGAGTGCTGGGGAATTCAAGCTGTCCCAAGAAGGAGTGCAGTGTGTTGCCCTACACTCGGCATACACAGAGTGGCTCCGAAGGGCTATGGGCCTGGAAGTGGCTAAGCGGGCCCATGGGAGCCTCGGGGTACTCAGTGTTCTTGCAGGAAATAGGGTGCCCACGCGAGGCTCCTAGATGTCCTGCAAAGCATACTGACATTAAAATAATGCAGAGCAGGGGCTTCCCTTGTGGTGCAATGTTTGGGAATCCACCTGCCGATGCAGCGGACATGGGTTCGAGCCCTGGTCGACCAAGATCTCACATGCTGCGGAGTACTTAAGCCCGTGAACCACAACGACTGAGCCTGCGCTCTAGAGCCCGGGAGCCACAACGACTGATCCCGCATGACAGAACTAATGAAGTCCTCGTGCCTAGAGCCTGTGCTCCACAACAAGAGGAGTCACCGCAATGAGAAGCCCGCGCACCGCCACGAAGAGTAGACCCCGCTCGCTGCAACTAGAGAAAGCTCACATGCAGCAACGACGACCCAACACAGTAAAAAATAAATGATATATTAAATAAATAAATAAATAGATAGATAAACAAATAAATAAATAAACTAATGCAGAGCAGTGGCTACGGCCTCCTGAAAACTGCTGCACGCCTCCGCTTCTGCACGGCAATTCAGGGCCTTACCTTGAGGCAAGTGCTCACGCTGAGTGTCCCGTTAGCGCCACAGCATGGTAGGATGCTGACCCTCTCCTCGAGCAGAGTGACTTCAGGTACGAGGCCCTCGAAGAATTCTACGCAGAGTGTTTTCTCATGGCAGCTCAGACGGGGGCCGTGACGAACACTTCCAGGGCACGTCGCACTGGCTAGAAATGTGGTCCTGAGGCTGTTCCAGTGCTCTGGAAATGTACCTGTCCTTAAGGAACGTGCAGTGTGCTGCCCATCACTCGGCATACACAGAGGGCGTCTGAGGGACCGACCTTTGGGCCTCGATGTTGCTCAGCAGGCCCACAGGAGTCTGGAGGTACTCAGGGTTCTTGGAGGGAAAATGATGCACACCCGAGGGGCCTACGAGTCCTGAAAAGGGTACTTCCTTTAAAATAAAGCAGAACAGGGGCTTCCCTGGTGGCGCAGTGGTTGAGAATATGCCTGCCAATGCAGGGGACACGGGTTCGAGCCCTGGTCTGAGAGGATCACACATGCCGTGGAGAAACTGGGCCCGTGGGCCACAATGACTGAACCTACGCGTCTGGAGCCTGTGCTCCGCTACAAGAGAGGCCGCGATAGTGAGAGGCCCGCGCACCGCGACGAAGAGTGGCCCCCGCTCGCTGCAACTAGAGAAAGCTCACATGCAGCAACGAGGACCCAACACAGTAAAAAAAAAAAATGATATATTAAATAAATAAATAAATAGATAGATAGATAAACAAATAAATAAATAAATAAACTAATGCAGAGCAGTGGCTACGGCCTCCTGAAAACTGCTGCACGCCTACGCTTCTGCATGGCAATTCAGTGCCTTACCTTGAGGCAAGTGCTCACGCTGAGTGTCCCGTTAGCGCCACAGCAGCGTACGATGCTGACTTTCTCCTCGAGCAGAGTGACTTCAGGTACGAGGCCCTCGAAGAATTCTACGCAGAGTGTTTTCTCATGGCAGCTCAGACGGGGGCCGTGACGAACACTTCCAGGGCACGTCGCACTGGCTAGAAATGTGGTCCTGGGGCTGTTCCAGTGCTCTGGAAATGTAGCTCTCCTTAAGGAACAGGCAGTGTGTTGCCCATCACTTGGCATACACAGAGGGCCTCCGAGGGACCGACCTTTGGGCCTCGATGTTGCTCAGCAGGCCCACAGGAGTCTGGAGGTACTCAGGGTTCTTGGAGGGAAAATGATGCACACCCGAGGGGCCTACGAGTCCTGAAAAGGGTACTTCCTTTAAAATAAAGCAGAACAGGGGCTTCCCTGGTGGCGCAGTGGTTGAGAATCTGCCTGCCAATGCAGGGGACACGGGTTTGAGCCCTGGTCTGAGAGGATCACACATGCCGTGGAGAAACTGGGCCCGTGGGCCACAATGACTGAACCTGCGCGTCTGGAGCCTGTGCTCCCCAAGAAGAGACGCCGCGATAGTGAGAGGCCCACGCACCGCGATGAAGAGTGGCCCCATTTGCGGCAACTGGAGAGAGCCCTAGCACAGAAACAAAGACCCAACATAGCGATCAATCAATCAAAAAATAAATCTTAAAAAAAAAATAAAAAATAAAATAAATAAAATAAAATCAAGCAGAACAGCGACTAAGACCTCATGGAAACAGCTGCATGCCTCCCTTTCTGCGCGGCTACTCAGGGACGTACCTCGAGGCCAGTACTCACGTTGAGTTTCCCTTTAGCTCTAGAGCGTGGCAGGATGAGCTCCACTCCGGCCATCGAAGCAGCCGGCATAGCTAGAAAAATCTCATTTTCTTCCCAGAGCCATGCCTACAGTGGCTAGTGGCCCGTCAACAGCAGTTAATTTCAAATAGCTTCAAGGCAGCATGAATGGAGCTTTCAAAATGGCAAAGCAAGGCTATTTCCATCAGGACCCCAATTCCAAGGGCACACGCAGCATATATCCCGGTGCTTTCTAAGAAGTCCAAAGAGACACAGGTTACCCAGTGGTTCCTTCCCTGAATCAACTCCTCAAAGCAGGGTGTTCTGCAAATAGCAAACTGCCTCAACGAAGGAACGCCCCAGCTAGGCCTCCGGGCCCGTGACTCTTCAAAAGCCGGAAGTGTTACCCGAGGAACTGGGCTTTAGTTGCAGTCGGAACGCAAGCCGACTTTCTCTTGGAGGCAGGGTGACTTCAGGCAGGGACTCCCAGATGGAATACGAAGCCGAGGGTTTTTCTCAGTGCAGCTCAGACTTGGGCAATGAGCCAGACTTGCACGGCACGTTGGACCTGCTAGAACGGTGTTCGTGGACCTGTTCGAGTGCTGGGGAATTCAAGCTGTCCCAAGAAGGAGTGCAGTGTGTTGCCCTACACTCGGCATACACAGAGTGGCTCCGAAGGGCTATGGGCCTGGAAGTGGCTAAGCGGGCCCATGGGAGCCTCGGGGTACTCAGTGTTCTTGCAGGAAATAGGGTGCCCACGCGAGGCTCCTAGATGTCCTGCAAAGCATACTGACATTAAAATAATGCAGAGCAGGGGCTTCCCTTGTGGTGCAATGTTTGGGAATCCACCTGCCGATGAAGCGGACATGGGTTCGAGCCCTGGTCCACCAAGATCTCACATGCTACGGAGTACTTGAGCCCGTGAACCACAACGACTGAGCCTGCGCTGTAGAGCCCGGGAGCCACAACGACTTACCCCACATGCCAGAACTAATGAAGTCCACGTGCCTAGAGCCTGTGCTCCACAACAAGAGGAGTCACCGCAATTAGAAGCCCGCGCACCGCAACGAAGAGTACCCCCGCTCGCTGCTACTAGAGAAAGCTCAAATGCAGCAACGACGACCCAATACAGTAAAAAAAAAAATGATATATTAAATAAATAAATAAATAGATAGATAGATAAACAAATAAATAAATAAATAAACTAATGCAGAACAGTGGCTACAGCCTCCTGAAAACTGCTGCACACCTCCGCCTCTGCACGGCAATTCAGGGACTTACCTTGAGGCAAGTGCTCACGCTGAGTGTCCCGTTAGCGCCACAGCATGGTAGGATGCTGACTTTCTCCTCGAGCAGAGTGACTTCAGGTACGAGGCCCTCGAAGAATTCTACGCAGAGTGTTTTCTCATGGCAGCTCAGACGGGGGCCGTGACGAACACTTCCAGGGCACGTCGCACTGGCTAGAAATGTGGTCCTGGGGCTGTTCCAGTGCTCTGGAAATGTAGCTCTCCTTAAGGAAAGTGTAGTGTGTTGCCCATCACTCGGCATACAGAGAGGGCCTCCGAGGGACCGACCTTTGGGCCTCGATGTTGCTCAGCAGGCCCACAGGAGTCTGGAGGTACTCAGGGATCTTGGAGGGAAAATGATGCACACCCGAGGGGCCTACGAGTCCTGAAAAGGGTACTTCCTTTAAAATAAAGCAGAACACGGCCTTCCCTGGTGGCGCAGTCACTGAGAATCTGCCTGCCAATGCAGGGGACACGGGTTCGAACCCTGGTCTGAGAGGACCACACATGCCACGGAGAAACTGGGCCCGTGATCCACAACGACTGACTCTGCGCGTCTGGAGCCTGTGCTCCGCAACAAGAGAGGCCGCGATAGTGAGAGGCCCGCGCACCGCGATGAAGAGTGGCCCCATTTGCCGCAACTGGAGAGAGCCCTACCACAAAAACGAACACCCAACATAGCGATCAATCAATCAAAAAATAAATCTTAAAAAAAAATAAAAAATAAAATAAAATAAAGCAGAACAGCGACTAAGACCTCATGGAAACAGCTGCATTCCTCCCTTTCGGCGCAGCTACTCAGGGACTTACCTCGAGGCCAGTACTCACGTTGAGTTATCCTTTAGCTCTAGAGCGTGGCAGGATGAGCTGAACCCCGGCCATCGAAGCAGCCGGCTTAGCTAGAGGAAACTCATTTTCGACCCAGAGCCATGCCTACAGTGGCTAGTGGCCTGTCAACAGCAGTCAATTTCAAGTAGCTTCAAGGCAGCATGAATGGAGCTTTCAAAATGGGAAAGCAAGGCTAGTTCCATCAGGCCCCCATTTCCAAGGGCACACGCAGCATATATCCCTCTGCTTTCTAACAAGTCCAAAGAGACACAGGTTACCCAGTGGTTCCTTCCCTGAATCAACACCTCGAAGCAGGGTGTTCTGCAAATAGCGAACTGCCTCAACGAAGGAACGCCCCAGCTAGGCCTCCGGGCCCGTGGCTCTTCGAAAGCCTGCAGTGTTACCCGAGGAACTGGGCGTTAGTTGCAGTCGGAACGCAAGCCAACTTTCTCTTGGAGGCAGGGTGACTTCAGGCAGGGACTCCCAGATGGAATACGAAGCCGAGGGTTTTTCTCAGTGCAGCTCAGACTTGGGCAATGAGCCAGCCTTGCGCGGCACGTTGGACCTGCTAGAACGGTTTTCGTGGACTTGTGGGTGTGCTGGGGAAATCAAGCTGTCCCAAGAAAGAGTGCAGTGTGTTGCCCTACACTCGGCATAGACAGAGTGGCTCTGGAGGGCTACGGGCCTGGATGTGGCTTAGCGGGCCCATGGGCGCTTGTGGGTACTCAGTGTTCTTGCAGGGAATAGGGTGCTAACGCGAGGCTCCTAGATGTCCTGCAAAGCGGACTGACATTAAAATAATGCAGAGCAGGGGCTTCTCTTGCGGAGCAATGGTTGGGAATCCACCTGCCGATGCAGGGGACATGGGTTCGAGCCATGGTTCACCAAGATCTCACATGCTGCGGAGAAACTAAGCCCGTGCACCACAACGACTGAGCCTGCGCTCTAGAGCCCGGCAGCCACAACGACTGAGCCCGCATGCCAGAACTAATGAAGTCCACGTGCCTAGAGCCTGTGCTCCACAACAAGAGGAGTCACCGCAATGAGAAGCCCACACGCCACAACGAAGTGTAGCCCCCGCTCGCTGCAACTAGAGAAAGCTCACATGCAGCAACGACGACCCAACACAGTAAAAAACAAATGATATATTAAATAAATAAATAAATACATAGATAAACAAATAAATAAATAAATAAACTAATGCAGAGCACGGGCTCCGGCCTCCTGAAAACTGCTGCACGCCTCCGCTTCTGCACGGCAATTCAGGGCCTTACCTTGAGGCAAGTGCTCACGCTGAGTGTCCCGTTAGCGCCACAGCATGGTAGGATGCTGACTTTCTCCTCGAGCAGAGTGACTTCAGGTACGAGGCCCTCGAAGAATTCTACGCAGAGTGTTTTCTCATGGCAGCTCAGACGGGGGCCGTGACGAACATTTCCAGGGCACGTCGCACTGGCTAGAAATGTGGTCCTGAGGCTGTTCCAGTGCTCTGGAAATGTAGCTGTCCTTAAGGAACGTGCAGTGTGTTGCCCATCACTTGGCATACACAGAGGGCCTCCGAGGGACCGACCTTTGGGCCTCGATGTTGCTCAGCAGGCCCACAGGAGTCTGGAGGTACTCAGGGTTCTTGGAGGGAAAATGATGCACACCCGAGGGGCCTACGAGTCCTGAAAAGGGTACTTCCTTTAAAATAAAGCAGAACAGGGGCTTCCCTGGTGGCGCAGTGGTTGAGAATCTGCCTGCCAATGCAGGGGACACGGGTTTGAGCCCTGGTCTGAGAGGATCACACATGCCGCGGAGAAACTGGGCCCGTGGGCCACAATGACTGAACCTGCGCGTCTGGAGCCTGTGCTCCCCAACAAGAGAGGCCGCGATAGTGAGAGGCCCACGCACCGCGATGAAGAGTGGCCCCATTTGCGGCAACTGAAGAGAGCCCTAGCACAGAAACAAAGACCCAACATAGCGATCAATCAATCAAAAAATAAATCTTAAAAAAAAATAAAAAATAAAAATAATAAAATAAAATCAAGCAGAACAGCGACTAAGACCTCATGGAAACAGCTGCATGCCTCCCTTTCTGCGCGGCTACTCAGGGACTTACCTCGAGGCAAGTACTCACGTTGAGTTTCCCTTTAGCTCTAGAGCGTGGCAGGATGAGCTCCACCCCGGCCATCGAAGCAGCGGGCATAGCTAGAGAAAACTCATTTTCTACCCAGAGCCATGCCTACAGTGGCTAGTGGCCTGTCAACAGCAGTCAATTTCAAGTAGCTTCAAGGCAGCATGAATGGAGCTTTCAAAATGTCAAAGCAAGTCTAGTTCCATCAGGCCCCCATTTCCAAGGGCACACGCAGCATATATCCCGGTGCTTTGTAAGAAGTCCAAAGAGACACAGGTTACCCAGTGGTTCCTTCCCTGAATCAACTCCTCGAAACAGGGTGTTCTGCAAATAGCGAACTGCCTCAAGGAAGGAACGCCCCAGCTAGGCCTCCGTGCCCATGACTCTTCAAAAGCCTGCAGTGTTACCAGAGGAACTAGGCTTTAGTTGCAGGCGGAACGCAACGCGACTTTCTCTTGGAGGCAGGGAGACTTCAGGCAGGGACTCCCAGATGGAATACGAAGCCGAGGGTTTTTCTCAGTGCAGCTCTGACTTGGGCAATGAGCCAGACTTGCACCGCACGTTGGAACTACTAGAACGGTGTTCGTGGACCTGTTCGAGTGCTGGGGAATTCAAGCTGTCCCAAGAAGGAGTGCAGTGTGTTGCCCTACACTCGGCATACACAGAGTGGCTCCGAAGGGCTATGGGCCTGGAAGTGGCTAAGCGGGCCCATGGGAGCCTCGGGGTACTCAGTGTTCTTGCAGGAAATAGGGTGCCCACGCGAGGCTCCTAGATGTCCTGCAAAGCATACTGACATTAAAATAATGCAGAGCAGGGGCTTCCCTTGTGGTGCAATGTTTGGGAATCCACCTGCCGATGCAGCGGACATGGGTTCGAGCCCTGGTCGACCAAGATCTCACATGCTGCGGAGTACTTAAGCCCGTGAACCACAACGACTGAGCCTGCGCTCTAGAGCCCGGGAGCCACAACGACTGAGCCCACATGACAGAACTAATGAAGTCCTCGTGCCTAGAGCCTGTGCTCCACAACAAGAGGAGTCACCGCAATGAGAAGCCCGCGCACCGCCACGAAGAGTAGACCCCGCTCGCTGCAACTAGAGAAAGCTCACATGCAGGAACGACGACCCAACACAGTAAAAAATAAATGATATATTAAATAAATAAATAAATAGATAGATAAACAAATAAATAAATAAACTAATGCAGAGCAGTGGCTACGGCCTCCTGAAAACTGCTGCACGCCTCCGCTTCTGCACGGCAATTCAGGGCCTTACCTTGAGGCAAGTGCTCACGCTGAGTGTCCCGTTAGCGCCACAGCATGGTAGGATGCTGACCCTCTCCTCGAGCAGAGTGACTTCAGGTACGAGGCCCTCGAAGAATTCTACGCAGAGTGTTTTCTCATGGCAGCTCAGACGGGGGCCGTGACGAACACTTCCAGGGCACGTCGCACTGGCTAGAAATGTGGTCCTGAGGCTGTTCCAGTGCTCTGGAAATGTACCTGTCCTTAAGGAACGTGCAGTGTGCTGCCCATCACTCGGCATACACAGAGGGCGTCTGAGGGACCGACCTTTGGGCCTCGATGTTGCTCAGCAGGCCCACAGGAGTCTGGAGGTACTCAGGGTTCTTGGAGGGAAAATGATGCACACCCGAGGGGCCTACGAGTCCTGAAAAGGGTACTTCCTTTAAAATAAAGCAGAACAGGGGCTTCCCTGGTGGCGCAGTGGTTGAGAATATGCCTGCCAATGCAGGGGACACGGGTTCGAGCCCTGGTCTGAGAGGATCACACATGCCGTGGAGAAACTGGGCCCGTGGGCCACAATGACTGAACCTACGCGTCTGGAGCCTGTGCTCCGCTACAAGAGAGGCCGCGATAGTGAGAGGCCCGCGCACCGCGACGAAGAGTGGCCCCCGCTCGCTGCAACTAGAGAAAGCTCACATGCAGCAACGAGGACCCAACACAGTAAAAAAAAAAAATGATATATTAAATAAATAAATAAATAGATAGATAGATAAACAAATAAATAAATAAATAAACTAATGCAGAGCAGTGGCTACGGCCTCCTGAAAACTGCTGCACGCCTACGCTTCTGCATGGCAATTCAGTGCCTTACCTTGAGGCAAGTGCTCACGCTGAGTGTCCCGTTAGCGCCACAGCAGCGTACGATGCTGACTTTCTCCTCGAGCAGAGTGACTTCAGGTACGAGGCCCTCGAAGAATTCTACGCAGAGTGTTTTCTCATGGCAGCTCAGACGGGGGCCGTGACGAACACTTCCAGGGCACGTCGCACTGGCTAGAAATGTGGTCCTGGGGCTGTTCCAGTGCTCTGGAAATGTAGCTCTCCTTAAGGAACAGGCAGTGTGTTGCCCATCACTTGGCATACACAGAGGGCCTCCGAGGGACCGACCTTTGGGCCTCGATGTTGCTCAGCAGGCCCACAGGAGTCTGGAGGTACTCAGGGTTCTTGGAGGGAAAATGATGCACACCCGAGGGGCCTACGAGTCCTGAAAAGGGTACTTCCTTTAAAATAAAGCAGAACAGGGGCTTCCCTGGTGGCGCAGTGGTTGAGAATCTGCCTGCCAATGCAGGGGACACGGGTTTGAGCCCTGGTCTGAGAGGATCACACATGCCGTGGAGAAACTGGGCCCGTGGGCCACAATGACTGAACCTGCGCGTCTGGAGCCTGTGCTCCCCAAGAAGAGACGCCGCGATAGTGAGAGGCCCACGCACCGCGATGAAGAGTGGCCCCATTTGCGGCAACTGGAGAGAGCCCTAGCACAGAAACAAAGACCCAACATAGCGATCAATCAATCAAAAAATAAATCTTAAAAAAAAAATAAAAAATAATATAAATAAAATAAAATCAAGCAGAACAGCGACTAAGACCTCATGGAAACAGCTGCATGCCTCCCTTTCTGCGCGGCTACTCAGGGACGTACCTCGAGGCCAGTACTCACGTTGAGTTTCCCTTTAGCTCTAGAGCGTGGCAGGATGAGCTCCACTCCGGCCATCGAAGCAGCCGGCATAGCTAGAAAAATCTCATTTTCTTCCCAGAGCCATGCCTACAGTGGCTAGTGGCCCGTCAACAGCAGTTAATTTCAAATAGCTTCAAGGCAGCATGAATGGAGCTTTCAAAATGGCAAAGCAAGGCTATTTCCATCAGGACCCCAATTCCAAGGGCACACGCAGCATATATCCCGGTGCTTTCTAAGAAGTCCAAAGAGACACAGGTTACCCAGTGGTTCCTTCCCTGAATCAACTCCTCAAAGCAGGGTGTTCTGCAAATAGCAAACTGCCTCAACGAAGGAACGCCCCAGCTAGGCCTCCGGGCCCGTGACTCTTCAAAAGCCGGAAGTGTTACCCGAGGAACTGGGCTTTAGTTGCAGTCGGAACGCAAGCCGACTTTCTCTTGGAGGCAGGGTGACTTCAGGCAGGGACTCCCAGATGGAATACGAAGCCGAGGGTTTTTCTCAGTGCAGCTCTGACTTGGGCAATGAGCCAAAATTGCACGGCACGTTGAAACTACTATAACGGTGTTCGTGGACCTGTTCGAGTGCTGGGGAATTCAAGCTGTCCCAAGAAGGAGTGCAGTGTGTTGCCCTACACTCGGCATACACAGAGTGGCTCCGAAGGGCTATGGGCCTGGAAGTGGCTAAGCGGGCCCATGGGAGCCTCGGGGTACTCAGTGTTCTTGCAGGAAATAGGGTGCCCACGCGAGGCTCCTAGATGTCCTGCAAAGCATACTGACATTAAAATAATGCAGAGCAGGGGCTTCCCTTGTGGTGCAATGTTTGGGAATCCACCTGCCGATGCAGCGGACATGGGTTCGAGCCCTGGTCGACCAAGATCTCACATGCTGCGGAGTACTTAAGCCCGTGAACCACAACGATTGAGCCTGCGCTGTAGAGCCCGGGTGCCACAACGACAGAGCCCGCATGCCAGAACTAATGAAGTCCACGGGCCTAGAGCCTGTGCTCCACAACAAGAGGAGTCACCGCAAAGAGAAGCCCGCGCACCGCATCGAAGAGTAGCCCCCGCTCGCTGCAACTAGAGAAAGCTCACATGCAGCAACGACGACCCAACACAGTAAAAAAAAAATGATATATTAAATAAATAAATAAATAGATAGATAGATAAACAAATAAATAAATAAATAAACTAATGCAGAGCAGTGGCTACGGCCTCCTGAAAACTGCTGCACGCCTCCGCTTCTGCACGGCAATTCAGGGCCTTACCTTGAGGCAAGTGCTCACGCTGAGTGTCCCGTTAGCGCCACAGCGTGGTAGGATGCTGACTTTCTCCTCGAGCAGAGTGACTTCACGTACGAGGCCCTCGAAGAATTCTACGCAGAGTGTTTTCTCATGGCAGCTCAGACGGGGGCCGTGACGAACACTTCCAGGGCACGTCGCACTGGCTAGAAATGTGGTCCTGGGGCTGTTCCAGTGCTCTGGAAATGTAGCTCTCCTTAAGGAACAGGCAGTGTGTTGCCCATCACTCGGCATACACAGAGGGCCTCCGAGGGACCGACCTTTGGGCCTCGATGTTGCTCAGCAGGCCCACAGGAGTCTGGAGGTACTCAGGGTTCTTGGAGGGAAAATGATGCACACCCGAGGGGCCTACGAGTCCTGAAAAGGGTACTTCCTTTAAAATAAAGCAGAACAGGGGCTTCCCTGGTGGCGCAGTGGTTGAGAATATGCCTGCCAATGCAGGGGACACGGGTTCGAACCCTGGTCTGAGAAGATCACACATGCCGCGGAGAAACTGGGCCCGTGGGCCACAATGACTGAACCTGCGCGTCTGGAGCCTGTGCTCCGCAACAAGAGAGGCCGCGATAGTGAGAGGCCCGCGCACCGCGATGAAGAGTTGCCCTATTTGCCGCAAATGGAGAGAGCCCTAGCACAGAAACGAAGAACCAACATAGCGATCAATCAATCAAAAAATAAATCTTAAAAAAAAATAAAAAATAAAAAAAATAAAATAAAATCAAGCAGAACAGCGACTAAGACCTCATGGAAACAGCTGCATGCCTCCCTTTCTGCGCGGTTACTCAGGGACTTACCTCGAGGCAAGTACTCACGTTGAGTTTCCCTTTAGCTCTAGAGCGTGGCAGGATGAGCTCTACCCCGGCCATCGAAGCAGCGGGCATAGCTAGAGAAAACTCATTTTCTACCCAGAGCCATGCCTACAGTGGCTAGTGGCCTGTCAACAGCAGTCAATTTCAAGTAGCTTCAAGGCAGCATGAATGGAGCTTTCAAAATGTCAAAGCAAGTCTAGTTCCATCAGGCCCCCATTTCCAAGGGCACACGCAGCATATATCCCGGTGCTTTGTAAGAAGTCCAAAGAGACACAGGTTACCCAGTGGTTCCTTCCCTGAATCAACTCCTCGAAACAGGGTGTTCTGCAAATAGCGAACTGCCTCAAGGAAGGAACGCCCCAGCTAGGCCTCCGTGCCCATGACTCTTCAAAAGCCTGCAGTGTTACCAGAGGAACTAGGCTTTAGTTGCAGGCGGAACGCAACGCGACTTTCTCTTGGAGGCAGGGAGACTTCAGGCAGGGACTCCCAGATGGAATACGAAGCCGAGGGTTTTTCTCAGTGCAGCTCTGACTTGGGCAATGAGCCAGACTTGCACCGCACGTTGGAACTACTAGAACGGTGTTCGTGGACCTGTTCGAGTGCTGGGGAATTCAAGCTGTCCCAAGAAGGAGTGCAGTGTGTTGCCCTACACTCGGCATACACAGAGTGGCTCCGAAGGGCTATGGGCCTGGAAGTGGCTAAGCGGGCCCATGGGAGCCTCGGGGTACTCAGTGTTCTTGCAGGAAATAGGGTGCCCACGCGAGGCTCCTAGATGTCCTGCAAAGCATACTGACATTAAAATAATGCAGAGCAGGGGCTTCCCTTGTGGTGCAATGTTTGGGAATCCACCTGCCGATGCAGCGGACATGGGTTCGAGCCCTGGTCGACCAAGATCTCACATGCTGCGGAGTACTTAAGCCCGTGAACCACAACGACTGAGCCTGCGCTCTAGAGCCCGGGAGCCACAACGACTGAGCCCGCATGACAGAACTAATGAAGTCCTCGTGCCTAGAGCCTGTGCTCCACAACAAGAGGAGTCACCGCAATGAGAAGCCCGCGCACCGCCACGAAGAGTACACCCCGCTCGCTGCAACTAGAGAAAGCTCACATGCAGCAACGACGACCCAACACAGTAAAAAATAAATGATATATTAAATAAATAAATAAATAGATAGATAAACAAATAAATAAATAAACTAATGCAGAGCAGTGGCTACGGCCTCCTGAAAACTGCTGCACGCCTCCGCTTCTGCACGGCAATTCAGGGCCTTACCTTGAGGCAAGTGCTCACGCTGAGTGTCCCGTTAGCGCCACAGCATGGTAGGATGCTGACCCTCTCCTCGAGCAGAGTGACTTCAGGTACGAGGCCCTCGAAGAATTCTACGCAGAGTGTTTTCTCATGGCAGCTCAGACGGGGGCCGTGACGAACACTTCCAGGGCACGTCGCACTGGCTAGAAATGTGGTCCTGAGGCTGTTCCAGTGCTCTGGAAATGTACCTGTCCTTAAGGAACGTGCAGTGTGCTGCCCATCACTCGGCATACACAGAGGGCGTCTGAGGGACCGACCTTTGGGCCTCGATGTTGCTCAGCAGGCCCACAGAAGTCTGGAGGTACTCAGGGTTCTTGGAGGGAAAATGATGCACACCCGAGGGGCCTACGAGTCCTGAAAAGGGTACTTCCTTTAAAATAAAGCAGAACAGGGGCTTCCCTGGTGGCGCAGTGGTTGAGAATATGCCTGCCAATGCAGGGGACACGGGTTCGAGCCCTGGTCTGAGAGGATCACACATGCCGCGGAGAAACTGGGCCCGTGGGCCACAATGACTGAACCTACGCGTCTGGAGCCTGTGCTCCGCTACAAGAGAGGCCGCGATAGTGAGAGGCCCGCGCACCGCGACAAAGAGTGGCCCCCGCTCGCTGCAACTAGAGAAAGCTCACATGCAGCAACGAGGACCCAACACAGTAAAAAAAAAAAATGATATATTAAATAAATAAATAAATAGATAGATAGATAAACAAATAAATAAATAAATAAACTAATGCAGAGCAGTGGCTACGGCCTCCTGAAAACTGCTGCACGCCTACGCTTCTGCATGGCAATTCAGTGCCTTACCTTGAGGCAAGTGCTCACGCTGAGTGTCCCGTTAGCGCCACAGCAGCGTACGATGCTGACTTTCTCCTCGAGCAGAGTGACTTCAGTTACGAGGCCCTCGAAGAATTCTACGCAGAGTGTTTTCTCATGGCAGCTCAGACGGGGGCCGTGACGAACATTTCCAGGGCACGTCGCACTGGCTAGAAATGTGGTCCTGGGGCTGTTCCAGTGCTCTGGAAATGTAGCTCTCCTTAAGGAACAGGCAGTGTGTTGCCCATCACTCGGCATACACAGCGGGCCTCCGTGGGACCGACCTTTGGGCCTCGATGTTGCTCAGCAGGCCCACAGGAGTCTGGAGGTACTCAGGGTTCTTGGAGGGAAAATGATGCACACCCGAGGGGCCTACGAGTCCTGAAAATGGTACTTCCTTTAAAATAAAGCAGAACAGGGGCTTCCCTGGTGGCGCAGTGGTTGAGAATATGCCTGCCAATGCAGGGGACACGGGTTCGAGCCCTGGTCTGAGAGGATCACACATGCCGTGGAGAAACTGGGCCCGTGGGCCACAACGACTGAACCTGCGCGTCTGGAGCCTGTGCTCCACAACAAGAGAGGCCGTGATAGTGAGAGGCTCGCGCACCGCGCTGAAGAGTGGCCCCATTTGCCGCAACCGGAGAGAGCCTTAGCACAGAAACGAAGACCCAGCATAGCGATCAATCAATCAAAAAATAAATCTTAAAGAAAAATAAAAAATTAAAAAAAATAAAATAAAATCAAGCAGAACAGCGACTAAGACATGGAAACAGCTGCATGCCTCCCTTTCTGCACGGCTACTCAGGGACTTACCTCGAGGCCAGTACTCACGGTGAGTTTCCCTTTAGCTCTAGAGCGTGGCAGCATGAGCTCCACCCCGGCCATCGAAGCACCCGGCTTAGCTAGAGAAAACTCATTTTCTACCCAGAGCCATGCCTACAGTGGCTTGTGGCCTGTCAACAGCAGTCAATTTCAAGTAGCTTCAAGGCAGCATGAATGGAGCTTTCAAAATGGGAAAGCAAGGCTAGTTCCATCAGGCCCCCATTTCCAAGGGCACACGCAGCATATATCCCGGTGCTTTCTAAGAAGTCCAAAGAGACACAGGTTACCCAGTGGTTCCTTCCCTGAATCAACTCCTCGAAGCAGGGTGTTCTGCAAATAGCAAACTGCCTCAACGAAGGATCGCCCCAGCTAGGCCTCCGGGCCTGTGACTCTTCAAAAGCCTGAAGTGTTACCCGAGGAACTGGGCTTTAGTTGCAGTCGGAACGCAAGCCGACTTTCTCTTGGAGGCAGGGTGACTTCAGGCAGGGACTCCCAGATGGAATACGAAGCCGAGGGTTTTTCTCAGTGCAGGTCAGACTTGAGCAATGAGCCAGACTTGCACGGCACGTTGGACCTGCTAGAATGGTGTTCGTGGACCTGTTCGAGTGCTGGGGAAATCAAGCTTTCCCAAGAAGGAGTGCAGTGTGTTGCCCTACACTCGGCATACACAGAGTGGCTCCGAAGGGCTATGGGCCTGGATGTGGCTTAGCGGGCCCATGGGGGCCTGTGGATACTCAGTGTTCTTGCAGGAAATAGGTTGCCCACGCGAGGCTCCTAGATGTCCTGCAAAGCCTACTGACATTAAAATAATGCAGAGCAAGGGCTTTCCTTGTGGTGCAATGTTTGGGAATCCACCTGCCGATGCAGCGGACATGGGTTTGATCCCTGGTCCACCAAGATCTCACATGCTGCGGAGCAACTAAGCCCGTGCACCACAACGACTGAGCCTGCGCTCTAGAGCCCGGCAGCCACAACAACTGAGCCCGCATGCCAGAACTAATGAAATCCACGTACCTAGAGCCTGTGCTCCACAACAAGAGGAGTCACCGCAATGAGTAGCCCGCGCACCGCAATGAAGAGTAGCCCCCGCTCGCTGCAACTAGAGAAAGCTCACATGCAGCAACGAGGACCCAACACAGTAAAAAAAAAATGATATATTAAATAAATAAATAAATAAATAGATAGATAAACAAATAAATAAATAAATAAACTACTGCAGAGCAGAGGCTACGGACTCCTGAAACCTGCTGCATGCCTCCACTTCTGCACGGCAATTCAGGGCCTTACCTTTCGGCAAGTGCTCACGCTGAGTGTCCCGTTAGCGCCACAGCATGGTAGGATGCTGACTTTCTCCTCGAGCAGAGTGACTTCAGGTACGAGGCCCTCGAAGAATTCTACGCAGAGTGTTTTCTCATGGCAGCTCAGACGGGGGCCGTGATGAACACTTCCAGGGCACGTCGCACTGGCTAGAAATGTGGTCCTGAGGCTGTTCCAGTGCTCTGGAAATGTAGCTCTCCTTAAGGAAAGTGTAGTGTGTTGCCCATCACTCGGCATACAGAGAGGGCCTCCGAGGGACCGACCTTTGGGCCTCGATGTTGCTCAGCAGGCCCACAGGAGTCTGGAGGTACTCAGGGATCTTGGAGGGAAAATGATGCACACCCGAGGGGCCTACGAGTCCTGAAAAGGGTACTTCCTTTAAAATAAAGCAGAACACGGGCTTCCCTGGTGGCGCAGTCACTGAGAATCTGCCTGCCAATGCAGGGGACACGGGTTCGAGCCCTGGTCTGAGAGGACCACACATGCCACGGAGAAACTGGGCCCGTGATCCACAACGACTGACTCTGCGCGTCTGGAGCCTGTGCTCCGCAACAAGAGAGGCCGCGATAGTGAGAGGCCCGCGCACCGCGATGAAGAGTGGCCCCATTTGCCGCAACTGGAGAGAGCCCTACCACAAAAACGAACACCCAACATAGCGATCAATCAATCAAAAAATAAATCTTAAAAAAAAATAAAAAATAAAATAAAATAATGCAGAACAGCGACTAAGACCTCATGGAAACAGCTGCATTCCTCCCTTTCGGCGCAGCTACTCAGGGACTTACCTCGAGGCCAGTACTCACGTTGAGTTATCCTTTAGCTCTAGAGCGTGGCAGGATGAGCTGAACCCCGGCCATCGAAGCAGCCGGCTTAGCTAGAGAAAACTCATTTTCGACCCAGAGCCATGCCTACAGTGGCTAGTGGCCTGTCAACAGCAGTCAATTTCAAGTAGCTTCAAGGCAGCATGAATGGAGCTTTCAAAATGGGAAAGCAAGGCTAGTTCCATCAGGCCCCCATTTCCAAGGGCACACGCAGCATATATCCCTCTGCTTTCTAACAAGTCCAAAGAGACACAGGTTACCCAGTGGTTCCTTCCCTGAATCAACACCTCGAAGCAGGGTGTTCTGCAAATAGCGAACTGCCTCAACGAAGGAACGCCCCAGCTAGGCCTCCGGGCCCGTGGCTCTTCGAAAGCCTGCAGTGTTACCCGAGGAACTGGGCTTTAGTTGCAGTCGGAACGCAAGCCAACTTTCTCTTGGAGGCAGGGTGACTTCAGGCAGGGACTCCCAGATGGAATACGAAGCCGAGGGTTTTTCTCAGTGCAGCTCAGACTTGGGCAATGAGCCAGCCTTGCGCGGCACGTTGGACCTGCTAGAACGGTTTTCGTGGACTTGTGGGTGTGCTGGGGAAATCAAGCTGTCCCAAGAAAGAGTGCAGTGTGTTGCCCTACACTCGGCATAGACAGAGTGGCTCCGGAGGGCTACGGGCCTGGATGTGGCTTAGCGGGCCCATGGGCGCTTGTGGGTACTCAGTGTTCTTGCAGGGAATAGGGTGCTAACGCGAGGCTCCTAGATGTCCTGCAAAGCGGACTGACATTAAAATAATGCAGAGCAGGGGCTTCTCTTGCGGAGCAATGGTTGGGAATCCACCTGCCGATGCAGGGGACATGGGTTCGAGCCATGGTTCACCAACATCTCACATGCTGCGGAGAAACTAAGCCCGTGCACCACAACGACTGAGCCTGCGCTCTAGAGCCCGGCAGCCACAACGACTGAGCCCGCATGCCAGAACTACTGAATTCCATGTGCTTAGAGCCTGTGCTCTACAACAACAGGAGTCACCGCAATGAGGAGCCCACACGCCACAACGAAGTGTAGCCCCCGCTCACTGCAACTAGAGAAAGCTCACATGCAGCAACGACGACCCAACACAGTAAAAAACAAATGATATATTAAATAAATAAATAAATACATAGATAAACAAATAAATAAATAAATAAACTAATGCAGACCAGGGGCTCCGGCCTCCTGAAAACTGCTGCACGCCTCCGCTTCCGCACGGCAATTCAGGGCCTTACCTTAAGGCAAGTGCTCACGCTGAGTGTCCCGTTAGCGCCACAGCATGGTAGGATGCTGACTTTCTCCTCGAGCAGAGTGACTTCAGGTACGAGGCCCTCGAAGAATTCTACGCAGAGTGTTTTCTCATGGCAGCTCAGACGGGGGCCGTGACGAACATTTCCAGGGCACGTCGCACTGGCTAGAAATGTGGTCCTGAGGCTGTTCCAGTGCTCTGGAAATGTAGCTGTCCTTAAGGAACGTGCAGTGTGTTGCCCATCACTCGGCATACACAGAGGGCCTCCGAGGGACCGACCTTTGGGCCTCGATGTTGCTCAGCAGGCCCACAGGAGTCTGGAGGTACTCAGGGTTCTTGGAGGGAAAATGATGCACACCCGAGGGGCCTACGAGTCCTGAAAAGGGTACTTCCTTTAAAATAAAGCAGACCAGGGGCTTCCCTGGTGGCGCAGTGGTTGAGAATATGCCTGCCAATGCAGGGGACACGGGTTCGAGCCCTGGTCTGAGAGGATCACACATGCCGCGCAGAAACTGGGCCCGTGGGCCACAATGACTGAACCTGCGCGTCTGGAGCCTGTGCTCCACAACAAGAGAGGCCGCGATAGTGAGAGGCCCACGCACCGCGATGAAGAGTGGCCCAATTTGCCGCAACTGGAGAGAGCCCTAGCACAGAAACGAAGACCCAACATAGCGATCAATCAATCAAAAAATAAAACTTAAAAAAAAATAAAAAATAAAATAAATAAAATAAAATCAAGCAGAACAGCGACTAAGACCTCATGGAAACAGCTGCATGCCTCCCTTTCTGCGCGGCTACTCAGGGCCGTACCTCGAGGCCAGTACTCACGGTGAGTTTCCCTTTAGCTCTAGAGCGTGGCAGGATGAGCTCCACCATGGCCATCGAAGCAGCCGGCATAGCTAGAGAAAACTCATTTTCTACCCAGAGCCGTGCCTACAGTGGCTAGTGGCCTGTCAACAGCAGTCAATTTCAAGTAGCTTCAAGGCAGCATGAATGGAGCTTTCAAAATGGCAAAGCAAGGCTAGTTCCATCAGGCCCCCATTTCCAAGGGCACACGCAGCATATATCCCGGTGCTTTCTAAGAAGTCCAAAGAGACACAGGTTACCCAGTGGTTCCTTCCCTGAATCAACTCCTCGAAGCAGGGTGTTCTGCAAATAGCGAACTGCCTCAACGAAGGAGCGCCCCAGCTAGGCCTCCGGGCCCGTGGCTCTTCAAAAGCCTGCAGTGTTACCAGAGGAACTGGGATTTAGTTGCAGGCCGAACGCAAGCCGACTTTCTCTTGGAGGCAGGGAGATTTCAGGCAGAGACTCCCAGATGGAATACGAAGCCGAGGGTTTTTCTCAGTGTAGCTCAGACTTGGGCAATGAGCCAGACTTGCACGGCACGTTGGAGCTGCTAGAACGGTGTTCGTGGACCTGTTCGAGTGCTGGGGAATTCAAGCTGTCCCACGAAGGAGTGCAGTGTGTTGCCCTACACTCGGCATACACAGAGTGGCTCCGAAGGGCTATGGGCCTGGATGTGGCTTAGCGGGCCCATGGCGGCCTCGGGGTACTCAGTGTTCTTGCAGGAAATAGGGTGCCCACGCGAGGCTCCTAGATGTCCTGCAAAGCATACTGACATTAAAATAATGCAGAGCAGGGGCTTCCCTTGTGGTGCAATGTTTGGGAATCCACCTGCCGATGCAGCGGACATGGGTTCGAGCCCTGGTCCACCAAGATCTCACATGCTGCGGTGTACTTAAGCCCGTGAAGCACAACGACTGAGCATGCGCTCTAGAGCCCGGGAGCCACAACGACTGAGCCCTCATGCCAGAACTAATGAAGTCCACGTGCCTAGAGCCTGTGCTCCACAAAAAGAGGAGTCACCGCAATGAGAAGCCCGCGCACCGCAACGAAGAATAGCCACCGCTCGCTGCAACTAGAGAAAGCTCACATGCAGGAACGACGACCCAACACAGTAAAAAAAAAAATGATATATTAAATAAATAAATAAATAGTTAGAGAGATAAACAAATAAATAAATAAATAAATTAATGCAGAGCAGTGGCTACGGCCTCCTGAAAACTGCTGCACGCCTTCGCTTCTGCACTGCAATTCAGGGCCTTACCTTGAGGCAAGTGCTCACGCTGAGTGTCCCATTAGCACCACAGCATGGTAGGATGCTGACTTTCTCCTCGAGCAGAGTGACTTCAGGTACGAGGCCCTCAAAGAATTCTACGCAGAGTGTTTTCTCATGGCAGGTCAGACGGGGGACGTGACGACCACTTCCAGGGCACTTCACACTGGCTAGAAATGTGGTCCTGAGGCTGTTCCAGTGCTCTGGAAATGTAGCTCTCCTTAAGGAACGTGCAGTGTGTTGCCCATCACTCGGCATACACAGAGGGCCTCCGAGGGACAGACCTTTGGGCCTCGATGCTGCTCAGCAGGCCCACAGGAGTCTGGAGGTACTCAGGGATCTTGGAGGGAAAATGATGCACACCCGAGGGGCCTATGAGTCCTAAAAAGGGTACTTCTTTAAAATAAAGCAGAACAGGGGCTTCCCTGGTGGCGCAGTCATTGACAATCCGCCTGCCAATGCAGGGGACACGGGTTCGAGCCCTGGTCTGAGAGGACCACACATGCCACGGAGAAACTGGGCCAGTGAGCCACAACGACTGACCCTGCGCGTCTGGAGCCTGTGCTCTGCAACAAGAGAGGCCGGGATAGTGAGAGGCTCGCGCACCGCGCTGAAGAGTGGCCCCATTTCCCGCAACCGGAGAGAGCCTTAGCACAGAAACGAAGACCCAGCATAGCGATCAATCAATCAAAAAATAAATCTTAAAGAAAAATAAAAAATTAAAAAAAATAAAATAAAATCAAGCAGAACAGCGACTAAGACATGGAAACAGCTGCATGCCTCCCTTTCTGCACGGCTACTCAGGGACTTACCTCGAGGCCAGTACTCACGGTGAGTTTCCCTTTAGCTCTAGAGCGTGGCAGCATGAGCTCCACCCCGGCCATCGAAGCACCCGGCTTAGCTAGAGAAAACTCATTTTCTACCCAGAGCCATGCCTACAGTGGCTTGTGGCCTGTCAACAGCAGTCAATTTCAAGTAGCTTCAAGGCAGAATGAATGGAGATTTCAAAATGGGAAAGCAAGGCTAGTTCCATCAGGCCCCCATTTCCAAGGGCACACGCAGCATATATCCCGGTGCTTTCTAAGAAGTCCAAAGAGACACAGGTTACCCAGTGGTTCCTTCCCTGAATCAACTCCTCGAAGCAGGGTGTTCTGCAAATAGCGAACTGCCTCAACGAAGGAACGCCCCAGCTAGGCCTCCGGGCCTGTGACTCTTCAAAAGCCTGAAGTGTTACCCGAGGAACTGGGCTTTAGTTGCAGTCAGAACGCAAGCCGACTTTCTCTTGGAGGCAGGGTGACTTCAGGCAGGGACTCCCAGATGGAATACGAAGCCGAGGGTTTTTCTCAGTGCAGGTCAGACTTGAGCAATGAGCCAGACTTGCACGGCACGTTGGACCTGCTAGAATGGTGTTCGTGGACCTGTTCGAGTGCTGGGGAAATCAAGCTTTCCCAAGAAGGAGTGCAGTGTGTTGCCCTACACTCGGCATACACAGAGTGGCTCCGAAGGGCTATGGGCCTGGATGTGGCTTAGCGGGTCCATGGGGGCCTGTGGATACTCAGTGTTCTTGCAGGAAATAGGTTGCCCACGCGAGGCTCCTAGATGTCCTGCAAAGCCTACTGACATTAAAATAATGCAGAGCAAGGGCTTTCCTTGTGGTGCAATGTTTGGGAATCCACCTGCCGATGCAGCGGACATGGGTTTGAGCCCTGGTCCACCAAGATCTCACATGCTGCGGAGCAACTAAGCCCGTGCACCACAACGACTGAGCCTGCGCTCTACAGCCCGGCAGCCACAACAACTGAGCCCGCATGCCAGAACTAATGAAATCCACGTACCTAGAGCCTGTGCTCCACAACAAGAGGAGTCACCGCAATGAGTAGCCCGCGCACCGCAATGAAGAGTAGCCCCCGCTCGCTGCAACTAGAGAAAGCTCACATGCAGCAACGAGGACCCAACACAGTAAAAAAAAAATGATATATTAAATAAATAAATAAATAAATAGATAGATAAACAAATAAATAAATAAATAAACTACTGCAGAGCAGAGGCTACGGACTCCTGAAACCTGCTGCATGCCTCCACTTCTGCACGGCAATTCAGTGCCTTACCTTTCGGCAAGTGCTCACGCTGAGTGTCCCGTTAGCGCCACAGCATGGTAGGATGCTGACTTTCTCCTCGAGCAGAGTGACTTCAGGTACGAGGCCCTCGAAGAATTCTACGCAGAGTGTTTTCTCATGGCAGCTCAGACGGGGGCCGTGATGAACACTTCCAGGGCACGTCGCACTGGCTAGAAATGTGGTCCTGAGGCTGTTCCAGTGCTCTGGAAATGTAGCTCTCCTTAAGGAAAGTGTAGTGTGTTACCCATCACTCGGCATACAGAGAGGGCCTCCGAGGGACCGACCTTTGGGCCTCGATGTTGCTCAGCAGGCCCACAGGAGTCTGGAGGTACTCAGGGATCTTGGAGGGAAAATGATGCACACCCGAGGGGCCTACGAGTCCTGAAAAGGGTACTTCCTTTAAAATAAAGCAGAACACGGGCTTCCCTGGTGGCACAGTCACTGAGAATCTGCCTGCCAAAGCAGGGGACACGGGTTCGAGCCCTGGTCTGAGAGGACCACACATGCCACGGAGAAACTGGGCCCGTGATCCACAACGACTGACTCTGCGCGTCTGGAGCCTGTGCTCCGCAACAAGAGAGGCCGCGATAGTGCAGGCCCGCGCACCGCGATGAAGAGTGGCCCCATTCGCCGCAACTGGAGAGAGCCCTACCACAAAAACGAACACCCAACATAGCGATCAATCAATCAAAAAATAAATCTTAAAAAAAAATAAAAAATAAAATAAAATAATGCAGAACAGCGACTAAGACCTCATGGAAACAGCTGCATTCCTCCCTTTCGGCGCAGCTACTCAGGGACTTACCTCGAGGCCAGTACTCACGTTGAGTTATCCTTTAGCTCTAGAGCGTGGCAGGATGAGCTGAACCCCGGCCATCGAAGCAGCCGGCTTAGCTAGAGAAAACTCATTTTCGACCCAGAGCCATGCCTACAGTGGCTAGTGGCCTGTCAACAGCAGTCAATTTCAAGTAGCTTCAAGGCAGCATGAATGGAGCTTTCAAAATGGGAAAGCAAGGCTAGTTCCATCAGGCCCCCATTTCCAAGGGCACACGCAGCATATATCCCTCTGCTTTCTAACAAGTCCAAAGAGACACAGGTTACCCAGTGGTTCCTTCCCTGAATCAACACCTCGAAGCAGGGTGTTCTGCAAATAGCGAACTGCCTCAACGAAGGAACGCCCCAGCTAGGCCTCCGGGCCCGTGGCTCTTCGAAAGCCTGCAGTGTTACCCGAGGAACTGGGCTTTAGTTGCAGTCGGAACGCAAGCCAACTTTCTCTTGGAGGCAGGGTGACTTCAGGCAGGGACTCCCAGATGGAATACGAAGCCGAGGGTTTTTCTCAGTGCAGCTCAGACTTGGGCAATGAGCCAGCCTTGCGCGGCACGTTGGACCTGCTAGAACAGTTTTCGTGGACTTGTGGGTGTGCTGGGGAAATCAAGCTGTCCCAAGAAAGAGTGCAGTGTGTTGCCCTACACTCGGCATAGACAGAGTGGCTCCGGAGGGCTACGGGCCTGGATGTGGCTTAGCGGGCCCATGGGCGCTTGTGGGTACTCAGTGTTCTTGCAGGGAATAGGGTGCTAACGCGAGGCTCCTAGATGTCCTGCAAAGCGGACTGACATTAAAATAATGCAGAGCAGGGGCTTCTCTTGCGGAGCAATGGTTGGGAATCCACCTGCCGATGCAGGGGACATGGGTTCGAGCCATGGTTCACCAAGATCTCACATGCTGCGGAGAAACTAAGCCCGTGCACCACAACGACTGAGCCTGCGCTCTAGAGCCCGGCAGCCACAACGACTGAGCCCGCATGCCAGAACTACTGAATTCCATGTGCTTAGAGCCTGTGCTCTACAACAACAGGAGTCACCGCAATGAGGAGCCCACACGCCACAACGAAGTGTAGCCCCCGCTCACTGCAACTAGAGAAAGCTCACATGCAGCAACGACGACCCAACACAGTAAAAAACAAATGATATATTAAATAAATAAATAAATACATAGATAAACAAATAAATAAATAAATAAACTAATGCAGACCAGGGGCTCCGGCCTCCTGAAAACTGCTGCACGCCTCCGCTTCCGCACGGCAATTCAGGGCCTTACCTTAAGGCAAGTGCTCACGCTGAGTGTCCCGTTAGCGCCACAGCATGGTAGGATGCTGACTTTCTCCTCGAGCAGAGTGACTTCAGGTACGAGGCCCTCGAAGAATTCTACGCAGAGTGTTTTCTCATGGCAGCTCAGACGGGGGCCGTGACGAACATTTCCAGGGCACGTCGCACTGGCTAGAAATGTGGTCCTGAGGCTGTTCCAGTGCTCTGGAAATGTAGCTGTCCTTAAGGAACGTGCAGTGTGTTGCCCATCACTCGGCATACACAGAGGGCCTCCGAGGGACAGACCTTTGGGCCTCGATGCTGCTCAGCAGGCCCACAGGAGTCTGGAGGTACTCAGGGATCTTGGAGGGAAAATGATGCACACCCGAGGGGCCTATGAGTCCTAAAAAGGGTACTTCTTTAAAATAAAGCAGAACAGGGGCTTCCCTGGTGGCGCAGTCATTGACAATCCGCCTGCCAATGCAGGGGACACGGGTTCGAGCCCTGGTCTGAGAGGACCACACATGCCACGGAGAAACTGGGCCAGTGAGCCACAACGACTGACCCTGCGCGTCTGGAGCCTGTGCTCTGCAACAAGAGAGGCCGGGATAGTGAGAGGCTCGCGCACCGCGCTGAAGAGTGGCCCCATTTCCCGCAACCGGAGAGAGCCTTAGCACAGAAACGAAGACCCAGCATAGCGATCAATCAATCAAAAAATAAATCTTAAAGAAAAATAAAAAATTAAAAAAAATAAAATAAAATCAAGCAGAACAGCGACTAAGACATGGAAACAGCTGCATGCCTCCCTTTCTGCACGGCTACTCAGGGACTTACCTCGAGGCCAGTACTCACGGTGAGTTTCCCTTTAGCTCTAGAGCGTGGCAGCATGAGCTCCACCCCGGCCATCGAAGCACCCGGCTTAGCTAGAGAAAACTCATTTTCTACCCAGAGCCATGCCTACAGTGGCTTGTGGCCTGTCAACAGCAGTCAATTTCAAGTAGCTTCAAGGCAGAATGAATGGAGATTTCAAAATGGGAAAGCAAGGCTAGTTCCATCAGGCCCCCATTTCCAAGGGCACACGCAGCATATATCCCGGTGCTTTCTAAGAAGTCCAAAGAGACACAGGTTACCCAGTGGTTCCTTCCCTGAATCAACTCCTCGAAGCAGGGTGTTCTGCAAATAGCGAACTGCCTCAACGAAGGATCGCCCCAGCTAGGCCTCCGGGCCTGTGACTCTTCAAAAGCCTGAAGTGTTACCCGAGGAACTGGGCTTTAGTTGCAGTCAGAACGCAAGCCGACTTTCTCTTGGAGGCAGGGTGACTTCAGGCAGGGACTCCCAGATGGAATACGAAGCCGAGGGTTTTTCTCAGTGCAGGTCAGACTTGAGCAATGAGCCAGACTTGCACGGCACGTTGGACCTGCTAGAATGGTGTTCGTGGACCTGTTCGAGTGCTGGGGAAATCAAGCTTTCCCAAGAAGGAGTGCAGTGTGTTGCCCTACACTCGGCATACACAGAGTGGCTCCGAAGGGCTATGGGCCTGGATGTGGCTTAGCGGGTCCATGGGGGCCTGTGGATACTCAGTGTTCTTGCAGGAAATAGGTTACCCACGCGAGGCTCCTAGATGTCCTGCAAAGCCTACTGACATTAAAATAATGCAGAGCAAGGGCTTTCCTTGTGGTGCAATGTTTGGGAATCCACCTGCCGATGCAGCGGACATGGGTTTGAGCCCTGGTCCACCAAGATCTCACATGCTGCGGAGCAACTAAGCCCGTGCACCACAACGACTGAGCCTGCGCTCTAGAGCCCGGCAGCCACAACAACTGAGCCCGCATGCCAGAACTAATGAAATCCACGTACCTAGAGCCTGTGCTCCACAACAAGAGGAGTCACCGCAATGAGTAGCCCGCGCACCGCAATGAAGAGTAGCCCCCGCTCGCTGCAACTAGAGAAAGCTCACATGCAGCAACGAGGACCCAACACAGTAAAAAAAAAATGATATATTAAATAAATAAATAAATAAATAGATAGATAAACAAATAAATAAATAAATAAACTACTGCAGAGCAGAGGCTACGGACTCCTGAAACCTGCTGCATGCCTCCACTTCTGCACGGCAATTCAGTGCCTTACCTTTCGGCAAGTGCTCACGCTGAGTGTCCCGTTAGCGCCACAGCATGGTAGGATGCTGACTTTCTCCTCGAGCAGAGTGACTTCAGGTACGAGGCCCTCGAAGAATTCTACGCAGAGTGTTTTCTCATGGCAGCTCAGACGGGGGCCGTGATGAACACTTCCAGGGCACGTCGCACTGGCTAGAAATGTGGTCCTGAGGCTGTTCCAGTGCTCTGGAAATGTAGCTCTCCTTAAGGAAAGTGTAGTGTGTTGCCCATCACTCGGCATACAGAGAGGGCCTCCGAGGGACCGACCTTTGGGCCTCGATGTTGCTCAGCAGGCCCACAGGAGTCTGGAGGTACTCAGGGATCTTGGAGGGAAAATGATGCACACCCGAGGGGCCTACGAGTCCTGAAAAGGGTACTTCCTTTAAAATAAAGCAGAACACGGGCTTCCCTGGTGGCACAGTCACTGAGAATCTGCCTGCCAAAGCAGGGGACACGGGTTCGAGCCCTGGTCTGAGAGGACCACACATGCCACGGAGAAACTGGGCCCGTGATCCACAACGACTGACTCTGCGCGTCTGGAGCCTGTGCTCCGCAACAAGAGAGGCCGCGATAGTGAGAGGCCCGCGCACCGCGATGAAGAGTGGCCCCATTTGCCGCAACTGGAGAGAGCCCTACCACAAAAACGAACACCCAACATAGCGATCAATCAATCAAAAAATAAATCTTAAAAAAAAATAAAAAATAAAATAAAATAATGCAGAACAGCGACTAAGACCTCATGGAAACAGCTGCATTCCTCCCTTTCGGCGCAGCTACTCAGGGACTTACCTCGAGGCCAGTACTCACGTTGAGTTATCCTTTAGCTCTAGAGCGTGGCAGGATGAGCTGAACCCCGGCCATCGAAGCAGCCGGCTTAGCTAGAGAAAACTCATTTTCGACCCAGAGCCATGCCTACAGTGGCTAGTGGCCTGTCAACAGCAGTCAATTTCAAGTAGCTTCAAGGCAGCATGAATGGAGCTTTCAAAATGGGAAAGCAAGGCTAGTTCCATCAGGCCCCCATTTCCAAGGGCACACGCAGCATATATCCCTCTGCTTTCTAACAAGTCCAAAGAGACACAGGTTACCCAGTGGTTCCTTCCCTGAATCAACACCTCGAAGCAGGGTGTTCTGCAAATAGCGAACTGCCTCAACGAAGGAACGCCCCAGCTAGGCCTCCGGGCCCGTGGCTCTTCGAAAGCCTGCAGTGTTACCCGAGGAACTGGGCTTTAGTTGCAGTCGGAACGCAAGCCAACTTTCTCTTGGAGGCAGGGTGACTTCAGGCAGGGACTCCCAGATGGAATACGAAGCCGAGGGTTTTTCTCAGTGCAGCTCAGACTTGGGCAATGAGCCAGCCTTGCGCGGCACGTTGGACCTGCTAGAACAGTTTTCGTGGACTTGTGGGTGTGCTGGGGAAATCAAGCTGTCCCAAGAAAGAGTGCAGTGTGTTGCCCTACACTCGGCATAGACAGAGTGGCTCCGGAGGGCTACGGGCCTGGATGTGGCTTAGCGGGCCCATGGGCGCTTGTGGGTACTCAGTGTTCTTGCAGGGAATAGGGTGCTAATGCGAGGCTCCTAGATGTCCTGCAAAGCGGACTGACATTAAAATAATGCAGAGCAGGGGCTTCTCTTGCGGAGCAATGGTTGGGAATCCACCTGCCGATGCAGGGGACATGGGTTCGAGCCATGGTTCACCAAGATCTCACATGCTGCGGAGAAACTAAGCCCGTGCACCACAACGACTGAGCCTGCGCTCTAGAGCCCGGCAGCCACAACGACTGAGCCCGCATGCCAGAACTACTGAATTCCATGTGCTTAGAGCCTGTGCTCCACAACAACAGGAGTCACCGCAATGAGGAGCCCACACGCCACAACGAAGTGTAGCCCCCGCTCACTGCAACTAGAGAAAGCTCACATGCAGCAACGACGACCCAACACAGTAAAAAACAAATGATATATTAAATAAATAAATAAATACATAGATAAACAAATAAATAAATAAATAAACTAATGCAGACCAGGGGCTCCGGCCTCCTGAAAACTGCTGCACGCCTCCGCTTCCGCACGGCAATTCAGGGCCTTACCTTAAGGCAAGTGCTCACGCTGAGTGTCCCGTTAGCGCCACAGCATGGTAGGATGCTGACTTTCTCCTCGAGCAGAGTGACTTCAGGTACGAGGCCCTCGAAGAATTCTACGCAGAGTGTTTTCTCATGGCAGCTCAGACGGGGGCCGTGACGAACATTTCCAGGGCACGTCGCACTGGCTACAAATGTGGTCCTGAGGCTGTTCCAGTGCTCTGGAAATGTAGCTGTCCTTAAGGAACGTGCAGTGTGTTGCCCATCACTCGGCATACACAGAGGGCCTCCGAGGGACAGACCTTTGGGCCTCGATGCTGCTCAGCAGGCCCACAGGAGTCTGGAGGTACTCAGGGAACTTGGAGGGAAAATGATGCACACCCGAGGGGCCTATGAGTCCTAAAAAGGGTACTTCTTTAAAATAAAGCAGAACAGGGGCTTCCCTGGTGGCGCAGTCATTGACAATCCACCTGCCAATGCAGGGGACACGGGTTCGAGCCCTGGTCTGAGAGGACCACACATGCCACGGAGAAACTGGGCCAGTGAGCCACAACGACTGACCCTGCGCGTCTGGAGCCTGTGCTCTGCAACAAGAGAGGCCGGGATAGTGAGAGGCTCGCGCACCGCGCTGAAGAGTGGCCCCATTTCCCGCAACCGGAGAGAGCCTTAGCACAGAAACGAAGACCCAGCATAGCGATCAATCAATCAAAAAATAAATCTTAAAGAAAAATAAAAAATTAAAAAAAATAAAATAAAATCAAGCAGAACAGCGACTAAGACATGGAAACAGCTGCATGCCTCCCTTTCTGCACGGCTACTCAGGGACTTACCTCGAGGCCAGTACTCACGGTGAGTTTCCCTTTAGCTCTAGAGCGTGGCAGCATGAGCTCCACCCCTGCCATCGAAGCACCCGGCTTAGCTAGAGAAAACTCATTTTCTACCCAGAGCCATGCCTACAGTGGCTTGTGGCCTGTCAACAGCAGTCAATTTCAAGTAGCTTCAAGGCAGAATGAATGGAGATTTCAAAATGGGAAAGCAAGGCTAGTTCCATCAGGCCCCCATTTCCAAGGGCACACGCAGCATATATCCCGGTGCTTTCTAAGAAGTCCAAAGAGACACAGGTTACCCAGTGGTTCCTTCCCTGAATCAACTCCTCGAAGCAGGGTGTTCTGCAAATAGCGAACTGCCTCAACGAAGGATCGCCCCAGCTAGGCCTCCGGGCCTGTGACTCTTCAAAAGCCTGAAGTGTTACCCGAGGAACTGGGCTTTAGTTGCAGTCAGAACGCAAGCCGACTTTCTCTTGGAGGCAGGGTGACTTCAGGCAGGGACTCCCAGATGGAATACGAAGCCGAGGGTTTTTCTCAGTGCAGGTCAGACTTGAGCAATGAGCCAGACTTGCACGGCACGTTGGACCTGCTAGAATGGTGTTCGTGGACCTGTTCGAGTGCTGGGGAAATCAAGCTTTCCCAAGAAGGAGTGCAGTGTGTTGCCCTACACTCGGCATACACAGAGTGGCTCCGAAGGGCTATGGGCCTGGATGTGGCTTAGCGGGTCCATGGGGGCCTGTGGATACTCAGTGTTCTTGCAGGAAATAGGTTGCCCACGCGAGGCTCCTAGATGTCCTGCAAAGCCTACTGACATTAAAATAATGCAGAGCAAGGGCTTTCCTTGTGGTGCAATGTTTGGGAATCCACCTGCCGATGCAGCGGACATGGGTTTGAGCCCTGGTCCACCAAGATCTCACATGCTGCGGAGCAACTAAGCCCGTGCACCACAACGACTGAGCCTGCGCTCTAGAGCCCGGCAGCCACAACAACTGAGCCCGCATGCCAGAACTAATGAAATCCACGTACCTAGAGCCTGTGCTCCACAACAAGAGGAGTCACCGCAATGAGTAGCCCGTGCACCGCAATGAAGAGTAGCCCCCGCTCGCTGCAACTAGAGAAAGCTCACATGCAGCAACGAGGACCCAACACAGTAAAAAAAAAATGATATATTAAATAAATAAATAAATAAATAGATAGATAAACAAATAAATAAATAAATAAACTACTGCAGAGCAGAGGCTACGGACTCCTGAAACCTGCTGCATGCCTCCACTTCTGCACGGCAATTCAGTGCCTTAACTTTCGGCAAGTGCTCACGCTGAGTGTCCCGTTAGCGCCACAGCATGGTAGGATGCTGACTTTCTCCTCGAGCAGAGTGACTTCAGGTACGAGGCCCTCGAAGAATTCTACGCAGAGTGTTTTCTCATGGCAGCTCAGACGGGGGCCGTGATGAACACTTCCAGGGCACGTCGCACTGGCTAGAAATGTGGTCCTGAGGCTGTTCCAGTGCTCTGGAAATGTAGCTCTCCTTAAGGAAAGTGTAGTGTGTTGCCCATCACTCGGCATACAGAGAGGGCCTCCGAGGGACCGACCTTTGGGCCTCGATGTTGCTCAGCAGGCCCACAGGAGTCTGGAGGTACTCAGGGATCTTGGAGGGAAAATGATGCACACCCGAGGGGCCTACGAGTCCTGAAAAGGGTACTTCCTTTAAAATAAAGCAGAACACGGGCTTCCCTGGTGGCACAGTCACTGAGAATCTGCCTGCCAAAGCAGGGGACACGGGTTCGAGCCCTGGTCTGAGAGGACCACACATGCCACGGAGAAACTGGGCCCGTGATCCACAACGACTGACTCTGCGCGTCTGGAGCCTGTGCTCCGCAACAAGAGAGGCCGCGATAGTGAGAGGCCCGCGCACCGCGATGAAGAGTGGCCCCATTTGCCGCAACTGGAGAGAGCCCTACCACAAAAACGAACACCCAACATAGCGATCAATCAATCAAAAAATAAATCTTAAAAAAAAATAAAAAATAAAATAAAATAAAGCAGAACAGCGACTAAGACCTCATGGAAACAGCTGCATTCCTCCCTTTCGGCGCAGCTACTCAGGGACTTACCTCGAGGCCAGTACTCACGTTGAGTTATCCTTTAGCTCTAGAGCGTGGCAGGATGAGCTGAACCCCGGCCATCGAAGCAGCCGGCTTAGCTAGAGGAAACTCATTTTCGACCCAGAGCCATGCCTACAGTGGCTAGTGGCCTGTCAACAGCAGTCAATTTCAAGTAGCTTCAAGGCAGCATGAATGGAGCTTTCAAAATTGGAAAGCAAGGCTAGTTCCATCAGGCCCCCATTTCCAAGGGCACACGCAGCATATATCCCTCTGCTTTCTAACAAGTCCAAAGAGACACAGGTTACCCAGTGGTTCCTTCCCTGAATCAACACCTCGAAGCAGGGTGTTCTGCAAATAGCGAACTGCCTCAACGAAGGAACGCCCCAGCTAGGCCTCCGGGCCCGTGGCTCTTCGAAAGCCTGCAGTGTTACCCGAGGAACTGGGCTTTAGTTGCAGTCGGAACGCAAGCCAACTTTCTCTTGGAGGCAGGGTGACTTCAGGCAGGGACTCCCAGATGGAATACGAAGCCGAGGGTTTTTCTCAGTGCAGCTCAGACTTGGGCAATGAGCCAGCCTTGCGCGGCACGTTGGACCTGCTAGAACGGTTTTCGTGGACTTGTGGGTGTGCTGGGGAAATCAAGCTGTCCCAAGAAAGAGTGCAGTGTGTTGCCCTACACTCGGCATAGACAGAGTGGCTCTGGAGGGCTACGGGCCTGGATGTGGCTTAGCGGGCCCATGGGCGCTTGTGGGTACTCAGTGTTCTTGCAGGGAATAGGGTGCTAACGCGAGGCTCCTAGATGTCCTGCAAAGCGGACTGACATTAAAATAATGCAGAGCAGGGGCTTCTCTTGCGGAGCAATGGTTGGGAATCCACCTGCCGATGCAGGGGACATGGGTTCGAGCCATGGTTCACCAAGATCTCACATGCTGCGGAGAAACTAAGCCCGTGCACCACAACGACTGAGCCTGCGCTCTAGAGCCCGGCAGCCACAACGACTGAGCCCGCATGCCAGAACTAATGAAGTCCACGTGCCTAGAGCCTGTGCTCCACAACAAGAGGAGTCACCGCAATGAGAAGCCCACACGCCACAACGAAGTGTAGCCCCCGCTCGCTGCAACTAGAGAAAGCTCACATGCAGCAACGACGACCCAACACAGTAAAAAACAAATGATATATTAAATAAATAAATAAATACATAGATAAACAAATAAATAAATAAATAAACTAATGCAGAGCACGGGCTCCGGCCTCCTGAAAACTGCTGCACGCCTCCGCTTCTGCACGGCAATTCAGGGCCTTACCTTGAGGCAAGTGCTCACGCTGAGTGTCCCGTTAGCGCCACAGCATGGTAGGATGCTGACTTTCTCCTCGAGCAGAGTGACTTCAGGTACGAGGCCCTCGAAGAATTCTACGCAGAGTGTTTTCTCATGGCAGCTCAGACGGGGGCCGTGACGAACATTTCCAGGGCACGTCGCACTGGCTAGAAATGTGGTCCTGAGGCTGTTCCAGTGCTCTGGAAATGTAGCTGTCCTTAAGGAACGTGCAGTGTGTTGCCCATCACTTGGCATACACAGAGGGCCTCCGAGGGACCGACCTTTGGGCCTCGATGTTGCTCAGCAGGCCCACAGGAGTCTGGAGGTACTCAGGGTTCTTGGAGGGAAAATGATGCACACCCGAGGGGCCTACGAGTCCTGAAAAGGGTACTTCCTTTAAAATAAAGCAGAACAGGGGCTTCCCTGGTGGCGCAGTGGTTGAGAATCTGCCTGCCAATGCAGGGGACACGGGTTTGAGCCCTGGTCTGAGAGGATCACACATGCCGCAGAGAAACTGGGCCCGTGGGCCACAATGACTGAACCTGCGCGTCTGGAGCCTGTGCTCCCCAACAAGAGAGGCCGCGATAGTGAGAGGCCCACGCACCGCGATGAAGAGTGGCCCCATTTGCGGCAACTGGAGAGAGCCCTAGCACAGAAACAAAGACCCAACATAGCGATCAATCAATCAAAAAATAAATCTTAAAAAAAAATAAAAAATAAAAATAATAAAATAAAATCAAGCAGAACAGCGACTAAGACCTCATGGAAACAGCTGCATGCCTCCCTTTCTGCGCGGCTACTCAGGGACTTACCTCGAGGCAAGTACTCACGTTGAGTTTCCCTTTAGCTCTAGAGCGTGGCAGGATGAGCTCCACCCCGGCCATCGAAGCAGCGGGCATAGCTAGAGAAAACTCATTTTCTACCCAGAGCCATGCCTACAGTGGCTAGTGGCCTGTCAACAGCAGTCAATTTCAAGTAGCTTCAAGGCAGCATGAATGGAGCTTTCAAAATGTCAAAGCAAGTCTAGTTCCATCAGGCCCCCATTTCCAAGGGCACACGCAGCATATATCCCGGTGCTTTGTAAGAAGTCCAAAGAGACACAGGTTACCCAGTGGTTCCTTCCCTGAATCAACTCCTCGAAACAGGGTGTTCTGCAAATAGCGAACTGCCTCAAGGAAGGAACGCCCCAGCTAGGCCTCCGTGCCCATGACTCTTCAAAAGCCTGCAGTGTTACCAGAGGAACTAGGCTTTAGTTGCAGGCGGAACGCAACGCGACTTTCTCTTGGAGGCAGGGAGACTTCAGGCAGGGACTCCCAGATGGAATACGAAGCCGAGGGTTTTTCTCAGTGCAGCTCTGACTTGGGCAATGAGCCAGACTTGCACCGCACGTTGGAACTACTAGAACGGTGTTCGTGGACCTGTTCGAGTGCTGGGGAATTCAAGCTGTCCCAAGAAGGAGTGCAGTGTGTTGCCCTACACTCGGCATACACAGAGTGGCTCCGAAGGGCTATGGGCCTGGAAGTGGCTAAGCGGGCCCATGGGAGCCTCGGGGTACTCAGTGTTCTTGCAGGAAATAGGGTGCCCACGCGAGGCTCCTAGATGTCCTGCAAAGCATACTGACATTAAAATAATGCAGAGCAGGGGCTTCCCTTGTGGTGCAATGTTTGGGAATCCACCTGCCGATGCAGCGGACATGGGTTCGAGCCCTGGTCGACCAAGATCTCACATGCTGCGGAGTACTTAAGCCCGTGAACCACAACGACTGAGCCTGCGCTCTAGAGCCCGGGAGCCACAACGACTGAGCCCGCATGACAGAACTAATGAAGTCCTCGTGCCTAGAGCCTGTGCTCCACAACAAGAGGAGTCACCGCAATGAGAAGCCCGCGCACCGCCACGAAGAGTACACCCCGCTCGCTGCAACTAGAGAAAGCTCACATGCAGCAACGACGACCCAACACAGTAAAAAATAAATGATATATTAAATAAATAAATAAATAGATAGATAAACAAATAAATAAATAAACTAATGCAGAGCAGTGGCTACGGCCTCCTGAAAACTGCTGCACGCCTCCGCTTCTGCACGGCAATTCAGGGCCTTACCTTGAGGCAAGTGCTCACGCTGAGTGTCCCGTTAGCGCCACAGCATGGTAGGATGCTGACCCTCTCCTCGAGCAGAGTGACTTCAGGTACGAGGCCCTCGAAGAATTCTACGCAGATTGTTTTCTCATGGCAGCTCAGACGGGGGCCGTGACGAACACTTCCAGGGCACGTCGCACTGGCTAGAAATGTGGTCCTGAGGCTGTTCCAGTGCTCTGGAAATGTACCTGTCCTTAAGGAACGTGCAGTGTGCTGCCCATCACTCGGCATACACAGAGGGCGTCTGAGGGACCGACCTTTGGGCCTCGATGTTGCTCAGCAGGCCCACAGGAGTCTGGAGGTACTCAGGGTTCTTGGAGGGAAAATGATGCACACCCGAGGGGCCTACGAGTCCTGAAAAGGGTACTTCCTTTAAAATAAAGCAGAACAGGGGCTTCCCTGGTGGCGCAGTGGTTGAGAATATGCCTGCCAATGCAGGGGACACGGGTTCGAGCCCTGGTCTGAGAGGATCACACATGCCGTGGAGAAACTGGGCCCGTGGGCCACAATGACTGAACCTACGCGTCTGGAGCCTGTGCTCCGCTACAAGAGAGGCCGCGATAGTGAGAGGCCCGCGCACCGCGACGAAGAGTGGCCCCCGCTCGCTGCAACTAGAGAAAGCTCACATGCAGCAACGAGGACCCAACACAGTAAAAAAAAAAAATGATATATTAAATAAATAAATAAATAGATAGATAGATAAACAAATAAATAAATAAATAAACTAATGCAGAGCAGTGGCTACGGCCTCCTGAAAACTGCTGCACGCCTATGCTTCTGCATGGCAATTCAGTGCCTTACCTTGAGGCAAGTGCTCACGCTGAGTGTCCCGTTAGCGCCACAGCAGCGTACGATGCTGACTTTCTCCTCGAGCAGAGTGACTTCAGGTACGAGGCCCTCGAAGAATTCTACGCAGAGTGTTTTCTCATGGCAGCTCAGACGGGGGCCGTGACGAACACTTCCAGGGCACGTCGCACTGGCTAGAAATGTGGTCCTGGGGCTGTTCCAGTGCTCTGGAAATGTAGCTCTCCTTAAGGAACAGGCAGTGTGTTGCCCATCACTTGGCATACACAGAGGGCCTCCGAGGGACCGACCTTTGGGCCTCGATGTTGCTCAGCAGGCCCACAGGAGTCTGGAGGTACTCAGGGTTCTTGGAGGGAAAATGATGCACACCCGAGGGGCCTACGAGTCCTGAAAAGGGTACTTCCTTTAAAATAAAGCAGAACAGGGGCTTCCCTGGTGGCGCAGTGGTTGAGAATCTGCCTGCCAATGCAGGGGACACGGGTTTGAGCCCTGGTCTGAGAGGATCACACATGCCGTGGAGAAACTGGGCCCGTGGGCCACAATGACTGAACCTGCGCGTCTGGAGCCTGTGCTCCCCAAGAAGAGACGCCGCGATAGTGAGAGGCCCACGCACCGCGATGAAGAGTGGCCCCATTTGCGGCAACTGGAGAGAGCCCTAGCACAGAAACAAAGACCCAACATAGCGATCAATCAATCAAAAAATAAATCTTAAAAAAAAAATAAAAAATAATATAAATAAAATAAAATCAAGCAGAACAGCGACTAAGACCTCATGGAAACAGCTGCATGCCTCCCTTTCTGCGCGGCTACTCAGGGACGTACCTCGAGGCCAGTACTCACGTTGAGTTTCCCTTTAGCTCTAGAGCGTGGCAGGATGAGCTCCACTCCGGCCATCGAAGCAGCCGGCATAGCTAGAAAAATCTCATTTTCTTCCCAGAGCCATGCCTACAGTGGCTAGTGGCCCGTCAACAGCAGTTAATTTCAAATAGCTTCAAGGCAGCATGAATGGAGCTTTCAAAATGGCAAAGCAAGGCTATTTCCATCAGGACCCCAATTCCAAGGGCACACGCAGCATATATCCCGGTGCTTTCTAAGAAGTCCAAAGAGACACAGGTTACCCAGTGGTTCCTTCCCTGAATCAACTCCTCAAAGCAGGGTGTTCTGCAAATAGCAAACTGCCTCAACGAAGGAACGCCCCAGCTAGGCCTCCGGGCCCGTGACTCTTCAAAAGCCGGAAGTGTTACCCGAGGAACTGGGCTTTAGTTGCAGTCGGAACGCAAGCCGACTTTCTCTTGGAGGCAGGGTGACTTCAGGCAGGGACTCCCAGATGGAATACGAAGCCGAGGGTTTTTCTCAGTGCAGCTCTGACTTGGGCAATGAGCCAAAATTGCACGGCACGTTGAAACTACTATAACGGTGTTCGTGGACCTGTTCGAGTGCTGGGGAATTCAAGCTGTCCCAAGAAGGAGTGCAGTGTGTTGCCCTACACTCGGCATACACAGAGTGGCTCCGAAGGGCTATGGGCCTGGAAGTGGCTAAGCGGGCCCATGGGAGCCTCGGGGTACTCAGTGTTCTTGCAGGAAATAGGGTGCCCACGCGAGGCTCCTAGATGTCCTGCAAAGCATACTGACATTAAAATAATGCAGAGCAGGGGCTTCCCTTGTGGTGCAATGTTTGGGAATCCACCTGCCGATGCAGCGGACATGGGTTCGAGCCCTGGTCGACCAAGATCTCACATGCTGCGGAGTACTTAAGCCCGTGAACCACAACGATTGAGCCTGCGCTGTAGAGCCCGGGTGCCACAACGACAGAGCCCGCATGCCAGAACTAATGAAGTCCACGGGCCTAGAGCCTGTGCTCCACAACAAGAGGAGTCACCGCAAAGAGAAGCCCGCGCACCGCATCGAAGAGTAGCCCCCGCTCGCTGCAACTAGAGAAAGCTCACATGCAGCAACGACGACCCAACACAGTAAAAAAAAAATGATATATTAAATAAATAAATAAATAGATAGATAGATAAACAAATAAATAAATAAATAAACTAATGCAGAGCAGTGGCTACGGCCTCCTGAAAACTGCTGCACGCCTCCGCTTCTGCACGGCAATTCAGGGCCTTACCTTGAGGCAAGTGCTCACGCTGAGTGTCCCGTTAGCGCCACAGCGTGGTAGGATGCTGACTTTCTCCTCGAGCAGAGTGACTTCACGTACGAGGCCCTCGAAGAATTCTACGCAGAGTGTTTTCTCATGGCAGCTCAGACGGGGGCCGTGACGAACACTTCCAGGGCACGTCGCACTGGCTAGAAATGTGGTCCTGGGGCTGTTCCAGTGCTCTGGAAATGTAGCTCTCCTTAAGGAACAGGCAGTGTGTTGCCCATCACTCGGCATACACAGAGGGCCTCCGAGGGACCGACCTTTGGGCCTCGATGTTGCTCAGCAGGCCCACAGGAGTCTGGAGGTACTCAGGGTTCTTGGAGGGAAAATGATGCACACCCGAGGGGCCTACGAGTCCTGAAAAGGGTACTTCCTTTAAAATAAAGCAGAACAGGGGCTTCCCTGGTGGCGCAGTGGTTGAGAATATGCCTGCCAATGCAGGGGACACGGGTTCGAACCCTGGTCTGAGAAGATCACACATGCCGCGGAGAAACTGGGCCCGTGGGCCACAATGACTGAACCTGCGCGTCTGGAGCCTGTGCTCCGCAACAAGAGAGGCCGCGATAGTGAGAGGCCCGCGCACCGCGATGAAGAGTTGCCCTATTTGCCGCAAATGGAGAGAGCCCTAGCACAGAAACGAAGAACCAACATAGCGATCAATCAATCAAAAAATAAATCTTAAAAAAAAATAAAAAATAAAAAAAATAAAATAAAATCAAGCAGAACAGCGACTAAGACCTCATGGAAACAGCTGCATGCCTCCCTTTCTGCGCGGTTACTCAGGGACTTACCTCGAGGCAAGTACTCACGTTGAGTTTCCCTTTAGCTCTAGAGCGTGGCAGGATGAGCTCTACCCCGGCCATCGAAGCAGCGGGCATAGCTAGAGAAAACTCATTTTCTACCCAGAGCCATGCCTACAGTGGCTAGTGGCCTGTCAACAGCAGTCAATTTCAAGTAGCTTCAAGGCAGCATGAATGGAGCTTTCAAAATGTCAAAGCAAGTCTAGTTCCATCAGGCCCCCATTTCCAAGGGCACACGCAGCATATATCCCGGTGCTTTGTAAGAAGTCCAAAGAGACACAGGTTACCCAGTGGTTCCTTCCCTGAATCAACTCCTCGAAACAGGGTGTTCTGCAAATAGCGAACTGCCTCAAGGAAGGAACGCCCCAGCTAGGCCTCCGTGCCCATGACTCTTCAAAAGCCTGCAGTGTTACCAGAGGAACTAGGCTTTAGTTGCAGGCGGAACGCAACGCGACTTTCTCTTGGAGGCAGGGAGACTTCAGGCAGGGACTCCCAGATGGAATACGAAGCCGAGGGTTTTTCTCAGTGCAGCTCTGACTTGGGCAATGAGCCAGACTTGCACCGCACGTTGGAACTACTAGAACGGTGTTCGTGGACCTGTTCGAGTGCTGGGGAATTCAAGCTGTCCCAAGAAGGAGTGCAGTGTGTTGCCCTACACTCGGCATACACAGAGTGGCTCCGAAGGGCTATGGGCCTGGAAGTGGCTAAGCGGGCCCATGGGAGCCTCGGGGTACTCAGTGTTCTTGCAGGAAATAGGGTGCCCACGCGAGGCTCCTAGATGTCCTGCAAAGCATACTGACATTAAAATAATGCAGAGCAGGGGCTTCCCTTGTGGTGCAATGTTTGGGAATCCACCTGCCGATGCAGCGGACATGGGTTCGAGCCCTGGTCGACCAAGATCTCACATGCTGCGGAGTACTTAAGCCCGTGAACCACAACGACTGAGCCTGCGCTCTAGAGCCCGGGAGCCACAACGACTGAGCCCGCATGACAGAACTAATGAAGTCCTCGTGCCTAGAGCCTGTGCTCCACAACAAGAGGAGTCACCGCAATGAGAAGCCCGCGCACCGCCACGAAGAGTACACCCCGCTCGCTGCAACTAGAGAAAGCTCACATGCAGCAACGACGACCCAACACAGTAAAAAATAAATGATATATTAAATAAATAAATAAATAGATAGATAAACAAATAAATAAATAAACTAATGCAGAGCAGTGGCTACGGCCTCCTGAAAACTGCTGCACGCCTCCGCTTCTGCACGGCAATTCAGGGCCTTACCTTGAGGCAAGTGCTCACGCTGAGTGTCCCGTTAGCGCCACAGCATGGTAGGATGCTGACCCTCTCCTCGAGCAGAGTGACTTCAGGTACGAGGCCCTCGAAGAATTCTACGCAGAGTGTTTTCTCATGGCAGCTCAGACGGGGGCCGTGACGAACACTTCCAGGGCACGTCGCACTGGCTAGAAATGTGGTCCTGAGGCTGTTCCAGTGCTCTGGAAATGTACCTGTCCTTAAGGAACGTGCAGTGTGCTGCCCATCACTCGGCATACACAGAGGGCGTCTGAGGGACCGACCTTTGGGCCTCGATGTTGCTCAGCAGGCCCACAGGAGTCTGGAGGTACTCAGGGTTCTTGGAGGGAAAATGATGCACACCCGAGGGGCCTACGAGTCCTGAAAAGGGTACTTCCTTTAAAATAAAGCAGAACAGGGGCTTCCCTGGTGGCGCAGTGGTTGAGAATATGCCTGCCAATGCAGGGGACACGGGTTCGAGCCCTGGTCTGAGAGGATCACACATGCCGCGGAGAAACTGGGCCCGTGGGCCACAATGACTGAACCTACGCGTCTGGAGCCTGTGCTCCGCTACAAGAGAGGCCGCGATAGTGAGAGGCCCGCGCACCGCGACAAAGAGTGGCCCCCGCTCGCTGCAACTAGAGAAAGCTCACATGCAGCAACGAGGACCCAACACAGTAAAAAAAAAAAAATGATATATTAAATAAATAAATAAATAGATAGATAGATAAACAAATAAATAAATAAATAAACTAATGCAGAGCAGTGGCTACGGCCTCCTGAAAACTGCTGCACGCCTACGCTTCTGCATGGCAATTCAGTGCCTTACCTTGAGGCAAGTGCTCACGCTGAGTGTCCCGTTAGCGCCACAGCAGCGTACGATGCTGACTTTCTCCTCGAGCAGAGTGACTTCAGTTACGAGGCCCTCGAAGAATTCTACGCAGAGTCTTTTCTCATGGCAGCTCAGACGGGGGCCGTGACGAACATTTCCAGGGCACGTCGCACTGGCTAGAAATGTGGTCCTGGGGCTGTTCCAGTGCTCTGGAAATGTAGCTCTCCTTAAGGAACAGGCAGTGTGTTGCCCATCACTCGGCATACACAGCGGGCCTCCGTGGGACCGACCTTTGGGCCTCGATGTTGCTCAGCAGGCCCACAGGAGTCTGGAGGTACTCAGGGTTCTTGGAGGGAAAATGATGCACACCCGAGGGGCCTACGAGTCCTGAAAATGGTACTTCCTTTAAAATAAAGCAGAACAGGGGCTTCCCTGGTGGCGCAGTGGTTGAGAATATGCCTGCCAATGCAGGGGACACGGGTTCGAGCCCTGGTCTGAGAGGATCACACATGCCGTGGAGAAACTGGGCCCGTGGGCCACAACGACTGAACCTGCGCGTCTGGAGCCTGTGCTCCACAACAAGAGAGGCCGTGATAGTGAGAGGCTCGCGCACCGCGCTGAAGAGTGGCCCCATTTGCCGCAACCGGAGAGAGCCTTAGCACAGAAACGAAGACCCAGCATAGCGATCAATCAATCAAAAAATAAATCTTAAAGAAAAATAAAAAATTAAAAAAAATAAAATAAAATCAAGCAGAACAGCGACTAAGACATGGAAACAGCTGCATGCCTCCCTTTCTGCACGGCTACTCAGGGACTTACCTCGAGGCCAGTACTCACGGTGAGTTTCCCTTTAGCTCTAGAGCGTGGCAGCATGAGCTCCACCCCGGCCATCGAAGCACCCGGCTTAGCTAGAGAAAACTCATTTTCTACCCAGAGCCATGCCTACAGTGGCTTGTGGCCTGTCAACAGCAGTCAATTTCAAGTAGCTTCAAGGCAGCATGAATGGAGCTTTCAAAATGGGAAAGCAAGGCTAGTTCCATCAGGCCCCCATTTCCAAGGGCACACGCAGCATATATCCCGGTGCTTTCTAAGAAGTCCAAAGAGACACAGGTTACCCAGTGGTTCCTTCCCTGAATCAACTCCTCGAAGCAGGGTGTTCTGCAAATAGCAAACTGCCTCAACGAAGGATCGCCCCAGCTAGGCCTCCGGGCCTGTGACTCTTCAAAAGCCTGAAGTGTTACCCGAGGAACTGGGCTTTAGTTGCAGTCGGAACGCAAGCCGACTTTCTCTTGGAGGCAGGGTGACTTCAGGCAGGGACTCCCAGATGGAATACGAAGCCGAGGGTTTTTCTCAGTGCAGGTCAGACTTGAGCAATGAGCCAGACTTGCACGGCACGTTGGACCTGCTAGAATGGTGTTCGTGGACCTGTTCGAGTGCTGGGGAAATCAAGCTTTCCCAAGAAGGAGTGCAGTGTGTTGCCCTACACTCGGCATACACAGAGTGGCTCCGAAGGGCTATGGGCCTGGATGTGGCTTAGCGGGCCCATGGGGGCCTGTGGATACTCAGTGTTCTTGCAGGAAATAGGTTGCCCACGCGAGGCTCCTAGATGTCCTGCAAAGCCTACTGACATTAAAATAATGCAGAGCAAGGGCTTTCCTTGTGGTGCAATGTTTGGGAATCCACCTGCCGATGCAGCGGACATGGGTTTGATCCCTGGTCCACCAAGATCTCACATGCTGCGGAGCAACTAAGCCCGTGCACCACAACGACTGAGTCTGCGCTCTAGAGCCCGGCAGCCACAACAACTGAGCCCGCATGCCAGAACTAATGAAATCCACGTACCTAGAGCCTGTGCTCCACAACAAGAGGAGTCACCGCAATGAGTAGCCCACGCACCGCAATGAAGAGTAGCCCCCGCTCGCTGCAACTAGAGAAAGCTCACATGCAGCAACGAGGACCCAACACAGTAAAAAAAAAATGATATATTAAATAAATAAATAAATAAATAGATAGATAAACAAATAAATAAATAAATAAACTACTGCAGAGCAGAGGCTACGGACTCCTGAAACCTGCTGCATGCCTCCACTTCTGCACGGCAATTCAGGGCCTTACCTTTCGGCAAGTGCTCACGCTGAGTGTCCCGTTAGCGCCACAGCATGGTAGGATGCTGACTTTCTCCTCGAGCAGAGTGACTTCAGGTACGAGGCCCTCGAAGAATTCTACGCAGAGTGTTTTCTCATGGCAGCTCAGACGGGGGCCGTGATGAACACTTCCAGGGCACGTCGCACTGGCTAGAAATGTGGTCCTGAGGCTGTTCCAGTGCTCTGGAAATGTAGCTCTCCTTAAGGAAAGTGTAGTGTGTTGCCCATCACTCGGCATACAGAGAGGGCCTCCGAGGGACCGACCTTTGGGCCTCGATGTTGCTCAGCAGGCCCACAGGAGTCTGGAGGTACTCAGGGATCTTGGAGGGAAAATGATGCACACCCGAGGGGCCTACGAGTCCTGAAAAGGGTACTTCCTTTAAAATAAAGCAGAACACGGGCTTCCCTGGTGGCGCAGTCACTGAGAATCTGCCTGCCAATGCAGGGGACACGGGTTCGAGCCCTGGTCTGAGAGGACCACACATGCCACGGAGAAACTGGGCCCGTGATCCACAACGACTGACTCTGCGCGTCTGGAGCCTGTGCTCCGCAACAAGAGAGGCCGCGATAGTGAGAGGCCCGCGCACCGCGATGAAGAGTGGCCCCATTTGCCGCAACTGGAGAGAGCCCTACCACAAAAACGAACACCCAACATAGCGATCAATCAATCAAAAAATAAATCTTAAAAAAAAATAAAAAATAAAATAAAATAATGCAGAACAGCGACTAAGACCTCATGGAAACAGCTGCATTCCTCCCTTTCGGCGCAGCTACTCAGGGACTTACCTCGAGGCCAGTACTCACGTTGAGTTATCCTTTAGCTCTAGAGCGTGGCAGGATGAGCTGAACCCCGGCCATCGAAGCAGCCGGCTTAGCTAGAGAAAACTCATTTTCGACCCAGAGCCATGCCTACAGTGGCTAGTGGCCTGTCAACAGCAGTCAATTTCAAGTAGCTTCAAGGCAGCATGAATGGAGCTTTCAAAATGGGAAAGCAAGGCTAGTTCCATCAGGCCCCCATTTCCAAGGGCACACGCAGCATATATCCCTCTGCTTTCTAACAAGTCCAAAGAGACACAGGTTACCCAGTGGTTCCTTCCCTGAATCAACACCTCGAAGCAGGGTGTTCTGCAAATAGCGAACTGCCTCAACGAAGGAACGCCCCAGCTAGGCCTCCGGGCCCGTGGCTCTTCGAAAGCCTGCAGTGTTACCCGAGGAACTGGGCTTTAGTTGCAGTCGGAACGCAAGCCAACTTTCTCTTGGAGGCAGGGTGACTTCAGGCAGGGACTCCCAGATGGAATACGAAGCCGAGGGTTTTTCTCAGTGCAGCTCAGACTTGGGCAATGAGCCAGCCTTGCGCGGCACGTTGGACCTGCTAGAACGGTTTTCGTGGACTTGTGGGTGTGCTGGGGAAATCAAGCTGTCCCAAGAAAGAGTGCAGTGTGTTGCCCTACACTCGGCATAGACAGAGTGGCTCCGGAGGGCTACGGGCCTGGATGTGGCTTAGCGGGCCCATGGGCGCTTGTGGGTACTCAGTGTTCTTGCAGGGAATAGGGTGCTAACGCGAGGCTCCTAGATGTCCTGCAAAGCGGACTGACATTAAAATAATGCAGAGCAGGGGCTTCTCTTGCGGAGCAATGGTTGGGAATCCACCTGCCGATGCAGGGGACATGGGTTCGAGCCATGGTTCACCAACATCTCACATGCTGCGGAGAAACTAAGCCCGTGCACCACAACGACTGAGCCTGCGCTCTAGAGCCTGGCAGCCACAACGACTGAGCCCGCATGCCAGAACTACTGAATTCCATGTGCTTAGAGCCTGTGCTCTACAACAACAGGAGTCACCGCAATGAGGAGCCCACACGCCACAACGAAGTGTAGCCCCCGCTCACTGCAACTAGAGAAAGCTCACATGCAGCAACGACGACCCAACACAGTAAAAAACAAATGATATATTAAAAAAATAAATAAATACATAGATAAACAAATAAATAAATAAATAAACTAATGCAGACCAGGGGCTCCGGCCTCCTGAAAACTGCTGCACGCCTCCGCTTCCGCACGGCAATTCAGGGCCTTACCTTAAGGCAAGTGCTCACGCTGAGTGTCCCGTTAGCGCCACAGCATGGTAGGATGCTGACTTTCTCCTCGAGCAGAGTGACTTCAGGTACGAGGCCCTCGAAGAATTCTACGCAGAGTGTTTTCTCATGGCAGCTCAGACGGGGGCCGTGACGAACATTTCCAGGGCACGTCGCACTGGCTAGAAATGTGGTCCTGAGGCTGTTCCAGTGCTCTGGAAATGTAGCTGTCCTTAAGGAACGTGCAGTGTGTTGCCCATCACTCGGCATACACAGAGGGCCTCCGAGGGACCGACCTTTGGGCCTCGATGTTGCTCAGCAGGCCCACAGGAGTCTGGAGGTACTCAGGGTTCTTGGAGGGAAAATGATGCACACCCGAGGGGCCTACGAGTCCTGAAAAGGGTACTTCCTTTAAAATAAAGCAGACCAGGGGCTTCCCTGGTGGCGCAGTGGTTGAGAATATGCCTGCCAATGCAGGGGACACGGGTTCGAGCCCTGGTCTGAGAGGATCACACATGCCGCGCAGAAACTGGGCCCGTGGGCCACAATGACTGAACCTGCGCGTCTGGAGCCTGTGCTCCACAACAAGAGAGGCCGCGATAGTGAGAGGCCCACGCACCGCGATGAAGAGTGGCCCAATTTGCCGCAACTGGAGAGAGCCCTAGCACAGAAACGAAGACCCAACATAGCGATCAATCAATCAAAAAATAAAACTTAAAAAAAAATAAAAAATAAAATAAATAAAATAAAATCAAGCAGAACAGCGACTAAGACCTCATGGAAACAGCTGCATGCCTCCCTTTCTGCGCGGCTACTCAGGGCCGTACCTCGAGGCCAGTACTCACGGTGAGTTTCCCTTTAGCTCTAGAGCGTGGCAGGATGAGCTCCACCATGGCCATCGAAGCAGCCGGCATAGCTAGAGAAAACTCATTTTCTACCCAGAGCCGTGCCTACAGTGGCTAGTGGCCTGTCAACAGCAGTCAATTTCAAGTAGCTTCAAGGCAGCATGAATGGAGCTTTCAAAATGGCAAAGCAAGGCTAGTTCCATCAGGCCCCCATTTCCAAGGGCACACGCAGCATATATCCCGGTGCTTTCTAAGAAGTCCAAAGAGACACAGGTTACCCAGTGGTTCCTTCCCTGAATCAACTCCTCGAAGCAGGGTGTTCTGCAAATAGCGAACTGCCTCAACGAAGGAGCGCCCCAGCTAGGCCTCCGGGCCCGTGGCTCTTCAAAAGCCTGCAGTGTTACCAGAGGAACTGGGATTTAGTTGCAGGCCGAACGCAAGCCGACTTTCTCTTGGAGGCAGGGAGATTTCAGGCAGAGACTCCCAGATGGAATACGAAGCCGAGGGTTTTTCTCAGTGTAGCTCAGACTTGGGCAATGAGCCAGACTTGCACGGCACGTTGGAGCTGCTAGAACGGTGTTCGTGGACCTGTTCGAGTGCTGGGGAATTCAAGCTGTCCCACGAAGGAGTGCAGTGTGTTGCCCTACACTCGGCATACACAGAGTGGCTCCGAAGGGCTATGGGCCTGGATGTGGCTTAGCGGGCCCATGGCGGCCTCGGGGTACTCAGTGTTCTTGCAGGAAATAGGGTGCCCACGCGAGGCTCCTAGATGTCCTGCAAAGCATACTGACATTAAAATAATGCAGAGCAGGGGCTTCCCTTGTGGTGCAATGTTTGGGAATCCACCTGCCGATGCAGCGGACATGGGTTCGAGCCCTGGTCCACCAAGATCTCACATGCTGCGGTGTACTTAAGCCCGTGAAGCACAACGACTGAGCATGCGCTCTAGAGCCCGGGAGCCACAACGACTGAGCCCTCATGCCAGAACTAATGAAGTCCACGTGCCTAGAGCCTGTGCTCCACAAAAAGAGGAGTCACCGCAATGAGAAGCCCGCGCACCGCAACGAAGAATAGCCACCGCTCGCTGCAACTAGAGAAAGCTCACATGCAGGAACGACGACCCAACACAGTAAAAAAAAAAATGATATATTAAATAAATAAATAAATAGTTAGAGAGATAAACAAATAAATAAATAAATAAATTAATGCAGAGCAGTGGCTACGGCCTCCTGAAAACTGCTGCACGCCTTCGCTTCTGCACTGCAATTCAGGGCCTTACCTTGAGGCAAGTGCTCACGCTGAGTGTCCCGTTAGCGCCACAGCATGGTAGGATGCTGACTTTCTCCTCGAGCAGAGTGACTTCAGGTACGAGGCCCTCAAAGAATTCTACGCAGAGTGTTTTCTCATGGCAGGTCAGACGGGGGACGTGACGACCACTTCCAGGGCACTTCACACTGGCTAGAAATGTGGTCCTGAGGCTGTTCCAGTGCTCTGGAAATGTAGCTCTCCTTAAGGAACGTGCAGTGTGTTGCCCATCACTCGGCATACACAGAGGGCCTCCGAGGGACAGACCTTTGGGCCTCGATGCTGCTCAGCAGGCCCACAGGAGTCTGGAGGTACTCAGGGATCTTGGAGGGAAAATGATGCACACCCGAGGGGCCTATGAGTCCTAAAAAGGGTACTTCTTTAAAATAAAGCAGAACAGGGGCTTCCCTGGTGGCGCAGTCATTGACAATCCGCCTGCCAATGCAGGGGACACGGGTTCGAGCCCTGGTCTGAGAGGACCACACATGCCACGGAGAAACTGGGCCAATGAGCCACAACGACTGACCCTGCGCGTCTGGAGCCTGTGCTCTGCAACAAGAGAGGCCGGGATAGTGAGAGGCTCGCGCACCGCGCTGAAGAGTGGCCCCATTTCCCGCAACCGGAGAGAGCCTTAGCACAGAAACGAAGACCCAGCATAGCGATCAATCAATCAAAAAATAAATCTTAAAGAAAAATAAAAAATTAAAAAAAATAAAATAAAATCAAGCAGAACAGCGACTAAGACATGGAAACAGCTGCATGCCTCCCTTTCTGCACGGCTACTCAGGGACTTACCTCGAGGCCAGTACTCACGGTGAGTTTCCCTTTAGCTCTAGAGCGTGGCAGCATGAGCTCCACCCCGGCCATCGAAGCACCCGGCTTAGCTAGAGAAAACTCATTTTCTACCCAGAGCCATGCCTACAGTGGCTTGTGGCCTGTCAACAGCAGTCAATTTCAAGTAGCTTCAAGGCAGAATGAATGGAGATTTCAAAATGGGAAAGCAAGGCTAGTTCCATCAGGCCCCCATTTCCAAGGGCACACGCAGCATATATCCCGGTGCTTTCTAAGAAGTCCAAAGAGACACAGGTTACCCAGTGGTTCCTTCCCTGAATCAACTCCTCGAAGCAGGGTGTTCTGCAAATAGCGAACTGCCTCAACGAAGGAACGCCCCAGCTAGGCCTCCGGGCCTGTGACTCTTCAAAAGCCTGAAGTGTTACCCGAGGAACTGGGCTTTAGTTGCAGTCAGAACGCAAGCCGACTTTCTCTTGGAGGCAGGGTGACTTCAGGCAGGGACTCCCAGATGGAATACGAAGCCGAGGGTTTTTCTCAGTGCAGGTCAGACTTGAGCAATGAGCCAGACTTGCACGGCACGTTGGACCTGCTAGAATGGTGTTCGTGGACCTGTTCGAGTGCTGGGGAAATCAAGCTTTCCCAAGAAGGAGTGCAGTGTGTTGCCCTACACTCGGCATACACAGAGTGGCTCCGAAGGGCTATGGGCCTGGATGTGGCTTAGCGGGTCCATGGGGGCCTGTGGATACTCAGTGTTCTTGCAGGAAATAGGTTGCCCACGCAAGGCTCCTAGATGTCCTGCAAAGCCTACTGACATTAAAATAATGCAGAGCAAGGGCTTTCCTTGTGGTGCAATGTTTGGGAATCCACCTGCCGATGCAGCGGACATGGGTTTGAGCCCTGGTCCACCAAGATCTCACATGCTGCGGAGCAACTAAGCCCGTGCACCACAACGACTGAGCCTGCGCTCTACAGCCCGGCAGCCACAACAACTGAGCCCGCATGCCAGAACTAATGAAATCCACGTACCTAGAGCCTGTGCTCCACAACAAGAGGAGTCACCGCAATGAGTAGCCCGCGCACCGCAATGAAGAGTAGCCCCCGCTCGCTGCAACTAGAGAAAGCTCACATGCAGCAACGAGGACCCAACACAGTAAAAAAAAAATGATATATTAAATAAATAAATAAATAAATAGATAGATAAACAAATAAATAAATAAATAAACTACTGCAGAGCAGAGGCTACGGACTCCTGAAACCTGCTGCATGCCTCCACTTCTGCACGGCAATTCAGTGCCTTACCTTTCGGCAAGTGCTCACGCTGAGTGTCCCGTTAGCGCCACAGCATGGTAGGATGCTGACTTTCTCCTCGAGCAGAGTGACTTCAGGTACGAGGCCCTCGAAGAATTCTACGCAGAGTGTTTTCTCATGGCAGCTCAGACGGGGGCCGTGATGAACACTTCCAGGGCACGTCGCACTGGCTAGAAATGTGGTCCTGAGGCTGTTCCAGTGCTCTGGAAATGTAGCTCTCCTTAAGGAAAGTGTAGTGTGTTACCCATCACTCGGCATACAGAGAGGGCCTCCGAGGGACCGACCTTTGGGCCTCGATGTTGCTCAGCAGGCCCACAGGAGTCTGGAGGTACTCAGGGATCTTGGAGGGAAAATGATGCACACCCGAGGGGCCTACGAGTCCTGAAAAGGGTACTTCCTTTAAAATAAAGCAGAACACGGGCTTCCCTGGTGGCACAGTCACTGAGAATCTGCCTGCCAAAGCAGGGGACACGGGTTCGAGCCCTGGTCTGAGAGGACCACACATGCCACGGAGAAACTGGGCCCGTGATCCACAACGACTGACTCTGCGCGTCTGGAGCCTGTGCTCCGCAACAAGAGAGGCCGCGATAGTGCAGGCCCGCGCACCGCGATGAAGAGTGGCCCCATTTGCCGCAACTGGAGAGAGCCCTACCACAAAAACGAACACCCAACATAGCGATCAATCAATCAAAAAATAAATCTTAAAAAAAAATAAAAAATAAAATAAAATAATGCAGAACAGCGACTAAGACCTCATGGAAACAGCTGCATTCCTCCCTTTCGGCGCAGCTACTCAGGGACTTACCTCGAGGCCAGTACTCACGTTGAGTTATCCTTTAGCTCTAGAGCGTGGCAGGATGAGCTGAACCCCGGCCATCGAAGCAGCCGGCTTAGCTAGAGAAAACTCATTTTCGACCCAGAGCCATGCCTACAGTGGCTAGTGGCCTGTCAACAGCAGTCAATTTCAAGTAGCTTCAAGGCAGCATGAATGGAGCTTTCAAAATGGGAAAGCAAGGCTAGTTCCATCAGGCCCCCATTTCCAAGGGCACACGCAGCATATATCCCTCTGCTTTCTAACAAGTCCAAAGAGACACAGGTTACCCAGTGGTTCCTTCCCTGAATCAACACCTCGAAGCAGGGTGTTCTGCAAATAGCGAACTGCCTCAACGAAGGAACGCCCCAGCTAGGCCTCCGGGCCCGTGGCTCTTCGAAAGCCTGCAGTGTTACCCGAGGAACTGGGCTTTAGTTGCAGTCGGAACGCAAGCCAACTTTCTCTTGGAGGCAGGGTGACTTCAGGCAGGGACTCCCAGATGGAATACGAAGCCGAGGGTTTTTCTCAGTGCAGCTCAGACTTGGGCAATGAGCCAGCCTTGCGCGGCACGTTGGACCTGCTAGAACAGTTTTCGTGGACTTGTGGGTGTGCTGGGGAAATCAAGCTGTCCCAAGAAAGAGTGCAGTGTGTTGCCCTACACTCGGCATAGACAGAGTGGCTCCGGAGGGCTACGGGCCTGGATGTGGCTTAGCGGGCCCATGGGCGCTTGTGGGTACTCAGTGTTCTTGCAGGGAATAGGGTGCTAACGCGAGGCTCCTAGATGTCCTGCAAAGCGGACTGACATTAAAATAATGCAGAGCAGGGGCTTCTCTTGCGGAGCAATGGTTGGGAATCCACCTGCCGATGCAGGGGACATGGGTTCGAGCCATGGTTCACCAAGATCTCACATGCTGCGGAGAAACTAAGCCCGTGCACCACAACGACTGAGCCTGCGCTCTAGAGCCCGGCAGCCACAACGACTGAGCCCGCATGCCAGAACTACTGAATTCCATGTGCTTAGAGCCTGTGCTCTACAACAACAGGAGTCACCGCAATGAGGAGCCCACACGCCACAACGAAGTGTAGCCCCCGCTCACTGCAACTAGAGAAAGCTCACATGCAGCAACGACGACCCAACACAGTAAAAAACAAATGATATATTAAATAAATAAATAAATACATAGATAAACAAATAAATAAATAAATAAACTAATGCAGACCAGGGGCTCCGGCCTCCTGAAAACTGCTGCACGCCTCCGCTTCCGCACGGCAATTCAGGGCCTTACCTTAAGGCAAGTGCTCACGCTGAGTGTCCCGTTAGCGCCACAGCATGGTAGGATGCTGACTTTCTCCTCGAGCAGAGTGACTTCAGGTACGAGGCCCTCGAAGAATTCTACGCAGAGTGTTTTCTCATGGCAGCTCAGACGGGGGCCGTGACGAACATTTCCAGGGCACGTCGCACTGGCTAGAAATGTGGTCCTGAGGCTGTTCCAGTGCTCTGGAAATGTAGCTGTCCTTAAGGAACGTGCAGTGTGTTGCCCATCACTCGGCATACACAGAGGGCCTCCGAGGGACAGACCTTTGGGCCTCGATGCTGCTCAGCAGGCCCACAGGAGTCTGGAGGTACTCAGGGATCTTGGAGGGAAAATGATGCACACCCGAGGGGCCTATGAGTCCTAAAAAGGGTACTTCTTTAAAATAAAGCAGAACAGGGGCTTCCCTGGTGGCGCAGTCATTGACAATCCGCCTGCCAATGCAGGGGACACGGGTTCGAGCCCTGGTCTGAGAGGACCACACATGCCACGGAGAAACTGGGCCAGTGAGCCACAACGACTGACCCTGCGCGTCTGGAGCCTGTGCTCTGCAACAAGAGAGGCCGGGATAGTGAGAGGCTCGCGCACCGCGCTGAAGAGTGGCCCCATTTCCCGCAACCGGAGAGAGCCTTAGCACAGAAACGAAGACCCAGCATAGCGATCAATCAATCAAAAAATAAATCTTAAAGAAAAATAAAAAATTAAAAAAAATAAAATAAAATCAAGCAGAACAGCGACTAAGACATGGAAACAGCTGCATGCCTCCCTTTCTGCACGGCTACTCAGGGACTTACCTCGAGGCCAGTACTCACGGTGAGTTTCCCTTTAGCTCTAGAGCGTGGCAGCATGAGCTCCACCCCGGCCATCGAAGCACCCGGCTTAGCTAGAGAAAACTCATTTTCTACCCAGAGCCATGCCTACAGTGGCTTGTGGCCTGTCAACAGCAGTCAATTTCAAGTAGCTTCAAGGCAGAATAAATGGAGATTTCAAAATGGGAAAGCAAGGCTAGTTCCATCAGGCCCCCATTTCCAAGGGCACACGCAGCATATATCCCGGTGCTTTCTAAGAAGTCCAAAGAGACACAGGTTACCCAGTGGTTCCTTCCCTGAATCAACTCCTCGAAGCAGGGTGTTCTGCAAATAGCGAACTGCCTCAACGAAGGATCGCCCCAGCTAGGCCTCCGGGCCTGTGACTCTTCAAAAGCCTGAAGTGTTACCCGAGGAACTGGGCTTTAGTTGCAGTCAGAACGCAAGCCGACTTTCTCTTGGAGGCAGGGTGACTTCAGGCAGGGACTCCCAGATGGAATACGAAGCCGAGGGTTTTTCTCAGTGCAGGTCAGACTTGAGCAATGAGCCAGACTTGCACGGCACGTTGGACCTGCTAGAATGGTGTTCGTGGACCTGTTCGAGTGCTGGGGAAATCAAGCTTTCCCAAGAAGGAGTGCAGTGTGTTGCCCTACACTCGGCATACACAGAGTGGCTCCGAAGGGCTATGGGCCTGGATGTGGCTTAGCGGGTCCATGGGGGCCTGTGGATACTCAGTGTTCTTGCAGGAAATAGGTTGCCCACGCGAGGCTCCTAGATGTCCTGCAAAGCCTACTGACATTAAAATAATGCAGAGCAAGGGCTTTCCTTGTGGTGCAATGTTTGGGAATCCACCTGCCGATGCAGCGGACATGGGTTTGAGCCCTGGTCCACCAAGATCTCACATGCTGCGGAGCAACTAAGCCCGTGCACCACAACGACTGAGCCTGCGCTCTAGAGCCCGGCAGCCACAACAACTGAGCCCACATGCCAGGACTAATGAAATCCACGTACCTAGAGCCTGTGCTCCACAACAAGAGGAGTCACCGCAATGAGTAGCCCGCGCACCGCAATGAAGAGTAGCCCCCGCTCGCTGCAACTAGAGAAAGCTCACATGCAGCAACGAGGACCCAACACAGTAAAAAAAAAAATGATATATTAAATAAATAAATAAATAAATAGATAGATAAACAAATAAATAAATAAATAAACTACTGCAGAGCAGAGGCTACGGACTCCTGAAACCTGCTGCATGCCTCCACTTCTGCACGGCAATTCAGTGCCTTACCTTTCGGCAAGTGCTCACGCTGAGTGTCCCGTTAGCGCCACAGCATGGTAGGATGCTGACTTTCTCCTCGAGCAGAGTGACTTCAGGTACGAGGCCCTCGAAGAATTCTACGCAGAGTGTTTTCTCATGGCAGCTCAGACGGGGGCCGTGATGAACACTTCCAGGGCACGTCGCACTGGCTAGAAATGTGGTCCTGAGGCTGTTCCAGTGCTCTGGAAATGTAGCTCTCCTTAAGGAAAGTGTAGTGTGTTGCCCATCACTCGGCATACAGAGAGGGCCTCCGAGGGACCGACCTTTGGGCCTCGATGTTGCTCAGCAGGCCCACAGGAGTCTGGAGGTACTCAGGGATCTTGGAGGGAAAATGATGCACACCCGAGGGGCCTACGAGTCCTGAAAAGGGTACTTCCTTTAAAATAAAGCAGAACACGGGCTTCCCTGGTGGCACAGTCACTGAGAATCTGCCTGCCAAAGCAGGGGACACGGGTTCGAGCCCTGGTCTGAGAGGACCACACATGCCACGGAGAAACTGGGCCCGTGATCCACAACGACTGACTCTGCGCGTCTGGAGCATGTGCTCCGCAACAAGAGAGGCCGCGATAGTGCAGGCCCGCGCACCGCGATGAAGAGTGGCCCCATTTGCCGCAACTGGAGAGAGCCCTACCACAAAAACGAACACCCAACATAGCGATCAATCAATCAAAAAATAAATCTTAAAAAAAAATAAAAAATAAAATAAAATAATGCAGAACAGCGACTAAGACCTCATGGAAACAGCTGCATTCCTCCCTTTCGGCGCAGCTACTCAGGGACTTACCTCGAGGCCAGTACTCACGTTGAGTTATCCTTTAGCTCTAGAGCGTGGCAGGATGAGCTGAACCCCGGCCATCGAAGCAGCCGGCTTAGCTAGAGAAAACTCATTTTCGACCCAGAGCCATGCCTACAGTGGCTAGTGGCCTGTCAACAGCAGTCAATTTCAAGTAGCTTCAAGGCAGCATGAATGGAGCTTTCAAAATGGGAAAGCAAGGCTAGTTCCATCAGGCCCCCATTTCCAAGGGCACACGCAGCATATATCCCGGTGCTTTCTAAGAAGTCCAAAGAGACACAGGTTACCCAGTGGTTCCTTCCCTGAATCAACACCTCGAAGCAGGGTGTTCTGCAAATAGCGAACTGCCTCAACGAAGGAACGCCCCAGCTAGGCCTCCGGGCCCGTGGCTCTTCGAAAGCCTGCAGTGTTACCCGAGGAACTGGGCTTTAGTTGCAGTCGGAACGCAAGCCAACTTTCTCTTGGAGGCAGGGTGACTTCAGGCAGGGACTCCCAGATGGAATACGAAGCCGAGGGTTTTTCTCAGTGCAGCTCAGACTTGGGCAATGAGCCAGCCTTGCGCGGCACGTTGGACCTGCTAGAACAGTTTTCGTGGACTTGTGGGTGTGCTGGGGAAATCAAGCTGTCCCAAGAAAGAGTGCAGTGTGTTGCCCTACACTCGGCATAGACAGAGTGGCTCCGGAGGGCTACGGGCCTGGATGTGGCTTAGCGGGCCCATGGGCGCTTGTGGGTACTCAGTGTTCTTGCAGGGAATAGGGTGCTAACGCGAGGCTCCTAGATGTCCTGCAAAGCGGACTGACATTAAAATAATGCAGAGCAGGGGCTTCTCTTGCGGAGCAATGGTTGGGAATCCACCTGCCGATGCAGGGGACATGGGTTCGAGCCATGGTTCACCAAGATCTCACATGCTGCGGAGAAACTAAGCCCGTGCACCACAACGACTGAGCCTGCGCTCTAGAGCCCGGCAGCCACAACGACTGAGCCCGCATGCCAGAACTACTGAATTCCATGTGCTTAGAGCCTGTGCTCTACAACAACAGGAGTCACCGCAATGAGGAGCCCACACGCCACAACGAAGTGTAGCCCCCGCTCACTGCAACTAGAGAAAGCTCACATGCAGCAACGACGACCCAACACAGTAAAAAACAAATGATATATTAAATAAATAAATAAATACATAGATAAACAAATAAATAAATAAATAAACTAATGCAGACCAGGGGCTCCGGCCTCCTGAAAACTGCTGCACGCCTCCGCTTCCGCACGGCAATTCAGGGCCTTACCTTAAGGCAAGTGCTCACGCTGAGTGTCCCGTTAGCGCCACAGCATGGTAGGATGCTGACTTTCTCCTCGAGCAGAGTGACTTCAGGTACGAGGCCCTCGAAGAATTCTACGCAGAGTGTTTTCTCATGGCAGCTCAGACGGGGGCCGTGACGAACATTTCCAGGGCACGTCGCACTGGCTAGAAATGTGGTCCTGAGGCTGTTCCAGTGCTCTGGAAATGTAGCTGTCCTTAAGGAACGTGCAGTGTGTTGCCCATCACTCGGCATACACAGAGGGCCTCCGAGGGACAGACCTTTGGGCCTCGATGCTGCTCAGCAGGCCCACAGGAGTCTGGAGGTACTCAGGGATCTTGGAGGGAAAATGATGCACACCCGAGGGGCCTATGAGTCCTAAAAAGGGTACTTCTTTAAAATAAAGCAGAACAGGGGCTTCCCTGGTGGCGCAGTCATTGACAATCCGCCTGCCAATGCAGGGGACACGGGTTCGAGCCCTGGTCTGAGAGGACCACACATGCCACGGAGAAACTGGGCCAGTGAGCCACAACGACTGACCCTGCGCGTCTGGAGCCTGTGCTCTGCAACAAGAGAGGCCGGGATAGTGAGAGGCTCGCGCACCGCGCTGAAGAGTGGCCCCATTTCCCGCAACCGGAGAGAGCCTTAGCACAGAAACGAAGACCCAGCATAGCGATCAATCAATCAAAAAATAAATCTTAAAGAAAAATAAAAAATTAAAAAAAATAAAATAAAATCAAGCAGAACAGCGACTAAGACATGGAAACAGCTGCATGCCTCCCTTTCTGCACGGCTACTCAGGGACTTACCTCGAGGCCAGTACTCACGGTGAGTTTCCCTTTAGCTCTAGAGCGTGGCAGCATGAGCTCCACCCCTGCCATCGAAGCACCCGGCTTAGCTAGAGAAAACTCATTTTCTACCCAGAGCCATGCCTACAGTGGCTTGTGGCCTGTCAACAGCAGTCAATTTCAAGTAGCTTCAAGGCAGAATGAATGGAGATTTCAAAATGGGAAAGCAAGGCTAGTTCCATCAGGCCCCCATTTCCAAGGGCACACGCAGCATATATCCCGGTGCTTTCTAAGAAGTCCAAAGAGACACAGGTTACCCAGTGGTTCCTTCCCTGAATCAACTCCTCGAAGCAGGGTGTTCTGCAAATAGCGAACTGCCTCAACGAAGGATCGCCCCAGCTAGGCCTCCGGGCCTGTGACTCTTCAAAAGCCTGAAGTGTTACCCGAGGAACTGGGCTTTAGTTGCAGTCAGAACGCAAGCCGACTTTCTCTTGGAGGCAGGGTGACTTCAGGCAGGGACTCCCAGATGGAATACGAAGCCGAGGGTTTTTCTCAGTGCAGGTCAGACTTGAGCAATGAGCCAGACTTGCACGGCACGTTGGACCTGCTAGAATGGTGTTCGTGGACCTGTTCGAGTGCTGGGGAAATCAAGCTTTCCCAAGAAGGAGTGCAGTGTGTTGCCCTACACTCGGCATACACAGAGTGGCTCCGAAGGGCTATGGGCCTGGATGTGGCTTAGCGGGTCCATGGGGGCCTGTGGATACTCAGTGTTCTTGCAGGAAATAGGTTGCCCACGCGAGGCTCCTAGATGTCCTGCAAAGCCTACTGACATTAAAATAATGCAGAGCAAGGGCTTTCCTTGTGGTGCAATGTTTGGGAATCCACCTGCCGATGCAGCGGACATGGGTTTGAGCCCTGGTCCACCAAGATCTCACATGCTGCGGAGCAACTAAGCCCGTGCACCACAACGACTGAGCCTGCGCTCTAGAGCCCGGCAGCCACAACAACTGAGCCCGCATGCCAGAACTAATGAAATCCACGTACCTAGAGCCTGTGCTCCACAACAAGAGGAGTCACCGCAATGAGTAGCCCGTGCACCGCAATGAAGAGTAGCCCCCGCTCGCTGCAACTAGAGAAAGCTCACATGCAGCAACGAGGACCCAACACAGTAAAAAAAAAATGATATATTAAATAAATAAATAAATAAATAGATAGATAAACAAATAAATAAATAAATAAACTACTGCAGAGCAGAGGCTACGGACTCCTGAAACCTGCTGCATGCCTCCACTTCTGCACGGCAATTCAGTGCCTTAACTTTCGGCAAGTGCTCACGCTGAGTGTCCCGTTAGCGCCACAGCATGGTAGGATGCTGACTTTCTCCTCGAGCAGAGTGACTTCAGGTACGAGGCCCTCGAAGAATTCTACGCAGAGTGTTTTCTCATGGCAGCTCAGACGGGGGCCGTGATGAACACTTCCAGGGCACGTCGCACTGGCTAGAAATGTGGTCCTGAGGCTGTTCCAGTGCTCTGGAAATGTAGCTCTCCTTAAGGAAAGTGTAGTGTGTTGCCCATCACTCGGCATACAGAGAGGGCCTCCGAGGGACCGACCTTTGGGCCTCGATGTTGCTCAGCAGGCCCACAGGAGTCTGGAGGTACTCAGGGATCTTGGAGGGAAAATGATGCACACCCGAGGGGCCTACGAGTCCTGAAAAGGGTACTTCCTTTAAAATAAAGCAGAACACGGGCTTCCCTGGTGGCACAGTCACTGAGAATCTGCCTGCCAAAGCAGGGGACACGGGTTCGAGCCCTGGTCTGAGAGGACCACACATGCCACGGAGAAACTGGGCCCGTGATCCACAACGACTGACTCTGCGCGTCTGGAGCCTGTGCTCCGCAACAAGAGAGGCCGCGATAGTGAGAGGCCCGCGCACCGCGATGAAGAGTGGCCCCATTTGCCGCAACTGGAGAGAGCCCTACCACAAAAACGAACACCCAACATAGCGATCAATCAATCAAAAAATAAATCTTAAAAAAAAATAAAAAATAAAATAAAATAATGCAGAACAGCGACTAAGACCTCATGGAAACAGCTGCATTCCTCCCTTTCGGCGCAGCTACTCAGGGACTTACCTCGAGGCCAGTACTCACGTTGAGTTATCCTTTAGCTCTAGAGCGTGGCAGGATGAGCTGAACCCCGGCCATCGAAGCAGCCGGCTTAGCTAGAGAAAACTCATTTTCGACCCAGAGCCATGCCTACAGTGGCTAGTGGCCTGTCAACAGCAGTCAATTTCAAGTAGCTTCAAGGCAGCATGAATGGAGCTTTCAAAATGGGAAAGCAAGGCTAGTTCCATCAGGCCCCCATTTCCAAGGGCACACGCAGCATATATCCCTCTGCTTTCTAACAAGTCCAAAGAGACACAGGTTACCCAGTGGTTCCTTCCCTGAATCAACACCTCGAAGCAGGGTGTTCTGCAAATAGCGAACTGCCTCAACGAAGGAACGCCCCAGCTAGGCCTCCGGGCCCGTGGCTCTTCGAAAGCCTGCAGTGTTACCCGAGGAACTGGGCTTTAGTTGCAGTCGGAACGCAAGCCAACTTTCTCTTGGAGGCAGGGTGACTTCAGGCAGGGACTCCCAGATGGAATACGAAGCCGAGGGTTTTTCTCAGTGCAGCTCAGACTTGGGCAATGAGCCAGCCTTGCGCGGCACGTTGGACCTGCTAGAACAGTTTTCGTGGACTTGTGGGTGTGCTGGGGAAATCAAGCTGTCCCAAGAAAGAGTGCAGTGTGTTGCCCTACACTCGGCATAGACAGAGTGGCTCCGGAGGGCTATGGGCCTGGATGTGGCTTAGCGGGCCCATGGGCGCTTGTGGGTACTCAGTGTTCTTGCAGGGAATAGGGTGCTAACGCGAGGCTCCTAGATGTCCTGCAAAGCGGACTGACATTAAAATAATGCAGAGCAGGGGCTTCTCTTGCGGAGCAATGGTTGGGAATCCACCTGCCGATGCAGGGGACATGGGTTCGAGCCATGGTTCACCAAGATCTCACATGCTGCGGAGAAACTAAGCCCGTGCACCACAACGACTGAGCCTGCGCTCTAGAGCCCGGCAGCCACAACGACTGAGCCCGCATGCCAGAACTACTGAATTCCATGTGCTTAGAGCCTGTGCTCTACAACAACAGGAGTCACCGCAATGAGGAGCCCACACGCCACAACGAAGTGTAGCCCCCGCTCACTGCAACTAGAGAAAGCTCACATGCAGCAACGACGACCCAACACAGTAAAAAACAAATGATATATTAAATAAATAAATAAATACATAGATAAACAAATAAATAAATAAATAAACTAATGCAGACCAGGGGCTCCGGCCTCCTGAAAACTGCTGCACGCCTCCGCTTCCGCACGGCAATTCAGGGCCTTACCTTAAGGCAAGTGCTCACGCTGAGTGTCCCGTTAGCGCCACAGCATGGTAGGATGCTGACTTTCTCCTCGAGCAGAGTGACTTCAGGTACGAGGCCCTCGAAGAATTCTACGCAGAGTGTTTTCTCATGGCAGCTCAGACGGGGGCCGTGACGAACATTTCCAGGGCACGTCGCACTGGCTAGAAATGTGGTCCTGAGGCTGTTCCAGTGCTCTGGAAATGTAGCTGTCCTTAAGGAACGTGCAGTGTGTTGCCCATCACTCGGCATACACAGAGGGCCTCCGAGGGACCGACCTTTGGGCCTCGATGTTGCTCAGCAGGCCCACAGGAGTCTGGAGGTACTCAGGGTTCTTGGAGGGAAAATGATGCACACCCGAGGGGCCTACGAGTCCTGAAAAGGGTACTTCCTTTAAAATAAAGCAGACCAGGGGCTTCCCTGGTGGCGCAGTGGTTGAGAATATGCCTGCCAATGCAGGGGACACGGGTTCGAGCCCTGGTCTGAGAGGATCACACATGCCGCGGAGAAACTGGGCCCGTGGGCCACAATGACTGAACCTGCGCGTCTGGAGCCTGTGCTCCACAACAAGAGAGGCCGCGATAGTGAGAGGCCCACGCACCGCGATGAAGAGTGGCCCAATTTGCCGCAACTGGAGAGAGCCCTAGCACAGAAACGAAGACCCAACATAGCGATCAATCAATCAAAAAATAAAACTTAAAAAAAAATAAAAAATAAAATAAATAAAATAAAATCAAGCAGAACAGCGACTAAGACCTCATGGAAACAGCTGCATGCCTCCCTTTCTGCGCGGCTACTCAGGGCCGTACCTCGAGGCCAGTACTCACGGTGAGTTTCCCTTTAGCTCTAGAGCGTGGCAGGATGAGCTCCACCATGGCCATCGAAGCAGCCGGCATAGCTAGAGAAAACTCATTTTCTACCCAGAGCCGTGCCTACAGTGGCTAGTGGCCTGTCAACAGCAGTCAATTTCAAGTAGCTTCAAGGCAGCATGAATGGAGCTTTCAAAATGGCAAAGCAAGGCTAGTTCCATCAGGCCCCCATTTCCAAGGGCACACGCAGCATATATCCCGGTGCTTTCTAAGAAGTCCAAAGAGACACAGGTTACCCAGTGGTTCCTTCCCTGAATCAACTCCTCAAAGCAGGGTGTTCTGCAAATAGCAAACTGCCTCAACGAAGGAACGCCCCAGCTAGGCCTCCGGGCCCGTGACTCTTCAAAAGCCTGCAGTGTTACCAGAGGAACTGGGATTTAGTTGCAGGCCGAACGCAAGCCGACTTTCTCTTGGAGGCAGGGAGATTTCAGGCAGAGACTCCCAGATGGAATACGAAGCCGAGGGTTTTTCTCAGTGTAGCTCAGACTTGGGCAATGAGCCAGACTTGCACGGCACGTTGGAGCTGCTAGAACGGTGTTCGTGGACCTGTTCGAGTGCTGGGGAATTCAAGCTGTCCCACGAAGGAGTGCACTGTGTTGCCCTACACTCGGCATACACAGAGTGGCTCCGAAGGGCTATGGGCCTGGATGTGGCTTAGCGGGCCCATGGGGGTCTCGGGGTACTCAGTGTTCTTGCAGGAAATAGGGTGCCCACGCGAGGCTCCTAGATGTCCTGCAAAGCATACTGACATTAAAATAATGCAGAGCAGGGGCTTCCCTTGTGGTGCAATGTTTGGGAATCCACCTGCCGATGAAGCGGACGTGGGTTCGAGCCCTGGTCCACCAAGATCTCACATGCTGCGGAGTACTTAAGCCCGTGAACCACAACGACTGAGCCTGCACTGTAGAGCCCGGGAGCCACAACGACTGAGCCCGCATGCCAGAACTAATGAAGTCCATGTGCCTAGAGCCTGTGCTCCACAACAAGAGGAGTCACCGAAATTAGAAGCCCGCGCACTGCAACGAAGAGTAGCCCCCGCTCGCTGCAACTAGAGAAAGCTCACATGCAGCAACGACGACCCAACACAGTAAAAAAAAAATGATATAATAAATAAATAAATAAATAGATATATAAAAAAATAAATCAATAAATAAACTAATGCAGAGCAGTGGCTACGACCTCCTGAAAACTGCTGCACGCCTCCGCTTCTGCACGGCAATTCAGGGCCTTACCTTGAGGCAAGTGCTCACGCTGAGTGTCCCGTTAGCGCCACAGCATGTTAGGATGCTTTCTCCTCGAACAGAGTGACTTCAGGTACGAGGCCCTCGAAGAATTCTACGCAGAGTGTTTTCTCATGGCAGCTCAGACGGGGGCCGTGACGAACACTTCCAGGGCACGTCGCACTGGCTAGAAATGTGGTCCTGGGGCTGTTCCAGTGCTCTGGAAATGTAGCTGTCCTTAAGGAACGTGCAGTGTGCTGCTCATCACTCGGCATACACAGAGGGCGTCTGAGGGACCGACCTTTGGTCCTCGATGTTGCTCAGCAGCCCCACAGGAGTCTGGAGATACTCAGGGTTCTTGGAGGGAAAATGATGCACACCCGAGGGGCCTACGAGTCCTGAAAAGGGTACTTCCTTTAAAATAAAGCAGAACAGGGGCTTCCCTGGTGGCGCAGTGGTTGAGAATATGCCTGCCAATACAGGGGACACGGGTTCGAGCCCTGGTCTGAGAGAATCACACATACCGCGGAGAAACTGGGCCCGTGGGCCACAATGACTGAACCTACGCGTCTGGAGCCTGTGCTCCGCTACAAGAGAGGCCGCGATAGTGAGAGGCCCGCGCACCGCGACGAAGAGTGGCCCCCGCTCGCTGCAACTAGAGAAAGCTCACATGCAGCAACGAGGACCCAACACAGTAAAAAAAAAAAATGATATATTAAATAAATAAATAAATAGATAGATAGATAAACAAATAAATAAATAAATAAACTAATGCAGAGCAGTGGCTACGGCCTCCTGAAAACTGCTGCACGCCTCCGCTTCTGCATGGCAATTCAGTGCCTTACCTTGAGGCAAGTGCTCACGCTGAGTGTCCCGTTAGCGCCACAGCATGGTAGGATGCTGACTTTCTCCTCGAGCAGAGTGACTTCAGGTACGAGGCCCTCGAAGAATTCTACGCAGAGTGTTTTCTCATGGCAGCTCAGACGGGGGCCGTGACGAACACTTCCAGGGCACGTCGCACTGGCTAGAAATGTGGTCCTAGGGCTGTTCCAGTGCTCTGGAAATGTAGCTCTCCTTAAGGAACAGGCAGTGTGTTGCCCATCACTCGGCATACACAGCGGGCCTCCGAGGGACCGACCTTTGGGCCTCAATGTTGCTCAGCAGGCCCACAGGTGTCTGGAGGTACTCAGGGTTCTTGGAGGGAAAATGATGCACACCAGAGGGGCCTATGAGTCCTGAAAAGGGTACTTTCTTTAAAATAAAGCAGAACAGGGGCTTCCCTGGTGGCGCAGTGGTTGAGAATATGCTTGCCAATGCAGGGGACACAGGTTCGAGCCCTGGTATGAGAGGATCACACATGAAGAGTGGCCCCATTTGCCACAACTGGAGAGAGCCCTAGCACAGAAACGAAGACCCAACATAGCGATCAATCAATCAAAAAATAAATCTTAAAAAAAAATAAAAAATACAAAAATAAAATAAAATCAAGCAGAACAGCGACTAAGACCTAATGGAAACAGCTGCATGCCTCCCTTTCTGTGCGGCTACTCAGGGACTTACCTCGAGGCCAGTACTCACGTTGAGTTTCACTTTAACTCTAGAGCGTGGCAGGATGAGCTCCACCCTGGCCATCGAAGCAGCCGTCATAGCTAGAGAAAACTCATTTTCTACCCAGAGCCATGCCTACAGTGGCTGTTGGCCTGTCAACAGCAATTTCAAGTAGCTTCAAGGCAGCATGAATGGAGCTTTCAAAATGGCAAACAAGGCTAGTTCCATCAGGCCCCCATTTCCAAGGAAACACGCAGCATATATCCCGGTGCTTTCTAAGAAGTCCAAAGAGACACAGGTTACCCTGTGGTTCCTTCCCTGAATCAACTCCTCGAAGCAGGGTGTTCTGCAAATAGCGAACTGCCTCAATGAAGGAGCGCCCCAGCTAGGCCTCCGGGCCCATGGCTCTTCAAAAGCCTGCAGTGTTACCCGAGGAACTGGGCTTTAGTTGCAGTCGGAACGCAAGCCGACTTTCTCTTGGAGGCAGGGTGACTTCAGGCAGGGACTCCCAGATGCAATACGAAGCCGAGGGTTTTTCTCAGTGCAGCTCAGACTTGGGCAATGAGCCAGACTTGCACGGCACGTTGGACATGCTAGAACGGTGTTCGTGGATCTGTTCTAGTGCTGGGGAATTCAAGCTGTCCCAAGAAGGAGTGCAGTGTGTTGCCCTACACTCGGCATACACAGAGTGGCTCCGAAGGGCTATGGGCCTGGATGTGGCTTAGCGGGCCCATGGGGGCCTCGGGGTACTCAGTGTTCTTGCAGGAAATAGGGTGCCCACGCGAGGCTCCTAGATGTCCTGCAAAGCATATTGACATTAAAATAATGCAGAGCAGGGGCTTCCCTTGTGGTGCAATGTTTGGGAATCCACCTGCCGATGAAGCGGACATGGGTTCGAGCCCTGGTCCACCAAGATCTCACATGCTACGGAGTACTTGAGCCCGTGAACCACAACGACTGAGCCTGCGCTCTAGAGCCCGGGAGCCACAACGACTTAGCCCACATGCCAGAACTAATAAAGTCCACGTGCCTAGATCCTGTGCTCCAAAACAAGAGGAGTCACCGCAATTAGAAGCCCGCGCACCGCAACGAAGAGTACCCCCGCTCGCTGCTACTAGAGAAAGCTCACATGCAGCAACGACGACCCAATACAGTAAAAAAAAAAATGATGTAATAAATAAATAAATAAATAGATAGATAGATAAACAAATAAATCAATAAATAAACTAATGCAGAACAGTGGCTACGGCCTCCTGAAAACTGCTGCACGCCTCCGCTTCTGCACGGCAATTCAGGGCCTTACGTTGAGGCAAGTGCTCACGCTGAGTGTCCCGTTAGCGCCACAGCATGGTAGGATGCTGACTTTCTCCTCGAGCAGAGTGACTTCAGGTACGAGGCCCTCCAAGAATTCTACGCAGAGTGTTTTCTCATGGCAGCTCAGACGGGGGCCGTGACGAACACTTCCAGGGCACGTCGCACTGGCTAGAAATGTGGTCCTGAGGCTGTTCCAGTGCTCTGGAAATGTAGCTCTCCTTAAGGAACAGGCAGTGTGTTGCCCATCGCTCGGCATACACAGAGGGCCTCCGAGGAACCCACCTTTGGGCCTCGATGTTGCTCAGCAGGCCCACAGGAGTCTGGAGGTATTCAGGGTTCTTGGAGGGAAAATGATGCACACCCGAGGGGACTACGAGTCCTGAAAAGGGTACTTCCTTTAAAATAAAGCAGAACAGGGGCTTCCCTGGTGGCGCAGTGGTTGAGAATATGCCTGCCAATGCAGGGGACACGGGTTCGAGCCCTAGTCTGAGAGGATCACACATGCCGCGGAGAAACTGGGCCCGTGGGCTACAATGACTGAACCTGCGCGTCTGGAGCCTGTGCTCCGCAACAAGAGAGGCCGCGATAGTGAGAGGCCCGCGCACCACGATGAAGAGTGGCCCCATTTGCCGCAACTGGAGAGAGCCCTAGTACAGAAACGAAGACCCAACATAGCGATCAATCAATCAAAAAATAAAACTTAAAAAAAAATAAAAAATAAAAAAAATAAAATAAAATCAAGCAGAACAGCGACTAAGACCTCATGGAAACAGCTGCATGCCTCCCTTTCTGCGCGGCTACTCAGGGCCGTACCTCGAGGCCAGTACTCACGGTGAGTTTCCCTTTAGCTCTGGAGCGTGGCAGGATGAGCTCCACCCCGGCCATCGAAGCAGCCGGCATAGCTAGAGAAAACTCATTTTCGACCCAGAGCCATGCCTACAGTGGCTAGTGGCCTGTCAACAGCAGTCAATTTCAAGTAGCTTCAAGGCAGCATGAATGGAGCTTTCAAAATGGCAAAGCAAGGCTGGTTCCATCAGGCCCCCATTTCCAAGGGCACATGCAGCATATATCCCGGTGCTTTCTAAGAAGTCCAAAGAGACACAGGTTACCCAGTGGTTCCTTCCCTGAATCAACTCCTCGAAGCAGGGTGTTCTGCAAATAGCGAACTGCCTCAACGAAGGAGCGCCCCAGCTAGGCCTCCGTGCCCGTGGCTCTTCAAAAGCCTGCAGTGTTACCAGAGGAACTGGGATTTAGTTGCAGGCCGAACGCAAGCCGACTTTCTCTTGGAGGCAGGGAGATTTCAGGCAGAGACTCCCAGATGGAATACGAAGCCGAGGGTTTTTCTCAGTGTAGCTCAGACTTGGGCAATGAGCCAGACTTGCACGGCACGTTGGAGCTGCTAGAACGGTGTTCGTGGACCTGTTCGAGTGCTGGGGAATTCAAGCTGTCCCACGAAGGAGTGCACTGTGTTGCCCTACACTCGGCATACACAGAGTGGCTCCGAAAGGCTATGGGCCTGGATGTGGCTTAGCGGACCCATGGGGGTCTCGGGGTACTCAGTGTTCTTGCAGGAAATAGGGTGCCCACGCGAGGCTCCTAGATGTCCTGCAAAGCATACTGACATTAAAATAATGCAGAGCAGGGGCTTCCCTTGTGGTGCAATGTTTGGGAATCCACCTGCCGATGAAGCGGACATGGGTTCGAGCCCTGGTCCACCAAGATCTCACATGCTGCGGAGTACTTAAGCCCGTGAACCACAACGACTGAGCCTGCACTGTAGAGCCCGGGAGCCACAACGACTGAGCCCGCATGCCAGAACTAATGAAGTCCATGTGCCTAGAGCCTGTGCTCCACAACAAGAGGAGTCACCGAAATTAGAAGCCCGCGCACCGCATTGAAGAGTAGCCCCCGCTCGCTGCAACTAGAGAAAGCTCACATGCAGCAACGACGACCCAACACAGTAAAAAAAAAAGATATAATAAATAAATAAATAAATAGATATATAAACAAATAAATCAATAAATAAACTAATGCAGAGCAGTGGCTACGGCCTCCTGAAAACTGCTGCACGCCTCCGCTTCTGCACGGCAATTCAGGGCCTTACCTTGAGGCAAGTGCTCACGCTGAGTGTCCCGTTAGCCCCACAGCATGTTAGGATGCTTTCTCCTCGAACAGAGTGACTTCAGGTACGAGGCCCTCGAAGAATTCTACACAGAGTGTTTTCTCATGGCAGCTCAGACGGGGGCCGTGACGAACACTTCCAGGGCACGTCGCACTGGCTAGAAATGTGGTCCTAGGGCTGTTCCAGTGCTCTGGAAATGTAGCTCTCCTTAAGGAACAAGCAGTGTGTTGCCCATCACTCGGCATACACAGAGGGCCTCCGAGGTACCGACCTTTGGGCCTCGATGTTGCTCAGCAGGCCCACAGGAGTCTGGAGGTACTCAGGGTTCTTGGAGGGAAAATGATGCACACCCGAGGGGCCTACGAGTCCTGAAAAGGGTACTTCCTTTAAAATAAAGCAGAACAGGGGCTTCCCTGGTGGCGCAGTGGTTGAGAATATGCCTGCCAATGCAGGGGACACGGGTTCGAGCCCTGGTCTGAGAGGATCACACATGCCGCGGAGAAACTGGGCCCGTGGGCCACAAGGACTGAACCTGAGCGTCTGGAGCCTGTGCTCCGCAAGAAGAGAGGCCGCGATAGTGAGAGGCCCACGCACCGCGATGAAGAGTGGCCCCATTTGCCGCAACTGGAGAGAGCCCTAGCACAGAAACGAAGACCCAACATAGCGATCAATCAATCAAAAAATAAATCTTAAAAAAAAATAAAAAATAAAAAAAATCAAATCAAATCAAGCAGAACAGCGACTAAGACCTCATGGAAACAGTTGCATGCCTCCCTTTCTGCGCGGCTACTCAGGGCCGTACCTCGAGGCCAGTACTCACGGTGAGTTTCCCTTTAGCTCTAGAGCCTGGCAGGATGAGCTCCACCCCGGCCAAAGAAGCAGCCGGCATAGCTAGAGAAAACTCATTTTCTACCCAGAGCCGTGCCTACAGTGGCTAGTGGCCTGTCAACAGCAGTCAATTTCAAGTAGCTTCAAGGCAGCATGAATGGAGCTTTCAAAATGGCAAAGCAAGGCTAGTTCCATCAGGCCCCCATTTCCAAGGGCACACGCAGCATATATCCCGGTGCTTTCTAAGAAGTCCAAAGAGACACAGGTTACCCAGTGGTTCCTTCCCTGAATCAACTCCTCGAAGCAGGGTGTTCTGCAAATAGCGAACTGCCTCAACGAAGGAACGCCCCAGCTAGGCCTCCCGGCCCGTGGCTCTTCAAAAGCCTGCAGTGTTACCAGAGGAACTGGGCTTTAGTTGCAGGCGGAACGCAAGCCGACTTTCTCTTGGAGGCAGGGAGACTTCAGGCAGGGACTCCCAGATGGAATACGAAGCCGAGGGTTTTTCTCAGTGCAGCTCAGACTTGGGCAATCAGCCAGACTTCCACGGCACGTTGGACCTGCTAGAACGGTGTTCGTGGACCTGTTCGAGTGTTGGGGAATTCAAGCTGTCCCAAGAAAGAGTGCAGTGTGTTGCCCTACACTCGGCATACAGAGAGTGGCTCCGAAGGGCTATGGGCCTGGATGTGGCTTAGCGGGCCCATGGGGGCCTCGGGGTACTCAGTGTTCTTGCAGGAAATAGGGTGCCCACGCGAGGCTCCTATATGTCCTGCAAAGCATACTGACATTAAAATAATGCAGAGCAGGGGCTTCCCTTGTGGTGCAATGTTTGGGAATCCACCTGCCGATGAAGCAGACATGGGTTCGAGCCCTGGTCCACCAATATCTCACATGCTGCGGAGTACTTAAGCCCGTGAACCACAACGACTGAGCCTGCGCTGTAGAGCCCGGGTGCCACAACGACAGAGCCCGCATGCCAGAACTAATGAAGTCCACGGGCCTAGAGCCTGTACTCCACAACAAGAGGAGTCACCGCAAAGAGAAGCCCGCGCACCGCATCGAAGAGTAGCCCCCGCTCGCTGCAACTAGAGAAAGCTCACATGCAGCAACGACGACCCAACACAGTAAAAAAAAAATGATATATTAAATAAATAAATAGATAGATAGATAAACAAATAAATAAATAAATAAACTAATGCAGAGCAGTGGCTACGGCCTCCTGAAAACTGCTGCACGCCTCCGCTTCTGCACGGCAATTCAGGGCCTTACCTTGAGGCAAGTGCTCACGCTGAGTGTCCCGTTAGCGCCACAGCGTGGTAGGATGCTGACTTTCTCCTCGAGCAGAGTGACTTCACGTACGAGGCCCTCGAAGAATTCTACGCACAGTGTTTTCTCATGGCAGCTCAGACGGGGGCCGTGACGAACACTTCCAGGGCACGTCGCACTGGCTAGAAATGTGGTCCTGGGGCTGTTCCAGTGCTCTGGAAATGTAGCTCTCCTTAAGGAACAGGCAGTGTGTTGCCCATCACTCGGCATACACAGAGGGCCTCCGAGGGACCGACCTTTGGGCCTCGATGTTGCTCAGCAGGCCCACAGGAGTCTGGAGGTACTCAGGGTTCTTCGAGGGAAAATGATGCACACCCGAGGGGCCTACGAGTCCTGAAAAGGGTACTTCCTTTAAAATAAAGCAGAACAGGGGCTTCCCTGGTGGCGCAGTGGTTGAGAATATGCCTGCCAATGCAGGGGACACGGGTTCGAGCCCTGGTCTGAGAAGATCACACATGCCGCGGAGAAACTGGGCCCGTGGGCCACAATGACTGAACCTGCGCCTCTGGAGCCTGTGCTCCGCAACAAGAGAGGCCGCGATAGTGAGATGCCCGCGCACCGCGATGAAGAGTTGCCCCTTTTGCCGCAAATGGAGAGAGCCCTAGCACAGAAACGAAGAACCAACATAGCGATCAATCAATCAAAAAATAAATCTTAAAAAAAAATAAAAAATAAAAAAAATAAAATAAAATCAAGCAGAACAGCGACTAAGACCTCATGGAAACAGCTGCATGCCTCCCTTTCTGTGCGGCTACTCAGGGACTTACCTCGTGGCAAGTACTCACGTTGAGTTTCCCTTTAGCTCTAGAGCGTGGCAGGATGAGCTCCACCCCGGCCATCGAAGCACCCGGCTTAGCTAGAGAAAACTCATTTTCTACCCACAGCCATGCCTACAGTGGCTTGTGGCCTGTCAACAGCAGTCAACTTCAAGTAGCTTCAAGGCAGCATGAATGGAGCTTTCAAAATGGGAAAGCAAGGCTAGTTCCATCAGGCCCCCATTTCCAAGGGCACACGCAGCATATATCCCGGTGCTTTCTAAGAAGTCCAAAGAGACACAGGTTACCCAGTGGTTCCTTCCCTGAATCAACTCCTCGAAGCAGGGTGTTCTGCAAATAGCGAACTGCCACAACGAAGGATGGCCCCAGCTAGGCCTCCGGGCCTGTGACTCTTCAAGAGCCTGAAGTGTTACCCGAGGAACTGGGCTTTAGTTGCACTCGGAATGCAAGCCGACTTTCTCTTGGAGGCAGGGTGACTTCAGGCAGGGACTCCCAGATGGAATACGAAGCCGAGGGTTTTTCTCAGTGCAGGTCAGACTTGAGCAATGAGCCAGACTTGCACGGCACGGTGGACCTGCTAGAATGGTGTTCGTGGACCTGTTCGAGTGCTGGGGAAATCAAGCTTTCCCAAGAAGGAGTGCAGTGTGTTGCCCTACACTCGGCATACACAGAGTGGCTCCGAAGGGCTATGGGCCTGGATGTGGCTTAGCGGGCCCATGGGGGCCTGTGGATACTCAGTGTTCTTGCAGGAAATAGGTTGCCCACGCGAGGCTCCTAGATGTCCTGCAAAGCATACTGACATTAATATAATGCAGAGCAAGGGCTTTCCTTGTGGTGCAATGTTTGGGAATCCACCTGCCGATGCAGCGGACATGGGTTTGAGCCCTGGTCCACCAAGATCTCACATGCTGCGGAGCAACTAAGCCCGTGCACCACAACGACTGAGGCTGCGCTCTAGAGCCCAGCAGCAACAACGACTGAGCCCGCATGCCAGAACTAATGAAATCCACGTACCTAGAGCCTGTGCTCCACAACAAGAGGAGTCACCGCAATGAGTAGCCCGCGCACCGCAATGAAGAGTAGCCCCCGCTCGCTGCAACTAGAGAAAGCTCACATGCAGCAACGAGGACCCAACACAGTAAAAAAAAAATGATATATTAAATAAATAAATAAATAGATAGATAGATAAACAAATAAATAAATAAATAAACTACTGCAGAGCAGAGGCTACGGACTCCTGAAACCTGCTGCATGCCTCCACTTCTGCACGGCAATTCAGGGCCTTACCTTTCGGCAAGTGCTCACGCTGAGTGTCCCGTTAGCGCCACAGCATGGTAGGATGCTGACTTTCTCCTCGAGCAGAGTGACTTCAGGTACGAGGCCCTCGAAGAATTCTACGCAGAGTGTTTTCTCATGGCAGCTCCGACGGGGGCCGTGATGAACAATTCCAGGGCACGTCGCACTGGCTAGAAATGTGGTCCTGAGGCTGTTCCAGTGCTCTGGAAATGTAGCTCTCCTTAAGGAAAGTGTAGTGTGTTGCCCATCACTCGGCATACAGAGAGGGCCTCCGAGGGACCGACCTTTGGGCCTCGATGTTGCTCAGCAGGCCCACAGGAGTCTGGAGGTACTCAGGGATCTTGGAGGGAAAATGATGCACACCCGAGGGGCCTACGAGTCCTGAAAAGGGTACTTCCTTTAAAATAAAGCAGAACACGGGTTTCCCTGGTGGCGCAGTCACTGAGAATCTGCCTGCCAATGCAGGGGACACGGGTTCGAGCCCTGGTCTGAGAGGACCACACATGCCACGGAGAAACTGGGCCCGTGATCCACAACGACTGACTCTGCGCGTCTGGAGCCTGTGCTCCGCAACAAGAGAGGCCGCGATAGTGAGAGGCCCGCGCACCGCGATGAAGAGTGGCCCCATTTGCCGCAACTGGAGAGAGCCCTACCACAAAAACGAACACCCAACATAGCGATCAATCAATCAAAAAATAAATCTTAAAAGAAAATAAAAAATAAAATAAAATAAAGCAGAACAGCGACTAAGACCTCATGGAAACAGCTGCATTCCTCCCTTTCGGCGCAGCTACTCAGGGACTTACCTCGAGGCCAGTACTCACGTTGAGTTATCCTTTAGCTCTAGAGCGTGGCAGGATGAGCTGAACCCCGGCCATCGAAGCAGCCGGCTTAGCTAGAGGAAACTCATTTTCGACCCAGAGCCATGCCTACAGTGGCTAGTGGCCTGTCAACAGCAGTCAATTTCAAGTAGCTTCAAGGCAGCATGAATGGAGCTTTCAAAATGGGAAAGCAAGGCTAGTTCCATCAGGCCCCCATTTCCAAGGGCACACGCAGCATATATCCCGGTGCTTTCTAAGAAGTCCAAAGAGACACAGGTTACCCAGTGGTTCCTTCCCTGAATCAACACCTCGAAGCAGGGTGTTCTGCAAATAGCGAACTGCCTCAACGAAGGAGCGCCCCAGCTAGGCCTCCGGGCCCGTGGCTCTTCGAAAGCCTGCAGTGTTACCCGAGGAACTGGGCTTTAGTTGCAGTCGGAACGCAAGCCAACTTTCTCTTGGAGGCAGGGTGACTTCAGGCAGGGACTCCCAGATGGAATACGAAGCCGAGGGTTTTTCTCAGTGCAGCTCAGACTTGGGCAATGAGCCAGCCTTGCGCAGCACGTTGGACCTGCTAGAACGGTTTTCGTGGACTTGTGGGTGTGCTGGGGAAATCAAGCTGTCCCAAGAAAGAGTGCAGTGTGTTGCCCTACACTCGGCATAGACAGAGTGGCTCCGGAGGGCTACAGGCCTGGATGTGGCTTAGCGGGCCCATGGGCGCTTGTGGGTACTCAGTGTTCTTGCAGGGAATAGGGTGCTAACGCGAGGCTCCTAGATGTCCTGCAAAGCGGACTGACATTAAAATAATGCAGAGCAGGGGCTTCTCTTGCGGAGCAATGGTTGGGAATCCACCTGCCGATGCAGGGGACATGGGTTCGAGCCATGGTTCACCAAGATCTCACATGCTGCGGAGAAACTAAGCCCGTGCACCACAACGACTGAGCCTGCGCTCTAGAGCCCGGCAGCCACAACGACTGAGCCCGCATGCCAGAACTACTGAATTCCATGTGCTTAGAGCCTGTGATCTACAACAACAGGAGTCACCGCAATGAGAAGCCCACACGCCACAACGAAGTGTAGCCCCCGCTCGCTGCAACTAGAGAAAGCTCACATGCAGCAACGACGACCCAACACAGTAAAAAATAAATGATATATTAAATAAATAAATAAATAGATAGATAAACAAATAAATAAATAAATAAACTAATGCAGAGCAGGGGCTATGGCCTCCTGAAAACTGCTGCACGCCTCTGCTTCTGCACGGCAATTCAGGGCCTTACCTTAAGGCAAGTGCTCACGCTGAGTGTCCCGTTAGCGCCACAGCATGGTAGGATGCTGACTTTCTCCTCGAGCAGAGTGACTTCAGGTACGAGGCCCTCCAAAAATTCTACGCAGAGTGTTTTCTCATGGCAGCTCAGACGGGGGCCGTGACGAACACTTCCAGGGCACGTCGCACTGGCTAGAAATGTGGTCCTGGGACTCTTCCAGTGCTCTGGAAATGTAGCTCTCCTTAAGGAACAGGCAGTGTGTTGCCCATCACTCGGCATACACAGAGGGCCTCCGAGGGACCGACCTTTGGGCCTCGATGTTGCTCAGCAGGCCCACAGGAGTCTGGAGGTTCTCAGGGTTCTTGGAGGGAAAATGATGCACACCCGAGGGGCCTACGAGTCCTGAAAAGGGTACTTCCTTTAAAATAAAGCAGAACAGGGGCTTCCCTGGTGGCGCAGTGGTTGAGAATATGCCTGCCAATGCAGGGGATACGGGTTCGAGCCCTGGTCTGAGAAGATCACACATGCCGCGGAGAAACTGGGCCCGTGGGCCACAATGACTGAACCTGCGCGTCTGGAGCCTGTGCTCCGCAACAAGAGAGGCCGCGATAGTGAGAGGCCCGCGCACCGCGATGAAGAGTTGCCCCATTTGCCGCAAATGGAGAGAGCCCTAGCACAGAAACGAAGAACCAACATAGCGATCAATCAATCAAAAAATAAATCTTAAAAAAAATAAAAAATAAAAAAAATAAAATCAAATCAAGCAGAGCAGCGACTAAGACCTCATGGAAACAGCTGCATGCCTCCCTTTCTGCACGGCTACTCAGGGACTTACCTCGAGGCAAGTACTCACGTTGAGTTTCCCTTTAGCTCTAGAGCGTGGCAGGATGAGCTCCACCCCGGCCATCGAAGCAGCGGTCATAGCTAGAGAAAACTCATTATCTACCCAGAGCCATGCCTACAGTGGCTAGTGGCCTGTCAACAGCAATCAATTTCAAGTAGCTTCAAGGCAGCATGAATGGAGCTTTCAAAATGGCAAAGCAAGGCTAGTTCCATCAGGCCCCCATTTCCAAGGGTACACGCAGCATATATCCCGGTGCTTTGTAAGAAGTCCAAAGAGACACAGGTTACCCAGTGGTTCCTTCCCTGAATCAACTCCTCGAACCAGGGTGTTCTGCAAATAGCGAACTGCCTCAACGAAGGAACGCCCCAGCTAGGCCTCCGGGCCCGTGGCTCTTCAAAAGCCGGAAGTGTTACCCGAGGAACTGGGCTTTAGTTGCAGTCGGAACGCAAGCCGACTTTCTCTTGGAGGCAGGGTGACTTCAGGCAGGGACTCCCAGATGGAATACGAAGCCGAGGGTTTTTCTCAGTGCAGCTCAGACTTGGGCAATGAGCCAGACTTGCACGGCACTTTGGACCTGCTAGAACAGTGTTCGTGGACCTGTTCGAGTGCTGGGGAATTCAAGCTGTCCCAAGAAGGAGTGCAGTGTGTTGCCCTACACTCGGCATACACAGAGTGGCTCCGAAGGGCTATGGGCCTGGAAGTGGCTAAGCGGGCCCATGGGAGCCTCGGGGTACTCAGTGTTCTTGCAGGAAATAGGGTGCCCACGCGAGGCTCCTAGATGTCCTGCAAAGCATACTGACATTAAAATAATGCAGAGCAGGGGCTTCCCTTGTGGTGCAATGTTTGGGAATCCACCTGCCGATGCAGCGGACATGGGTTCGAGCCTTGGTCCACCAAGATCTCACATGCTGCGGAGTACTTAAGCCCGTGAACCACAACGACTGAGCCTGCACTCTAGAGCCCGGGAGCCACAACGACTGAGCCCGCATGCCAGAACTAATGAAGTTCACGTGCCTAGAGCCTGTGCTCCACAACAAGAGGAGTCACCGCAATGAGAAGCCTGCGCACCGCCACGAAGAGTAGACCCCGCTCGCTGCAACTAGAGAACGCTCACATGCAGCAACGACGACCCAACACAGTAAAAAAAAAATGATATATTAAATAAATAAATAGATAGATAAACAAATAAATAAATAAACTAATGCAGAGCAGTGGCTACGGCCTCCTGAAAACTGCTGCACGCCTCCGCTTCTGCACGGCAATTCAGGGCCTTACCTTGAGGCAAGTGCTCACGCTGAGTGTCCCGTTAGCGCCACAGCATGGTAGGATGCTGACCCTCTCCTCGAGCAGAGTGACTTCAGGTACGAGGCCCTCGAAGAATTCTACGCAGAGTGTTTTCTCATGGCAGCTCAGATGGGGGCCGTGACGAACACTTCCAGGGCACGTCGCACTGGCTAGAAATGTGGTCCTGGGGCTGTTCCAGTGCTCTGGAAATGTAGCTCTCCTTAAGGAACAGGCAGTGTGTTGCCCATCACTCGGCATACACAGCGCGCCTCCGAGGGACCGACCTTTGGGCCTCGATGTTGCTCAGCAGGCCCACAGGAGTCTGGAGGTACTCAGTGTTCTTGGAGGGAAATTGATGCACACCCGAGGGGCCTACGAGTCCTGAAAATGGTACTTCCTTTAAAATAAAGCAGAACAGGGGCTTCCCTGGTGGCGCAGTGGTTGAGAATATGCCTGCCAATGCAGGGGACACGGGTTCGAGCCCTGGTCTGAGAGGATCACACATGCCGCGGAGAAACTGGGCCCGTGGGCCACAATGACTGAACCTGCGCATCTGGAGCCTGTGCTCCACAACAAGACAGGCCGCGATAGTGAGAGGCCCGCGCACTGCGATGAAGAGTGGCGCATTTGCCGCAACTGGAGAGAGCCCTAGCACAGAAACGAGGACCCAACATAGCGATCAATCAATCAAAAAATAAATCTTAAAAAAAAATAAAAAATAAAAAAATAAAATAAAATCAAGCAGAACAGCGACTAAGACCTCATGGAAACAGCTGCATGCCTCCCTTTCTGCGCGGCTACTCAGGGACTTACCTCGAGGCCAGTACTCACGTTGAGTTTCCCTTTAGCTCTAGAGCGTGGCAGGATGAGCTCCACCCCGGCCATCGAAGCAGCCAGCATAGCTAGAGAAAACTCATTTTCGACCCAGAGCCATGCCTACAGTGGCTAGTGGCCTGTCAACAGCAGTCAATTTCAAGTAGCTTCAAGGCAGCATGAATGGAGCTTTCAAAATGGCAAAGCAAGGCTAGTTCCATCAGGCCCCCATTTCCAACGGCACACGCAGCATATATCCCGGTGCTTTCTAAGAAGTCCAAAGAGACACAGGTTACCCAGTGGTTCCTTCCCTGAATCAACTCCTCGAAGCAGGGTGTTCTGCAAAGAGCGAACTACCTCAACGAAGGAACGCCCCAGCTAGGCCTCCGGGCCCGTGGCTCTTCAAAAGCCGGAAGTGTTACCCGAGGAACTGGGCTTTAATTGCAGTCGGAACGCAAGCCGACTTTCTCTTGGAGGCAGGGTGACTTCAGGCAGGGACTCCCAGATGGAATACGAAGCCGAGGGTTTTTCTCAGTGCAGCTCAGACTTGGGCAATGAGCCAGACTTGCACGGCACTTTGGACCTGCTAGAACGGTGTTCGTGGACCTGTTCGAGTGCTGGGGAATTCAAGCTGTCCCAAGAAGGAGTGCAGTGTGTTGCCCTACACTCGGCATACACAGAGTGGCTCCGAAGTGCTATGGGCCTGGATGTGGCTTAGCGGGCCCATGGGGGCCTCGGGGTACTCAGTGTTCTTGCAGGAAATAGGGTGCCCACGCGAGGCTCCTAGATGTCCTGCAAAGCATACTGACATTAAAATAATGCAGAGCAGGGGCTTCACTTGTGGTGCAATATTTGGGAATCCACCTGCCGATGCAGCGGACATGGGTTCGAGCCCTGGTCCACCAAGATCTCACATGTTGCGGACCACTTAAGCCCGTGAACCACAATGACTCAGCCTGCGCTGTAGAGCCCGGGAGCCACAAAGACTTAGCCCGCATGCCAGAACTAATGAAGTCCACGTGCCTAGAGCCTGTGCTCCACAACAAGAGGAGTCACCGCAAAGAGAAGCACGCGCACCGCATCGAAGAGTAGCCCCCGCTCGCTGCAACTACAGAAAGCTCACATGCAGCAACGACGACCCAACACAGTAAAAAAAAAATGATATATTAAATAAATAAATAAATAGATAGATAGATAAACAAATAAATAAATAAATAAACTAATGCAGAGCAGTGGCTACGGCCTCCTGAAAACTGCTGCACGCCTCCGCTTCTGCACGGCAATTCAGGGCCTTACCTTGAGGCAAGTGCTCACGCTGAGTGTCCCGTTAGCGCCACAGCGTGGTAGGATGCTGACTTTCTCCTCGAGCAGAGTGACTTCACGTACGAGGCCCTCGAAGAATTCTATGCAGAGTGTTTTCTCATGGCAGCTCAGACGGGGGCCGTGACAAACACTTCCAGGGCACGTCGCACTGGCTAGAAATGTGGTCCTGGGGCTGTTCCAGTGCTCTGGAAATGTAGCTCTCCTTAAGGAACAGGCAGTGTGTTGCCCATCACTCGGCATACACAGAGGGCCTCCGAGGGACCGACCTTTGGGCCTCGATGTTGCTCAGCAGGCCCACAGGAGTCTGGAGGTACTCAGGGTTCTTGGAGGGAAAATGATGCACACCCGAGGGGCCTACGAGTCCTGAAAAGGGTACTTCCTTTAAAATAAAGCAGAACAGGGGCTTCCCTGGTGGCGCAGTGGTTGAGAATATGCCTGCCAATGCAGGGGACACGGGTTCGAGCCCTGGTCTGAGAAGTTCACACATGCCGCGGAGAAACTGGGCCCGTGGGCCACAATGACTGAACATGCGCGTCTGGAGCCTGTGCTCCGCAACAAGAGAGGCCGCGATAGTGAGAGGCCCGCGCACCGCGATGAAGAGTTGCCCCATTTGCCGCAAATGGAGAGAGCCCTAGCACAGAAACGAAGAACCAACATAGCGATCAATCAATCAAAAAATAAATCTTAAAAAAAAATAAAAAATAAAAAAAATAAAATCAAATCAAGCAGAACAGCGACTAAGACCTCATGGAAACAGCTGCATGCCTCCCTTTCTGCGCGGCTACTCAGGGACTTACCTCGAGGCAAGTACTCACGTTGAGTTTCCCTTTAGCTCTAGAGCGTGGCAGGATGAGCTCCACCCCGGCCATCGAAGCAGCCGGCATAGCTAGAGAAAACTCATTTTCTACCCAGAGCCATGCCTACAGTGGCTAGTGGCCTGTCAACAGCAGTCAATTTCAAGTAGCTTCAAGGCAGCATGAATGGAGCTTTCAAAATGTCAAAGCAAGTCTAGTTCCATCAGGCCCCCATTTCCAAGGGCACACGCAGCATATATCCCGGTGCTTTGTAAGAAGTCCAAAGAGACACAGGTTACCCAGTGGTTCCTTCCCTGAATCAACTCCTCGAAACAGGGTGTTCTGCAAATAGCGAACTGCCTCAAGGAAGGAACGCCCCAGCTAGGCCTCCGTGCCCATGACTCTTCAAAAGCCTGCAGTGTTACCAGAGGAACTAGGCTTTAGTTGCAGGCGGAACGCAACGCGACTTTCTCTTGGAGGCAGGGAGACTTCAGGCAGGGACTCCCAGATGGAATACGAAGCCGAGGGTTTTTCTCAGTGCAGCTCTGACTTGGGCAATGAGCCAGACTTGCACGGCACGTTGGAACTACTAGAACGGTGTTCGTGGACCTGTTCGAGTGCTGGGGAATTCAAGCTGTCCCAAGAAGGAGTGCAGTGTGTTGCCCTACACTCGGCATACACAGAGTGGCTCCGAAGGGCTATGGGCCTGGAAGTGGCTAAGCGGGCCCATGGGAGCCTCGAGGTACTCAGTGTTCTTGCAGGAAATAGGGTGCCCACGCGAGGCTCCTAGATGTCCTGCAAAGCATACTGACATTAAAATAATGCAGAGCAGGGGCTTCCCTTGTGGTGCAATGTTTGGGAATCCACCTGCCGATGCAGCGGACATGGGTTCGAGCCTTGGTCCACCAAGATCTCACATGCTGCGGAGTACTTAAGCCCGTGAACCACAACGACTGAGCCTGCGCTCTAGAGCCCGGGAGCCACAACGACTGAGCCCGCATGCCAGAACTAATGAAGTCCACGTGCCTAGAGCCTGTGCTCCACAACAAGAGGAGTCACCGCAATGAGAAGCCCGCGCACCGCCACGAAGAGTAGACCCCGCTCGCTGCAACTAGAGAAAGCTCACATGCAGCAACGACGACCCAACACAGTAAAAAATAAATGATATATTAAAAAAATAAATAAATAGATAGATAAACAAATAAATAAATAAACTAATGCAGAGCAGTGGCTACGGCCTCCTGAAAACTGCTGCACGCCTCCGCTTCTGCACGGCAATTCAGGGCCTTACCTTGAGGCAAGTGCTCACGCTGAGTGTCCCGTTAGCGCCACAGCATGGTAGGATGCTGACCCTCTCCTCGAGCAGAGTGACTTCAGGTACGAGGCCCTCGAAGAATTCTACGCAGAGTGTTTTCTCATGGCAGCTCAGACGGGGGCCGTGACGAACACTTCCAGGGCACGTCGCACTGGCTAGAAATGTGGTCCTGAGGCTGTTCCAGTGCTCTGGAAATGTAGCTGTCCATAAGGAACGTGCAGTGTGCTGACCATCACTCGGCATACACAGAGGGCGTCTGAGGGACCGACCTTTGGGCCTCGATGTTGCTCAGCAGGCCCACAGGAGTCTGGAGGTACTCAGGGTTCTTGGAGGGAAAATGATGCACACCCGAGGGGCCTACGAGTCCTGAAAAGGGTACTTCCTTTAAAATAAAGCAGAACAGGGGCTTCCCTGGTGGCGCAGTCGTTGAGAATATGCCTGCCAATGCATGGGACACGGGTTCGAGCCCTGGTCTGAGAGGATCACACATGCCGCGGAGAAACTGGGCCCGTGGGCCACAATGACTGAACCTACGCGTCTGGAGCCTGTGCTCCGCTATAAGAGAGGCCGCGATAGTGAGAGGCCCGCGCACCGCGACGAAGAGTGGCCCCCGCTTGCTGCAACTAGAGAAAGCTCACATGCAGCAACGAGGACCCAACACAGTAAAAAAAAAAATGATATATTAAATAAATAAATAAATAGATAGATAGATAAACAAATAAATAAATAAATAAACTAATGCAGAGCAGTGGCTACGGCCTCCTGAAAACTGCTGCACGCCTACGCTTCTGCATGGCAATTCAGTGCCTTACCTTGAGGCAAGTGCTCACGCTGAGTGTCCCGTTAGCGCCACAGCAGGGTAGGATGCTGACTTTCTCCTCGAGCAGAGTGACTTCAGGTACGAGGCCCTCGAAGAATTCTACGCAGAGTGTTTTCTCATGGCAGCTCAGACGGGGGCCGTGACGAACACTTCCAGGGCACGTCGCACTGGCTAGAAATGTGGTCCTGGGGCTGTTCCAGTGCTCTGGAAATGTAGCTCTCCTTAAGGAACAGGCAGTGTGTTGCCCATCACTCGGCATACACAGCGGGCCTCCGTGGGACCGACCTTTGGGCCTCGATGTTGCTCAGCAGGCCCACAGGAGTCTGGAGGTACTCAGGGTTCTTGGAGGGAAATTGATGCACACCCGAGGGGCCTACGAGTCCTGAAAATGGTACTTCCTTTAAAATAAAGCAGAACAGGGGCTTCCCTGGTGGCGCAGTGGTTGAGAATATGCCTGCCAATGCAGGGGACACGGGTTCGAGCCCTGGTCTGAGAGGATCACACATGCCGTGGAGAAACTGGGCCCGTGGGCCACAACGACTGAACCTGCGCGTCTGGAGCCTGTGCTCCACAACAAGAGAGGCCGCGATAGTGAGAGGCCCGCGCACCGGGATGAAGAGGGGCCCCATTTGCCGCAACTGGGTAGAGCCGTAGCACAGAAACGAAGACCCAACATAGCGATCAATCAATCAAAAAATAAACCTAAAAAAAAAATAAAAAATAAAAAAATAAAATAAAATCAAGCAGAACAGCGACTAAGACCTCATGGAAACAGCTGCATGCCTCCCTTTCGGCGCGACTACTCAGGGACTTACCTCGAGGCCACTACTCACGTTGAGTTTCCCTTTAGCTCTAGAGCGTGGCAGGATGAGATCCACCCCAGCCATCGAAGCAGCCACCATAGCTAGAGAAAACTCATTTTCTACCCAGAGCCATGCCTACAGTGGCTCGTGGCCTGTCAACAGCAGTCAATTTCAAGTAGCTTCAAGGCAGCATGAATGGAGCTTTCAAAATGGCAAAGCAAGGCTAGTTCCATCAGGACCCCATTTCCAAGGGCACACGCAGCATATATCCCAGTGCTTTCTAAGAAGTCCAAAGAGACACAGGTTACCCAGTGGTTCCTTCCCTGAATCAACTCCTTGAAGCAGGGTGTTCTGCAAATAGCGAACTGCCTCAACGAAGGAACGCCCCAGCTAGGCTTCCGGGCCCGTGGCTCTTCAAAAGCCGGAAGTGTTACCCGAGGAACTGGACTCTAGTTGCAGTCGGAACGCAAGCCGACTTTCTCTTGGAGGTAGGGAGACTTCAGGCAGGGACTCCCAGATGGAATACGAAGCCGAGGGTTTTTCTCAGTGCAGCTCAGACTTGGGCAATGAGCCAGTCTTGCACGGCACGTTGGACTTGCTAGAACGGTGTTCGTGGACTTGTTCGAGTGCTGGGGAAATCAAGCTGTCCCAAGAAGGAGTGCAGTGTGTTGCCCTACACTCGGCATACACAGAGTGGCTCCGAAGGGCTATGGGCCTGGATGTGGCTTAGTGGGCCCATGGCGGCCTCGGGGTACTCAGTGTTCTTGCAGGAAATAGGGTGCCCACGCGAGGCTCCTAGATGTCCTGCAAAGCATACTGACATTAAAATAATGCAGAGCAGGGGCTTCCCTTGTGGTGCAATGTTTGGGAATCCACCTGCCGATGCAGCGGACATGGGTTCGAGCCCTGGTCCACCAAGATCTCACATGCTGCGGTGTACTTAAGCCCGTGAAGCACAACGACTGAGCATGCGCTCTAGAGCCCGGGAGCCACAACGACTGAGCCCTCATGCCAGAACTAATGAAGTCCACGTGCCTAGAGCCTGTGCTCCACAAAAAGAGGAGTCACCGCAATGAGAAGCCCGCGCACCGCAACGAAGAATAGCCACCGCTCGCTGCAACTAGAGAAAGCTCACATTCAGCAACGACGACCCAACACAGTAAAAAAAAAAATGATATATTAAATAAATAAATAAATAGTTAGAGAGATAAACAAATAAATAAATAAATAAATTAATGTAGAGCAGTGGCTACGGCCTCCTGAAAACTGCTGCACGCCTACGCTTCTGCACTGCAATTCAGGGCCTTACCTTGAGGCAAGTGCTCACGCTGAGTGTCCCATTAGCACCACAGCATGGTAGGATGCTGACTTTCTCCTCGAACAGAGTGACTTCAGGTACGAGGCCCTCAAAGAATTCTACGCAGAGTGTTTTCTCATGGCAGGTCAGACGGGGGACGTGACGACCATTTCCAGGGCACTTCACACTGGCTAGAAATGTGGTCCTGAGGCTGTTCCAGTGCTCTGGAAATGTAGCTCTCCTTAAGGAACGTGCAGTGTGTTGCCCATCACTCGGCATACACAGAGGGCCTCCGAGGGACAGACCTTTGGGCCTCGATGCTGCTCAGCAGGCCCACAGGAGTCTGGAGGTACTCAGGGATCTTGGAGGGAAAATGATGCACACCCGAGGGGCCTATGAGTCCTAAAAAGGGTACTTCCTTTAAAATAAAGCAGAACAGGGGCTTCCCTGGTGGCGCAGTCATTGACAATCCGCCTGCCAATGCAGGGGACACGGGTTCGAGCCCTGGTCTGAGAGGACCACACATGCCACGGAGAAACTGGGCCAGTGAGCCACAACGACTGACCCTGCGCGTCTGGAGCCTGTGCTCTGCAACAAGAGAGGCCGGGATAGTGAGAGGCTCGCGCACCGTGCTGAAGAGTGGCCCCATTTGCCGCAACCGGAGAGAGCCTTAGCACAGAAACGAAGACCCAGCATAGCGATCAATCAATCAAAAAATAAATCTTAAAGAAAAATAAAAAATTAAAAAAAATAAAATAAAATCAAGCAGAACAGCGACTAAGACATGGAAACAGCTGCATGCCTCCCTTTCTGCACGGCTACTCAGGGACTTACCTCGAGGCCAGTACTCACGGTGAGTTTCCCTTTAGCTCTAGAGCGTGGCAGCATGAGCTCCACCCCGGCCATCGAAGCACCCGGCTTAGCTAGAGAAAACTCATTTTCTACCCAGAGCCATGCCTACAGTGGCTTGTGGCCTGTCAACAGCAGTCAATTTCAAGTAGCTTCAAGGCAGCATGAATGGAGCTTTCAAAATGGGAAAGCAAGGCTAGTTCCATCAGGCCCCCATTTCCAAGGGCACACGCAGCATATATCCCGGTGCTTTCTAAGAAGTCCAAAGAGACACAGGTTACCCAGTGGTTCCTTCCCTGAATCAACTCCTCGAAGCAGGGTGTTCTGCAAATAGCAAACTGCCTCAACGAAGGATCGCCCCAGCTAGGCCTCCGGGCCTGTGACTCTTCAAAAGCCTGAAGTGTTACCCGAGGAACTGGGCTTTAGTTGCAGTCGGAACGCAAGCCGACTTTCTCTTGGAGGCAGGGTGACTTCAGGCAGGGACTCCCAGATGGAATACGAAGCCGAGGGTTTTTCTCAGTGCAGGTCAGACTTGAGCAATGAGCCAGACTTGCACGGCACGTTGGACCTGCTAGAATGGTGTTCGTGGACCTGTTCGAGTGCTGGGGAAATCAAGCTTTCCCAAGAAGGAGTGCAGTGTGTTGCCCTACACTCGGCATACACAGAGTGGCTCCGAAGGGCTATGGGCCTGGATGTGGCTTAGCGGGCCCATGGGGGCCTGTGGATACTCAGTGTTCTTGCAGGAAATAGGTTGCCCACGCGAGGCTCCTAGATGTCCTGCAAAGCCTACTGACATTAAAATAATGCAGAGCAAGGGCTTTCCTTGTGGTGCAATGTTTGGGAATCCACCTGCCGATGCAGCGGACATGGGTTTGAGCCCTGGTCCACCAAGATCTCACATGCTGCGGAGCAACTAAGCCCGTGCACCACAACGACTGAGCCTGCGCTCTAGAGCCCGGCAGCCACAACAACTGAGCCCGCATGCCAGAACTAATGAAATCCACGTACCTAGAGCCTGTGCTCCACAACAAGAGGAGTCACCGCAATGAGTAGCCCGCGCACCGCAATGAAGAGTAGCCCCCGCTCGCTGCAACTAGAGAAAGCTCACATGCAGCAACGAGGACCCAACACAGTAAAAAAAAAATGATATATTAAATAAATAAATAAATAAATAGATAGATAAACAAATAAATAAATAAATAAACTACTGCAGAGCAGAGGCTACGGACTCCTGAAACCTGCTGCATGCCTCCACTTCTGCACGGCAATTCAGTGCCTTACCTTTCGGCAAGTGCTCACGCTGAGTGTCCCGTTAGCGCCACAGCATGGTAGGATGCTGACTTTCTCCTCGAGCAGAGTGACTTCAGGTACGAGGCCCTCGAAGAATTCTACGCAGAGTGTTTTCTCATGGCAGCTCAGACGGGGGCCGTGATGAACACTTCCAGGGCACGTCGCACTGGCTAGAAATGTGGTCCTGAGGCTGTTCCAGTGCTCTGGAAATGTAGCTCTCCTTACGGAAAGTGTAGTGTGTTGCCCATCACTCGGCATACAGAGAGGGCCTCCGAGGGACCGACCTTTGGGCCTCGATGTTGCTCAGCAGGCCCACAGGAGTCTGGAGGTACTCAGGGATCTTGGAGGGAAAATGATGCACACCCGAGGGGCCTACGAGTCCTGAAAAGGGTACTTCCTTTAAAATAAAGCAGAACACGGGCTTCCCTGGTGGCACAGTCACTGAGAATCTGCCTGCCAAAGCAGGGGACACGGGTTCGAGCCCTGGTCTGAGAGGACCACACATGCCACGGAGAAACTGGGCCCGTGATCCACAACGACTGACTCTGCGCGTCTGGAGCCTGTGCTCCGCAACAAGAGAGGCCGCGATAGTGAGAGGCCCGCGCACCGCGATGAAGAGTGGCCCCATTTGCCGCAACTGGAGAGAGCCCTACCACAAAAACGAACACCCAACATAGCGATCAATCAATCAAAAAATAAATCTTAAAAAAAAATAAAAAATAAAATAAAATAATGCAGAACAGCGACTAAGACCTCATGGAAACAGCTGCATTCCTCCCTTTCGGCGCAGCTACTCAGGGACTTACCTCGAGGCCAGTACTCACGTTGAGTTATCCTTTAGCTCTAGAGCGTGGCAGGATGAGCTGAACCCCGGCCATCGAAGCAGCCGGCTTAGCTAGAGAAAACTCATTTTCGACCCAGAGCCATGCCTACAGTGGCTAGTGGCCTGTCAACAGCAGTCAATTTCAAGTAGCTTCAAGGCAGCATGAATGGAGCTTTCAAAATGGGAAAGCAAGGCTAGTTCCATCAGGCCCCCATTTCCAAGGGCACACGCAGCATATATCCCTCTGCTTTCTAACAAGTCCAAAGAGACACAGGTTACCCAGTGGTTCCTTCCCTGAATCAACACCTCGAAGCAGGGTGTTCTGCAAATAGCGAACTGCCTCAACGAAGGAACGCCCCAGCTAGGCCTCCGGGCCCGTGGCTCTTCGAAAGCCTGCAGTGTTACCCGAGGAACTGGGCTTTAGTTGCAGTCGGAACGCAAGCCAACTTTCTCTTGGAGGCAGGGTGACTTCAGGCAGGGACTCCCAGATGGAATACGAAGCCGAGGGTTTTTCTCAGTGCAGCTCAGACTTGGGCAATGAGCCAGCCTTGCGCGGCACGTTGGACCTGCTAGAACAGTTTTCGTGGACTTGTGGGTGTGCTGGGGAAATCAAGCTGTCCCAAGAAAGAGTGCAGTGTGTTGCCCTACACTCGGCATAGACAGAGTGGCTCCGGAGGGCTACGGGCCTGGATGTGGCTTAGCGGGCCCATGGGCGCTTGTGGGTACTCAGTGTTCTTGCAGGGAATAGGGTGCTAACGCGAGGCTCCTAGATGTCCTGCAAAGCGGACTGACATTAAAATAATGCAGAGCAGGGGCTTCTCTTGCGGAGCAATGGTTGGGAATCCACCTGCCGATGCAGGGGACATGGGTTCGAGCCATGGTTCACCAAGATCTCACATGCTGCGGAGAAACTAAGCCCGTGCACCACAACGACTGAGCCTGCGCTCTAGAGCCCGGCAGCCACAACGACTGAGCCCGCATGCCAGAACTACTGAATTCCATGTGCTTAGAGCCTGTGCTCCACAACAACAGGAGTCACCACAATGAGGAGCCCACACGCCACAACGAAGTGTAGCCCCCGCTCACTGCAACTAGAGAAAGCTCACATGCAGCAACGACGACCCAACACAGTAAAAAACAAATGATATATTAAATAAATAAATAAATACATAGATAAACAAATAAATAAATAAATAAACTAATGCAGACCAGGGGCTCCGGCCTCCTGAAAACTGCTGCACGCCTCCGCTTCCGCACGGCAATTCAGGGCCTTACCTTAAGGCAAGTGCTCACGCTGAGTGTCCCGTTAGCGCCACAGCATGGTAGGATGCTGACTTTCTCCTCGAGCAGAGTGACTTCAGGTACGAGGCCCTCGAAGAATTCTACGCAGAGTGTTTTCTCATGGCAGCTCAGACGGGGGCCGTGACGAACATTTCCAGGGCACGTCGCACTGGCTACAAATGTGGTCCTGAGGCTGTTCCAGTGCTCTGGAAATGTAGCTGTCCTTAAGGAACGTGCAGTGTGTTGCCCATCACTCGGCATACACAGAGGGCCTCCGAGGGACAGACCTTTGGGCCTCGATGCTGCTCAGCAGGCCCACAGGAGTCTGGAGGTACTCAGGGAACTTGGAGGGAAAATGATGCACACCCGAGGGGCCTATGAGTCCTAAAAAGGGTACTTCTTTAAAATAAAGCAGAACAGGGGCTTCCCTGGTGGCGCAGTCATTGACAATCCACCTGCCAATGCAGGGGACACGGGTTCGAGCCCTGGTCTGAGAGGACCACACATGCCACGGAGAAACTGGGCCAGTGAGCCACAACGACTGACCCTGCGCGTCTGGAGCCTGTGCTCTGCAACAAGAGAGGCCGGGATAGTGAGAGGCTCGCGCACCGCGCTGAAGAGTGGCCCCATTTCCCGCAACCGGAGAGAGCCTTAGCACAGAAACGAAGACCCAGCATAGCGATCAATCAATCAAAAAATAAATCTTAAAGAAAAATAAAAAATTAAAAAAAATAAAATAAAATCAAGCAGAACAGCGACTAAGACATGGAAACAGCTGCATGCCTCCCTTTCTGCACGGCTACTCAGGGACTTACCTCGAGGCCAGTACTCACGGTGAGTTTCCCTTTAGCTCTAGAGCGTGGCAGCATGAGCTCCACCCCTGCCATCGAAGCACCCGGCTTAGCTAGAGAAAACTCATTTTCTACCCAGAGCCATGCCTACAGTGGCTTGTGGCCTGTCAACAGCAGTCAATTTCAAGTAGCTTCAAGGCAGAATGAATGGAGATTTCAAAATGGGAAAGCAAGGCTAGTTCCATCAGGCCCCCATTTCCAAGGGCACACGCAGCATATATCCCGGTGCTTTCTAAGAAGTCCAAAGAGACACAGGTTACCCAGTGGTTCCTTCCCTGAATCAACTCCTCGAAGCAGGGTGTTCTGCAAATAGCGAACTGCCTCAACGAAGGATCGCCCCAGCTAGGCCTCCGGGCCTGTGACTCTTCAAAAGCCTGAAGTGTTACCCGAGGAACTGGGCTTTAGTTGCAGTCAGAACGCAAGCCGACTTTCTCTTGGAGGCAGGGTGACTTCAGGCAGGGACTCCCAGATGGAATACGAAGCCGAGGGTTTTTCTCAGTGCAGGTCAGACTTGAGCAATGAGCCAGACTTGCACGGCACGTTGGACCTGCTAGAATGGTGTTCGTGGACCTGTTCGAGTGCTGGGGAAATCAAGCTTTCCCAAGAAGGAGTGCAGTGTGTTGCCCTACACTCGGCATACACAGAGTGGCTCCGAAGGGCTATGGGCCTGGATGTGGCTTAGCGGGTCCATGGGGGCCTGTGGATACTCAGTGTTCTTGCAGGAAATAGGTTGCCCACGCGAGGCTCCTAGATGTCCTGCAAAGCCTACTGACATTAAAATAATGCAGAGCAAGGGCTTTCCTTGTGGTGCAATGTTTGGGAATCCACCTGCCGATGCAGCGGACATGGGTTTGAGCCCTGGTCCACCAAGATCTCACATGCTGCGGAGCAACTAAGCCCGTGCACCACAACGACTGAGCCTGCGCTCTAGAGCCCGGCAGCCACAACAACTGAGCCCGCATGCCAGAACTAATGAAATCCACGTACCTAGAGCCTGTGCTCCACAACAAGAGGAGTCACCGCAATGAGTAGCCCGTGCACCGCAATGAAGAGTAGCCCCCGCTCGCTGCAACTAGAGAAAGCTCACATGCAGCAACGAGGACCCAACACAGTAAAAAAAAAATGATATATTAAATAAATAAATAAATAAATAGATAGATAAACAAATAAATAAATAAATAAACTACTGCAGAGCAGAGGCTACGGACTCCTGAAACCTGCTGCATGCCTCCACTTCTGCACGGCAATTCAGTGCCTTAACTTTCGGCAAGTGCTCACGCTGAGTGTCCCGTTAGCGCCACAGCATGGTAGGATGCTGACTTTCTCCTCGAGCAGAGTGACTTCAGGTACGAGGCCCTCGAAGAATTCTACGCAGAGTGTTTTCTCATGGCAGCTCAGACGGGGGCCGTGATGAACACTTCCAGGGCACGTCGCACTGGCTAGAAATGTGGTCCTGAGGCTGTTCCAGTGCTCTGGAAATGTAGCTCTCCTTAAGGAAAGTGTAGTGTGTTGCCCATCACTCGGCATACAGAGAGGGCCTCCGAGGGACCGACCTTTGGGCCTCGATGTTGCTCAGCAGGCCCACAGGAGTCTGGAGGTACTCAGGGATCTTGGAGGGAAAATGATGCACACCCGAGGGGCCTACGAGTCCTGAAAAGGGTACTTCCTTTAAAATAAAGCAGAACACGGGCTTCCCTGGTGGCACAGTCACTGAGAATCTGCCTGCCAAAGCAGGGGACACGGGTTCGAGCCCTGGTCTGAGAGGACCACACATGCCACGGAGAAACTGGGCCCGTGATCCACAACGACTGACTCTGCGCGTCTGGAGCCTGTGCTCCGCAACAAGAGAGGCCGCGATAGTGAGAGGCCCGCGCACCGCGATGAAGAGTGGCCCCATTTGCCGCAACTGGAGAGAGCCCTACCACAAAAACGAACACCCAACATAGCGATCAATCAATCAAAAAATAAATCTTAAAAAAAAATAAAAAATAAAATAAAATAAAGCAGAACAGCGAGTAAGACCTCATGGAAACAGCTGCATTCCTCCCTTTCGGCGCAGCTACTCAGGGACTTACCTCGAGGCCAGTACTCACGTTGAGTTATCCTTTAGCTCTAGAGCGTGGCAGGATGAGCTGAACCCCGGCCATCGAAGCAGCCGGCTTAGCTAGAGGAAACTCATTTTCGACCCAGAGCCATGCCTACAGTGGCTAGTGGCCTGTCAACAGCAGTCAATTTCAAGTAGCTTCAAGGCAGCATGAATGGAGCTTTCAAAATTGGAAAGCAAGGCTAGTTCCATCAGGCCCCCATTTCCAAGGGCACACGCAGCATATATCCCTCTGCTTTCTAACAAGTCCAAAGAGACACAGGTTACCCAGTGGTTCCTTCCCTGAATCAACACCTCGAAGCAGGGTGTTCTGCAAATACCGAACTGCCTCAACGAAGGAACGCCCCAGCTAGGCCTCCGGGCCCGTGGCTCTTCGAAAGCCTGCAGTGTTACCCGAGGAACTGGGCTTTAGTTGCAGTCGGAACGCAAGCCAACTTTCTCTTGGAGGCAGGGTGACTTCAGGCAGGGACTCCCAGATGGAATACGAAGCCGAGGGTTTTTCTCAGTGCAGCTCAGACTTGGGCAATGAGCCAGCCTTGCGCGGCACGTTGGACCTGCTAGAACGGTTTTCGTGGACTTGTGGGTGTGCTGGGGAAATCAAGCTGTCCCAAGAAAGAGTGCAGTGTGTTGCCCTACACTCGGCATAGACAGAGTGGCTCTGGAGGGCTACGGGCCTGGATGTGGCTTAGCGGGCCCATGGGCGCTTGTGGGTACTCAGTGTTCTTGCAGGGAATAGGGTGCTAACGCGAGGCTCCTAGATGTCCTGCAAAGCGGACTGACATTAAAATAATGCAGAGCAGGGGCTTCTCTTGCGGAGCAATGGTTGGGAATCCACCTGCCGATGCAGGGGACATGGGTTCGAGCCATGGTTCACCAAGATCTCACATGCTGCGGAGAAACTAAGCCCGTGCACCACAACGACTGAGCCTGCGCTCTAGAGCCCGGCAGCCACAACGACTGAGCCCGCATGCCAGAACTAATGAAGTCCACGTGCCTAGAGCCTGTGCTCCACAACAAGAGGAGTCACCGCAATGAGAAGCCCACACGCCACAACGAAGTGTAGCCCCCGCTCGCTGCAACTAGAGAAAGCTCACATGCAGCAACGACGACCCAACACAGTAAAAAACAAATGATATATTAAATAAATAAATAAATACATAGATAAACAAATAAATAAATAAATAAACTAATGCAGAGCACGGGCTCCGGCCTCCTGAAAACTGCTGCACGCCTCCGCTTCTGCACGGCAATTCAGGGCCTTACCTTGAGGCAAGTGCTCACGCTGAGTGTCCCGTTAGCGCCACAGCATGGTAGGATGCTGACTTTCTCCTCGAGCAGAGTGACTTCAGGTACGAGGCCCTCGAAGAATTCTACGCAGAGTGTTTTCTCATGGCAGCTCAGACGGGGGCCGTGACGAACATTTCCAGGGCACGTCGCACTGGCTAGAAATGTGGTCCTGAGGCTGTTCCAGTGCTCTGGAAATGTAGCTGTCCTTAAGGAACGTGCAGTGTGTTGCCCATCACTTGGCATACACAGAGGGCCTCCGAGGGACCGACCTTTGGGCCTCGATGTTGCTCAGCAGGCCCACAGGAGTCTGGAGGTACTCAGGGTTCTTGGAGGGAAAATGATGCACACCCGAGGGGCCTACGAGTCCTGAAAAGGGTACTTCCTTTAAAATAAAGCAGAACAGGGGCTTCCCTGGTGGCGCAGTGGTTGAGAATCTGCCTGCCAATGCAGGGGACACGGGTTTGAGCCCTGGTCTGAGAGGATCACACATGCCGCAGAGAAACTGGGCCCGTGGGCCACAATGACTGAACCTGCGCGTCTGGAGCCTGTGCTCCCCAACAAGAGAGGCCGCGATAGTGAGAGGCCCACGCACCGCGATGAAGAGTGGCCCCATTTGCGGCAACTGGAGAGAGCCCTAGCACAGAAACAAAGACCCAACATAGCGATCAATCAATCAAAAAATAAATCTTAAAAAAAAATAAAAAATAAAAATAATAAAATAAAATCAAGCAGAACAGCGACTAAGACCTCATGGAAACAGCTGCATGCCTCCCTTTCTGCGCGGCTACTCAGGGACTTACCTCGAGGCAAGTACTCACGTTGAGTTTCCCTTTAGCTCTAGAGCGTGGCAGGATGAGCTCCACCCCGGCCATCGAAGCAGCGGGCATAGCTAGAGAAAACTCATTTTCTACCCAGAGCCATGCCTACAGTGGCTAGTGGCCTGTCAACAGCAGTCAATTTCAAGTAGCTTCAAGGCAGCATGAATGGAGCTTTCAAAATGTCAAAGCAAGTCTAGTTCCATCAGGCCCCCATTTCCAAGGGCACACGCAGCATATATCCCGGTGCTTTGTAAGAAGTCCAAAGAGACACAGGTTACCCAGTGGTTCCTTCCCTGAATCAACTCCTCGAAACAGGGTGTTCTGCAAATAGCGAACTGCCTCAAGGAAGGAACGCCCCAGCTAGGCCTCCGTGCCCATGACTCTTCAAAAGCCTGCAGTGTTACCAGAGGAACTAGGCTTTAGTTGCAGGCGGAACGCAACGCGACTTTCTCTTGGAGGCAGGGAGACTTCAGGCAGGGACTCCCAGATGGAATACGAAGCCGAGGGTTTTTCTCAGTGCAGCTCTGACTTGGGCAATGAGCCAGACTTGCACCGCACGTTGGAACTACTAGAACGGTGTTCGTGGACCTGTTCGAGTGCTGGGGAATTCAAGCTGTCCCAAGAAGGAGTGCAGTGTGTTGCCCTACACTCGGCATACACAGAGTGGCTCCGAAGGGCTATGGGCCTGGAAGTGGCTAAGCGGGCCCATGGGAGCCTCGGGGTACTCAGTGTTCTTGCAGGAAATAGGGTGCCCACGCGAGGCTCCTAGATGTCCTGCAAAGCATACTGACATTAAAATAATGCAGAGCAGGGGCTTCCCTTGTGGTGCAATGTTTGGGAATCCACCTGCCGATGCAGCGGACATGGGTTCGAGCCCTGGTCGACCAAGATCTCACATGCTGCGGAGTACTTAAGCCCGTGAACCACAACGACTGAGCCTGCGCTCTAGAGCCCGGGAGCCACAACGACTGAGCCCGCATGACAGAACTAATGAAGTCCTCGTGCCTAGAGCCTGTGCTCCACAACAAGAGGAGTCACCGCAATGAGAAGCCCGCGCACCGCCACGAAGAGTAGACCCCGCTCGCTGCAACTAGAGAAAGCTCACATGCAGCAACGACGACCCAACACAGTAAAAAATAAATGATATATTAAATAAATAAATAAATAGATAGATAAACAAATAAATAAATAAACTAATGCAGAGCAGTGGCTACGGCCTCCTGAAAACTGCTGCACGCCTCCGCTTCTGCACGGCAATTCAGGGCCTTACCTTGAGGCAAGTGCTCACGCTGAGTGTCCCGTTAGCGCCACAGCATGGTAGGATGCTGACCCTCTCCTCGAGCAGAGTGACTTCAGGTACGAGGCCCTCGAAGAATTCTACGCAGATTGTTTTCTCATGGCAGCTCAGACGGGGGCCGTGACGAACACTTCCAGGGCACGTCGCACTGGCTAGAAATGTGGTCCTGAGGCTGTTCCAGTGCTCTGGAAATGTACCTGTCCTTAAGGAACGTGCAGTGTGCTGCCCATCACTCGGCATACACAGAGGGCGTCTGAGGGACCGACCTTTGGGCCTCGATGTTGCTCAGCAGGCCCACAGGAGTCTGGAGGTACTCAGGGTTCTTGGAGGGAAAATGATGCACACCCGAGGGGCCTACGAGTCCTGAAAAGGGTACTTCCTTTAAAATAAAGCAGAACAGGGGCTTCCCTGGTGGCGCAGTGGTTGAGAATATGCCTGCCAATGCAGGGGACACGGGTTCGAGCCCTGGTCTGAGAGGATCACACATGCCGTGGAGAAACTGGGCCCGTGGGCCACAATGACTGAACCTACGCGTCTGGAGCCTGTGCTCCGCTACAAGAGAGGCCGCGATAGTGAGAGGCCCGCGCACCGCGACGAAGAGTGGCCCCCGCTCGCTGCAACTAGAGAAAGCTCACATGCAGCAACGAGGACCCAACACAGTAAAAAAAAAAAATGATATATTAAATAAATAAATAAATAGATAGATAGATAAACAAATAAATAAATAAATAAACTAATGCAGAGCAGTGGCTACGGCCTCCTGAAAACTGCTGCACGCCTACGCTTCTGCATGGCAATTCAGTGCCTTACCTTGAGGCAAGTGCTCACGCTGAGTGTCCCGTTAGCGCCACAGCAGCGTACGATGCTGACTTTCTCCTCGAGCAGAGTGACTTCAGGTACGAGGCCCTCGAAGAATTCTACGCAGAGTGTTTTCTCATGGCAGCTCAGACGGGGGCCGTGACGAACACTTCCAGGGCACGTCGCACTGGCTAGAAATGTGGTCCTGGGGCTGTTCCAGTGCTCTGGAAATGTAGCTCTCCTTAAGGAACAGGCAGTGTGTTGCCCATCACTTGGCATACACAGAGGGCCTCCGAGGGACCGACCTTTGGGCCTCGATGTTGCTCAGCAGGCCCACAGGAGTCTGGAGGTACTCAGGGTTCTTGGAGGGAAAATGATGCACACCCGAGGGGCCTACGAGTCCTGAAAAGGGTACTTCCTTTAAAATAAAGCAGAACAGGGGCTTCCCTGGTGGCGCAGTGGTTGAGAATCTGCCTGCCAATGCAGGGGACACGGGTTTGAGCCCTGGTCTGAGAGGATCACACATGCCGTGGAGAAACTGGGCCCGTGGGCCACAATGACTGAACCTGCGCGTCTGGAGCCTGTGCTCCCCAAGAAGAGACGCCGCGATAGTGAGAGGCCCACGCACCGCGATGAAGAGTGGCCCCATTTGCGGCAACTGGAGAGAGCCCTAGCACAGAAACAAAGACCCAACATAGCGATCAATCAATCAAAAAATAAATCTTAAAAAAAAAATAAAAAATAATATAAATAAAATAAAATCAAGCAGAACAGCGACTAAGACCTCATGGAAACAGCTGCATGCCTCCCTTTCTGCGCGGCTACTCAGGGACGTACCTCGAGGCCAGTACTCACGTTGAGTTTCCCTTTAGCTCTAGAGCGTGGCAGGATGAGCTCCACTCCGGCCATCGAAGCAGCCGGCATAGCTAGAAAAATCTCATTTTCTTCCCAGAGCCATGCCTACAGTGGCTAGTGGCCCGTCAACAGCAGTTAATTTCAAATAGCTTCAAGGCAGCATGAATGGAGCTTTCAAAATGGCAAAGCAAGGCTATTTCCATCAGGACCCCAATTCCAAGGGCACACGCAGCATATATCCCGGTGCTTTCTAAGAAGTCCAAAGAGACACAGGTTACCCAGTGGTTCCTTCCCTGAATCAACTCCTCAAAGCAGGGTGTTCTGCAAATAGCAAACTGCCTCAACGAAGGAACGCCCCAGCTAGGCCTCCGGGCCCGTGACTCTTCAAAAGCCGGAAGTGTTACCCGAGGAACTGGGCTTTAGTTGCAGTCGGAACGCAAGCCGACTTTCTCTTGGAGGCAGGTTGACTTCAGGCAGGGACTCCCAGATGGAATACGAAGCCGAGGGTTTTTCTCAGTGCAGCTCTGACTTGGGCAATGAGCCAAAATTGCACGGCACGTTGAAACTACTATAACGGTGTTCGTGGACCTGTTCGAGTGCTGGGGAATTCAAGCTGTCCCAAGAAGGAGTGCAGTGTGTTGCCCTACACTCGGCATACACAGAGTGGCTCCGAAGGGCTATGGGCCTGGAAGTGGCTAAGCGGGCCCATGGGAGCCTCGGGGTACTCAGTGTTCTTGCAGGAAATAGGGTGCCCACGCGAGGCTCCTAGATGTCCTGCAAAGCATACTGACATTAAAATAATGCAGAGCAGGGGCTTCCCTTGTGGTGCAATGTTTGGGAATCCACCTGCCGATGCAGGGGACATGGGTTCGAGCCCTGGTCGACCAAGATCTCACATGCTGCGGAGTACTTAAGCCCGTGAACCACAATGATTGAGCCTGCGCTGTAGAGCCCGGGTGCCACAACGACAGAGCCCGCATGCCAGAACTAATGAAGTCCACGGGCCTAGAGCCTGTGCTCCACAACAAGAGGAGTCACCGCAAAGAGAAGCCCGCGCACCGCATCGAAGAGTAGCCCCCGCTCGCTGCAACTAGAGAAAGCTCACATGCAGCAACGACGACCCAACACAGTAAAAAAAAAATGATATATTAAATAAATAAATAAATAGATAGATAGATAAACAAATAAATAAATAAATAAACTAATGCAGAGCAGTGGCTACGGCCTCCTGAAAACTGCTGCACGCCTCCGCTTCTGCACGGCAATTCAGGGCCTTACCTTGAGGCAAGTGCTCACGCTGAGTGTCCCGTTAGCGCCACAGCGTGGTAGGATGCTGACTTTCTCCTCGAGCAGAGTGACTTCACGTACGAGGCCCTCGAAGAATTCTACGCAGAGTGTTTTCTCATGGCAGCTCAGACGGGGGCCGTGACGAACACTTCCAGGGCACGTCGCACTGGCTAGAAATGTGGTCCTGGGGCTGTTCCAGTGCTCTGGAAATGTAGCTCTCCTTAAGGAACAGGCAGTGTGTTGCCCATCACTCGGCATACACAGAGGGCCTCCGAGGGACCGACCTTTGGGCCTCGATGTTGCTCAGCAGGCCCACAGGAGTCTGGAGGTACTCAGGGTTCTTGGAGGGAAAATGATGCACACCCGAGGGGCCTACGAGTCCTGAAAAGGGTACTTCCTTTAAAATAAAGCAGAACAGGGGCTTCCCTGGTGGCGCAGTGGTTGAGAATATGCCTGCCAATGCAGGGGACACGGGTTCGAACCCTGGTCTGAGAAGATCACACATGCCGCGGAGAAACTGGGCCCGTGGGCCACAATGACTGAACCTGCGCGTCTGGAGCCTGTGCTCCGCAACAAGAGAGGCCGCGATAGTGAGAGGCCCGCGCACCGCGATGAAGAGTTGCCCTATTTGCCGCAAATGGAGAGAGCCCTAGCACAGAAACGAAGAACCAACATAGCGATCAATCAATCAAAAAATAAATCTTAAAAAAAAATAAAAAATAAAAAAAATAAAATAAAATCAAGCAGAACAGCGACTAAGACCTCATGGAAACAGCTGCATGCCTCCCTTTCTGCGCGGTTACTCAGGGACTTACCTCGAGGCAAGTACTCACGTTGAGTTTCCCTTTAGCTCTAGAGCGTGGCAGGATGAGCTCTACCCCGGCCATCGAAGCAGCGGGCATAGCTAGAGAAAACTCATTTTCTACCCAGAGCCATGCCTACAGTGGCTAGTGGCCTGTCAACAGCAGTCAATTTCAAGTAGCTTCAAGGCAGCATGAATGGAGCTTTCAAAATGTCAAAGCAAGTCTAGTTCCATCAGGCCCCCATTTCCAAGGGCACACGCAGCATATATCCCGGTGCTTTGTAAGAAGTCCAAAGAGACACAGGTTACCCAGTGGTTCCTTCCCTGAATCAACTCCTCGAAACAGGGTGTTCTGCAAATAGCGAACTGCCTCAAGGAAGGAACGCCCCAGCTAGGCCTCCGTGCCCATGACTCTTCAAAAGCCTGCAGTGTTACCAGAGGAACTAGGCTTTAGTTGCAGGCGGAACGCAACGCGACTTTCTCTTGGAGGCAGGGAGACTTCAGGCAGGGACTCCCAGATGGAATACGAAGCCGAGGGTTTTTCTCAGTGCAGCTCTGACTTGGGCAATGAGCCAGACTTGCACCGCACGTTGGAACTACTAGAACGGTGTTCGTGGACCTGTTCGAGTGCTGGGGAATTCAAGCTGTCCCAAGAAGGAGTGCAGTGTGTTGCCCTACACTCGGCATACACAGAGTGGCTCCGAAGGGCTATGGGCCTGGAAGTGGCTAAGCGGGCCCATGGGAGCCTCGGGGTACTCAGTGTTCTTGCAGGAAATAGGGTGCCCACGCGAGGCTCCTAGATGTCCTGCAAAGCATACTGACATTAAAATAATGCAGAGCAGGGGCTTCCCTTGTGGTGCAATGTTTGGGAATCCACCTGCCGATGCAGCGGACATGGGTTCGAGCCCTGGTCGACCAAGATCTCACATGCTGCGGAGTACTTAAGCCCGTGAACCACAACGACTGAGCCTGCGCTCTAGAGCCCGGGAGCCACAACGACTGAGCCCGCATGACAGAACTAATGAAGTCCTCGTGCCTAGAGCCTGTGCTCCACAACAAGAGGAGTCACCGCAATGAGAAGCCCGCGCACCGCCACGAAGAGTACACCCCGCTCGCTGCAACTAGAGAAAGCTCACATGCAGCAACGACGACCCAACACAGTAAAAAATAAATGATATATTAAATAAATAAATAAATAGATAGATAAACAAATAAATAAATAAACTAATGCAGAGCAGTGGCTACGGCCTCCTGAAAACTGCTGCACGCCTCCGCTTCTGCACGGCAATTCAGGGCCTTACCTTGAGGCAAGTGCTCACGCTGAGTGTCCCGTTAGCGCCACAGCATGGTAGGATGCTGACCCTCTCCTCGAGCAGAGTGACTTCAGGTACGAGGCCCTCGAAGAATTCTACGCAGAGTGTTTTCTCATGGCAGCTCAGACGGGGGCCGTGACGAACACTTCCAGGGCACGTCGCACTGGCTAGAAATGTGGTCCTGAGGCTGTTCCAGTGCTCTGGAAATGTACCTGTCCTTAAGGAACGTGCAGTGTGCTGCCCATCACTCGGCATACACAGAGGGCGTCTGAGGGACCGACCTTTGGGCCTCGATGTTGCTCAGCAGGCCCACAGGAGTCTGGAGGTACTCAGGGTTCTTGGAGGGAAAATGATGCACACCCGAGGGGCCTACGAGTCCTGAAAAGGGTACTTCCTTTAAAATAAAGCAGAACAGGGGCTTCCCTGGTGGCGCAGTGGTTGAGAATATGCCTGCCAATGCAGGGGACACGGGTTCGAGCCCTGGTCTGAGAGGATCACACATGCCGCGGAGAAACTGGGCCCGTGGGCCACAATGACTGAACCTACGCGTCTGGAGCCTGTGCTCCGCTACAAGAGAGGCCGCGATAGTGAGAGGCCCGCGCACCGCGACAAAGAGTGGCCCCCGCTCGCTGCAACTAGAGAAAGCTCACATGCAGCAACGAGGACCCAACACAGTAAAAAAAAAAAATGATATATTAAATAAATAAATAAATAGATAGATAGATAAACAAATAAATAAATAAATAAACTAATGCAGAGCAGTGGCTACGGCCTCCTGAAAACTGCTGCACGCCTACGCTTCTGCATGGCAATTCAGTGCCTTACCTTGAGGCAAGTGCTCACGCTGAGTGTCCCGTTAGCGCCACAGCAGCGTACGATGCTGACTTTCTCCTCGAGCAGAGTGACTTCAGTTACGAGGCCCTCGAAGAATTCTACGCAGAGTGTTTTCTCATGGCAGCTCAGACGGGGGCCGTGACGAACATTTCCAGGGCACGTCGCACTGGCTAGAAATGTGGTCCTGGGGCTGTTCCAGTGCTCTGGAAATGTAGCTCTCCTTAAGGAACAGGCAGTGTGTTGCCCATCACTCGGCATACACAGCGGGCCTCCGTGGGACCGACCTTTGGGCCTCGATGTTGCTCAGCAGGCCCACAGGAGTCTGGAGGTACTCAGGGTTCTTGGAGGGAAAATGATGCACACCCGAGGGGCCTACGAGTCCTGAAAATGGTACTTCCTTTAAAATAAAGCAGAACAGGGGCTTCCCTGGTGGCGCAGTGGTTGAGAATATGCCTGCCAATGCAGGGGACACGGGTTCGAGCCCTGGTCTGAGAGGATCACACATGCCGTGGAGAAACTGGGCCCGTGGGCCACAACGACTGAACCTGCGCGTCTGGAGCCTGTGCTCCACAACAAGAGAGGCCGTGATAGTGAGAGGCTCGCGCACCGCGCTGAAGAGTGGCCCCATTTGCCGCAACCGGAGAGAGCCTTAGCACAGAAACGAAGACCCAGCATAGCGATCAATCAATCAAAAAATAAATCTTAAAGAAAAATAAAAAATTAAAAAAAATAAAATAAAATCAAGCAGAACAGCGACTAAGACATGGAAACAGCTGCATGCCTCCCTTTCTGCACGGCTACTCAGGGACTTACCTCGAGGCCAGTACTCACGGTGAGTTTCCCTTTAGCTCTAGAGCGTGGCAGCATGAGCTCCACCCCGGCCATCGAAGCACCCGGCTTAGCTAGAGAAAACTCATTTTCTACCCAGAGCCATGCCTACAGTGGCTTGTGGCCTGTCAACAGCAGTCAATTTCAAGTAGCTTCAAGGCAGCATGAATGGAGCTTTCAAAATGGGAAAGCAAGGCTAGTTCCATCAGGCCCCCATTTCCAAGGGCACACGCAGCATATATCCCGGTGCTTTCTAAGAAGTCCAAAGAGACACAGGTTACCCAGTGGTTCCTTCCCTGAATCAACTCCTCGAAGCAGGGTGTTCTGCAAATAGCAAACTGCCTCAACGAAGGATCGCCCCAGCTAGGCCTCCGGGCCTGTGACTCTTCAAAAGCCTGAAGTGTTACCCGAGGAACTGGGCTTTAGTTGCAGTCGGAACGCAAGCCGACTTTCTCTTGGAGGCAGGGTGACTTCAGGCAGGGACTCCCAGATGGAATACGAAGCCGAGGGTTTTTCTCAGTGCAGGTCAGACTTGAGCAATGAGCCAGACTTGCACGGCACGTTGGACCTGCTAGAATGGTGTTCGTGGACCTGTTCGAGTGCTGGGGAAATCAAGCTTTCCCAAGAAGGAGTGCAGTGTGTTGCCCTACACTCGGCATACACAGAGTGGCTCCGAAGGGCTATGGGCCTGGATGTGGCTTAGCGGGCCCATGGGGGCCTGTGGATACTCAGTGTTCTTGCAGGAAATAGGTTGCCCACGCGAGGCTCCTAGATGTCCTGCAAAGCCTACTGACATTAAAATAATGCAGAGCAAGGGCTTTCCTTGTGGTGCAATGTTTGGGAATCCACCTGCCGATGCAGCGGACATGGGTTTGATCCCTGGTCCACCAAGATCTCACATGCTGCGGAGCAACTAAGCCCGTGCACCACAACGACTGAGTCTGCGCTCTAGAGCCCGGCAGCCACAACAACTGAGCCCGCATGCCAGAACTAATGAAATCCACGTACCTAGAGCCTGTGCTCCACAACAAGAGGAGTCACCGCAATGAGTAGCCCGCGCACCGCAATGAAGAGTAGCCCCCGCTCGCTGCAACTAGAGAAAGCTCACATGCAGCAACGAGGACCCAACACAGTAAAAAAAAAATGATATATTAAATAAATAAATAAATAAATAGATAGATAAACAAATAAATAAATAAATAAACTACTGCAGAGCAGAGGCTACGGACTCCTGAAACCTGCTGCATGCCTCCACTTCTGCACGGCAATTCAGGGCCTTACCTTTCGGCAAGTGCTCACGCTGAGTGTCCCGTTAGCGCCACAGCATGGTAGGATGCTGACTTTCTCCTCGAGCAGAGTGACTTCAGGTACGAGGCCCTCGAAGAATTCTACGCAGAGTGTTTTCTCATGGCAGCTCAGACGGGGGCCGTGATGAACACTTCCAGGGCACGTCGCACTGGCTAGAAATGTGGTCCTGAGGCTGTTCCAGTGCTCTGGAAATGTAGCTCTCCTTAAGGAAAGTGTAGTGTGTTGCCCATCACTCGGCATACAGAGAGGGCCTCCGAGGGACCGACCTTTGGGCCTCGATGTTGCTCAGCAGGCCCACAGGAGTCTGGAGGTACTCAGGGATCTTGGAGGGAAAATGATGCACACCCGAGGGGCCTACGAGTCCTGAAAAGGGTACTTCCTTTAAAATAAAGCAGAACACGGGCTTCCCTGGTGGCGCAGTCACTGAGAATCTGCCTGCCAATGCAGGGGACACGGGTTCGAGCCCTGGTCTGAGAGGACCACACATGCCACGGAGAAACTGGGCCCGTGATCCACAACGACTGACTCTGCGCGTCTGGAGCCTGTGCTCCGCAACAAGAGAGGCCGCGATAGTGAGAGGCCCGCGCACCGCGATGAAGAGTGGCCCCATTTGCCGCAACTGGAGAGAGCCCTACCACAAAAACGAACACCCAACATAGCGATCAATCAATCAAAAAATAAATCTTAAAAAAAAATAAAAAATAAAATAAAATAATGCAGAACAGCGACTAAGACCTCATGGAAACAGCTGCATTCCTCCCTTTCGGCGCAGCTACTCAGGGACTTACCTCGAGGCCAGTACTCACGTTGAGTTATCCTTTAGCTCTAGAGCGTGGCAGGATGAGCTGAACCCCGGCCATCGAAGCAGCCGGCTTAGCTAGAGAAAACTCATTTTCGACCCAGAGCCATGCCTACAGTGGCTAGTGGCCTGTCAACAGCAGTCAATTTCAAGTAGCTTCAAGGCAGCATGAATGGAGCTTTCAAAATGGGAAAGCAAGGCTAGTTCCATCAGGCCCCCATTTCCAAGGGCACACGCAGCATATATCCCTCTGCTTTCTAACAAGTCCAAAGAGACACAGGTTACCCAGTGGTTCCTTCCCTGAATCAACACCTCGAAGCAGGGTGTTCTGCAAATAGCGAACTGCCTCAACGAAGGAACGCCCCAGCTAGGCCTCCGGGCCCGTGGCTCTTCGAAAGCCTGCAGTGTTACCCGAGGAACTGGGCTTTAGTTGCAGTCGGAACGCAAGCCAACTTTCTCTTGGAGGCAGGGTGACTTCAGGCAGGGACTCCCAGATGGAATACGAAGCCGAGGGTTTTTCTCAGTGCAGCTCAGACTTGGGCAATGAGCCAGCCTTGCGCGGCACGTTGGACCTGCTAGAACGGTTTTCGTGGACTTGTGGGTGTGCTGGGGAAATCAAGCTGTCCCAAGAAAGAGTGCAGTGTGTTGCCCTACACTCGGCATAGACAGAGTGGCTCCGGAGGGCTACGGGCCTGGATGTGGCTTAGCGGGCCCATGGGCGCTTGTGGGTACTCAGTGTTCTTGCAGGGAATAGGGTGCTAACGCGAGGCTCCTAGATGTCCTGCAAAGCGGACTGACATTAAAATAATGCAGAGCAGGGGCTTCTCTTGCGGAGCAATGGTTGGGAATCCACCTGCCGATGCAGGGGACATGGGTTCGAGCCATGGTTCACCAACATCTCACATGCTGCGGAGAAACTAAGCCCGTGCACCACAACGACTGAGCCTGCGCTCTAGAGCCTGGCAGCCACAACGACTGAGCCCGCATGCCAGAACTACTGAATTCCATGTGCTTAGAGCCTGTGCTCTACAACAACAGGAGTCACCGCAATGAGGAGCCCACACGCCACAACGAAGTGTAGCCCCCGCTCACTGCAACTAGAGAAAGCTCACATGCAGCAACGACGACCCAACACAGTAAAAAACAAATGATATATTAAAAAAATAAATAAATACATAGATAAACAAATAAATAAATAAATAAACTAATGCAGACCAGGGGCTCCGGCCTCCTGAAAACTGCTGCACGCCTCCGCTTCCGCACGGCAATTCAGGGCCTTACCTTAAGGCAAGTGCTCACGCTGAGTGTCCCGTTAGCGCCACAGCATGGTAGGATGCTGACTTTCTCCTCGAGCAGAGTGACTTCAGGTACGAGGCCCTCGAAGAATTCTACGCAGAGTGTTTTCTCATGGCAGCTCAGACGGGGGCCGTGACGAACATTTCCAGGGCACGTCGCACTGGCTAGAAATGTGGTCCTGAGGCTGTTCCAGTGCTCTGGAAATGTAGCTGTCCTTAAGGAACGTGCAGTGTGTTGCCCATCACTCGGCATACACAGAGGGCCTCCGAGGGACCGACCTTTGGGCCTCGATGTTGCTCAGCAGGCCCACAGGAGTCTGGAGGTACTCAGGGTTCTTGGAGGGAAAATGATGCACACCCGAGGGGCCTACGAGTCCTGAAAAGGGTACTTCCTTTAAAATAAAGCAGACCAGGGGCTTCCCTGGTGGCGCAGTGGTTGAGAATATGCCTGCCAATGCAGGGGACACGGGTTCGAGCCCTGGTCTGAGAGGATCACACATGCCGCGCAGAAACTGGGCCCGTGGGCCACAATGACTGAACCTGCGCTTCTGGAGCCTGTGCTCCACAACAAGAGAGGCCGCGATAGTGAGAGGCCCACGCACCGCGATGAAGAGTGGCCCAATTTGCCGCAACTGGAGAGAGCCCTAGCACAGAAACGAAGACCCAACATAGCGATCAATCAATCAAAAAATAAAACTTAAAAAAAAATAAAAAATAAAATAAATAAAATAAAATCAAGCAGAACAGCGACTAAGACCTCATGGAAACAGCTGCATGCCTCCCTTTCTGCGCGGCTACTCAGGGCCGTACCTCGAGGCCAGTACTCACGGTGAGTTTCCCTTTAGCTCTAGAGCGTGGCAGGATGAGCTCCACCATGGCCATCGAAGCAGCCGGCATAGCTAGAGAAAACTCATTTTCTACCCAGAGCCGTGCCTACAGTGGCTAGTGGCCTGTCAACAGCAGTCAATTTCAAGTAGCTTCAAGGCAGCATGAATGGAGCTTTCAAAATGGCAAAGCAAGGCTAGTTCCATCAGGCCCCCATTTCCAAGGGCACACGCAGCATATATCCCGGTGCTTTCTAAGAAGTCCAAAGAGACACAGGTTACCCAGTGGTTCCTTCCCTGAATCAACTCCTCGAAGCAGGGTGTTCTGCAAATAGCGAACTGCCTCAACGAAGGAGCGCCCCAGCTAGGCCTCCGGGCCCGTGGCTCTTCAAAAGCCTGCAGTGTTACCAGAGGAACTGGGATTTAGTTGCAGGCCGAACGCAAGCCGACTTTCTCTTGGAGGCAGGGAGATTTCAGGCAGAGACTCCCAGATGGAATACGAAGCCGAGGGTTTTTCTCAGTGTAGCTCAGACTTGGGCAATGAGCCAGACTTGCACGGCACGTTGGAGCTGCTAGAACGGTGTTCGTGGACCTGTTCGAGTGCTGGGGAATTCAAGCTGTCCCACGAAGGAGTGCAGTGTGTTGCCCTACACTCGGCATACACAGAGTGGCTCCGAAGGGCTATGGGCCTGGATGTGGCTTAGCGGGCCCATGGCGGCCTCGGGGTACTCAGTGTTCTTGCAGGAAATAGGGTGCCCACGCGAGGCTCCTAGATGTCCTGCAAAGCATACTGACATTAAAATAATGCAGAGCAGGGGCTTCCCTTGTGGTGCAATGTTTGGGAATCCACCTGCCGATGCAGCGGACATGGGTTCGAGCCCTGGTCCACCAAGATCTCACATGCTGCGGTGTACTTAAGCCCGTGAAGCACAACGACTGAGCATGCGCTCTAGAGCCCGGGAGCCACAACGACTGAGCCCTCATGCCAGAACTAATGAAGTCCACGTGCCTAGAGCCTGTGCTCCACAAAAAGAGGAGTCACCGCAATGAGAAGCCCGCGCACCGCAACGAAGAATAGCCACCGCTCGCTGCAACTAGAGAAAGCTCACATGCAGGAACGACGACCCAACACAGTAAAAAAAAAAATGATATATTAAATAAATAAATAAATAGTTAGAGAGATAAACAAATAAATAAATAAATTAATTAATGCAGAGCAGTGGCTACGGCCTCCTGAAAACTGCTGCACGCCTTCGCTTCTGCACTGCAATTCAGGGCCTTACCTTGAGGCAAGTGCTCACGCTGAGTGTCCCGTTAGCGCCACAGCATGGTAGGATGCTGACTTTCTCCTCGAGCAGAGTGACTTCAGGTACGAGGCCCTCAAAGAATTCTACGCAGAGTGTTTTCTCATGGCAGGTCAGACGGGGGACGTGACGACCACTTCCAGGGCACTTCACACTGGCTAGAAATGTGGTCCTGAGGCTGTTCCAGTGCTCTGGAAATGTAGCTCTCCTTAAGGAACGTGCAGTGTGTTGCCCATCACTCGGCATACACAGAGGGCCTCCGAGGGACAGACCTTTGGGCCTCGATGCTGCTCAGCAGGCCCACAGGAGTCTGGAGGTACTCAGGGATCTTGGAGGGAAAATGATGCACACCCGAGGGGCCTATGAGTCCTAAAAAGGGTACTTCTTTAAAATAAAGCAGAACAGGGGCTTCCCTGGTGGCGCAGTCATTGACAATCCGCCTGCCAATGCAGGGGACACGGGTTCGAGCCCTGGTCTGAGAGGACCACACATGCCACGGAGAAACTGGGCCAATGAGCCACAACGACTGACCCTGCGCGTCTGGAGCCTGTGCTCTGCAACAAGAGAGGCCGGGATAGTGAGAGGCTCGCGCACCGCGCTGAAGAGTGGCCCCATTTCCCGCAACCGGAGAGAGCCTTAGCACAGAAACGAAGACCCAGCATAGCGATCAATCAATCAAAAAATAAATCTTAAAGAAAAATAAAAAATTAAAAAAAATAAAATAAAATCAAGCAGAACAGCGACTAAGACATGGAAACAGCTGCATGCCTCCCTTTCTGCACGGCTACTCAGGGACTTACCTCGAGGCCAGTACTCACGGTGAGTTTCCCTTTAGCTCTAGAGCGTGGCAGCATGAGCTCCACCCCGGCCATCGAAGCACCCGGCTTAGCTAGAGAAAACTCATTTTCTACCCAGAGCCATGCCTACAGTGGCTTGTGGCCTGTCAACAGCAGTCAATTTCAAGTAGCTTCAAGGCAGAATGAATGGAGATTTCAAAATGGGAAAGCAAGGCTAGTTCCATCAGGCCCCCATTTCCAAGGGCACACGCAGCATATATCCCGGTGCTTTCTAAGAAGTCCAAAGAGACACAGGTTACCCAGTGGTTCCTTCCCTGAATCAACTCCTCGAAGCAGGGTGTTCTGCAAATAGCGAACTGCCTCAACGAAGGAACGCCCCAGCTAGGCCTCCGGGCCTGTGACTCTTCAAAAGCCTGAAGTGTTACCCGAGGAACTGGGCTTTAGTTGCAGTCAGAACGCAAGCCGACTTTCTCTTGGAGGCAGGGTGACTTCAGGCAGGGACTCCCAGATGGAATACGAAGCCGAGGGTTTTTCTCAGTGCAGGTCAGACTTGAGCAATGAGCCAGACTTGCACGGCACGTTGGACCTGCTAGAATGGTGTTCGTGGACCTGTTCGAGTGCTGGGGAAATCAAGCTTTCCCAAGAAGGAGTGCAGTGTGTTGCCCTACACTCGGCATACACAGAGTGGCTCCGAAGGGCTATGGGCCTGGATGTGGCTTAGCGGGTCCATGGGGGCCTGTGGATACTCAGTGTTCTTGCAGGAAATAGGTTGCCCACGCAAGGCTCCTAGATGTCCTGCAAAGCCTACTGACATTAAAATAATGCAGAGCAAGGGCTTTCCTTGTGGTGCAATGTTTGGGAATCCACCTGCCGATGCAGCGGACATGGGTTTGAGCCCTGGTCCACCAAGATCTCACATGCTGCGGAGCAACTAAGCCCGTGCACCACAACGACTGAGCCTGCGCTCTACAGCCCGGCAGCCACAACAACTGAGCCCGCATGCCAGAACTAATGAAATCCACGTACCTAGAGCCTGTGCTCCACAACAAGAGGAGTCACCGCAATGAGTAGCCCGCGCACCGCAATGAAGAGTAGCCCCCGCTCGCTGCAACTAGAGAAAGCTCACATGCAGCAACGAGGACCCAACACAGTAAAAAAAAAATGATATATTAAATAAATAAATAAATAAATAGATAGATAAACAAATAAATAAATAAATAAACTACTGCAGAGCAGAGGCTACGGACTCCTGAAACCTGCTGCATGCCTCCACTTCTGCACGGCAATTCAGTGCCTTACCTTTCGGCAAGTGCTCACGCTGAGTGTCCCGTTAGCGCCACAGCATGGTAGGATGCTGACTTTCTCCTCGAGCAGAGTGACTTCAGGTACGAGGCCCTCGAAGAATTCTACGCAGAGTGTTTTCTCATGGCAGCTCAGACGGGGGCCGTGATGAACACTTCCAGGGCACGTCGCACTGGCTAGAAATGTGGTCCTGAGGCTGTTCCAGTGCTCTGGAAATGTAGCTCTCCTTAAGGAAAGTGTAGTGTGTTACCCATCACTCGGCATACAGAGAGGGCCTCCGAGGGACCGACCTTTGGGCCTCGATGTTGCTCAGCAGGCCCACAGGAGTCTGGAGGTACTCAGGGATCTTGGAGGGAAAATGATGCACACCCGAGGGGCCTACGAGTCCTGAAAAGGGTACTTCCTTTAAAATAAAGCAGAACACGGGCTTCCCTGGTGGCACAGTCACTGAGAATCTGCCTGCCAAAGCAGGGGACACGGGTTCGAGCCCTGGTCTGAGAGGACCACACATGCCACGGAGAAACTGGGCCCGTGATCCACAACGACTGACTCTGCGCGTCTGGAGCCTGTGCTCCGCAACAAGAGAGGCCGCGATAGTGCAGGCCCGCGCACCGCGATGAAGAGTGGCCCCATTTGCCGCAACTGGAGAGAGCCCTACCACAAAAACGAACACCCAACATAGCGATCAATCAATCAAAAAATAAATCTTAAAAAAAAATAAAAAATAAAATAAAATAATGCAGAACAGCGACTAAGACCTCATGGAAACAGCTGCATTCCTCCCTTTCGGCGCAGCTACTCAGGGACTTACCTCGAGGCCAGTACTCACGTTGAGTTATCCTTTAGCTCTAGAGCGTGGCAGGATGAGCTGAACCCCGGCCATCGAAGCAGCCGGCTTAGCTAGAGAAAACTCATTTTCGACCCAGAGCCATGCCTACAGTGGCTAGTGGCCTGTCAACAGCAGTCAATTTCAAGTAGCTTCAAGGCAGCATGAATGGAGCTTTCAAAATGGGAAAGCAAGGCTAGTTCCATCAGGCCCCCATTTCCAAGGGCACACGCAGCATATATCCCTCTGCTTTCTAACAAGTCCAAAGAGACACAGGTTACCCAGTGGTTCCTTCCCTGAATCAACACCTCGAAGCAGGGTGTTCTGCAAATAGCGAACTGCCTCAACGAAGGAACGCCCCAGCTAGGCCTCCGGGCCCGTGGCTCTTCGAAAGCCTGCAGTGTTACCCGAGGAACTGGGCTTTAGTTGCAGTCGGAACGCAAGCCAACTTTCTCTTGGAGGCAGGGTGACTTCAGGCAGGGACTCCCAGATGGAATACGAAGCCGAGGGTTTTTCTCAGTGCAGCTCAGACTTGGGCAATGAGCCAGCCTTGCGCGGCACGTTGGACCTGCTAGAACAGTTTTCGTGGACTTGTGGGTGTGCTGGGGAAATCAAGCTGTCCCAAGAAAGAGTGCAGTGTGTTGCCCTACACTCGGCATAGACAGAGTGGCTCCGGAGGGCTACGGGCCTGGATGTGGCTTAGCGGGCCCATGGGCGCTTGTGGGTACTCAGTGTTCTTGCAGGGAATAGGGTGCTAACGCGAGGCTCCTAGATGTCCTGCAAAGCGGACTGACATTAAAATAATGCAGAGCAGGGGCTTCTCTTGCGGAGCAATGGTTGGGAATCCACCTGCCGATGCAGGGGACATGGGTTCGAGCCATGGTTCACCAAGATCTCACATGCTGCGGAGAAACTAAGCCCGTGCACCACAACGACTGAGCCTGCGCTCTAGAGCCCGGCAGCCACAACGACTGAGCCCGCATGCCAGAACTACTGAATTCCATGTGCTTAGAGCCTGTGCTCTACAACAACAGGAGTCACCGCAATGAGGAGCCCACACGCCACAACGAAGTGTAGCCCCCGCTCACTGCAACTAGAGAAAGCTCACATGCAGCAACGACGACCCAACACAGTAAAAAACAAATGATATATTAAATAAATAAATAAATACATAGATAAACAAATAAATAAATAAATAAACTAATGCAGACCAGGGGCTCCGGCCTCCTGAAAACTGCTGCACGCCTCCGCTTCCGCACGGCAATTCAGGGCCTTACCTTAAGGCAAGTGCTCACGCTGAGTGTCCCGTTAGCGCCACAGCATGGTAGGATGCTGACTTTCTCCTCGAGCAGAGTGACTTCAGGTACGAGGCCCTCGAAGAATTCTACGCAGAGTGTTTTCTCATGGCAGCTCAGACGGGGGCCGTGACGAACATTTCCAGGGCACGTCGCACTGGCTAGAAATGTGGTCCTGAGGCTGTTCCAGTGCTCTGGAAATGTAGCTGTCCTTAAGGAACGTGCAGTGTGTTGCCCATCACTCGGCATACACAGAGGGCCTCCGAGGGACAGACCTTTGGGCCTCGATGCTGCTCAGCAGGCCCACAGGAGTCTGGAGGTACTCAGGGATCTTGGAGGGAAAATGATGCACACCCGAGGGGCCTATGAGTCCTAAAAAGGGTACTTCTTTAAAATAAAGCAGAACAGGGGCTTCCCTGGTGGCGCAGTCATTGACAATCCGCCTGCCAATGCAGGGGACACGGGTTCGAGCCCTGGTCTGAGAGGACCACACATGCCACGGAGAAACTGGGCCAGTGAGCCACAACGACTGACCCTGCGCGTCTGGAGCCTGTGCTCTGCAACAAGAGAGGCCGGGATAGTGAGAGGCTCGCGCACCGCGCTGAAGAGTGGCCCCATTTCCCGCAACCGGAGAGAGCCTTAGCACAGAAACGAAGACCCAGCATAGCGATCAATCAATCAAAAAATAAATCTTAAAGAAAAATAAAAAATTAAAAAAAATAAAATAAAATCAAGCAGAACAGCGACTAAGACATGGAAACAGCTGCATGCCTCCCTTTCTGCACGGCTACTCAGGGACTTACCTCGAGGCCAGTACTCACGGTGAGTTTCCCTTTAGCTCTAGAGCGTGGCAGCATGAGCTCCACCCCGGCCATCGAAGCACCCGGCTTAGCTAGAGAAAACTCATTTTCTACCCAGAGCCATGCCTACAGTGGCTTGTGGCCTGTCAACAGCAGTCAATTTCAAGTAGCTTCAAGGCAGAATGAATGGAGATTTCAAAATGGGAAAGCAAGGCTAGTTCCATCAGGCCCCCATTTCCAAGGGCACACGCAGCATATATCCCGGTGCTTTCTAAGAAGTCCAAAGAGACACAGGTTACCCAGTGGTTCCTTCCCTGAATCAACTCCTCGAAGCAGGGTGTTCTGCAAATAGCGAACTGCCTCAACGAAGGATCGCCCCAGCTAGGCCTCCGGGCCTGTGACTCTTCAAAAGCCTGAAGTGTTACCCGAGGAACTGGGCTTTAGTTGCAGTCAGAACGCAAGCCGACTTTCTCTTGGAGGCAGGGTGACTTCAGGCAGGGACTCCCAGATGGAATACGAAGCCGAGGGTTTTTCTCAGTGCAGGTCAGACTTGAGCAATGAGCCAGACTTGCACGGCACGTTGGACCTGCTAGAATGGTGTTCGTGGACCTGTTCGAGTGCTGGGGAAATCAAGCTTTCCCAAGAAGGAGTGCAGTGTGTTGCCCTACACTCGGCATACACAGAGTGGCTCCGAAGGGCTATGGGCCTGGATGTGGCTTAGCGGGTCCATGGGGGCCTGTGGATACTCAGTGTTCTTGCAGGAAATAGGTTGCCCACGCGAGGCTCCTAGATGTCCTGCAAAGCCTACTGACATTAAAATAATGCAGAGCAAGGGCTTTCCTTGTGGTGCAATGTTTGGGAATCCACCTGCCGATGCAGCGGACATGGGTTTGAGCCCTGGTCCACCAAGATCTCACATGCTGCGGAGCAACTAAGCCCGTGCACCACAACGACTGAGCCTGCGCTCTAGAGCCCGGCAGCCACAACAACTGAGCCCACATGCCAGGACTAATGAAATCCACGTACCTAGAGCCTGTGCTCCACAACAAGAGGAGTCACCGCAATGAGTAGCCCGCGCACCGCAATGAAGAGTAGCCCCCGCTCGCTGCAACTAGAGAAAGCTCACATGCAGCAACGAGGACCCAACACAGTAAAAAAAAAAATGATATATTAAATAAATAAATAAATAAATAGATAGATAAACAAATAAATAAATAAATAAACTACTGCAGAGCAGAGGCTACGGACTCCTGAAACCTGCTGCATGCCTCCACTTCTGCACGGCAATTCAGTGCCTTACCTTTCGGCAAGTGCTCACGCTGAGTGTCCCGTTAGCGCCACAGCATGGTAGGATGCTGACTTTCTCCTCGAGCAGAGTGACTTCAGGTACGAGGCCCTCGAAGAATTCTACGCAGAGTGTTTTCTCATGGCAGCTCAGACGGGGGCCGTGATGAACACTTCCAGGGCACGTCGCACTGGCTAGAAATGTGGTCCTGAGGCTGTTCCAGTGCTCTGGAAATGTAGCTCTCCTTAAGGAAAGTGTAGTGTGTTGCCCATCACTCGGCATACAGAGAGGGCCTCCGAGGGACCGACCTTTGGGCCTCGATGTTGCTCAGCAGGCCCACGGGAGTCTGGAGGTACTCAGGGATCTTGGAGGGAAAATGATGCACACCCGAGGGGCCTACGAGTCCTGAAAAGGGTACTTCCTTTAAAATAAAGCAGAACACGGGCTTCCCTGGTGGCACAGTCACTGAGAATCTGCCTGCCAAAGCAGGGGACACGGGTTCGAGCCCTGGTCTGAGAGGACCACACATGCCACGGAGAAACTGGGCCCGTGATCCACAACGACTGACTCTGCGCGTCTGGAGCATGTGCTCCGCAACAAGAGAGGCCGCGATAGTGCAGGCCCGCGCACCGCGATGAAGAGTGGCCCCATTTGCCGCAACTGGAGAGAGCCCTACCACAAAAACGAACACCCAACATAGCGATCAATCAATCAAAAAATAAATCTTAAAAAAAAATAAAAAATAAAATAAAATAATGCAGAACAGCGACTAAGACCTCATGGAAACAGCTGCATTCCTCCCTTTCGGCGCAGCTACTCAGGGACTTACCTCGAGGCCAGTACTCACGTTGAGTTATCCTTTAGCTCTAGAGCGTGGCAGGATGAGCTGAACCCCGGCCATCGAAGCAGCCGGCTTAGCTAGAGAAAACTCATTTTCGACCCAGAGCCATGCCTACAGTGGCTAGTGGCCTGTCAACAGCAGTCAATTTCAAGTAGCTTCAAGGCAGCATGAATGGAGCTTTCAAAATGGGAAAGCAAGGCTAGTTCCATCAGGCCCCCATTTCCAAGGGCACACGCAGCATATATCCCTCTGCTTTCTAACAAGTCCAAAGAGACACAGGTTACCCAGTGGTTCCTTCCCTGAATCAACACCTCGAAGCAGGGTGTTCTGCAAATAGCGAACTGCCTCAACGAAGGAACGCCCCAGCTAGGCCTCCGGGCCCGTGGCTCTTCGAAAGCCTGCAGTGTTACCCGAGGAACTGGGCTTTAGTTGCAGTCGGAACGCAAGCCAACTTTCTCTTGGAGGCAGGGTGACTTCAGGCAGGGACTCCCAGATGGAATACGAAGCCGAGGGTTTTTCTCAGTGCAGCTCAGACTTGGGCAATGAGCCAGCCTTGCGCGGCACGTTGGACCTGCTAGAACAGTTTTCGTGGACTTGTGGGTGTGCTGGGGAAATCAAGCTGTCCCAAGAAAGAGTGCAGTGTGTTGCCCTACACTCGGCATAGACAGAGTGGCTCCGGAGGGCTACGGGCCTGGATGTGGCTTAGCGGGCCCATGGGCGCTTGTGGGTACTCAGTGTTCTTGCAGGGAATAGGGTGCTAACGCGAGGCTCCTAGATGTCCTGCAAAGCGGACTGACATTAAAATAATGCAGAGCAGGGGCTTCTCTTGCGGAGCAATGGTTGGGAATCCACCTGCCGATGCAGGGGACATGGGTTCGAGCCATGGTTCACCAAGATCTCACATGCTGCGGAGAAACTAAGCCCGTGCACCACAACGACTGAGCCTGCGCTCTAGAGCCCGGCAGCCACAACGACTGAGCCCGCATGCCAGAACTACTGAATTCCATGTGCTTAGAGCCTGTGCTCTACAACAACAGGAGTCACCGCAATGAGGAGCCCACACGCCACAACGAAGTGTAGCCCCCGCTCACTGCAACTAGAGAAAGCTCACATGCAGCAACGACGACCCAACACAGTAAAAAACAAATGATATATTAAATAAATAAATAAATACATAGATAAACAAATAAATAAATAAATAAACTAATGCAGACCAGGGGCTCCGGCCTCCTGAAAACTGCTGCACGCCTCCGCTTCCGCACGGCAATTCAGGGCCTTACCTTAAGGCAAGTGCTCACGCTGAGTGTCCCGTTAGCGCCACAGCATGGTAGGATGCTGACTTTCTCCTCGAGCAGAGTGACTTCAGGTACGAGGCCCTCGAAGAATTCTACGCAGAGTGTTTTCTCATGGCAGCTCAGACGGGGGCCGTGACGAACATTTCCAGGGCACGTCGCACTGGCTAGAAATGTGGTCCTGAGGCTGTTCCAGTGCTCTGGAAATGTAGCTGTCCTTAAGGAACGTGCAGTGTGTTGCCCATCACTCGGCATACACAGAGGGCCTCCGAGGGACAGACCTTTGGGCCTCGATGCTGCTCAGCAGGCCCACAGGAGTCTGGAGGTACTCAGGGATCTTGGAGGGAAAATGATGCACACCCGAGGGGCCTATGAGTCCTAAAAAGGGTACTTCTTTAAAATAAAGCAGAACAGGGGCTTCCCTGGTGGCGCAGTCATTGACAATCCGCCTGCCAATGCAGGGGACACGGGTTCGAGCCCTGGTCTGAGAGGACCACACATGCCACGGAGAAACTGGGCCAGTGAGCCACAACGACTGACCCTGCGCGTCTGGAGCCTGTGCTCTGCAACAAGAGAGGCCGGGATAGTGAGAGGCTCGCGCACCGCGCTGAAGAGTGGCCCCATTTCCCGCAACCGGAGAGAGCCTTAGCACAGAAACGAAGACCCAGCATAGCGATCAATCAGTCAAAAAATAAATCTTAAAGAAAAATAAAAAATTAAAAAAAATAAAATAAAATCAAGCAGAACAGCGACTAAGACATGGAAACAGCTGCATGCCTCCCTTTCTGCACGGCTACTCAGGGACTTACCTCGAGGCCAGTACTCACGGTGAGTTTCCCTTTAGCTCTAGAGCGTGGCAGCATGAGCTCCACCCCTGCCATCGAAGCACCCGGCTTAGCTAGAGAAAACTCATTTTCTACCCAGAGCCATGCCTACAGTGGCTTGTGGCCTGTCAACAGCAGTCAATTTCAAGTAGCTTCAAGGCAGAATGAATGGAGATTTCAAAATGGGAAAGCAAGGCTAGTTCCATCAGGCCCCCATTTCCAAGGGCACACGCAGCATATATCCCGGTGCTTTCTAAGAAGTCCAAAGAGACACAGGTTACCCAGTGGTTCCTTCCCTGAATCAACTCCTCGAAGCAGGGTGTTCTGCAAATAGCGAACTGCCTCAACGAAGGATCGCCCCAGCTAGGCCTCCGGGCCTGTGACTCTTCAAAAGCCTGAAGTGTTACCCGAGGAACTGGGCTTTAGTTGCAGTCAGAACGCAAGCCGACTTTCTCTTGGAGGCAGGGTGACTTCAGGCAGGGACTCCCAGATGGAATACGAAGCCGAGGGTTTTTCTCAGTGCAGGTCAGACTTGAGCAATGAGCCAGACTTGCACGGCACGTTGGACCTGCTAGAATGGTGTTCGTGGACCTGTTCGAGTGCTGGGGAAATCAAGCTTTCCCAAGAAGGAGTGCAGTGTGTTGCCCTACACTCGGCATACACAGAGTGGCTCCGAAGGGCTATGGGCCTGGATGTGGCTTAGCGGGTCCATGGGGGCCTGTGGATACTCAGTGTTCTTGCAGGAAATAGGTTGCCCACGCGAGGCTCCTAGATGTCCTGCAAAGCCTACTGACATTAAAATAATGCAGAGCAAGGGCTTTCCTTGTGGTGCAATGTTTGGGAATCCACCTGCCGATGCAGCGGACATGGGTTTGAGCCCTGGTCCACCAAGATCTCACATGCTGCGGAGCAACTAAGCCCGTGCACCACAACGACTGAGCCTGCGCTCTAGAGCCCGGCAGCCACAACAACTGAGCCCGCATGCCAGAACTAATGAAATCCACGTACCTAGAGCCTGTGCTCCACAACAAGAGGAGTCACCGCAATGAGTAGCCCGTGCACCGCAATGAAGAGTAGCCCCCGCTCGCTGCAACTAGAGAAAGCTCACATGCAGCAACGAGGACCCAACACAGTAAAAAAAAAATGATATATTAAATAAATAAATAAATAAATAGATAGATAAACAAATAAATAAATAAATAAACTACTGCAGAGCAGAGGCTACGGACTCCTGAAACCTGCTGCATGCCTCCACTTCTGCACGGCAATTCAGTGCCTTAACTTTCGGCAAGTGCTCACGCTGAGTGTCCCGTTAGCGCCACAGCATGGTAGGATGCTGACTTTCTCCTCGAGCAGAGTGACTTCAGGTACGAGGCCCTCGAAGAATTCTACGCAGAGTGTTTTCTCATGGCAGCTCAGACGGGGGCCGTGATGAACACTTCCAGGGCACGTCGCACTGGCTAGAAATGTGGTCCTGAGGCTGTTCCAGTGCTCTGGAAATGTAGCTCTCCTTAAGGAAAGTGTAGTGTGTTGCCCATCACTCGGCATACAGAGAGGGCCTCCGAGGGACCGACCTTTGGGCCTCGATGTTGCTCAGCAGGCCCACAGGAGTCTGGAGGTACTCAGGGATCTTGGAGGGAAAATGATGCACACCCGAGGGGCCTACGAGTCCTGAAAAGGGTACTTCCTTTAAAATAAAGCAGAACACGGGCTTCCCTGGTGGCACAGTCACTGAGAATCTGCCTGCCAAAGCAGGGGACACGGGTTCGAGCCCTGGTCTGAGAGGACCACACATGCCACGGAGAAACTGGGCCCGTGATCCACAACGACTGACTCTGCGCGTCTGGAGCCTGTGCTCCGCAACAAGAGAGGCCGCGATAGTGAGAGGCCCGCGCACCGCGATGAAGAGTGGCCCCATTTGCCGCAACTGGAGAGAGCCCTACCACAAAAACGAACACCCAACATAGCGATCAATCAATCAAAAAATAAATCTTAAAAAAAAATAAAAAATAAAATAAAATAATGCAGAACAGCGACTAAGACCTCATGGAAACAGCTGCATTCCTCCCTTTCGGCGCAGCTACTCAGGGACTTACCTCGAGGCCAGTACTCACGTTGAGTTATCCTTTAGCTCTAGAGCGTGGCAGGATGAGCTGAACCCCGGCCATCGAAGCAGCCGGCTTAGCTAGAGAAAACTCATTTTCGACCCAGAGCCATGCCTACAGTGGCTAGTGGCCTGTCAACAGCAGTCAATTTCAAGTAGCTTCAAGGCAGCATGAATGGAGCTTTCAAAATGGGAAAGCAAGGCTAGTTCCATCAGGCCCCCATTTCCAAGGGCACACGCAGCATATATCCCTCTGCTTTCTAACAAGTCCAAAGAGACACAGGTTACCCAGTGGTTCCTTCCCTGAATCAACACCTCGAAGCAGGGTGTTCTGCAAATAGCGAACTGCCTCAACGAAGGAACGCCCCAGCTAGGCCTCCGGGCCCGTGGCTCTTCGAAAGCCTGCAGTGTTACCCGAGGAACTGGGCTTTAGTTGCAGTCGGAACGCAAGCCAACTTTCTCTTGGAGGCAGGGTGACTTCAGGCAGGGACTCCCAGATGGAATACGAAGCCGAGGGTTTTTCTCAGTGCAGCTCAGACTTGGGCAATGAGCCAGCCTTGCGCGGCACGTTGGACCTGCTAGAACAGTTTTCGTGGACTTGTGGGTGTGCTGGGGAAATCAAGCTGTCCCAAGAAAGAGTGCAGTGTGTTGCCCTACACTCGGCATAGACAGAGTGGCTCCGGAGGGCTATGGGCCTGGATGTGGCTTAGCGGGCCCATGGGCGCTTGTGGGTACTCAGTGTTCTTGCAGGGAATAGGGTGCTAACGCGAGGCTCCTAGATGTCCTGCAAAGCGGACTGACATTAAAATAATGCAGAGCAGGGGCTTCTCTTGCGGAGCAATGGTTGGGAATCCACCTGCCGATGCAGGGGACATGGGTTCGAGCCATGGTTCACCAAGATCTCACATGCTGCGGAGAAACTAAGCCCGTGCACCACAACGACTGAGCCTGCGCTCTAGAGCCCGGCAGCCACAACGACTGAGCCCGCATGCCAGAACTACTGAATTCCATGTGCTTAGAGCCTGTGCTCTACAACAACAGGAGTCACCGCAATGAGGAGCCCACACGCCACAACGAAGTGTAGCCCCCGCTCACTGCAACTAGAGAAAGCTCACATGCAGCAACGACGACCCAACACAGTAAAAAACAAATGATATATTAAATAAATAAATAAATACATAGATAAACAAATAAATAAATAAATAAACTAATGCAGACCAGGGGCTCCGGCCTCCTGAAAACTGCTGCACGCCTCCGCTTCCGCACGGCAATTCAGGGCCTTACCTTAAGGCAAGTGCTCACGCTGAGTGTCCCGTTAGCGCCACAGCATGGTAGGATGCTGACTTTCTCCTCGAGCAGAGTGACTTCAGGTACGAGGCCCTCGAAGAATTCTACGCAGAGTGTTTTCTCATGGCAGCTCAGACGGGGGCCGTGACGAACATTTCCAGGGCACGTCGCACTGGCTAGAAATGTGGTCCTGAGGCTGTTCCAGTGCTCTGGAAATGTAGCTGTCCTTAAGGAACGTGCAGTGTGTTGCCCATCACTCGGCATACACAGAGGGCCTCCGAGGGACCGACCTTTGGGCCTCGATGTTGCTCAGCAGGCCCACAGGAGTCTGGAGGTACTCAGGGTTCTTGGAGGGAAAATGATGCACACCCGAGGGGCCTACGAGTCCTGAAAAGGGTACTTCCTTTAAAATAAAGCAGACCAGGGGCTTCCCTGGTGGCGCAGTGGTTGAGAATATGCCTGCCAATGCAGGGGACACGGGTTCGAGCCCTGGTCTGAGAGGATCACACATGCCGCGGAGAAACTGGGCCCGTGGGCCACAATGACTGAACCTGCGCGTCTGGAGCCTGTGCTCCACAACAAGAGAGGCCGCGATAGTGAGAGGCCCACGCACCGCGATGAAGAGTGGCCCAATTTGCCGCAACTGGAGAGAGCCCTAGCACAGAAACGAAGACCCAACATAGCGATCAATCAATCAAAAAATAAAACTTAAAAAAAAATAAAAAATAAAATAAATAAAATAAAATCAAGCAGAACAGCGACTAAGACCTCATGGAAACAGCTGCATGCCTCCCTTTCTGCGCGGCTACTCAGGGCCGTACCTCGAGGCCAGTACTCACGGTGAGTTTCCCTTTAGCTCTAGAGCGTGGCAGGATGAGCTCCACCATGGCCATCGAAGCAGCCGGCATAGCTAGAGAAAACTCATTTTCTACCCAGAGCCGTGCCTACAGTGGCTAGTGGCCTGTCAACAGCAGTCAATTTCAAGTAGCTTCAAGGCAGCATGAATGGAGCTTTCAAAATGGCAAAGCAAGGCTAGTTCCATCAGGCCCCCATTTCCAAGGGCACACGCAGCATATATCCCGGTGCTTTCTAAGAAGTCCAAAGAGACACAGGTTACCCAGTGGTTCCTTCCCTGAATCAACTCCTCAAAGCAGGGTGTTCTGCAAATAGCAAACTGCCTCAACGAAGGAACGCCCCAGCTAGGCCTCCGGGCCCGTGACTCTTCAAAAGCCTGCAGTGTTACCAGAGGAACTGGGATTTAGTTGCAGGCCGAACGCAAGCCGACTTTCTCTTGGAGGCAGGGAGATTTCAGGCAGAGACTCCCAGATGGAATACGAAGCCGAGGGTTTTTCTCAGTGTAGCTCAGACTTGGGCAATGAGCCAGACTTGCACGGCACGTTGGAGCTGCTAGAACGGTGTTCGTGGACCTGTTCGAGTGCTGGGGAATTCAAGCTGTCCCACGAAGGAGTGCAGTGTGTTGCCCTACACTCGGCATACACAGAGTGGCTCCGAAGGGCTATGGGCCTGGATGTGGCTTAGCGGGCCCATGGGGGTCTCGGGGTACTCAGTGTTCTTGCAGGAAATAGGGTGCCCACGCGAGGCTCCTAGATGTCCTGCAAAGCATACTGACATTAAAATAATGCAGAGCAGGGGCTTCCCTTGTGGTGCAATGTTTGGGAATCCACCTGCCGATGAAGCGGACGTGGGTTCGAGCCCTGGTCCACCAAGATCTCACATGCTGCGGAGTACTTAAGCCCGTGAACCACAACGACTGAGCCTGCACTGTAGAGCCCGGGAGCCACAACGACTGAGCCCGCATGCCAGAACTAATGAAGTCCATGTGCCTAGAGCCTGTGCTCCACAACAAGAGGAGTCACCGAAATTAGAAGCCCGCGCACTGCAACGAAGAGTAGCCCCCGCTCGCTGCAACTAGAGAAAGCTCACATGCAGCAACGACGACCCAACACAGTAAAAAAAAAATGATATAATAAATAAATAAATAAATAGATATATAAAAAAATAAATCAATAAATAAACTAATGCAGAGCAGTGGCTACGACCTCCTGAAAACTGCTGCACGCCTCCGCTTCTGCACGGCAATTCAGGGCCTTACCTTGAGGCAAGTGCTCACGCTGAGTGTCCCGTTAGCGCCACAGCATGTTAGGATGCTTTCTCCTCGAACAGAGTGACTTCAGGTACGAGGCCCTCGAAGAATTCTACGCAGAGTGTTTTCTCATGGCAGCTCAGACGGGGGCCGTGACGAACACTTCCAGGGCACGTCGCACTGGCTAGAAATGTGGTCCTGGGGCTGTTCCAGTGCTCTGGAAATGTAGCTGTCCTTAAGGAACGTGCAGTGTGCTGCTCATCACTCGGCATACACAGAGGGCGTCTGAGGGACCGACCTTTGGTCCTCGATGTTGCTCAGCAGCCCCACAGCAGTCTGGAGATACTCAGGGTTCTTGGAGGGAAAATGATGCACACCCGAGGGGCCTACGAGTCCTGAAAAGGGTACTTCCTTTAAAATAAAGCAGAACAGGGGCTTCCCTGGTGGCGCAGTGGTTGAGAATATGCCTGCCAATACAGGGGACACGGGTTCGAGCCCTGGTCTGAGAGAATCACACATACCGCGGAGAAACTGGGCCCGTGGGCCACAATGACTGAACCTACGCGTCTGGAGCCTGTGCTCCGCTACAAGAGAGGCCGCGATAGTGAGAGGCCCGCGCACCGCGACGAAGAGTGGCCCCCGCTCGCTGCAACTAGAGAAAGCTCACATGCAGCAACGAGGACCCAACACAGTAAAAAAAAAAAATGATATATTAAATAAATAAATAAATAGATAGATAGATAAACAAATAAATAAATAAATAAACTAATGCAGAGCAGTGGCTACGGCCTCCTGAAAACTGCTGCACGCCTCCGCTTCTGCATGGCAATTCAGTGCCTTACCTTGAGGCAAGTGCTCACGCTGAGTGTCCCGTTAGCGCCACAGCATGGTAGGATGCTGACTTTCTCCTCGAGCAGAGTGACTTCAGGTACGAGGCCCTCGAAGAATTCTACGCAGAGTGTTTTCTCATGGCAGCTCAGACGGGGGCCGTGACGAACACTTCCAGGGCACGTCGCACTGGCTAGAAATGTGGTCCTAGGGCTGTTCCAGTGCTCTGGAAATGTAGCTCTCCTTAAGGAACAGGCAGTGTGTTGCCCATCACTCGGCATACACAGCGGGCCTCCGAGGGACCGACCTTTGGGCCTCAATGTTGCTCAGCAGGCCCACAGGTGTCTGGAGGTACTCAGGGTTCTTGGAGGGAAAATGATGCACACCAGAGGGGCCTATGAGTCCTGAAAAGGGTACTTTCTTTAAAATAAAGCAGAACAGGGGCTTCCCTGGTGGCGCAGTGGTTGAGAATATGCTTGCCAATGCAGGGGACACAGGTTCGAGCCCTGGTCTGAGAGGATCACACATGAAGAGTGGCCCCATTTGCCACAACTGGAGAGAGCCCTAGCACAGAAACGAAGACCCAACATAGCGATCAATCAATCAAAAAATAAATCTTAAAAAAAAATAAAAAATACAAAAATAAAATAAAATCAAGCAGAACAGCGACTAAGACCTAATGGAAACAGCTGCATGCCTCCCTTTCTGTGCGGCTACTCAGGGACTTACCTCGAGGCCAGTACTCACGTTGAGTTTCACTTTAACTCTAGAGCGTGGCAGGATGAGCTCCACCCTGGCCATCGAAGCAGCCGTCATAGCTAGAGAAAACTCATTTTCTACCCAGAGCCATGCCTACAGTGGCTGTTGGCCTGTCAACAGCAATTTCAAGTAGCTTCAAGGCAGCATGAATGGAGCTTTCAAAATGGCAAACAAGGCTAGTTCCATCAGGCCCCCATTTCCAAGGAAACACGCAGCATATATCCCGGTGCTTTCTAAGAAGTCCAAAGAGACACAGGTTACCCTGTGGTTCCTTCCCTGAATCAACTCCTCGAAGCAGGGTGTTCTGCAAATAGCGAACTGCCTCAATGAAGGAGCGCCCCAGCTAGGCCTCCGGGCCCATGGCTCTTCAAAAGCCTGCAGTGTTACCCGAGGAACTGGGCTTTAGTTGCAGTCGGAACGCAAGCCGACTTTCTCTTGGAGGCAGGGTGACTTCAGGCAGGGACTCCCAGATGCAATACGAAGCCGAGGGTTTTTCTCAGTGCAGCTCAGACTTGGGCAATGAGCCAGACTTGCACGGCACGTTGGACATGCTAGAACGGTGTTCGTGGATCTGTTCTAGTGCTGGGGAATTCAAGCTGTCCCAAGAAGGAGTGCAGTGTGTTGCCCTACACTCGGCATACACAGAGTGGCTCCGAAGGGCTATGGGCCTGGATGTGGCTTAGCGGGCCCATGGGGGCCTCGGGGTACTCAGTGTTCTTGCAGGAAATAGGGTGCCCACGCGAGGCTCCTAGATGTCCTGCAAAGCATATTGACATTAAAATAATGCAGAGCAGGGGCTTCCCTTGTGGTGCAATGTTTGGGAATCCACCTGCCGATGAAGCGGACATGGGTTCGAGCCCTGGTCCACCAAGATCTCACATGCTACGGAGTACTTGAGCCCGTGAACCACAACGACTGAGCCTGCGCTCTAGAGCCCGGGAGCCACAACGACTTAGCCCACATGCCAGAACTAATAAAGTCCACGTGCCTAGATCCTGTGCTCCAAAACAAGAGGAGTCACCGCAATTAGAAGCCCGCGCACCGCAACGAAGAGTACCCCCGCTCGCTGCTACTAGAGAAAGCTCACATGCAGCAACGACGACCCAATACAGTAAAAAAAAAAATGATGTAATAAATAAATAAATAAATAGATAGATAGATAAACAAATAAATCAATAAATAAACTAATGCAGAACAGTGGCTACGGCCTCCTGAAAACTGCTGCACGCCTCCGCTTCTGCACGGCAATTCAGGGCCTTACGTTGAGGCAAGTGCTCACGCTGAGTGTCCCGTTAGCGCCACAGCATGGTAGGATGCTGACTTTCTCCTCGAGCAGAGTGACTTCAGGTACGAGGCCCTCCAAGAATTCTACGCAGAGTGTTTTCTCATGGCAGCTCAGACGGGGGCCGTGACGAACACTTCCAGGGCACGTCGCACTGGCTAGAAATGTGGTCCTGAGGCTGTTCCAGTGCTCTGGAAATGTAGCTCTCCTTAAGGAACAGGCAGTGTGTTGCCCATCGCTCGGCATACACAGAGGGCCTCCGAGGAACCCACCTTTGGGCCTCGATGTTGCTCAGCAGGCCCACAGGAGTCTGGAGGTATTCAGGGTTCTTGGAGGGAAAATGATGCACACCCGAGGGGACTACGAGTCCTGAAAAGGGTACTTCCTTTAAAATAAAGCAGAACAGGGGCTTCCCTGGTGGCGCAGTGGTTGAGAATATGCCTGCCAATGCAGGGGACACGGGTTCGAGCCCTAGTCTGAGAGGATCACACATGCCGCGGAGAAACTGGGCCCGTGGGCTACAATGACTGAACCTGCGCGTCTGGAGCCTGTGCTCCGCAACAAGAGAGGCCGCGATAGTGAGAGGCCCGCGCACCACGATGAAGAGTGGCCCCATTTGCCGCAACTGGAGAGAGCCCTAGTACAGAAACGAAGACCCAACATAGCGATCAATCAATCAAAAAATAAAACTTAAAAAAAAATAAAAAATAAAAAAAATAAAATAAAATCAAGCAGAACAGCGACTAAGACCTCATGGAAACAGCTGCATGCCTCCCTTTCTGCGCGGCTACTCAGGGCCGTACCTCGAGGCCAGTACTCACGGTGAGTTTCCCTTTAGCTCTGGAGCGTGGCAGGATGAGCTCCACCCCGGCCATCGAAGCAGCCGGCATAGCTAGAGAAAACTCATTTTCGACCCAGAGCCATGCCTACAGTGGCTAGTGGCCTGTCAACAGCAGTCAATTTCAAGTAGCTTCAAGGCAGCATGAATGGAGCTTTCAAAATGGCAAAGCAAGGCTGGTTCCATCAGGCCCCCATTTCCAAGGGCACATGCAGCATATATCCCGGTGCTTTCTAAGAAGTCCAAAGAGACACAGGTTACCCAGTGGTTCCTTCCCTGAATCAACTCCTCGAAGCAGGGTGTTCTGCAAATAGCGAACTGCCTCAACGAAGGAGCGCCCCAGCTAGGCCTCCGTGCCCGTGGCTCTTCAAAAGCCTGCAGTGTTACCAGAGGAACTGGGATTTAGTTGCAGGCCGAACGCAAGCCGACTTTCTCTTGGAGGCAGGGAGATTTCAGGCAGAGACTCCCAGATGGAATACGAAGCCGAGGGTTTTTCTCAGTGTAGCTCAGACTTGGGCAATGAGCCAGACTTGCACGGCACGTTGGAGCTGCTAGAACGGTGTTCGTGGACCTGTTCGAGTGCTGGGGAATTCAAGCTGTCCCACGAAGGAGTGCACTGTGTTGCCCTACACTCGGCATACACAGAGTGGCTCCGAAAGGCTATGGGCCTGGATGTGGCTTAGCGGACCCATGGGGGTCTCGGGGTACTCAGTGTTCTTGCAGGAAATAGGGTGCCCACGCGAGGCTCCTAGATGTCCTGCAAAGCATACTGACATTAAAATAATGCAGAGCAGGGGCTTCCCTTGTGGTGCAATGTTTGGGAATCCACCTGCCGATGAAGCGGACATGGGTTCGAGCCCTGGTCCACCAAGATCTCACATGCTGCGGAGTACTTAAGCCCGTGAACCACAACGACTGAGCCTGCACTGTAGAGCCCGGGAGCCACAACGACTGAGCCCGCATGCCAGAACTAATGAAGTCCATGTGCCTAGAGCCTGTGCTCCACAACAAGAGGAGTCACCGAAATTAGAAGCCCGCGCACCGCAACGAAGAGTAGCCCCCGCTCGCTGCAACTAGAGAAAGCTCACATGCAGCAACGACGACCCAACACAGTAAAAAAAAAAGATATAATAAATAAATAAATAAATAGATATATAAACAAATAAATCAATAAATAAACTAATGCAGAGCAGTGGCTACGGCCTCCTGAAAACTGCTGCACGCCTCCGCTTCTGCACGGCAATTCAGGGCCTTACCTTGAGGCAAGTGCTCACGCTGAGTGTCCCGTTAGCCCCACAGCATGTTAGGATGCTTTCTCCTCGAACAGAGTGACTTCAGGTACGAGGCCCTCGAAGAATTCTACGCAGAGTGTTTTCTCATGGCAGCTCAGACGGGGGCCGTGACGAACACTTCCAGGGCACGTCGCACTGGCTAGAAATGTGGTCCTAGGGCTGTTCCAGTGCTCTGGAAATGTAGCTCTCCTTAAGGAACAAGCAGTGTGTTGCCCATCACTCGGCATACACAGAGGGCCTCCGAGGTACCGACCTTTGGGCCTCGATGTTGCTCAGCAGGCCCACAGGAGTCTGGAGGTACTCAGGGTTCTTGGAGGGAAAATGATGCACACCCGAGGGGCCTACGAGTCCTGAAAAGGGTACTTCCTTTAAAATAAAGCAGAACAGGGGCTTCCCTGGTGGCGCAGTGGTTGAGAATATGCCTGCCAATGCAGGGGACACGGGTTCGAGCCCTGGTCTGAGAGGATCACACATGCCGCGGAGAAACTGGGCCCGTGGGCCACAAGGACTGAACCTGAGCGTCTGGAGCCTGTGCTCCGCAAGAAGAGAGGCCGCGATAGTGAGAGGCCCACGCACCGCGATGAAGAGTGGCCCCATTTGCCGCAACTGGAGAGAGCCCTAGCACAGAAACGAAGACCCAACATAGCGATCAATCAATCAAAAAATAAATCTTAAAAAAAAATAAAAAATAAAAAAAATCAAATCAAATCAAGCAGAACAGCGACTAAGACCTCATGGAAACAGTTGCATGCCTCCCTTTCTGCGCGGCTACTCAGGGCCGTACCTCGAGGCCAGTACTCACGGTGAGTTTCCCTTTAGCTCTAGAGCCTGGCAGGATGAGCTCCACCCCGGCCAAAGAAGCAGCCGGCATAGCTAGAGAAAACTCATTTTCTACCCAGAGCCGTGCCTACAGTGGCTAGTGGCCTGTCAACAGCAGTCAATTTCAAGTAGCTTCAAGGCAGCATGAATGGAGCTTTCAAAATGGCAAAGCAAGGCTAGTTCCATCAGGCCCCCATTTCCAAGGGCACACGCAGCATATATCCCGGTGCTTTCTAAGAAGTCCAAAGAGACACAGGTTACCCAGTGGTTCCTTCCCTGAATCAACTCCTCGAAGCAGGGTGTTCTGCAAATAGCGAACTGCCTCAACGAAGGAACGCCCCAGCTAGGCCTCCCGGCCCGTGGCTCTTCAAAAGCCTGCAGTGTTACCAGAGGAACTGGGCTTTAGTTGCAGGCGGAACGCAAGCCGACTTTCTCTTGGAGGCAGGGAGACTTCAGGCAGGGACTCCCAGATGGAATACGAAGCCGAGGGTTTTTCTCAGTGCAGCTCAGACTTGGGCAATCAGCCAGACTTCCACGGCACGTTGGACCTGCTAGAACGGTGTTCGTGGACCTGTTCGAGTGTTGGGGAATTCAAGCTGTCCCAAGAAAGAGTGCAGTGTGTTGCCCTACACTCGGCATACAGAGAGAGGCTCCGAAGGGCTATGGGCCTGGATGTGGCTTAGCGGGCCCATGGGGGCCTCGGGGTACTCAGTGTTCTTGCAGGAAATAGGGTGCCCACGCGAGGCTCCTATATGTCCTGCAAAGCATACTGACATTAAAATAATGCAGAGCAGGGGCTTCCCTTGTGGTGCAATGTTTGGGAATCCACCTGCCGATGAAGCAGACATGGGTTCGAGCCCTGGTCCACCAATATCTCACATGCTGCGGAGTACTTAAGCCCGTGAACCACAACGACTGAGCCTGCGCTGTAGAGCCCGGGTGCCACAACGACAGAGCCCGCATGCCAGAACTAATGAAGTCCACGGGCCTAGAGCCTGTACTCCACAACAAGAGGAGTCACCGCAAAGAGAAGCCCGCGCACCGCATCGAAGAGTAGCCCCCGCTCGCTGCAACTAGAGAAAGCTCACATGCAGCAACGACGACCCAACACAGTAAAAAAAAAATGATATATTAAATAAATAAATAGATAGATAGATAAACAAATAAATAAATAAATAAACTAATGCAGAGCAGTGGCTACGGCCTCCTGAAAACTGCTGCACGCCTCCGCTTCTGCACGGCAATTCAGGGCCTTACCTTGAGGCAAGTGCTCACGCTGAGTGTCCCGTTAGCGCCACAGCGTGGTAGGATGCTGACTTTCTCCTCGAGCAGAGTGACTTCACGTACGAGGCCCTCGAAGAATTCTACGCAGAGTGTTTTCTCATGGCAGCTCAGACGGGGGCCGTGACGAACACTTCCAGGGCACGTCGCACTGGCTAGAAATGTGGTCCTGGGGCTGTTCCAGTGCTCTGGAAATGTAGCTCTCCTTAAGGAACAGGCAGTGTGTTGCCCATCACTCGGCATACACAGAGGGCCTCCGAGGGACCGACCTTTGGGCCTCGATGTTGCTCAGCAGGCCCACAGGAGTCTGGAGGTATTCAGGGTTCTTGGAGGGAAAATGATGCACACCCGAGGGGACTACGAGTCCTGAAAAGGGTACTTCCTTTAAAATAAAGCAGAACAGGGGCTTCCCTGGTGGCGCAGTGGTTGAGAATATGCCTGCCAATGCAGGGGACACGGGTTCGAGCCCTAGTCTGAGAGGATCACACATGCCGCGGAGAAACTGGGCCCGTGGGCTACAATGACTGAACCTGCGCGTCTGGAGCCTGTGCTCCGCAACAAGAGAGGCCGCGATAGTGAGAGGCCCGCGCACCACGATGAAGAGTGGCCCCATTTGCCGCAACTGGAGAGAGCCCTAGTACAGAAACGAAGACCCAACATAGCGATCAATCAATCAAAAAATAAAACTTAAAAAAAAATAAAAAATAAAAAAAATAAAATAAAATCAAGCAGAACAGCGACTAAGACCTCATGGAAACAGCTGCATGCCTCCCTTTCTGCGCGGCTACTCAGGGCCGTACCTCGAGGCCAGTACTCACGGTGAGTTTCCCTTTAGCTCTGGAGCGTGGCAGGATGAGCTCCACCCCGGCCATCGAAGCAGCCGGCATAGCTAGAGAAAACTCATTTTCGACCCAGAGCCATGCCTACAGTGGCTAGTGGCCTGTCAACAGCAGTCAATTTCAAGTAGCTTCAAGGCAGCATGAATGGAGCTTTCAAAATGGCAAAGCAAGGCTGGTTCCATCAGGCCCCCATTTCCAAGGGCACATGCAGCATATATCCCGGTGCTTTCTAAGAAGTCCAAAGAGACACAGGTTACCCAGTGGTTCCTTCCCTGAATCAACTCCTCGAAGCAGGGTGTTCTGCAAATAGCGAACTGCCTCAACGAAGGAGCGCCCCAGCTAGGCCTCCGTGCCCGTGGCTCTTCAAAAGCCTGCAGTGTTACCAGAGGAACTGGGATTTAGTTGCAGGCCGAACGCAAGCCGACTTTCTCTTGGAGGCAGGGAGATTTCAGGCAGAGACTCCCAGATGGAATACGAAGCCGAGGGTTTTTCTCAGTGTAGCTCAGACTTGGGCAATGAGCCAGACTTGCACGGCACGTTGGAGCTGCTAGAACGGTGTTCGTGGACCTGTTCGAGTGCTGGGGAATTCAAGCTGTCCCACGAAGGAGTGCACTGTGTTGCCCTACACTCGGCATACACAGAGTGGCTCCGAAAGGCTATGGGCCTGGATGTGGCTTAGCGGACCCATGGGGGTCTCGGGGTACTCAGTGTTCTTGCAGGAAATAGGGTGCCCACGCGAGGCTCCTAGATGTCCTGCAAAGCATACTGACATTAAAATAATGCAGAGCAGGGGCTTCCCTTGTGGTGCAATGTTTGGGAATCCACCTGCCGATGAAGCGGACATGGGTTCGAGCCCTGGTCCACCAAGATCTCACATGCTGCGGAGTACTTAAGCCCGTGAACCACAACGACTGAGCCTGCACTGTAGAGCCCGGGAGCCACAACGACTGAGCCCGCATGCCAGAACTAATGAAGTCCATGTGCCTAGAGCCTGTGCTCCACAACAAGAGGAGTCACCGAAATTAGAAGCCCGCGCACCGCAACGAAGAGTAGCCCCCGCTCGCTGCAACTAGAGAAAGCTCACATGCAGCAACGACGACCCAACACAGTAAAAAAAAAAGATATAATAAATAAATAAATAAATAGATATATAAACAAATAAATCAATAAATAAACTAATGCAGAGCAGTGGCTACGGCCTCCTGAAAACTGCTGCACGCCTCCGCTTCTGCACGGCAATTCAGGGCCTTACCTTGAGGCAAGTGCTCACGCTGAGTGTCCCGTTAGCCCCACAGCATGTTAGGATGCTTTCTCCTCGAACAGAGTGACTTCAGGTACGAGGCCCTCGAAGAATTCTACGCAGAGTGTTTTCTCATGGCAGCTCAGACGGGGGCCGTGACGAACACTTCCAGGGCACGTCGCACTGGCTAGAAATGTGGTCCTAGGGCTGTTCCAGTGCTCTGGAAATGTAGCTCTCCTTAAGGAACAAGCAGTGTGTTGCCCATCACTCGGCATACACAGAGGGCCTCCGAGGTACCGACCTTTGGGCCTCGATGTTGCTCAGCAGGCCCACAGGAGTCTGGAGGTACTCAGGGTTCTTGGAGGGAAAATGATGCACACCCGAGGGGCCTACGAGTCCTGAAAAGGGTACTTCCTTTAAAATAAAGCAGAACAGGGGCTTCCCTGGTGGCGCAGTGGTTGAGAATATGCCTGCCAATGCAGGGGACACGGGTTCGAGCCCTGGTCTGAGAGGATCACACATGCCGCGGAGAAACTGGGCCCGTGGGCCACAAGGACTGAACCTGAGCGTCTGGAGCCTGTGCTCCGCAAGAAGAGAGGCCGCGATAGTGAGAGGCCCACGCACCGCGATGAAGAGTGGCCCCATTTGCCGCAACTGGAGAGAGCCCTAGCACAGAAACGAAGACCCAACATAGCGATCAATCAATCAAAAAATAAATCTTAAAAAAAAATAAAAAATAAAAAAAATCAAATCAAATCAAGCAGAACAGCGACTAAGACCTCATGGAAACAGTTGCATGCCTCCCTTTCTGCGCGGCTACTCAGGGCCGTACCTCGAGGCCAGTACTCACGGTGAGTTTCCCTTTAGCTCTAGAGCCTGGCAGGATGAGCTCCACCCCGGCCAAAGAAGCAGCCGGCATAGCTAGAGAAAACTCATTTTCTACCCAGAGCCGTGCCTACAGTGGCTAGTGGCCTGTCAACAGCAGTCAATTTCAAGTAGCTTCAAGGCAGCATGAATGGAGCTTTCAAAATGGCAAAGCAAGGCTAGTTCCATCAGGCCCCCATTTCCAAGGGCACACGCAGCATATATCCCGGTGCTTTCTAAGAAGTCCAAAGAGACACAGGTTACCCAGTGGTTCCTTCCCTGAATCAACTCCTCGAAGCAGGGTGTTCTGCAAATAGCGAACTGCCTCAACGAAGGAACGCCCCAGCTAGGCCTCCCGGCCCGTGGCTCTTCAAAAGCCTGCAGTGTTACCAGAGGAACTGGGCTTTAGTTGCAGGCGGAACGCAAGCCGACTTTCTCTTGGAGGCAGGGAGACTTCAGGCAGGGACTCCCAGATGGAATACGAAGCCGAGGGTTTTTCTCAGTGCAGCTCAGACTTGGGCAATCAGCCAGACTTCCACGGCACGTTGGACCTGCTAGAACGGTGTTCGTGGACCTGTTCGAGTGTTGGGGAATTCAAGCTGTCCCAAGAAAGAGTGCAGTGTGTTGCCCTACACTCGGCATACAGAGAGAGGCTCCGAAGGGCTATGGGCCTGGATGTGGCTTAGCGGGCCCATGGGGGCCTCGGGGTACTCAGTGTTCTTGCAGGAAATAGGGTGCCCACGCGAGGCTCCTATATGTCCTGCAAAGCATACTGACATTAAAATAATGCAGAGCAGGGGCTTCCCTTGTGGTGCAATGTTTGGGAATCCACCTGCCGATGAAGCAGACATGGGTTCGAGCCCTGGTCCACCAATATCTCACATGCTGCGGAGTACTTAAGCCCGTGAACCACAACGACTGAGCCTGCGCTGTAGAGCCCGGGTGCCACAACGACAGAGCCCGCATGCCAGAACTAATGAAGTCCACGGGCCTAGAGCCTGTACTCCACAACAAGAGGAGTCACCGCAAAGAGAAGCCCGCGCACCGCATCGAAGAGTAGCCCCCGCTCGCTGCAACTAGAGAAAGCTCACATGCAGCAACGACGACCCAACACAGTAAAAAAAAAATGATATATTAAATAAATAAATAGATAGATAGATAAACAAATAAATAAATAAATAAACTAATGCAGAGCAGTGGCTACGGCCTCCTGAAAACTGCTGCACGCCTCCGCTTCTGCACGGCAATTCAGGGCCTTACCTTGAGGCAAGTGCTCACGCTGAGTGTCCCGTTAGCGCCACAGCGTGGTAGGATGCTGACTTTCTCCTCGAGCAGAGTGACTTCACGTACGAGGCCCTCGAAGAATTCTACGCAGAGTGTTTTCTCATGGCAGCTCAGACGGGGGCCGTGACGAACACTTCCAGGGCACGTCGCACTGGCTAGAAATGTGGTCCTGGGGCTGTTCCAGTGCTCTGGAAATGTAGCTCTCCTTAAGGAACAGGCAGTGTGTTGCCCATCACTCGGCATACACAGAGGGCCTCCGAGGGACCGACCTTTGGGCCTCGATGTTGCTCAGCAGGCCCACAGGAGTCTGGAGGTACTCAGGGTTCTTCGAGGGAAAATGATGCACACCCGAGGGGCCTACGAGTCCTGAAAAGGGTACTTCCTTTAAAATAAAGCAGAACAGGGGCTTCCCTGGTGGCGCAGTGGTTGAGAATATGCCTGCCAATGCAGGGGACACGGGTTCGAGCCCTGGTCTGAGAAGATCACACATGCCGCGGAGAAACTGGGCCCGTGGGCCACAATGACTGAACCTGCGCGTCTGGAGCCTGTGCTCCGCAACAAGAGAGGCCGCGATAGTGAGAGGCCCGCGCACCGCGATGAAGAGTTGCCCCATTTGCCGCAAATGGAGAGAGCCCTAGCACAGAAACGAAGAACCAACATAGCGATCAATCAATCAAAAAATAAATCTTAAAAAAAAATAAAAAATAAAAAAAATAAAATAAAATCAAGCAGAACAGCGACTAAGACCTCATGGAAACAGCTGCATGCCTCCCTTTCTGTGCGGCTACTCAGGGACTTACCTCGTGGCAAGTACTCACGTTGAGTTTCCCTTTAGCTCTAGAGCGTGGCAGGATGAGCTCCACCCCGGCCATCGAAGCACCCGGCTTAGCTAGAGAAAACTCATTTTCTACCCACAGCCATGCCTACAGTGGCTTGTGGCCTGTCAACAGCAGTCAACTTCAAGTAGCTTCAAGGCAGCATGAATGGAGCTTTCAAAATGGGAAAGCAAGGCTAGTTCCATCAGGCCCCCATTTCCAAGGGCACACGCAGCATATATCCCGGTGCTTTCTAAGAAGTCCAAAGAGACACAGGTTACCCAGTGGTTCCTTCCCTGAATCAACTCCTCGAAGCAGGGTGTTCTGCAAATAGCGAACTGCCACAACGAAGGATGGCCCCAGCTAGGCCTCCGGGCCTGTGACTCTTCAAGAGCCTGAAGTGTTACCCGAGGAACTGGGCTTTAGTTGCACTCGGAACGCAAGCCGACTTTCTCTTGGAGGCAGGGTGACTTCAGGCAGGGACTCCCAGATGGAATACGAAGCCGAGGGTTTTTCTCAGTGCAGGTCAGACTTGAGCAATGAGCCAGACTTGCACGGCACGGTGGACCTGCTAGAATGGTGTTCGTGGACCTGTTCGAGTGCTGGGGAAATCAAGCTTTCCCAAGAAGGAGTGCAGTGTGTTGCCCTACACTCGGCATACACAGAGTGGCTCCGAAGGGCTATGGGCCTGGATGTGGCTTAGCGGGCCCATGGGGGCCTGTGGATACTCAGTGTTCTTGCAGGAAATAGGTTGCCCACGCGAGGCTCCTAGATGTCCTGCAAAGCATACTGACATTAATATAATGCAGAGCAAGGGCTTTCCTTGTGGTGCAATGTTTGGGAATCCACCTGCCGATGCAGCGGACATGGGTTTGAGCCCTGGTCCACCAAGATCTCACATGCTGCGGAGCAACTATGCCCGTGCACCACAACGACTGAGGCTGCGCTCTAGAGCCCAGCAGCAACAACGACTGAGCCCGCATGCCAGAACTAATGAAATCCACGTACCTAGAGCCTGTGCTCCACAACAAGAGGAGTCACCGCAATGAGTAGCCCGCGCACCGCAATGAAGAGTAGCCCCCGCTCGCTGCAACTAGAGAAAGCTCACATGCAGCAACGAGGACCCAACACAGTAAAAAAAAAATGATATATTAAATAAATAAATAAATAGATAGATAGATAAACAAATAAATAAATAAATAAACTACTGCAGAGCAGAGGCTACGGACTCCTGAAACCTGCTGCATGCCTCCACTTCTGCACGGCAATTCAGGGCCTTACCTTTCGGCAAGTGCTCACGCTGAGTGTCCCGTTAGCGCCACAGCATGGTAGGATGCTGACTTTCTCCTCGAGCAGAGTGACTTCAGGTACGAGGCCCTCGAAGAATTCTACGCAGAGTGTTTTCTCATGGCAGCTCCGACGGGGGCCGTGATGAACAATTCCAGGGCACGTCGCACTGGCTAGAAATGTGGTCCTGAGGCTGTTCCAGTGCTCTGGAAATGTAGCTCTCCTTAAGGAAAGTGTAGTGTGTTGCCCATCACTCGGCATACAGAGAGGGCCTCCGAGGGACCGACCTTTGGGCCTCGATGTTGCTCAGCAGGCCCACAGGAGTCTGGAGGTACTCAGGGATCTTGGAGGGAAAATGATGCACACCCGAGGGGCCTACGAGTCCTGAAAAGGGTACTTCCTTTAAAATAAAGCAGAACACGGGTTTCCCTGGTGGCGCAGTCACTGAGAATCTGCCTGCCAATGCAGGGGACACGGGTTCGAGCCCTGGTCTGAGAGGACCACACATGCCACGGAGAAACTGGGCCCGTGATCCACAACGACTGACTCTGCGCGTCTGGAGCCTGTGCTCCGCAACAAGAGAGGCCGCGATAGTGAGAGGCCCGCGCACCGCGATGAAGAGTGGCCCCATTTGCCGCAACTGGAGAGAGCCCTACCACAAAAACGAACACCCAACATAGCGATCAATCAATCAAAAAATAAATCTTAAAAAAAAATAAAAAATAAAATAAAATAAAGCAGAACAGCGACTAAGACCTCATGGAAACAGCTGCATTCCTCCCTTTCGGCGCAGCTACTCAGGGACTTACCTCGAGGCCAGTACTCACGTTGAGTTATCCTTTAGCTCTAGAGCGTGGCAGGATGAGCTGAACCCCGGCCATCGAAGCAGCCGGCTTAGCTAGAGGAAACTCATTTTCGACCCAGAGCCATGCCTACAGTGGCTAGTGGCCTGTCAACAGCAGTCAATTTCAAGTAGCTTCAAGGCAGCATGAATGGAGCTTTCAAAATGGGAAAGCAAGGCTAGTTCCATCAGGCCCCCATTTCCAAGGGCACACGCAGCATATATCCCGGTGCTTTCTAAGAAGTCCAAAGAGACACAGGTTACCCAGTGGTTCCTTCCCTGAATCAACACCTCGAAGCAGGGTGTTCTGCAAATAGCGAACTGCCTCAACGAAGGAGCGCCCCAGCTAGGCCTCCGGGCCCGTGGCTCTTCGAAAGCCTGCAGTGTTACCCGAGGAACTGGGCTTTAGTTGCAGTCGGAACGCAAGCCAACTTTCTCTTGGAGGCAGGGTGACTTCAGGCAGGGACTCCCAGATGGAATACGAAGCCGAGGGTTTTTCTCAGTGCAGCTCAGACTTGGGCAATGAGCCAGCCTTGCGCAGCACGTTGGACCTGCTAGAACGGTTTTCGTGGACTTGTGGGTGTGCTGGGGAAATCAAGCTGTCCCAAGAAAGAGTGCAGTGTGTTGCCCTACACTCGGCATAGACAGAGTGGCTCCGGAGGGCTACAGGCCTGGATGTGGCTTAGCGGGCCCATGGGCGCTTGTGGGTACTCAGTGTTCTTGCAGGGAATAGGGTGCTAACGCGAGGCTCCTAGATGTCCTGCAAAGCGGACTGACATTAAAATAATGCAGAGCAGGGGCTTCACTTGTGGTGCAATATTTGGGAATCCACCTGCCGATGCAGCGGACATGGGTTCGAGCCCTGGTCCACCAAGATCTCACATGTTGCGGACCACTTAAGCCCGTGAACCACAATGACTCAGCCTGCGCTGTAGAGCCCGGGAGCCACAAAGACTTAGCCCGCATGCCAGAACTAATGAAGTCCACGTGCCTAGAGCCTGTGCTCCACAACAAGAGGAGTCACCGCAAAGAGAAGCACGCGCACCGCATCGAAGAGTAGCCCCCGCTCGCTGCAACTACAGAAAGCTCACATGCAGCAACGACGACCCAACACAGTAAAAAAAAAATGATATATTAAATAAATAAATAAATAGATAGATAGATAAACAAATAAATAAATAAATAAACTAATGCAGAGCAGTGGCTACGGCCTCCTGAAAACTGCTGCACGCCTCCGCTTCTGCACGGCAATTCAGGGCCTTACCTTGAGGCAAGTGCTCACGCTGAGTGTCCCGTTAGCGCCACAGCGTGGTAGGATGCTGACTTTCTCCTCGAGCAGAGTGACTTCACGTACGAGGCCCTCGAAGAATTCTATGCAGAGTGTTTTCTCATGGCAGCTCAGACGGGGGCCGTGACAAACACTTCCAGGGCACGTCGCACTGGCTAGAAATGTGGTCCTGGGGCTGTTCCAGTGCTCTGGAAATGTAGCTCTCCTTAAGGAACAGGCAGTGTGTTGCCCATCACTCGGCATACACAGAGGGCCTCCGAGGGACCGACCTTTGGGCCTCGATGTTGCTCAGCAGGCCCACAGGAGTCTGGAGGTACTCAGGGTTCTTGGAGGGAAAATGATGCACACCCGAGGGGCCTACGAGTCCTGAAAAGGGTACTTCCTTTAAAATAAAGCAGAACAGGGGCTTCCCTGGTGGCGCAGTGGTTGAGAATATGCCTGCCAATGCAGGGGACACGGGTTCGAGCCCTGGTCTGAGAAGTTCACACATTCCGCGGAGAAACTGGGCCCGTGGGCCACAATGACTGAACATGCGCGTCTGGAGCCTGTGCTCCGCAACAAGAGAGGCCGCGATAGTGAGAGGCCCGCGCACCGCGATGAAGAGTTGCCCCATTTGCCGCAAATGGAGAGAGCCCTAGCACAGAAACGAAGAACCAACATAGCGATCAATCAATCAAAAAATAAATCTTAAAAAAAAATAAAAAATAAAAAAAATAAAATCAAATCAAGCAGAACAGCGACTAAGACCTCATGGAAACAGCTGCATGCCTCCCTTTCTGCGCGGCTACTCAGGGACTTACCTCGAGGCAAGTACTCACGTTGAGTTTCCCTTTAGCTCTAGAGCGTGGCAGGATGAGCTCCACCCCGGCCATCGAAGCAGCCGGCATAGCTAGAGAAAACTCATTTTCTACCCAGAGCCATGCCTACAGTGGCTAGTGGCCTGTCAACAGCAGTCAATTTCAAGTAGCTTCAAGGCAGCATGAATGGAGCTTTCAAAATGTCAAAGCAAGTCTAGTTCCATCAGGCCCCCATTTCCAAGGGCACACGCAGCATATATCCCGGTGCTTTGTAAGAAGTCCAAAGAGACACAGGTTACCCAGTGGTTCCTTCCCTGAATCAACTCCTCGAAACAGGGTGTTCTGCAAATAGCGAACTGCCTCAAGGAAGGAACGCCCCAGCTAGGCCTCCGTGCCCATGACTCTTCAAAAGCCTGCAGTGTTACCAGAGGAACTAGGCTTTAGTTGCAGGCGGAACGCAACGCGACTTTCTCTTGGAGGCAGGGAGACTTCAGGCAGGGACTCCCAGATGGAATACGAAGCCGAGGGTTTTTCTCAGTGCAGCTCTGACTTGGGCAATGAGCCAGACTTGCACGGCACGTTGGAACTACTAGAACGGTGTTCGTGGACCTGTTCGAGTGCTGGGGAATTCAAGCTGTCCCAAGAAGGAGTGCAGTGTGTTGCCCTACACTCGGCATACACAGAGTGGCTCCGAAGGGCTATGGGCCTGGAAGTGGCTAAGCGGGCCCATGGGAGCCTCGAGGTACTCAGTGTTCTTGCAGGAAATAGGGTGCCCACGCGAGGCTCCTAGATGTCCTGCAAAGCATACTGACATTAAAATAATGCAGAGCAGGGGCTTCCCTTGTGGTGCAATGTTTGGGAATCCACCTGCCGATGCAGCGGACATGGGTTCGAGCCTTGGTCCACCAAGATCTCACATGCTGCGGAGTACTTAAGCCCGTGAACCACAACGACTGAGCCTGCGCTCTAGAGCCCGGGAGCCACAACGACTGAGCCCGCATGCCAGAACTAATGAAGTCCACGTGCCTAGAGCCTGTGCTCCACAACAAGAGGAGTCACCGCAATGAGAAGCCCGCGCACCGCCACGAAGAGTAGACCCCGCTCGCTGCAACTAGAGAAAGCTCACATGCAGCAACGACGACCCAACACAGTAAAAAATAAATGATATATTAAAAAAATAAATAAATAGATAGATAAACAAATAAATAAATAAACTAATGCAGAGCAGTGGCTACGGCCTCCTGAAAACTGCTGCACGCCTCCGCTTCTGCACGGCAATTCAGGGCCTTACCTTGAGGCAAGTGCTCACGCTGAGTGTCCCGTTAGCGCCACAGCATGGTAGGATGCTGACCCTCTCCTCGAGCAGAGTGACTTCAGGTACGAGGCCCTCGAAGAATTCTACGCAGAGTGTTTTCTCATGGCAGCTCAGACGGGGGCCGTGACGAACACTTCCAGGGCACGTCGCACTGGCTAGAAATGTGGTCCTGAGGCTGTTCCAGTGCTCTGGAAATGTAGCTGTCCATAAGGAACGTGCAGTGTGCTGACCATCACTCGGCATACACAGAGGGCGTCTGAGGGACCGACCTTTGGGCCTCGATGTTGCTCAGCAGGCCCACAGGAGTCTGGAGGTACTCAGGGTTCTTGGAGGGAAAATGATGCACACCCGAGGGGCCTACGAGTCCTGAAAAGGGTACTTCCTTTAAAATAAAGCAGAACAGGGGCTTCCCTGGTGGCGCAGTCGTTGAGAATATGCCTGCCAATGCAGGGGACACGGGTTCGAGCCCTGGTCTGAGAGGATCACACATGCCGCGGAGAAACTGGGCCCGTGGGCCACAATGACTGAACCTACGCGTCTGGAGCCTGTGCTCCGCTATAAGAGAGGCCGCGATAGTGAGAGGCCCGCGCACCGCGACGAAGAGTGGCCCCCGCTTGCTGCAACTAGAGAAAGCTCACATGCAGCAACGAGGACCCAACACAGTAAAAAAAAAAATGATATATTAAATAAATAAATAAATAGATAGATAGATAAACAAATAAATAAATAAATAAACTAATGCAGAGCAGTGGCTACGGCCTCCTGAAAACTGCTGCACGCCTACGCTTCTGCATGGCAATTCAGTGCCTTACCTTGAGGCAAGTGCTCACGCTGAGTGTCCCGTTAGCGCCACAGCAGGGTAGGATGCTGACTTTCTCCTCGAGCAGAGTGACTTCAGGTACGAGGCCCTCGAAGAATTCTACGCAGAGTGTTTTCTCATGGCAGCTCAGACGGGGGCCGTGACGAACACTTCCAGGGCACGTCGCACTGGCTAGAAATGTGGTCCTGGGGCTGTTCCAGTGCTCTGGAAATGTAGCTCTCCTTAAGGAACAGGCAGTGTGTTGCCCATCACTCGGCATACACAGCGGGCCTCCGTGGGACCGACCTTTGGGCCTCGATGTTGCTCAGCAGGCCCACAGGAGTCTGGAGGTACTCAGGGTTCTTGGAGGGAAATTGATGCACACCCGAGGGGCCTACGAGTCCTGAAAATGGTACTTCCTTTAAAATAAAGCAGAACAGGGGCTTCCCTGGTGGCGCAGTGGTTGAGAATATGCCTGCCAATGCAGGGGACACGGGTTCGAGCCCTGGTCTGAGAGGATCACACATGCCGTGGAGAAACTGGGCCCGTGGGCCACAACGACTGAACCTGCGCGTCTGGAGCCTGTGCTCCACAACAAGAGAGGCCGCGATAGTGAGAGGCCCGCGCACCGGGATGAAGAGGGGCCCCATTTGCCGCAACTGGGTAGAGCCGTAGCACAGAAACGAAGACCCAACATAGCGATCAATCAATCAAAAAATAAACCTAAAAAAAAAATAAAAAATAAAAAAATAAAATAAAATCAAGCAGAACAGCGACTAAGACCTCATGGAAACAGCTGCATGCCTCCCTTTCGGCGCGACTACTCAGGGACTTACCTCGAGGCCACTACTCACGTTGAGTTTCCCTTTAGCTCTAGAGCGTGGCAGGATGAGATCCACCCCAGCCATCGAAGCAGCCACCATAGCTAGAGAAAACTCATTTTCTACCCAGAGCCATGCCTACAGTGGCTCGTGGCCTGTCAACAGCAGTCAATTTCAAGTAGCTTCAAGGCAGCATGAATGGAGCTTTCAAAATGGCAAAGCAAGGCTAGTTCCATCAGGACCCCATTTCCAAGGGCACACGCAGCATATATCCCAGTGCTTTCTAAGAAGTCCAAAGAGACACAGGTTACCCAGTGGTTCCTTCCCTGAATCAACTCCTCGAAGCAGGGTGTTCTGCAAATAGCGAACTGCCTCAACGAAGGAACGCCCCAGCTAGGCTTCCGGGCCCGTGGCTCTTCAAAAGCCGGAAGTGTTACCCGAGGAACTGGACTCTAGTTGCAGTCGGAACGCAAGCCGACTTTCTCTTGGAGGTAGGGAGACTTCAGGCAGGGACTCCCAGATGGAGTACGAAGCCGAGGGTTTTTCTCAGTGCAGCTCAGACTTGGGCAATGAGCCAGTCTTGCACGGCACGTTGGACTTGCTAGAACGGTGTTCGTGGACTTGTTCGAGTGCTGGGGAAATCAAGCTGTCCCAAGAAGGAGTGCAGTGTGTTGCCCTACACTCGGCATACACAGAGTGGCTCCGAAGGGCTATGGGCCTGGATGTGGCTTAGTGGGCCCATGGCGGCCTCGGGGTACTCAGTGTTCTTGCAGGAAATAGGGTGCCCACGCGAGGCTCCTATATGTCCTGCAAAGCATACTGACATTAAAATAATGCAGAGCAGGGGCTTCCCTTGTGGTGCAATGTTTGGGAATCCACCTGCCGATGAAGCGGACATGGGTTCGAGCCCTGGTCCACCAAGATCTCACATGCTGCGGAGTACTTAAGCCCGTGAACCACAACGACTGAGCCTGCACTGTAGAGCCCGGGAGCCACAACGACTGAGCCCGCATGCCAGAACTAATGAAGTCCATGTGCCTAGAGCCTGTGCTCCACAACAAGAGGAGTCACCGAAATTAGAAGCCCGCGCACCGCAACGAAGAGTAGCCCCCGCTCGCTGCAACTAGAGAAAGCTCACATGCAGCAACGACGACCCAACACAGTAAAAAAAAAAGATATAATAAATAAATAAATAAATAGATATATAAACAAATAAATCAATAAATAAACTAATGCAGAGCAGTGGCTACGGCCTCCTGAAAACTGCTGCACGCCTCCGCTTCTGCACGGCAATTCAGGGCCTTACCTTGAGGCAAGTGCTCACGCTGAGTGTCCCGTTAGCCCCACAGCATGTTAGGATGCTTTCTCCTCGAACAGAGTGACTTCAGGTACGAGGCCCTCGAAGAATTCTACGCAGAGTGTTTTCTCATGGCAGCTCAGACGGGGGCCGTGACGAACACTTCCAGGGCACGTCGCACTGGCTAGAAATGTGGTCCTAGGGCTGTTCCAGTGCTCTGGAAATGTAGCTCTCCTTAAGGAACAAGCAGTGTGTTGCCCATCACTCGGCATACACAGAGGGCCTCCGAGGTACCGACCTTTGGGCCTCGATGTTGCTCAGCAGGCCCACAGGAGTCTGGAGGTACTCAGGGTTCTTGGAGGGAAAATGATGCACACCCGAGGGGCCTACGAGTCCTGAAAAGGGTACTTCCTTTAAAATAAAGCAGAACAGGGGCTTCCCTGGTGGCGCAGTGGTTGAGAATATGCCTGCCAATGCAGGGGACACGGGTTCGAGCCCTGGTCTGAGAGGATCACACATGCCGCGGAGAAACTGGGCCCGTGGGCCACAAGGACTGAACCTGAGCGTCTGGAGCCTGTGCTCCGCAAGAAGAGAGGCCGCGATAGTGAGAGGCCCACGCACCGCGATGAAGAGTGGCCCCATTTGCCGCAACTGGAGAGAGCCCTAGCACAGAAACGAAGACCCAACATAGCGATCAATCAATCAAAAAATAAATCTTAAAAAAAAATAAAAAATAAAAAAAATCAAATCAAATCAAGCAGAACAGCGACTAAGACCTCATGGAAACAGTTGCATGCCTCCCTTTCTGCGCGGCTACTCAGGGCCGTACCTCGAGGCCAGTACTCACGGTGAGTTTCCCTTTAGCTCTAGAGCCTGGCAGGATGAGCTCCACCCCGGCCAAAGAAGCAGCCGGCATAGCTAGAGAAAACTCATTTTCTACCCAGAGCCGTGCCTACAGTGGCTAGTGGCCTGTCAACAGCAGTCAATTTCAAGTAGCTTCAAGGCAGCATGAATGGAGCTTTCAAAATGGCAAAGCAAGGCTAGTTCCATCAGGCCCCCATTTCCAAGGGCACACGCAGCATATATCCCGGTGCTTTCTAAGAAGTCCAAAGAGACACAGGTTACCCAGTGGTTCCTTCCCTGAATCAACTCCTCGAAGCAGGGTGTTCTGCAAATAGCGAACTGCCTCAACGAAGGAACGCCCCAGCTAGGCCTCCCGGCCCGTGGCTCTTCAAAAGCCTGCAGTGTTACCAGAGGAACTGGGCTTTAGTTGCAGGCGGAACGCAAGCCGACTTTCTCTTGGAGGCAGGGAGACTTCAGGCAGGGACTCCCAGATGGAATACGAAGCCGAGGGTTTTTCTCAGTGCAGCTCAGACTTGGGCAATCAGCCAGACTTCCACGGCACGTTGGACCTGCTAGAACGGTGTTCGTGGACCTGTTCGAGTGTTGGGGAATTCAAGCTGTCCCAAGAAAGAGTGCAGTGTGTTGCCCTACACTCGGCATACAGAGAGAGGCTCCGAAGGGCTATGGGCCTGGATGTGGCTTAGCGGGCCCATGGGGGCCTCGGGGTACTCAGTGTTCTTGCAGGAAATAGGGTGCCCACGCGAGGCTCCTATATGTCCTGCAAAGCATACTGACATTAAAATAATGCAGAGCAGGGGCTTCCCTTGTGGTGCAATGTTTGGGAATCCACCTGCCGATGAAGCAGACATGGGTTCGAGCCCTGGTCCACCAATATCTCACATGCTGCGGAGTACTTAAGCCCGTGAACCACAACGACTGAGCCTGCGCTGTAGAGCCCGGGTGCCACAACGACAGAGCCCGCATGCCAGAACTAATGAAGTCCACGGGCCTAGAGCCTGTACTCCACAACAAGAGGAGTCACCGCAAAGAGAAGCCCGCGCACCGCATCGAAGAGTAGCCCCCGCTCGCTGCAACTAGAGAAAGCTCACATGCAGCAACGACGACCCAACACAGTAAAAAAAAAATGATATATTAAATAAATAAATAGATAGATAGATAAACAAATAAATAAATAAATAAACTAATGCAGAGCAGTGGCTACGGCCTCCTGAAAACTGCTGCACGCCTCCGCTTCTGCACGGCAATTCAGGGCCTTACCTTGAGGCAAGTGCTCACGCTGAGTGTCCCGTTAGCGCCACAGCGTGGTAGGATGCTGACTTTCTCCTCGAGCAGAGTGACTTCACGTACGAGGCCCTCGAAGAATTCTACGCAGAGTGTTTTCTCATGGCAGCTCAGACGGGGGCCGTGACGAACACTTCCAGGGCACGTCGCACTGGCTAGAAATGTGGTCCTGGGGCTGTTCCAGTGCTCTGGAAATGTAGCTCTCCTTAAGGAACAGGCAGTGTGTTGCCCATCACTCGGCATACACAGAGGGCCTCCGAGGGACCGACCTTTGGGCCTCGATGTTGCTCAGCAGGCCCACAGGAGTCTGGAGGTACTCAGGGTTCTTCGAGGGAAAATGATGCACACCCGAGGGGCCTACGAGTCCTGAAAAGGGTACTTCCTTTAAAATAAAGCAGAACAGGGGCTTCCCTGGTGGCGCAGTGGTTGAGAATATGCCTGCCAATGCAGGGGACACGGGTTCGAGCCCTGGTCTGAGAAGATCACACATGCCGCGGAGAAACTGGGCCCGTGGGCCACAATGACTGAACCTGCGCGTCTGGAGCCTGTGCTCCGCAACAAGAGAGGCCGCGATAGTGAGAGGCCCGCGCACCGCGATGAAGAGTTGCCCCATTTGCCGCAAATGGAGAGAGCCCTAGCACAGAAACGAAGAACCAACATAGCGATCAATCAATCAAAAAATAAATCTTAAAAAAAAATAAAAAATAAAAAAAATAAAATAAAATCAAGCAGAACAGCGACTAAGACCTCATGGAAACAGCTGCATGCCTCCCTTTCTGTGCGGCTACTCAGGGACTTACCTCGTGGCAAGTACTCACGTTGAGTTTCCCTTTAGCTCTAGAGCGTGGCAGGATGAGCTCCACCCCGGCCATCGAAGCACCCGGCTTAGCTAGAGAAAACTCATTTTCTACCCACAGCCATGCCTACAGTGGCTTGTGGCCTGTCAACAGCAGTCAACTTCAAGTAGCTTCAAGGCAGCATGAATGGAGCTTTCAAAATGGGAAAGCAAGGCTAGTTCCATCAGGCCCCCATTTCCAAGGGCACACGCAGCATATATCCCGGTGCTTTCTAAGAAGTCCAAAGAGACACAGGTTACCCAGTGGTTCCTTCCCTGAATCAACTCCTCGAAGCAGGGTGTTCTGCAAATAGCGAACTGCCACAACGAAGGATGGCCCCAGCTAGGCCTCCGGGCCTGTGACTCTTCAAGAGCCTGAAGTGTTACCCGAGGAACTGGGCTTTAGTTGCACTCGGAACGCAAGCCGACTTTCTCTTGGAGGCAGGGTGACTTCAGGCAGGGACTCCCAGATGGAATACGAAGCCGAGGGTTTTTCTCAGTGCAGGTCAGACTTGAGCAATGAGCCAGACTTGCACGGCACGGTGGACCTGCTAGAATGGTGTTCGTGGACCTGTTCGAGTGCTGGGGAAATCAAGCTTTCCCAAGAAGGAGTGCAGTGTGTTGCCCTACACTCGGCATACACAGAGTGGCTCCGAAGGGCTATGGGCCTGGATGTGGCTTAGCGGGCCCATGGGGGCCTGTGGATACTCAGTGTTCTTGCAGGAAATAGGTTGCCCACGCGAGGCTCCTAGATGTCCTGCAAAGCATACTGACATTAATATAATGCAGAGCAAGGGCTTTCCTTGTGGTGCAATGTTTGGGAATCCACCTGCCGATGCAGCGGACATGGGTTTGAGCCCTGGTCCACCAAGATCTCACATGCTGCGGAGCAACTATGCCCGTGCACCACAACGACTGAGGCTGCGCTCTAGAGCCCAGCAGCAACAACGACTGAGCCCGCATGCCAGAACTAATGAAATCCACGTACCTAGAGCCTGTGCTCCACAACAAGAGGAGTCACCGCAATGAGTAGCCCGCGCACCGCAATGAAGAGTAGCCCCCGCTCGCTGCAACTAGAGAAAGCTCACATGCAGCAACGAGGACCCAACACAGTAAAAAAAAAATGATATATTAAATAAATAAATAAATAGATAGATAGATAAACAAATAAATAAATAAATAAACTACTGCAGAGCAGAGGCTACGGACTCCTGAAACCTGCTGCATGCCTCCACTTCTGCACGGCAATTCAGGGCCTTACCTTTCGGCAAGTGCTCACGCTGAGTGTCCCGTTAGCGCCACAGCATGGTAGGATGCTGACTTTCTCCTCGAGCAGAGTGACTTCAGGTACGAGGCCCTCGAAGAATTCTACGCAGAGTGTTTTCTCATGGCAGCTCCGACGGGGGCCGTGATGAACAATTCCAGGGCACGTCGCACTGGCTAGAAATGTGGTCCTGAGGCTGTTCCAGTGCTCTGGAAATGTAGCTCTCCTTAAGGAAAGTGTAGTGTGTTGCCCATCACTCGGCATACAGAGAGGGCCTCCGAGGGACCGACCTTTGGGCCTCGATGTTGCTCAGCAGGCCCACAGGAGTCTGGAGGTACTCAGGGATCTTGGAGGGAAAATGATGCACACCCGAGGGGCCTACGAGTCCTGAAAAGGGTACTTCCTTTAAAATAAAGCAGAACACGGGTTTCCCTGGTGGCGCAGTCACTGAGAATCTGCCTGCCAATGCAGGGGACACGGGTTCGAGCCCTGGTCTGAGAGGACCACACATGCCACGGAGAAACTGGGCCCGTGATCCACAACGACTGACTCTGCGCGTCTGGAGCCTGTGCTCCGCAACAAGAGAGGCCGCGATAGTGAGAGGCCCGCGCACCGCGATGAAGAGTGGCCCCATTTGCCGCAACTGGAGAGAGCCCTACCACAAAAACGAACACCCAACATAGCGATCAATCAATCAAAAAATAAATCTTAAAAAAAAATAAAAAATAAAATAAAATAAAGCAGAACAGCGACTAAGACCTCATGGAAACAGCTGCATTCCTCCCTTTCGGCGCAGCTACTCAGGGACTTACCTCGAGGCCAGTACTCACGTTGAGTTATCCTTTAGCTCTAGAGCGTGGCAGGATGAGCTGAACCCCGGCCATCGAAGCAGCCGGCTTAGCTAGAGGAAACTCATTTTCGACCCAGAGCCATGCCTACAGTGGCTAGTGGCCTGTCAACAGCAGTCAATTTCAAGTAGCTTCAAGGCAGCATGAATGGAGCTTTCAAAATGGGAAAGCAAGGCTAGTTCCATCAGGCCCCCATTTCCAAGGGCACACGCAGCATATATCCCGGTGCTTTCTAAGAAGTCCAAAGAGACACAGGTTACCCAGTGGTTCCTTCCCTGAATCAACACCTCGAAGCAGGGTGTTCTGCAAATAGCGAACTGCCTCAACGAAGGAGCGCCCCAGCTAGGCCTCCGGGCCCGTGGCTCTTCGAAAGCCTGCAGTGTTACCCGAGGAACTGGGCTTTAGTTGCAGTCGGAACGCAAGCCAACTTTCTCTTGGAGGCAGGGTGACTTCAGGCAGGGACTCCCAGATGGAATACGAAGCCGAGGGTTTTTCTCAGTGCAGCTCAGACTTGGGCAATGAGCCAGCCTTGCGCAGCACGTTGGACCTGCTAGAACGGTTTTCGTGGACTTGTGGGTGTGCTGGGGAAATCAAGCTGTCCCAAGAAAGAGTGCAGTGTGTTGCCCTACACTCGGCATAGACAGAGTGGCTCCGGAGGGCTACAGGCCTGGATGTGGCTTAGCGGGCCCATGGGCGCTTGTGGGTACTCAGTGTTCTTGCAGGGAATAGGGTGCTAACGCGAGGCTCCTAGATGTCCTGCAAAGCGGACTGACATTAAAATAATGCAGAGCAGGGGCTTCACTTGTGGTGCAATATTTGGGAATCCACCTGCCGATGCAGCGGACATGGGTTCGAGCCCTGGTCCACCAAGATCTCACATGTTGCGGACCACTTAAGCCCGTGAACCACAATGACTCAGCCTGCGCTGTAGAGCCCGGGAGCCACAAAGACTTAGCCCGCATGCCAGAACTAATGAAGTCCACGTGCCTAGAGCCTGTGCTCCACAACAAGAGGAGTCACCGCAAAGAGAAGCACGCGCACCGCATCGAAGAGTAGCCCCCGCTCGCTGCAACTACAGAAAGCTCACATGCAGCAACGACGACCCAACACAGTAAAAAAAAAATGATATATTAAATAAATAAATAAATAGATAGATAGATAAACAAATAAATAAATAAATAAACTAATGCAGAGCAGTGGCTACGGCCTCCTGAAAACTGCTGCACGCCTCCGCTTCTGCACGGCAATTCAGGGCCTTACCTTGAGGCAAGTGCTCACGCTGAGTGTCCCGTTAGCGCCACAGCGTGGTAGGATGCTGACTTTCTCCTCGAGCAGAGTGACTTCACGTACGAGGCCCTCGAAGAATTCTATGCAGAGTGTTTTCTCATGGCAGCTCAGACGGGGGCCGTGACAAACACTTCCAGGGCACGTCGCACTGGCTAGAAATGTGGTCCTGGGGCTGTTCCAGTGCTCTGGAAATGTAGCTCTCCTTAAGGAACAGGCAGTGTGTTGCCCATCACTCGGCATACACAGAGGGCCTCCGAGGGACCGACCTTTGGGCCTCGATGTTGCTCAGCAGGCCCACAGGAGTCTGGAGGTACTCAGGGTTCTTGGAGGGAAAATGATGCACACCCGAGGGGCCTACGAGTCCTGAAAAGGGTACTTCCTTTAAAATAAAGCAGAACAGGGGCTTCCCTGGTGGCGCAGTGGTTGAGAATATGCCTGCCAATGCAGGGGACACGGGTTCGAGCCCTGGTCTGAGAAGTTCACACATTCCGCGGAGAAACTGGGCCCGTGGGCCACAATGACTGAACATGCGCGTCTGGAGCCTGTGCTCCGCAACAAGAGAGGCCGCGATAGTGAGAGGCCCGCGCACCGCGATGAAGAGTTGCCCCATTTGCCGCAAATGGAGAGAGCCCTAGCACAGAAACGAAGAACCAACATAGCGATCAATCAATCAAAAAATAAATCTTAAAAAAAAATAAAAAATAAAAAAAATAAAATCAAATCAAGCAGAACAGCGACTAAGACCTCATGGAAACAGCTGCATGCCTCCCTTTCTGCGCGGCTACTCAGGGACTTACCTCGAGGCAAGTACTCACGTTGAGTTTCCCTTTAGCTCTAGAGCGTGGCAGGATGAGCTCCACCCCGGCCATCGAAGCAGCCGGCATAGCTAGAGAAAACTCATTTTCTACCCAGAGCCATGCCTACAGTGGCTAGTGGCCTGTCAACAGCAGTCAATTTCAAGTAGCTTCAAGGCAGCATGAATGGAGCTTTCAAAATGTCAAAGCAAGTCTAGTTCCATCAGGCCCCCATTTCCAAGGGCACACGCAGCATATATCCCGGTGCTTTGTAAGAAGTCCAAAGAGACACAGGTTACCCAGTGGTTCCTTCCCTGAATCAACTCCTCGAAACAGGGTGTTCTGCAAATAGCGAACTGCCTCAAGGAAGGAACGCCCCAGCTAGGCCTCCGTGCCCATGACTCTTCAAAAGCCTGCAGTGTTACCAGAGGAACTAGGCTTTAGTTGCAGGCGGAACGCAACGCGACTTTCTCTTGGAGGCAGGGAGACTTCAGGCAGGGACTCCCAGATGGAATACGAAGCCGAGGGTTTTTCTCAGTGCAGCTCTGACTTGGGCAATGAGCCAGACTTGCACGGCACGTTGGAACTACTAGAACGGTGTTCGTGGACCTGTTCGAGTGCTGGGGAATTCAAGCTGTCCCAAGAAGGAGTGCAGTGTGTTGCCCTACACTCGGCATACACAGAGTGGCTCCGAAGGGCTATGGGCCTGGAAGTGGCTAAGCGGGCCCATGGGAGCCTCGAGGTACTCAGTGTTCTTGCAGGAAATAGGGTGCCCACGCGAGGCTCCTAGATGTCCTGCAAAGCATACTGACATTAAAATAATGCAGAGCAGGGGCTTCCCTTGTGGTGCAATGTTTGGGAATCCACCTGCCGATGCAGCGGACATGGGTTCGAGCCTTGGTCCACCAAGATCTCACATGCTGCGGAGTACTTAAGCCCGTGAACCACAACGACTGAGCCTGCACTCTAGAGCCCGGGAGCCACAACGACTGAGCCCGCATGCCAGAACTAATGAAGTCCACGTGCCTAGAGCCTGTGCTCCACAACAAGAGGAGTCACCGCAATGAGAAGCCCGCGCACCGCCACGAAGAGTAGACCCCGCTCGCTGCAACTAGAGAAAGCTCACATGCAGCAACGACGACCCAACACAGTAAAAAATAAATGATATATTAAAAAAATAAATAAATAGATAGATAAACAAATAAATAAATAAACTAATGCAGAGCAGTGGCTACGGCCTCCTGAAAACTGCTGCACGCCTCCGCTTCTGCACGGCAATTCAGGGCCTTACCTTGAGGCAAGTGCTCACGCTGAGTGTCCCGTTAGCGCCACAGCATGGTAGGATGCTGACCCTCTCCTCGAGCAGAGTGACTTCAGGTACGAGGCCCTCGAAGAATTCTACGCAGAGTGTTTTCTCATGGCAGCTCAGACGGGGGCCGTGACGAACACTTCCAGGGCACGTCGCACTGGCTAGAAATGTGGTCCTGAGGCTGTTCCAGTGCTCTGGAAATGTAGCTGTCCATAAGGAACGTGCAGTGTGCTGACCATCACTCGGCATACACAGAGGGCGTCTGAGGGACCGACCTTTGGGCCTCGATGTTGCTCAGCAGGCCCACAGGAGTCTGGAGGTACTCAGGGTTCTTGGAGGGAAAATGATGCACACCCGAGGGGCCTACGAGTCCTGAAAAGGGTACTTCCTTTAAAATAAAGCAGAACAGGGGCTTCCCTGGTGGCGCAGTCGTTGAGAATATGCCTGCCAATGCAGGGGACACGGGTTCGAGCCCTGGTCTGAGAGGATCACACATGCCGCGGAGAAACTGGGCCCGTGGGCCACAATGACTGAACCTACGCGTCTGGAGCCTGTGCTCCGCTATAAGAGAGGCCGCGATAGTGAGAGGCCCGCGCACCGCGACGAAGAGTGGCCCCCGCTTGCTGCAACTAGAGAAAGCTCACATGCAGCAACGAGGACCCAACACAGTAAAAAAAAAAATGATATATTAAATAAATAAATAAATAGATAGATAGATAAACAAATAAATAAATAAATAAACTAATGCAGAGCAGTGGCTACGGCCTCCTGAAAACTGCTGCACGCCTACGCTTCTGCATGGCAATTCAGTGCCTTACCTTGAGGCAAGTGCTCACGCTGAGTGTCCCGTTAGCGCCACAGCAGGGTAGGATGCTGACTTTCTCCTCGAGCAGAGTGACTTCAGGTACGAGGCCCTCGAAGAATTCTACGCAGAGTGTTTTCTCATGGCAGCTCAGACGGGGGCCGTGACGAACACTTCCAGGGCACGTCGCACTGGCTAGAAATGTGGTCCTGGGGCTGTTCCAGTGCTCTGGAAATGTAGCTCTCCTTAAGGAACAGGCAGTGTGTTGCCCATCACTCGGCATACACAGCGGGCCTCCGTGGGACCGACCTTTGGGCCTCGATGTTGCTCAGCAGGCCCACAGGAGTCTGGAGGTACTCAGGGTTCTTGGAGGGAAATTGATGCACACCCGAGGGGCCTACGAGTCCTGAAAATGGTACTTCCTTTAAAATAAAGCAGAACAGGGGCTTCCCTGGTGGCGCAGTGGTTGAGAATATGCCTGCCAATGCAGGGGACACGGGTTCGAGCCCTGGTCTGAGAGGATCACACATGCCGTGGAGAAACTGGGCCCGTGGGCCACAACGACTGAACCTGCGCGTCTGGAGCCTGTGCTCCACAACAAGAGAGGCCGCGATAGTGAGAGGCCCGCGCACCGGGATGAAGAGGGGCCCCATTTGCCGCAACTGGGTAGAGCCGTAGCACAGAAACGAAGACCCAACATAGCGATCAATCAATCAAAAAATAAACCTAAAAAAAAAATAAAAAATAAAAAAATAAAATAAAATCAAGCAGAACAGCGACTAAGACCTCATGGAAACAGCTGCATGCCTCCCTTTCGGCGCGACTACTCAGGGACTTACCTCGAGGCCACTACTCACGTTGAGTTTCCCTTTAGCTCTAGAGCGTGGCAGGATGAGATCCACCCCAGCCATCGAAGCAGCCACCATAGCTAGAGAAAACTCATTTTCTACCCAGAGCCATGCCTACAGTGGCTCGTGGCCTGTCAACAGCAGTCAATTTCAAGTAGCTTCAAGGCAGCATGAATGGAGCTTTCAAAATGGCAAAGCAAGGCTAGTTCCATCAGGACCCCATTTCCAAGGGCACACGCAGCATATATCCCAGTGCTTTCTAAGAAGTCCAAAGAGACACAGGTTACCCAGTGGTTCCTTCCCTGAATCAACTCCTCGAAGCAGGGTGTTCTGCAAATAGCGAACTGCCTCAACGAAGGAACGCCCCAGCTAGGCTTCCGGGCCCGTGGCTCTTCAAAAGCCGGAAGTGTTACCCGAGGAACTGGACTCTAGTTGCAGTCGGAACGCAAGCCGACTTTCTCTTGGAGGTAGGGAGACTTCAGGCAGGGACTCCCAGATGGAGTACGAAGCCGAGGGTTTTTCTCAGTGCAGCTCAGACTTGGGCAATGAGCCAGTCTTGCACGGCACGTTGGACTTGCTAGAACGGTGTTCGTGGACTTGTTCGAGTGCTGGGGAAATCAAGCTGTCCCAAGAAGGAGTGCAGTGTGTTGCCCTACACTCGGCATACACAGAGTGGCTCCGAAGGGCTATGGGCCTGGATGTGGCTTAGTGGGCCCATGGCGGCCTCGGGGTACTCAGTGTTCTTGCAGGAAATAGGGTGCCCACGCGAGGCTCCTAGATGTCCTGCAAAGCATACTGACATTAAAATAATGCAGAGCAGGGGCTTCCCTTGTGGTGCAATGTTTGGGAATCCACCTGCCGATGCAGCGGACATGGGTTCGAGCCCTGGTCCACCAAGATCTCACATGCTGCGGTGTACTTAAGCCCGTGAAGCACAACGACTGAGCATGCGCTCTAGAGCCCGGGAGCCACAACGACTGAGCCCTCATGCCAGAACTAATGAAGTCCACGTGCCTAGAGCCTGTGCTCCACAAAAAGAGGAGTCACCGCAATGAGAAGCCCGCGCACCGCAACGAAGAATAGCCACCGCTCGCTGCAACTAGAGAAAGCTCACATTCAGCAACGACGACCCAACACAGTAAAAAAAAAAATGATATATTAAATAAATAAATAAATAGTTAGAGAGATAAACAAATAAATAAATAAATTAATTAATGTAGAGCAGTGGCTACGGCCTCCTGAAAACTGCTGCACGCCTACGCTTCTGCACTGCAATTCAGGGCCTTACCTTGAGGCAAGTGCTCACGCTGAGTGTCCCATTAGCACCACAGCATGGTAGGATGCTGACTTTCTCCTCGAACAGAGTGACTTCAGGTACGAGGCCCTCAAAGAATTCTACGCAGAGTGTTTTCTCATGGCAGGTCAGACGGGGGACGTGACGACCATTTCCAGGGCACTTCACACTGGCTAGAAATGTGGTCCTGAGGCTGTTCCAGTGCTCTGGAAATGTAGCTCTCCTTAAGGAACGTGCAGTGTGTTGCCCATCACTCGGCATACACAGAGGGCCTCCGAGGGACAGACCTTTGGGCCTCGATGCTGCTCAGCAGGCCCACAGGAGTCTGGAGGTACTCAGGGATCTTGGAGGGAAAATGATGCACACCCGAGGGGCCTATGAGTCCTAAAAAGGGTACTTCCTTTAAAATAAAGCAGAACAGGGGCTTCCCTGGTGGCGCAGTCATTGACAATCCGCCTGCCAATGCAGGGGACACGGGTTCGAGCCCTGGTCTGAGAGGACCACACATGCCACGGAGAAACTGGGCCAGTGAGCCACAACGACTGACCCTGCGCGTCTGGAGCCTGTGCTCTGCAACAAGAGAGGCCGGGATAGTGAGAGGCTCGCGCACCGTGCTGAAGAGTGGCCCCATTTGCCGCAACCGGAGAGAGCCTTAGCACAGAAACGAAGACCCAGCATAGCGATCAATCAATCAAAAAATAAATCTTAAAGAAAAATAAAAAATTAAAAAAAATAAAATAAAATCAAGCAGAACAGCGACTAAGACATGGAAACAGCTGCATGCCTCCCTTTCTGCACGGCTACTCAGGGACTTACCTCGAGGCCAGTACTCACGGTGAGTTTCCCTTTAGCTCTAGAGCGTGGCAACATGAGCTCCACCCCGGCCATCGAAGCACCCGGCTTAGCTAGAGAAAACTCATTTTCTACCCAGAGCCATGCCTACAGTGGCTTGTGGCCTGTCAACAGCAGTCAATTTCAAGTAGCTTCAAGGCAGCATGAATGGAGCTTTCAAAATGGGAAAGCAAGGCTAGTTCCATCAGGCCCCCATTTCCAAGGGCACACGCAGCATATATCCCGGTGCTTTCTAAGAAGTCCAAAGAGACACAGGTTACCCAGTGGTTCCTTCCCTGAATCAACTCCTCGAAGCAGGGTGTTCTGCAAATAGCGAACTGCCTCAACGAAGGATCGCCCCAGCTAGGCCTCCGGGCCTGTGACTCTTCAAAAGCCTGAAGTGTTACCCGAGGAACTGGGCTTTAGTTGCAGTCGGAACGCAAGCCGACTTTCTCTTGGAGGCAGGGTGACTTCAGGCAGGGACTCCCAGATGGAATACGAAGCCGAGGGTTTTTCTCAGTGCAGGTCAGACTTGGGCAATGAGCCAGACTTGCACGGCACGTTGGACCTGCTAGAATGGTGTTCGTGGACCTGTTCGAGTGCTGGGGAAATCAAGCTTTCCCAAGAAGGAGTGCAGTGTGTTGCCCTACACTCGGCATACACAGAGTGGCTCCGAAGGGCTATGGGCCTGGATGTGGCTTAGCGGGCCCATGGGGGCCTGTGGATACTCAGTGTTCTTGCAGGAAATAGGTTGCCCACGCGAGGCTCCTAGATGTCCTGCAAAGCATACTGACATTAAAATAATGCAGAGCAAGGGCTTTCCTTGTGGTGCAATGTTTGGGAATCCACCTGCCGATGCAGCGGACATGGGTTTGAGCCCTGGTCCACCAAGATCTCACATGCTGCGGAGCAACTAAGCCCGTGCACCACAACGACTGAGCCTGCGCTCTAGAGCCCGGCAGCCACAACAACTGAGCCCGCATGCCAGAACTAATGAAATCCACGTGCCTAGAGCCTGTGCTCCACAACAAGAGGAGTCACCGCAATGAGTAGCCCGTGCACCGCAATGAAGAGTAGCCCCCGCTCGCTGCAACTAGAGAAAGCTCACATGCAGCAACGAGGACCCAACACAGTAAAAAAAAAATGATATATTAAATAAATAAATAAATAAATAGATAGATAAACAAATAAATAAATAAATAAACTACTGCAGAGCAGAGGCTACGGACTCCTGAAACCTGCTGCATGCCTCCACTTCTGCAAGGCAATTCAGTGCCTTACCTTTCGGCAAGTGCTCACGCTGAGTGTCCTGTTAGCGCCACAGCATGGTAGGATGCTGACTTTCTCCTCGAGCAGAGTGACTTCAGGTACGAGGCCCTCGAAGAATTCTACGCAGAGTGTTTTCTCATGGCAGCTCAGACGGGGGCCGTGATGAACACTTCCAGGGCACGTCGCACTGGCTAGAAATGTGGTCCTGAGGCTGTTCCAGTGCTCTGGAAATGTAGCTCTCCTTAAGGAAAGTGTAGTGTGTTGCCCATCACTCGGCATACAGAGAGGGCCTCCGAGGGACCGACCTTTGGGCCTCGATGTTGCTCAGCAGGCCCACAGGAGTCTGGAGGTACTCAGGGATCTTGGAGGGAAAATGATGCACACCCGAGGGGCCTACGAGTCCTGAAAAGGGTACTTCCTTTAAAATAAAGCAGAACACGGGCTTCCCTGGTGTCGCAGTCACTGAGAATCTGCCTGCCAATGCAGGGGACACGGGTTCGAGCCCTGGTCTGAGAGGACCACACATGCCACGGAGAAACTGGGCCCGTGATCCACAACAACTGACTCTGCGCGTCTGGAGCCTGTGCTCCGCAACAAGAGAGGCCGCGATAGTGAGAGGCCCGCGCACCGCGATGAAGAGTGGACCCATTTGCCGCAACTGGAGAGAGCCCTACCACAAAAACGAACACCCAACATAGCGATCAATCAATCAAAAAATAAATCTTAAAAAAAAATAAAAAATAAAATAAAATAATGCAGAACAGCGACTAAGACCTCATGGAAACAGCTGCATTCCTCCCTTTCGGCGCAGCTACTCAGGGACTTACCTCGAGGCCAGTACTCACGTTAAGTTATCCTTTAGCTCTAGAGCGTGGCAGGATGAGCTGAACCCCGGCCATCGAAGCAGCCGGCTTAGCTAGAGAAAACTCATTTTCGACCCAGAGCCATGCCTACAGTGGCTAGTGGCCTGTCAACAGCAGTAAATTTCAAGTAGCTTCAAGGCAGCATGAATGGAGCTTTCAAAATGGGAAAGCAAGGCTAGTTCCATCAGGCCCCCATTTCCAAGGGCACACGCAGCATATATCCCTCTGCTTTCTAACAAGTCCAAAGAGACACAGGTTACCCAGTGGTTCCTTCCCTGAATCAACACCTCGAAGCAGGGTGTTCTGCAAATAGCGAACTGCCTCAACGAAGGAACGCCCCAGCTAGACCTCCGGGCCCGTGGCTCTTCGAAAGCCTGCAGTGTTACCCGAGGAACTGGGCTTTAGTTGCAGTCGGAACGCAAGCCAACTTTCTCTTGGAGGCAGGGTGACTTCAGGCAGGGACTCCCAGATGGAATACGAAGCCGAGGGTTTTTCTCAGTGCAGGTCAGACTTGAGCAATGAGCCAGACTTGCTCGGCACGTTGGACCTGCTAGAATGGTGTTCGTGGACCTGTTCGAGTGCTGGGGAAATCAAGCTTTCCCAAGAAGGAGTGCAGTGTGTTGCCCTACACTCGGCATAGACAGAGTGGCTCCGGAGGGCTACGGGCCTGGATGTGGCTTAGCGGGCCCATGGGCGCTTGTGGGTACTCAGTGTTCTTGCAGGGAATAGGGTGCTAACGCGAGGCTCCTAGATGTCCTGCAAAGCGGACTGACATTAAAATAATGCAGACCAGGGGCTTCTCTTGCGGAGCAATGGTTGGGAATCCACCTGCCGATGCAGGGGACATGGGTTCGAGCCATGGTTCACCAAGATCTCACATGCTGCGGAGAAACTAAGCCCGTGCACCACAACGACTGAGCCTGCGCTCTAGAGCCCGGCAGCCACAACGACTGAGCCCGCATGCCAGAACTACTGAATTCCATGTGATTAGAGCCTGTGCTCTACAACAACAGGAGTCACCGCAATGAGGAGCCCACACGCCACAACGAAGTGTAGCCCCCGCTCGCTGCAACTAGAGAAAGCTCACATGCAGCAACGACGACCCAACACAGTAAAAAACAAATGATATATTAAATAAATAAATAAATACATAGATAAACAAATAAATAAATAAATAAACTAATGCAGAGCAGGGGCTCCGGCCTCCTGAAAACTGCTGCACGCCTCCGCTTCCGCACGGCAATTCAGGGCCTTACCTTAAGGCAAGTGCTCACGCTGAGTGTCCCGTTAGCGCCACAGCATGGTAGGATGCTGACTTTCTCCTCGAGCAGAGTGACTTCAGGTACGAGGCCCTCGAAGAATTCTACGCAGAGTGTTTTCTCATGGCAGCTCAGACGGGGGCCGTGACGAACATTTCCAGGGCACGTCGCACTGGCTAGAAATGTGGTCCTGAGGCTGTTCCAGTGCTCTGGAAATGTAGCTGTCCTTAAGGAACGTGCAGTGTGTTGCCCATCACTCGGCATACACAGAGGGCCTCCGAGGGACCGACCTTTGGGCCTCGATGTTGCTCAGCAGGCCCACAGGAGTCTGGAGGTACTCAGGGTTCTTGGAGGGAAAATGATGCACACCCGAGGGGCCTACGAGTCCTGAAAAGGGTACTTCCTTTAAAATAAAGCAGAACAGGGGCTTCCCTGGTGGCGCAGTGGTTGAGAATATGCCTGCCAATGCAGGGGACACGGGTTCGAGCCCTGGTCTGAGAGGATCACACATGCCGCGGAGAAACTGGGCCCGTGGGACACAATGACTGAACCTGCGCGTCTGGAGCCTGTGCTCCACAACAAGAGAGGCCGCGATAGTGAGAGGCCCACGCACCGCGATGAAGAGTGGCCCCATTTGCCGCAACTGGAGAGAGCCCTAGCACAGAAACGAAGACCCAACATAGCGATCAATCAATCAAAAAATAAAACTTAAAAAAAAATAAAAAATAAAATAAATAAAATAAAATCAAGCAGAACAGCGACTAAGACCTCATGGAAACAGCTGCATGCCTCCCTTTCTGCGCGGCTACTCAGGGCCGTACCTCGAGGCCGGTACTCACGGTGAGTTTCCCTTTAGCTCTAGAGCGTGGCAGGATGAGCTCCACCATGGCCATCGAAGCAGCCGGCATAGCTAGAGAAAACTCATTTTCTACCCAGAGCCGTGCCTACAGTGGCTAGTGGCCTGTCAACAGCAGTCAATTTCAAGTAGCTTCAAGGCAGCATGAATGGAGCTTTCAAAATGGCAAAGCAAGGCTAGTTCCATCAGGCCCCCATTTCCAAGGGCACACGCAGCATATATCCCAGTGCTTTCTAACAAGTCCAAAGAGACACAGGTTACCCAGTGGTTCCTTCGCTGAATCAACTCCTCGAGCCAGGGTGTTCTGCAAATAGCGAACTGCCTCAAGGAAGGAACGCCCCAGCTAGGCCTCCGTGCCCGTGGCTCTTCAAAAGCCTGCAGTGTTACCAGAGGAACTGGGCTTTAGTTGCAGGCGGAACGCAACGCGACTTTCTCTTGGAGGCAGGGAGACTTCAGGCAGGGACTCCCAGATGGAATAGGAAGCCGAGTGTTTTTCTCAGTGCAGCTCAGACTTGGGCAATGAGCCAGACTTGCACGGCACGTTGGACCTGCTAGAACGGTGTTCGTGGACCTGTTCGAGTGCTGGGGAATTCAAGCTGTCCCAAGAAGGAGTGCAGTGTGTTGCCCTACACTTGGCATACGCAGAGTGGCTCCGAAGGGCTATGGGCCTGGATGTGGCTTAGCGGGCCCATGGGGGCCTGGGGGTACTCAGTGTTCTTGCAGTAAATAGGGTGCCCACGCGAGGCTCCTAGATGTCCTGCAAAGCATACTGACATTAAAATAATGCAGAGCAGGGGCTTCCCTTGTGGTGCAATGTTTGGGAATCCACCTGCGATGCAGCGGACATGGGTTCGAGCCCTGGTCCACCAAGATCTCACATGCTGCGGAGCACCTAAGCCCGTGAACCACAACGACTGAGTCTGCGCACTAGAGCCCGGGAGCCACAACGACTGAGCCCTCATGCCAGAACTAATGAAGGCCACGTGCCTAGAGCCTGTGCTCCACAACAAGAGGGGTCACTGCTATGAGAAGCCCACGCACCGCAATGAAGAGTAGCCCCCACTCGCTGCAACTAGAGAAAGCTCACATGCAGCAACGACGACCCAACACAGTAAAAAAAAAATGATATATTAAATAAATAAATAAATACATAGATAAACAAATAAATAAATAAATAAACTAATGCAGAGCAGGGGCTATGGCCTCCTGAAAACTGCTGCACGCCTCTGCTTCTGCACGGCAATTCAGGGCCTTACCTTAAGGCAAGTGCTCACGCTGAGTGCCCCGTTAGCGCCACAGCATGGTAGGATGCTGACTTTCTCCTCGAGCAGAGTGACTTCAGGTACGAGGCCCTCCAAAAATTCTACGCAGAGTGTTTTCTCATGGCAGCTCAGACGGGGGCCGTGACAAACACTTCCAGGGCACGTCGCACTGGCTAGAAATGTGGTCCTGGGACTCTTCCAGTGCTCTGGAAATGTAGCTCTCCTTAAGGAACAGGCAGTGTGTTGCCCATCACTCGGCATACACAGAGGGCCTCCGAGGGACCGACCTTTGGGCCTCGATGTTGCTCAGCAGGCCCACAGGAGTCTGGAGGTACTCAGGGTTCTTGGAGGGAAAATGATGCACACCCGAGGGGCCTACGAGTCCTGAAAAGGGTACTTCCTTTAAAATAAAGCAGAACAGGGGCTTCCCTGGTGGCGCAGTGGTTGAGAATATGCCTGCCAATGCAGGGGATACGGGTTCGAGCCCTGGTCTGAGAAGATCACACATGCCGCGGAGAAACTGGGCCCGTGGGCCACAATGACTGAACCTGCGCGTCTGGAGCCTGTGCTCCGCAACAAGAGAGGCCGCGATAGTGAGAGGCCCGCGCACCGCGATGAAGAGTTGCCCCATTTGCCGCAAATGGAGAGAGCCCTAGCACAGAAACGAAGAACCAACATAGCGATCAATCAATCAAAAAATAAATCTTAAAAAAAATAAAAAATAAAAAAAATAAAATCAAATCAAGCAGAGCAGCGACTAAGACCTCATGGAAACAGCTGCATGCCTCCCTTTCTGCACGGCTACTCAGGGACTTACCTCGAGGCAAGTACTCACGTTGAGTTTCCCTTTAGCTCTAGAGCGTGGCAGGATGAGCTCCACCCCGGCCATCGAAGCAGCGGTCATAGCTAGAGAAAACTCATTATCTACCCAGAGCCATGCCTACAGTGGCTAGTGGCCTGTCAACAGCAATCAATTTCAAGTAGCTTCAAGGCAGCATGAATGGAGCTTTCAAAATGGCAAAGCAAGGCTAGTTCCATCAGGCCCCCATTTCCAAGGGTACACGCAGCATATATCCCGGTGCTTTGTAAGAAGTCCAAAGAGACACAGGTTACCCAGTGGTTCCTTCCCTGAATCAACTCCTCGAACCAGGGTGTTCTGCAAATAGCGAACTGCCTCAAGGAAGGAACGCCCCAGCTAGGCCTCCGGGCCCGTGGCTCTTCAAAAGCCGGAAGTGTTACCCGAGGAACTGGGCTTTAGTTGCAGTCGGAACGCAAGCCGACTTTCTCTTGGAGGCAGGGTGACTTCAGGCAGGGACTCCCAGATGGAATACGAAGCCGAGGGTTTTTCTCAGTGCAGCTCAGACTTGGGCAATGAGCCAGACTTGCACGGCACTTTGGACCTGCTAGAACAGTGTTCGTGGACCTGTTCGAGTGCTGGGGAATTCAAGCTGTCCCAAGAAGGAGTGCAGTGTGTTGCCCTACACTCGGCATACACAGAGTGGCTCCGAAGGGCTATGGGCCTGGAAGTGGCTAAGCGGGCCCATGGGAGCCTCGGGGTACTCAGTGTTCTTGCAGGAAATAGGGTGCCCACGCGAGGCTCCTAGATGTCCTGCAAAGCATACTGACATTAAAATAATGCAGAGCAGGGGCTTCCCTTGTGGTGCAATGTTTGGGAATCCACCTGCCGATGCAGCGGACATGGGTTCGAGCCTTGGTCCACCAAGATCTCACATGCTGCGGAGTACTTAAGCCCGTGAACCACAACGACTGAGCCTGCACTCTAGAGCCCGGGAGCCACAACGACTGAGCCCGCATGCCAGAACTAATGAAGTTCACGTGCCTAGAGCCTGTGCTCCACAACAAGAGGAGTCACCGCAATGAGAAGCCTGCGCACCGCCACGAAGAGTAGACCCCGCTCGCTGCAACTAGAGAACGCTCACATGCAGCAACGACGACCCAACACAGTAAAAAAAAAATGATATATTAAATAAATAAATAGATAGATAAACAAATAAATAAATAAACTAATGCAGAGCAGTGGCTACGGCCTCCTGAAAACTGCTGCACGCCTCCGCTTCTGCACGGCAATTCAGGGCCTTACCTTGAGGCAAGTGCTCACGCTGAGTGTCCCGTTAGCGCCACAGCATGGTAGGATGCTGACCCTCTCCTCGAGCAGAGTGACTTCAGGTACGAGGCCCTCGAAGAATTCTACGCAGAGTGTTTTCTCATGGCAGCTCAGATGGGGGCCGTGACGAACACTTCCAGGGCACGTCGCACTGGCTAGAAATGTGGTCCTGGGGCTGTTCCAGTGCTCTGGAAATGTAGCTCTCCTTAAGGAACAGGCAGTGTGTTGCCCATCACTCGGCATACACAGCGCGCCTCCGAGGGACCGACCTTTGGGCCTCGATGTTGCTCAGCAGGCCCACAGGAGTCTGGAGGTACTCAGTGTTCTTGGAGGGAAATTGATGCACACCCGAGGGGCCTACGAGTCCTGAAAATGGTACTTCCTTTAAAATAAAGCAGAACAGGGGCTTCCCTGGTGGCGCAGTGGTTGAGAATATGCCTGCCAATGCAGGGGACACGGGTTCGAGCCCTGGTCTGAGAGGATCACACATGCCGCGGAGAAACTGGGCCCGTGGGCCACAATGACTGAACCTGCGCATCTGGAGCCTGTGCTCCACAACAAGACAGGCCGCGATAGTGAGAGGCCCGCGCACTGCGATGAAGAGTGGCCCCATTTGCCGCAACTGGAGAGAGCCCTAGCACAGAAACGAGGACCCAACATAGCGATCAATCAATCAAAAAATAAATCTTAAAAAAAAATAAAAAATAAAAAAATAAAATAAAATCAAGCAGAACAGCGACTAAGACCTCATGGAAACAGCTGCATGCCTCCCTTTCTGCGCGGCTACTCAGGGACTTACCTCGAGGCCAGTACTCACGTTGAGTTTCCCTTTAGCTCTAGAGCGTGGCAGGATGAGCTCCACCCCGGCCATCGAAGCAGCCAGCATAGCTAGAGAAAACTCATTTTCGACCCAGAGCCATGCCTACAGTGGCTAGTGGCCTGTCAACAGCAGTCAATTTCAAGTAGCTTCAAGGCAGCATGAATGGAGCTTTCAAAATGGCAAAGCAAGGCTAGTTCCATCAGGCCCCCATTTCCAACGGCACACGCAGCATATATCCCGGTGCTTTCTAAGAAGTCCAAAGAGACACAGGTTACCCAGTGGTTCCTTCCCTGAATCAACTCCTCGAAGCAGGGTGTTCTGCAAAGAGCGAACTACCTCAACGAAGGAACGCCCCAGCTAGGCCTCCGGGCCCGTGGCTCTTCAAAAGCCGGAAGTGTTACCCGAGGAACTGGGCTTTAATTGCAGTCGGAACGCAAGCCGACTTTCTCTTGGAGGCAGGGTGACTTCAGGCAGGGACTCCCAGATGGAATACGAAGCCGAGGGTTTTTCTCAGTGCAGCTCAGACTTGGGCAATGAGCCAGACTTGCACGGCACTTTGGACCTGCTAGAACGGTGTTCGTGGACCTGTTCGAGTGCTGGGGAATTCAAGCTGTCCCAAGAAGGAGTGCAGTGTGTTGCCCTACACTCGGCATACACAGAGTGGCTCCGAAGTGCTATGGGCCTGGATGTGGCTTAGCGGGCCCATGGGGGCCTCGGGGTACTCAGTGTTCTTGCAGGAAATAGGGTGCCCACGCGAGGCTCCTAGATGTCCTGCAAAGCATACTGACATTAAAATAATGCAGAGCAGGGGCTTCCCTTGTGGTGCAATATTTGGGAATCCACCTGCCGATGCAGCGGACATGGGTTCGAGCCCTGGTCCACCAAGATCTCACATGTTGCGGACCACTTAAGCCCGTGAACCACAATGACTCAGCCTGCGCTGTAGAGCCCGGGAGCCACAAAGACTTAGCCCGCATGCCAGAACTAATGAAGTCCACGTGCCTAGAGCCTGTGCTCCACAACAAGAGGAGTCACCGCAAAGAGAAGCACGCGCACCGCATCGAAGAGTAGCCCCCGCTCGCTGCAACTACAGAAAGCTCACATGCAGCAACGACGACCCAACACAGTAAAAAAAAAATGATATATTAAATAAATAAATAAATAGATAGATAGATAAACAAATAAATAAATAAATAAACTAATGCAGAGCAGTGGCTACGGCCTCCTGAAAACTGCTGCACGCCTCCGCTTCTGCACGGCAATTCAGGGCCTTACCTTGAGGCAAGTGCTCACGCTGAGTGTCCCGTTAGCGCCACAGCGTGGTAGGATGCTGACTTTCTCCTCGAGCAGAGTGACTTCACGTACGAGGCCCTCGAAGAATTCTATGCAGAGTGTTTTCTCATGGCAGCTCAGACGGGGGCCGTGACAAACACTTCCAGGGCACGTCGCACTGGCTAGAAATGTGGTCCTGGGGCTGTTCCAGTGCTCTGGAAATGTAGCTCTCCTTAAGGAACAGGCAGTGTGTTGCCCATCACTCGGCATACACAGAGGGCCTCCGAGGGACCGACCTTTGGGCCTCGATGTTGCTCAGCAGGCCCACAGGAGTCTGGAGGTACTCAGGGTTCTTGGAGGGAAAATGATGCACACCCGAGGGGCCTACGAGTCCTGAAAAGGGTACTTCCTTTAAAATAAAGCAGAACAGGGGCTTCCCTGGTGGCGCAGTGGTTGAGAATATGCCTGCCAATGCAGGGGACACGGGTTCGAGCCCTGGTCTGAGAAGTTCACACATGCCGCGGAGAAACTGGGCCCGTGGGCCACAATGACTGAACATGCGCGTCTGGAGCCTGTGCTCCGCAACAAGAGAGGCCGCGATAGTGAGAGGCCCGCGCACCGCGATGAAGAGTTGCCCCATTTGCCGCAAATGGAGAGAGCCCTAGCACAGAAACGAAGAACCAACATAGCGATCAATCAATCAAAAAATAAATCTTAAAAAAAAATAAAAAATAAAAAAAATAAAATCAAATCAACCAGAACAGCGACTAAGACCTCATGGAAACAGCTGCATGCCTCCCTTTCTGCGCGGCTACTCAGGGACTTACCTCGAGGCAAGTACTCACGTTGAGTTTCCCTTTAGCTCTAGAGCGTGGCAGGATGAGCTCCACCCCGGCCATCGAAGCAGCGGGCATAGCTAGAGAAAACTCATTTTCTACCCAGAGCCATGCCTACAGTGGCTAGTGGCCTGTCAACAGCAGTCAATTTCAAGTAGCTTCAAGGCAGCATGAATGGAGCTTTCAAAATGTCAAAGCAAGTCTAGTTCCATCAGGCCCCCATTTCCAAGGGCACACGCAGCATATATCCCGGTGCTTTGTAAGAAGTCCAAAGAGACACAGGTTACCCAGTGGTTCCTTCCCTGAATCAACTCCTCGAAACAGGGTGTTCTGCAAATAGCGAACTGCCTCAAGGAAGGAACGCCCCAGCTAGGCCTCCGTGCCCATGACTCTTCAAAAGCCTGCAGTGTTACCAGAGGAACTAGGCTTTAGTTGCAGGCGGAACGCAACGCGACTTTCTCTTGGAGGCAGGGAGACTTCAGGCAGGGACTCCCAGATGGAATACGAAGCCGAGGGTTTTTCTCAGTGCAGCTCTGACTTGGGCAATGAGCCAGACTTGCACGGCACGTTGGAACTACTAGAACGGTGTTCGTGGACCTGTTCGAGTGCTGGGGAATTCAAGCTGTCCCAAGAAGGAGTGCAGTGTGTTGCCCTACACTCGGCATACACAGAGTGGCTCCGAAGGGCTATGGGCCTGGAAGTGGCTAAGCGGGCCCATGGGAGCCTCGAGGTACTCAGTGTTCTTGCAGGAAATAGGGTGCCCACGCGAGGCTCCTAGATGTCCTGCAAAGCATACTGACATTAAAATAATGCAGAGCAGGGGCTTCCCTTGTGGTGCAATGTTTGGGAATCCACCTGCCGATGCAGCGGACATGGGTTCGAGCCTTGGTCCACCAAGATCTCACATGCTGCGGAGTACTTAAGCCTGTGAACCACAACGACTGAGCCTGCGCTCTAGAGCCCGGGAGCCACAACGACTGAGCCCGCATGCCAGAACTAATGAAGTCCACGTGCCTAGAGCCTGTGCTCCACAACAAGAGGAGTCACCGCAATGAGAAGCCCGCGCACCGCCACGAAGAGTAGACCCCGCTCGCTGCAACTAGAGAAAGCTCACATGCAGCAACGACGACCCAACACAGTAAAAAATAAATGATATATTAAATAAATAAATAAATAGATAGATAAACAAATAAATAAATAAACTAATGCAGAGCAGTGGCTACGGCCTCCTGAAAACTGCTGCACGCCTCCGCTTCTGCACGGCAATTCAGGGCCTTACCTTGAGGCAAGTGCTCACGCTGAGTGTCCCGTTAGCGCCACAGCATGGTAGGATGCTGACCCTCTCCTCGAGCAGAGTGACTTCAGGTACGAGGCCCTCGAAGAATTCTACGCAGAGTGTTTTCTCATGGCAGCTCAGACGGGGGCCGTGACGAACACTTCCAGGGCACGTCGCACTGGCTAGAAATGTGGTCCTGAGGCTGTTCCAGTGCTCTGGAAATGTAGCTGTCCATAAGGAACGTGCAGTGTGCTGACCATCACTCGGCATACACAGAGGGCGTCTGAGGGACCGACCTTTGGGCCTCGATGTTGCTCAGCAGGCCCACAAGAGTCTGGAGGTACTCAGGGTTCTTGGAGGGAAAATGATGCACACCCGAGGGGCCTACGAGTCCTGAAAAGGGTACTTCCTTTAAAATAAAGCAGAACAGGGGCTTCCCTGGTGGCGCAGTCGTTGAGAATATGCCTGCCAATGCAGGGGACACGGGTTCGAGCCCTGGTCTGAGAGGATCACACATGCCGCGGAGAAACTGGGCCCGTGGGCCACAATGACTGAACCTACGCGTCTGGAGCCTGTGCTCCGCTACAAGAGAGGCCGCGATAGTGAGAGACCCGCGCACCGCGACGAAGAGTGGCCCCCGCTTGCTGCAACTAGAGAAAGCTCACATGCAGCAACGAGGACCCAACACAGTAAAAAAAAAAAATGATATATTAAATAAATAAATAAATAGATAGATAGATAAACAAATAAATAAATAAATAAACTAATGCAGAGCAGTGGCTACGGCCTCCTGAAAACTGCTGCACGCCTACGCTTCTGCATGGCAATTCAGTGCCTTACCTTGAGGCAAGTGCTCACGCTGAGTGTCCCGTTAGCGCCACAGCAGGGTAGGATGCTGACTTTCTCCTCGAGCAGAGTGACTTCAGGTACGAGGCCCTCGAAGAATTCTACGCAGAGTGTTTTCTCATGGCAGCTCAGACGGGGGCCGTGACGAACACTTCCAGGGCACGTCGCACTGGCTAGAAATGTGGTCCTGGGGCTGTTCCAGTGCTCTGGAAATGTAGCTCTCCTTAAGGAACAGGCAGTGTGTTGCCCATCACTCGGCATACACAGCGGGCCTCCGTGGGACCGACCTTTGGGCCTCGATGTTGCTCAGCAGGCCCACAGGAGTCTGGAGGTACTCAGGGTTCTTGGAGGGAAATTGATGCACACCCGAGGGGCCTACGAGTCCTGAAAATGGTACTTCCTTTAAAATAAAGCAGAACAGGGGCTTCCCTGGTGGCGCAGTGGTTGAGAATATGCCTGCCAATGCAGGGGACACGGGTTCGAGCCCTGGTCTGAGAGGATCACACATGCCGTGGAGAAACTGGGCCCGTGGGCCACAACGACTGAACCTGCGCGTCTGGAGCCTGTGCTCCACAACAAGAGAGGCCGCGATAGTGAGAGGCCCGCGCACCGGGATGAAGAGGGGCCCCATTTGCCGCAACTGGGTAGAGCCGTAGCACAGAAACGAAGACCCAACATAGCGATCAATCAATCAAAAAATAAACCTAAAAAAAAAATAAAAAATAAAAAAATAAAATAAAATCAAGCAGAACAGCGACTAAGACCTCATGGAAACAGCTGCATGCCTCCCTTTCGGCGCGACTACTCAGGGACTTACCTCGAGGCCACTACTCACGTTGAGTTTCCCTTTAGCTCTAGAGCGTGGCAGGATGAGATCCACCCCGGCCATCGAAGCAGCCACCATAGCTAGAGAAAACTCATTTTCTACCCAGAGCCATGCCTACAGTGGCTCGTGGCCTGTCAACAGCAGTCAATTTCAAGTAGCTTCAAGGCAGCATGAATGGAGCTTTCAAAATGGCAAAGCAAGGCTAGTTCCATCAGGACCCCATTTCCAAGGGCACACGCAGCATATATCCCAGTGCTTTCTAAGAAGTCCAAAGAGACACAGGTTACCCAGTGGTTCCTTCCCTGAATCAACTCCTCGAAGCAGGGTGTTCTGCAAATAGCGAACTGCCTCAACGAAGGAACGCCCCAGCTAGGCTTCCGGGCCCGTGGCTCTTCAAAAGCCGGAAGTGTTACCCGAGGAACTGGACTCTAGTTGCAGTCGGAACGCAAGCCGACTTTCTCTTGGAGGTAGGGAGACTTCAGGCAGGGACTCCCAGATGGAATACGAAGCCGAGGGTTTTTCTCAGTGCAGCTCAGACTTGGGCAATGAGCCAGTCTTGCACGGCACGTTGGACTTGCTAGAACGGTGTTCGTGGACTTGTTCGAGTGCTGGGGAAATCAAGCTGTCCCAAGAAGGAGTGCAGTGTGTTGCCCTACACTCGGCATACACAGAGTGGCTCCGAAGGGCTATGGGCCTGGATGTGGCTTAGTGGGCCCATGGCGGCCTCGGGGTACTCAGTGTTCTTGCAGGAAATAGGGTGCCCACGCGAGGCTCCTAGATGTCCTGCAAAGCATACTGACATTAAAATAATGCAGAGCAGGGGCTTCCCTTGTGGTGCAATGTTTGGGAATCCACCTGCCGATGCAGCGGACATGGGTTCGAGCCCTGGTCCACCAAGATCTCACATGCTGCGGTGTACTTAAGCCCGTGAAGCACAACGACTGAGCATGCGCTCTAGAGCCCGGGAGCCACAACGACTGAGCCCGCATGCCAGAACTAATGAAGTCCACGTGCCTAGAGCCTGTGCTCCACAAAAAGAGGAGTCACCGCAATGAGAAGCCCGCGCACCGCAACGAAGAATAGCCACCGCTCGCTGCAACTAGAGAAAGCTCACATGCAGCAACGACGACCCAACACAGTAAAAAAAAAAATGATATATTAAATAAATAAATAAATAGTTAGAGAGATAAACAAATAAATAAATAAATAAATTAATGCAGAGCAGTGGCTACGGCCTCCTGAAAACTGCTGCACGCCTACGCTTCTGCACTGCAATTCAGGGCCTTACCTTGAGGCAAGTGCTCACGCTGAGTGTCCCATTAGCACCACAGCATGGTAGGATGCTGACTTTCTCCTCGAACAGAGTGACTTCAGGTACGAGGCCCTCAAAGAATTCTACGCAGAGTGTTTTCTCATGGCAGGTCAGACGGGGGACGTGACGACCATTTCCAGGGCACTTCACACTGGCTAGAAATGTGGTCCTGAGGCTGTTCCAGTGCTCTGGAAATGTAGCTCTCCTTAAGGAACGTGCAGTGTGTTGCCCATCACTCGGCATACACAGAGGGCCTCCGAGGGACAGACCTTTGGGCCTCGATGCTGCTCAGCAGGCCCACAGGAGTCTGGAGGTACTCAGGGATCTTGGAGGGAAAATGATGCACACCCGAGGGGCCTATGAGTCCTAAAAAGGGTACTTCCTTTAAAATAAAACAGAACAGGGGCTTCCCTGGTGGCGCAGTCATTGACAATCCGCCTGCCAATGCAGGGGACACGGGTTCGAGCCCTGGTCTGAGAGGACCACACATGCCACGGAGAAACTGGGCCAGTGAGCCACAACGACTGACCCTGCGCGTCTGGAGCCTGTGCTCTGCAACAAGAGAGGCCGGGATAGTGAGAGGCTCGCGCACCGTGCTGAAGAGTGGCCCCATTTGCCGCAACCGGAGAGAGCCTTAGCACAGAAACGAAGACCCAGCATAGCGATCAATCAATCAAAAAATAAATCTTAAAGAAAAATAAAAAATTAAAAAAAATAAAATAAAATCAAGCAGAACAGCGACTAAGACATGGAAACAGCTGCATGCCTCCCTTTCTGCACGGCTACTCAGGGACTTACCTCGAGGCCAGTACTCACGGTGAGTTTCCCTTTAGCTCTAGAGCGTGGCAGCATGAGCTCCACCCCGGCCATCGAAGCACCCGGCTTAGCTAGAGAAAACTCATTTTCTACCCAGAGCCATGCCTACAGTGGCTTGTGGCCTGTCAACAGCAGTCAATTTCAAGTAGCTTCAAGGCAGCATGAATGGAGCTTTCAAAATGGGAAAGCAAGGCTAGTTCCATCAGGCCCCCATTTCCAAGGGCACACGCAGCATATATCCCGGTGCTTTCTAAGAAGTCCAAAGAGACACAGGTTACCCAGTGGTTCCTTCCCTGAATCAACTCCTCGAAGCAGGGTGTTCTGCAAATAGCGAACTGCCTCAACGAAGGATCGCCCCAGCTAGGCCTCCGGGCCTGTGACTCTTCAAAAGCCTGAAGTGTTACCCGAGGAACTGGGCTTTAGTTGCAGTCGGAACGCAAGCCGACTTTCTCTTGGAGGCAGGGTGACTTCAGGCAGGGACTCCCAGATGGAATACGAAGCCGAGGGTTTTTCTCAGTGCAGGTCAGACTTGGGCAATGAGCCAGACTTGCACGGCACGTTGGACCTGCTAGAATGGTGTTCGTGGACCTGTTCGAGTGCTGGGGAAATCAAGCTTTCCCAAGAAGGAGTGCAGTGTGTTGCCCTACACTCGGCATACACAGAGTGGCTCCGAAGGGCTATGGGCCTGGATGTGGCTTAGCGGGCCCATGGGGGCCTGTGGATACTCAGTGTTCTTGCAGGAAATAGGTTGCCCACGCGAGGCTCCTAGATGTCCTGCAAAGCATACTGACATTAAAATAATGCAGAGCAAGGGCTTTCCTTGTGGTGCAATGTTTGGGAATCCACCTGCCGATGCAGCGGACATGGGTTTGAGCCCTGGTCCACTAAGATCTCACATGCTGCGGAGCAACTAAGCCCGTGCACCACAACGACTGAGCCTGCGCTCTAGAGCCCGGCAGCCACAACAACTGAGCCCGCATGCCAGATCTAATGAAGTCCACGTGCCTAGAGCCTGTGCTCCACAACAAGAGGAGTCACCGCAATGAGTAGCCCGTGCACCGCAATGAAGAGTAGCCCCCGCTCGCTGCAACTAGAGAAAGCTCACATGCAGCAACGAGGACCCAACACAGTAAAAAAAAAATGATATATTAAATAAATAAATAAATAAATAGATAGATAAACAAATAAATAAATAAATAAACTACTGCAGAGCAGAGGCTACGGACTCCTGAAACCTGCTGCATGCCTCCACTTCTGCACGGCAATTCAGTGCCTTACCTTTCGGCAAGTGCTCACGCTGAGTGTCCCGTTAGCGCCACAGCATGGTAGGATGCTGACTTTCTCCTCGAGCAGAGTGACTTCAGGTACGAGGCCCTCGAAGAATTCTACGCAGAGTGTTTTCTCATGGCAGCTCAGACGGGGGCCGTGATGAACACTTCCAGGGCACGTCGCACTGGCTAGAAATGTGGTCCTGAGGCTGTTCCAGTGCTCTGGAAATGTAGCTCTCCTTAAGGAAAGTGTAGTGTGTTGCCCATCACTCGGCATACAGAGAGGGCCTCCGAGGGACCGACCTTTGGGCCTCGATGTTGCTCAGCAGGCCCACAGGAGTCTGGAGGTACTCAGGGATCTTGGAGGGAAAATGATGCACACCCGAGGGGCCTACGAGTCCTGAAAAGGGTACTTCCTTTAAAATAAAGCAGAACACGGGCTTCCCTGGTGTCGCAGTCACTGAGAATCTGCCTGCCAATGCAGGGGACACGGGTTCGAGCCCTGGTCTGAGAGGACCACACATGCCACGGAGAAACTGGGCCCGTGATCCACAACGACTGACTCTGCGCGTCTGGAGCCTGTGCTCCGCAACAAGAGAGGCCGCGATAGTGAGAGGCCCGCGCACCGCGATGAAGAGTGGACCCATTTGCCGCAACTGGAGAGAGCCCTACCACAAAAACGAACACCCAACATAGCGATCAATCAATCAAAAAATAAATCTTAAAAAAAAATAAAAAATAAAATAAAATAATGCAGAACAGCGACTAAGACCTCATGGAAACAGCTGCATTCCTCCCTTTCGGCGCAGCTACTCAGGGACTTACCTCGAGGCCAGTACTCACGTTAAGTTATCCTTTAGCTCTAGAGCGTGGCAGGATGAGCTGAACCCCGGCCATCGAAGCAGCAGGCTTAGCTAGAGAAAACTCATTTTCGACCCAGAGCCATGCCTACAGTGGCTAGTGGCCTGTCAACAGCAGTCAATTTCAAGTAGCTTCAAGGCAGCATGAATGGAGCTTTCAAAATGGGAAAGCAAGGCTAGTTCCATCAGGCCCCCATTTCCAAGGGCACACGCAGCATATATCCCTCTGCTTTCTAACAAGTCCAAAGAGACACAGGTTACCCAGTGGTTCCTTCCCTGAATCAACACCTCGAAGCAGGGTGTTCTGCAAATAGCGAACTGCCTCAACGAAGGAACGCCCCAGCTAGACCTCCGGGCCCGTGGCTCTTCGAAAGCCTGCAGTGTTACCCGAGGAACTGGGCTTTAGTTGCAGTCGGAACGCAAGCCAACTTTCTCTTGGAGGCAGGGTGACTTCAGGCAGGGACTCCCAGATGGAATACGAAGCCGAGGGTTTTTCTCAGTGCAGGTCAGACTTGAGCAATGAGCCAGACTTGCACGGCACGTTGGACCTGCTAGAATGGTGTTCGTGGACCTGTTCGAGTGCTGGGGAAATCAAGCTTTCCCAAGAAGGAGTGCAGTGTGTTGCCCTACACTCGGCATAGACAGAGTGGCTCCGGAGGGCTACGGGCCTGGATGTGGCTTAGCGGGCCCATGGGCGCTTGTGGGTACTCAGTGTTCTTGCAGGGAATAGGGTGCTAACGCGAGGCTCCTAGATGTCCTGCAAAGCGGACTGACATTAAAATAATGCAGACCAGGGGCTTCTCTTGCGGAGCAATGGTTGGGAATCCACCTGCCGATGCAGGGGACATGGGTTCGAGCCATGGTTCACCAAGATCTCACATGCTGCGGAGAAACTAAGCCCGTGCACCACAACGACTGAGCCTGCGCTCTAGAGCCCGGCAGCCACAACGACTGAGCCCGCATGCCAGAACTACTGAATTCCATGTGATTAGAGCCTGTGCTCTACAACAACAGGAGTCACCGCAATGAGGAGCCCACACGCCACAACGAAGTGTAGCCCCCGCTCGCTGCAACTAGAGAAAGCTCACATGCAGCAACGACGACCCAACACAGTAAAAAACAAATGATATATTAAATAAATAAATAAATACATAGATAAACAAATAAATAAATAAATAAACTAATGCAGAGCTGGGGCTCCGGCCTCCTGAAAACTGCTGCACGCCTCCGCTTCCGCACGGCAATTCAGGGCCTTACCTTAAGGCAAGTGCTCACGCTGAGTGTCCCGTTAGCGCCACAGCATGGTAGGATGCTGACTTTCTCCTCGAGCAGAGTGACTTCAGGTACGAGGCCCTCGAAGAATTCTACGCAGAGTGTTTTCTCATGGCAGCTCAGACGGGGGCCGTGACGAACATTTCCAGGGCACGTCGCACTGGCTAGAAATGTGGTCCTGAGGCTGTTCCAGTGCTCTGGAAATGTAGCTGTCCTTAAGGAACGTGCAGTGTGTTGCCCATCACTCGGCATACACAGAGGGCCTCCGAGGGACCGACCTTTGGGCCTCGATGTTGCTCAGCAGGCCCACAGGAGTCTGGAGGTACTCAGGGTTCTTGGAGGGAAAATGATGCACACCCGAGGGGCCTACGAGTCCTGAAAAGGGTACTTCCTTTAAAATAAAGCAGAACAGGGGCTTCCCTGGTGGCGCAGTGGTTGAGAATATGCCTGCCAATGCAGGGGACACGGGTTCGAGCCCTGGTCTGAGAGGATCACACATGCCGCGGAGAAACTGGGCCCGTGGGCCACAATGACTGAACCTGCGCGTCTGGAGCCTGTGCTCCACAACAAGAGAGGCCGCGATAGTGAGAGGCCCACGCACCGCGATGAAGAGTGGCCCCATTTGCCGCAACTGGAGAGAGCCCTAGCACAGAAACGAAGACCCAACATAGCGATCAATCAATCAAAAAATAAAACTTAAAAAAAAATAAAAAATAAAATAAATAAAATAAAATCAAGCAGAACAGCGACTAAGACCTCATGGAAACAGCTGCATGCCTCCCTTTCTGCGCGGCTACTCAGGGCCGTACCTCGAGGCCGGTACTCACGGTGAGTTTCCCTTTAGCTCTAGAGCGTGGCAGGATGAGCTCCACCATGGCCATCGAAGCAGCCGGCATAGCTAGAGAAAACTCATTTTCTACCCAGAGCCGTGCCTACAGTGGCTAGTGGCCTGTCAACAGCAGTCAATTTCAAGTAGCTTCAAGGCAGCATGAATGGAGCTTTCAAAATGGCAAAGCAAGGCTAGTTCCATCAGGCCCCCATTTCCAAGGGCACACGCAGCATATATCCCGGTGCTTTCTAAGAAGTCCAAAGAGACACAGGTTACCCAGTGGTTCCTTCCCTGAATCAACTCCTCGAAGCAGGGTGTTCTGCAAATAGCGAACTGCCTCAACGAAGGAGCGCCCCAGCTAGGCCTCCGGGCCCGTGGCTCTTCAAAAGCCTGCAGTGTTACCAGAGGAACTGGGATTTAGTTGCAGGCCGAACGCAAGCCGACTTTCTCTTGGAGGCAGGGAGATTTCAGGCAGAGACTCCCAGATGGAATACGACGCCGAGGGTTTTTCTCAGTGTAGCTCAGACTTGGGCAATGAGCCAGACTTGCACGGCACGTTGGAGCTGCTAGAACGGTGTTCGTGGACCTGTTCTAGTGCTGGGGAATTCAAGCTGTCCCAAGAAGGAGTGCAGTGTGTTGCCCTACACTCGGCATACACAGAGTGGCTCCGAAGGGCTATGGGCCTGGATGTGGCTTAGCGGGCCCATGGGGGCCTCGGGGTACTCAGTGTTCTTGCAGGAAATAGGGTGCCCACGCGAGGCTCCTAGATGTCCTGCAAAGCATACTGACATTAAAATAATGCAGAGCAGGGGCTTCCCTTGTGGTGCAATGTTTGGGAATCCACCTGCCGATGAAGCGGACATGGGTTCGAGCCCTGGTCCACCAAGATCTCACATGCTACGGAGTACTTGAGCCCGTGAACCACAACGACTGAGCCTGCACTGTAGAGCCCGGGAGCCACAACGACTGAGCCCGCATGACAGAACTAATGAAGTCCATGTGCCTAGAGCCTGTGCTCCACAACAAGAGGAGTCACCGCAATTAGAAGCCCGCGCACCGCAACGAAGAGTACCCCCGCTCGCTGCTCCTAGAGAAAGCTCACATGCAGCAACGACGACCCAATACAGTAAAAAAAAAAATGATATAATAAATAAATAAATAAATAGATAGATAGATAAACAAATAAATCAATAAATAAACTAATGCAGAACAGTGGCTACGGCCTCCTGAAAACTGCTGCACGCCTCCGCTTCTGCACGGCAATTCAGGGCCTTACCTTGAGGCAAGTGCTCACGCTGAGTGTCCCGTTAGCGCCACAGCATGTTAGGATGCTTTCTCCTCGAACAGAGTGACTTCAGGTACGAGGCCCTCGAAGAATTCTACACAGAGTGTTTTCTCATGGCAGCTCAGACGGGGGCCGTGACGAACACTTCCAGGGCACGTCGCACTGGCTAGAAATGTGGTCCTAGGGCTGTTCCAGTGCTCTGGAAATGTAGCTCTCCTTAAGGAACAAGCAGTGTGTTGCCCATCACTCGGCATACACAGAGGGCCTCCGAGGGACCGACCTTTGGGCCTCGATGTTGCTCAGCAGGCCCACAGGAGTCTGGAGATACTCAGGGTTCTTGGAGGGAAAATGATGCACACCCGAGGGGCCTACGAGTCCTGAAAAGGGTACTTCCTTTAAAATAAAGCAGAACAGGGGCTTCCCTGGTGGCGCAGTGGTTGAGAATATGCCTGCCAATGCAGGGGACACGGGTTCGAGCCCTGGTCTGAGAGGATCACACATGCCGCGGAGAAACTGGGCCCGTGGGCCACAAGGACTGAACGTGCGCGTCTGGAGCCTGTGCTCCGCAACAAGAGAGGCCGCGATAGTGAGAGGCCCGCGCACCGCGATGAAGAGTTGCCCCATTTGCCGCAAATGGAGAGAGCCCTAGCACAGAAACGAAGACCCAACATAGCGATCAATCAATCAAAAAATAAATCTTAAAAAAAAATAAAAAATAAAAAAAATAAAGCAGAACAGCGACTAAGACCTCATGGAAACAGCTGCATTCCTCCCTTTCGGCGCAGCTACTCAGGGACTTACCTCGAGGCCAGTACTCACGTTGAGTTATCCTTTAGCTCTAGAGCGTGGCAGGATGAGCTGAACCCCGGCCATCGAAGCAGCCGGCTTAGCTAGAGGAAACTCATTTTCGACCCAGAGCCATGCCTACAGTGGCTAGTGGCCTGTCAACAGCAGTCAATTTCAAGTAGCTTCAAGGCAGCATGAATGGAGCTTTCAAAATGGGAAAGCAAGGCTAGTTCCATCAGGCCCCCATTTCCAAGGGCACACGCTGCATATATCCCTCTGCTTTCTAACAAGTCCAAAGAGACACAGGTTACCCAGTGGTTCCTTCCCTGAATCAACACCTCGAAGCAGGGTGTTCTGCAAATAGCGAACTGCCTCAACGAAGGAGCGCCCCAGCTAGGCCTCCGGGCCCGTGGCTCTTCGAAATCCTGCAGTGTTACCCGAGGAACTGGGCTTTAGTTGCAGTCGGAACGCAAGCCAACTTTCTCTTGGAGGCAGGGTGACTTCAGGCAGGGACTCCCAGATGGAATACGAAGCCGAGGGTTTTTCTCAGTGCAGCTCAGACTTGGGCAATGAGCCAGCCTTGCGCGGCACGTTGGACCTGCTAGAACGGTTTTCGTGGACTTGTGGGTGTGCTGGGGAAATCAAGCTGTCCCAAGAAAGAGTGCAGTGTGTTGCCCTACACTCGGCATAGACAGAGTGGCTCCGGAGGGCTACGGGCCTGGATGTGGCTTAGCGGGCCCATGGGCGCTTGTGGGTACTCAGTGTTCTTGCAGGAAATAGGGTGCTAACGCAAGGCTCCTAGATGTCCTGCAAAGCGGACTGACATTAAAATAATGCAGAGCAGGGGCTTCTCTTGCAGAGCAATGGTTGGGAATCCACCTGCCGATGCAGGGGACATGGGTTCGAGCCATGGTTCACCAACATCTCACATGCTGCGGAGAAACTAAGCCCGTGCACCACAACGACTGAGCCTGCGCTCTAGAGCCCGGCAGCCACAACGACTGAGCCCGCATGCCAGAACTACTGAATTCCATGTGCTTAGAGCCTGTGATCTACAACAACAGGAGTCACCGCAATGAGAAGCCCACACGCCACAACGAAGTGTAGCCCCCGCTCGCTGCAACTAGAGAAAGCTCACATGCAGCAACGACGACCCAACACAGTAAAAAACAAATGATATATTAAATAAATAAATAAATACATAGATAAACAAATAAATAAATAAATAAACTAATGCAGAGCAGGGGCTCCGGCCTCCTGAAAACTGCTGCACGCCTCCGCTTCTGCACGGCAATTCAGGGCCTTACCTTGAGGCAAGTGCTCACGCTGAGTGTCCCGTTAGCGCCACAGCATGGTAGGATGCTGACTTTCTCCTCGAGCAGAGTGACTTCAGGTACGAGGCCCTCGAAGAATTCTACGCAGAGTGTTTTCTCATGGCAGCTCAGACGGGGGCCGTGACGAACATTTCCAGGGCACGTCGCACTGGCTAGAAATGTGGTCCTGAGGCTGTTCCAGTGCTCTGGAAATGTAGCTGTCCTTAAGGAACGTGCAGTGTGTTGCCCATCACTTGGCATACACAGAGGGCCTCCGAGGGACCGACCTTTGGGCCTCGATGTTGCTCAGCGGGCCGACAGGAGTCTGGAGGTACTCAGGGTTCTTGGAGGGAAAATGATGCACACCCGAGGGGCCTACGAGTCCTGAAAAGGGTACTTTCTTTAAAATAAAGCAGAACAGGGGCTTCCCTGGTGGCGCAGTGGTTGAGAATATGCCTGCCAATGCAGGGGACATGGGTTCGAGCCCTAGTCTGAGAGGATCACACATGCCGCGGAGAAACTGGGCCCGTGGGCCACAATGACTGAACCTGCGCGTCTGGAGCCTGTGCTCCACAACAAGAGAGGCCGCGATAGTGAGAGGCCCACGCACCGCGATGAAGAGTGGCCCCATTTGCCGCAACTGGAGAGAGCCCTAGCACAGAAACGAAGACCCAACATAGCGATCAATCAATCAAAAAATAAATCTTAAAAAAAAAATAAAAAATAAAACAAATAAAGTAAAATCAAGCAGAACAGCGACTAAGACCTCACGGAAACAGCTGCATGCCTCCCTTTCTGCGCGGCTACTCAGGGACGTACCTCGAGGCCAGTACTCACGTTGAGTTTCCCTTTAGCTCTAGAGCGTGGCAGGATGAGCTCAACTCCGGCCATCGAAGCAGCCGGCATAGCTAGAGAAATCTCATTTTCTTCCCAGAGCCATGCCTACAGTGGCTCGTGGCCTGTCAACAGCAGTTAATTTCAAATAGCTTCAAGGCAGCATGAATGGAGCTTTCAAAATGGCAAAGCAAGGCTATTTCCATCAGGACCCCAATTCCAAGGGCACACGCAACATATATCCCGGTGCTTTCTAAGAAGTCCAAAGAGACACAGGTTACCCAGTGGTTCCTTCCCTGAATCAACTCCTCAAAGCAGGGTGTTCTGCAAATACCGAACTGCCTCAACGAAGGAACGCCCCAGCTAGGCCTGCGGGCCCGTGACTCTTCAAAAGCCGGAAGTGTTACCCGAGGAACTGGGCTTTAGTTGCAGTCGGAACGCAAGCCGACTTTCTCTTGGAGGCAGGGTGACTTCAGGCAGGGACTCCCAGATGGAATACGAAGCCGAGGGTTTTTCTCAGTGCAGCTCTGACTTGGGCAATGAGCCAGAATTGCACGGCACGTTGAAACTACTATAACGGTGTTCGTGGACCTGTTCGAGTGCTGGGGATTCAAGCTGTCCCAAGAAGGAGTGCAGTGTGTTGCCCTACACTCGGCATACACAGAGTGGCTCCGAAGGGCTATGGGCCTGGAAGTGGCTAAGCGGGCCCATGGGAGCCTCGGGGTACTCAGTGTTCTTGCAGGAAATAGGGTGCCCACGCGAGGCTCCTAGATGTCCTGCAAAGCATACTGACATTAAAATAATGCAGAGCAGGGGCTTCCCTTGTGGTGCAATGTTTGGGAATCCACCTGCCGATGCAGCGGACATGGGTTCGAGCCCTGGTCGACCAAGATCTCACATGCTGCGGAGTACTTAAGCCCGTGAACCACAACGACTGATCCTGCGCTCTAGAGCCCGGGAGCCACAACGACTGAGCCCGCATGACAGAACTAATGAAGTCCACGTGCCTAGAGCCTGTGCTCCACAACAAGAGGAGTCACCGCAATGAGAAGCCCGCGCACCGCCACGAAGAGTAGACCCCGCTCGCTGCAACTAGAGAAAGCTCACATGCAGCAACGACGACCCAACACAGTAAAAAAAAAATGATATATTAAATAAATAAATAAATAGATAGATAGATAAACAAATAAATAAATAAATAAACTAATGCAGAGCAGTGGCTACGGCCTCCTGAAAACTGCTGCACGCCTCCGCTTCTGCAAGGCAATTCAGGGCCTTACCTTGAGGCAAGTGCTCACGCTGAGTGTCCCGTTAGCGCCACAGCGTGGTAGGATGCTGACTTTCTCCTCAAGCAGAGTGACTTCACGTACGAGGCCCTCGAAGAATTCTACGCAGAGTGTTTTCTCATGGCAGCTCAGACGGGGGCCGTGACGAACACTTCCAGGGCACGTCGCACTGGCTAGAAATGTGGTCCTGGGGCTGTTCCAGTGCTCTGGAAATGTAGCTCTCCTTAAGGAACAGGCAGTGTGTTGCCCATCACTCGGCATACACAGAGGGCCTCCGAGGGACCGACCTTTGGGCCTCGATGTTGCTCAGCAGGCCCACAGGAGTCTGGAGGTACTCAGGGTTCTTGGAGGGAAAATGATGCACACCCGAGGGGCCTACGAGTCCTGAAAAGGGTACTTCCTTTAAAATAAAGCAGAACAGGGGCTTCCCTGGTGGCGCAGTGGTTGAGAATATGCCTGCCAATGCAGGGGACACGGGTTCGAGCCCTGGTCTGAGAAGATCACACATGCCGCGGAGAAACTGGGCCCGTGGGCCACAATGACTGACCCTGCGCGTCTGGAGCCTGTGCTCCGCAACAAGAGAGGCCGCAATAGTGAGAGGCCCGCGCACCGCGATGAAGAGTTGCCCCATTTGCCGCAAATGGAGAGAGCCCTAGCACAGAAACGAAGACCCAACATAGCGATCAATCAATCAAAAAATAAATCTTAAAAAAAAATAAAAAATAAAATAAATAAAATAAAATCAAGCAGAACAGCGACTAAGACCTCATGGAAACAGCTGCATGCCTCCCTTTCTGCGCGGCTACTCAGGGACTTACCTCGAGGCAAGTACTCACGTTGAGTTTCCCTTTAGCTCTAGAGCGTGGCAGGATGAGCTCCACCCCGGCCATCGAAGCAGCGGGCATAGCTAGAGAAAACTCATTTTCTACCCAGAGCCATGCCTACAGTGGCTAGTGGCCTGTCAACAGCAGTCAATTTCAAGTAGCTTCAAGGCAGCATCAATGGAGCTTTCAAAATGGCAAAGCAAGGCTAGTTCCATCAGGCCCCCATTTCCAAGGGCACACGCAACATATATCCCGGTGCTTTGTAAGAAGTCCAAGGAGACACAGGTTACCCAGTGGTTCCTTCCCTGAATCAACTCCTCGAACCAGGGTGTTCTGCAAATAGCGAACTGCCTCAAGGAAGGAACGCCCCAGCTAGGCCTCCGTGCCCGTGGCTCTTCAAAAGCCTGCAGTGTTACCAGAGGAACTGGGCTTTAGTTGCAGGCGGAACGCAACGCGACTTTCTCTTGGAGGCAGGGAGACTTCAGGCAGGGACTCCCAGATGGAATAGGAAGCCGAGTGTTTTTCTCAGTGCAGCTCAGACTTGGGCAATGAGCCAGACTTGCACGGCACGTTGGACCTGCTAGAACGGTGTTCGTGGACCTGTTCGAGTGCTGGGGAATTCAAGCTGTCCCAAGAAGGAGTGCAGTGTGTTGCCCTACACTTGGCATACACAGACTGGCTCCGAAGGGCTATGGGCCTGGATGTGGCTTAGCGGGCCCATGGGGGCCTGGGGGTACTCAGTGTTCTTGCAGGAAATAGGGTGCCCACGCGAGGCTCCCAGATGTCCTGCAAAGCATACTGACATTAAAATAATGCAGAGCAGGGGCTTCCCTTGTGGTGCAATGTTTGGGAATCCCCCTGCGATGCAGCGGACATGGGTTCGAGCCCTGGTCCACCAAGATCTCACATGCTGCGGAGCACCTAAGCCCGTGAACCACAACGACTGAGCCTGCGCACTAGAGCCCGGGAGCCACAACGACTGAGCCCTCATGCCAGAACTAATGAAGTCCACGTGCCTAGAGCCTGTGCTCCACAACAAGAGGAGTCACTGCAATGAGAAGCCCACGCACCGCAATGAAGAGTAGCCCCCACTCGCTGCAACTAGAGAAAGCTCACATGCAGCAACGACGACCCAACACAGTAAAAAAAAAATGATATATTAAATAAATAAATAAATACATAGATGAACAAATAAATAAATAAACTAATGCAGAGCAGTGGCTACGGCCTCCTGAAAACTGCTGCACGCCTCCGCTTCTGCACGGCAATTCAGGGCCTTACCTTGAGGCAAGTGCTCACGCTGAGTGTCCCGTTAGCGCCACAGCATGGTAGGATGCTGACCCTCTCCTCGAGCAGAGTGACTTCACGTACGAGGCCCTCGAAGAATTCTACGCAGAGTGTTTTCTCATGGCAGCTCAGACGGGGGCCGTGACGAACACTTCCAGGGCACGTCGCACTGGCTAGAAATGTGGTCCTGGGGCTGTTCCAGTGCTCTGGAAATGTAGCTCTCCTTAAGGAACAGGCAGTGTGTTGCCCATCACTCGGCATACACAGCGCGCCTCCGAGGGACCGACCTTTGGGCCTCGATGTTGCTCAGCAGGCCCACAGGAGTCTGGAGGTACTCAGGGTTCTTGGAGGGAAATTGATGCACACCCGAGGGGCCTACGAGTCCTGAAAATGGTACTTCCTTTAAAATAAAGAAGAACAGGGGCTTCCCTGGTGGCGCAGTGGTTGAGAATATGCCTGCCAATGCAGGGGACACGGGTTCGAGCCCTGGTCTGAGAGGATCACACATGCCGCGGAGAAACTGGGCCCGTGGGCCACAATGACTGATCCTGCGCATCTGGAGCCTGTGCTCCACAACAAGACAGGCCGCGATAGTGAGAGGCCCGCGCACCGCGATGAAGAGTGGCCCCATTTGCCGCAAGTGGAGAGATCCCTAGCACAGAAACGAAGACCCAACATAGCGATCAATCAATCAAAAAATAAATCTTAAAAAAAAATAAAATAAAATCAAGCAGAACAGCGACTAAGACCTCATGGAAACAGCTGCATGCCTCCCTTTCTGCGCGGCTACTCAGGTACTTACCTCGAGGCCAGTACTCACGTTGAGTTTCCATTTAGCTCTAGAGCGTGGCAGGATGAGCTCCACCCCGGCCATCGAAGCAGCCGGCATAGCTAGAGAAAACTCATTTTCGACCCAGAGCCATGCCTACAGTGGCTAGTGGCCTGTCAACAGCAGTCAATTTCAAGTAGCTTCAAGGCAGCATGAATGGAGCTTTCAAAATGGCAAAGCAAGGCTAGTTCCATCAGGCCCCCATTTCCAACGGCACACGCAGCATATATCCCGGTGCTTTCTAAGAAGTCCAAAGAGACACAGGTTACCCAGTGGTTCCTTCCCTGAATCAACTCCTCGAAGCAGGGTGTTCTGCAAATAGCGAACTGCCTCAACGAAGGAACGCCCCAGCTAGGCCTCCGGGCCCGTGGCTCTTCAAAAGCCGGAAGTGTTACCCGAGGAACTGGGCTTTAGTTGCAGTCGGAACGCAAGCCGACTTTCTCTTGGAGGCAGGGTGACTTCAGGCAAGGACTCCCAGATGGAATACGAAGCCGAGGGTTTTTCTCAGTGCAGCTCAGACTTGGGCAATGAGCCAGACTTGCACGGCACTTTGGACCTGCTAGAACGGTGTTCGTGGACCTGTTCGAGTGCTGGGGAATTCAAGCTGTCCCAAGAAGGAGTGCAGTGCGTTGCCCTACACTCGGCATACACAGAGTGGCTCCGAAGGGCTATGGGCCTGGATGTGGCTTAGCGGGCCCATGGGGGCCTCGGGGTACTCAGTGTTCTTGCAGGAAATAGGGTGCCCACGCGAGGCTCCTAGATGTCCTGCAAAGCATACTGACATTAAAATAATGCAGAGCAGGCGTTTCCCTTGTGGTGCAATATTTGGGAATCCACCTGCCGATGAAGCGGACATGGGTTCGAGCCCTGGTCCACCAAGATCTCACATGTTGCGGACCACTTAAGGCCGTGAACCACAATGACTCAGCCTGCGCTGTAGAGCCCGGGAGCCACAACGACTTAGCCCGCATGCCAGAACTAATGAAGTCCACGTGCCTAGAGCCTGTGCTCCACAACAAGAGGAGTCACCGCAAACAGAAGCCCGCACACCGCATCGAAGAGTAGCCCTCGCTCGCTGCAACTAGAGAAAGCTCACATGCAGCAACGAAGACCCAACACAGTAAAAAAAAAATGATATATTAAATAAATAAATAAATATATAGATAGATAAACAAATAAATGAATAAATAAACTAATGAAGAACAGTGGCTACGGCCTCCTGAAAACTGCTGCACGCCTCCGCTTCTGCACAGCAATTCAGGGCCTTACCTTGAGGCAACTGCTCACGCTGAGTGTCCCGTTAGCGCCACAGCGTGGTAGGATGCTGACTTTCTCCTCGAGCAGAGTGACTTCACGTACGAGGCCCTCGAAGAATTCTACGCAGAGTGTTTTCTCATGGCAGCTCAGACGGGGGCCGTGACGAACACTTCCAGGGCACGTCGCACTGGCTAGAAATGTGGTCCTGGGGCTGTTCCAGTGCTCTGCAAATGTAGCTCTCCTTAAGGAACAGGCAGTGTGTTGCCCATCACTCGGCATACACAGAGGGCCTCCGAGGGACCGACCTTTGGGCCTCGATGTTGCTCAGCAGGCCCACAGGAGTCTGGAGGTACTCAGGGTACTTGGAGGGAAAATGATGCACACCCGAGGGGCCTACGAGTCCTGAAAAGGGTACTTCCTTTAAAATAAAGCACTACAGGGGCTTCCCTGGTGGCGCAGTGGTTGAGAATATGCCTGCCAATGCAGGGGACACGGGTTCGAGCCCTGGTCTGAGAAGATCACACATGCCGCGGAGAAACTGGGCCCGTGGGCCACAATGACTGAACCTGCGCGTCTGGAGCCTGTGCTCCGCAACAAGAGAGGCCGCGATAGTGAGAGGCCCGCGCACCGCGATGAAGAGTTGCCCCATTTGCCGCAAATGGAGAGAGCCCTAGCACAGAAACGAAGAACCAACATAGCGATCAATCAATCAAAAAATAAATCTTAAAAAAAAAATAAAAATAAAGAAAATAATATAAAATCAAGCAGAACAGCGACTAAGACCTCATGGAAACAGCTGCATGCCTCCCTTTCTGCGCGGCTACTCAGGGACTTACCTCGAGGCAAGTACTCACGTTGAGTTTCCCTTTAGCTCTAGAGCGTGGCAGGATGAGCTCCACCCTGGCCATCGAAGCAGCCGTCATAGCTAGAGAAAACTCATTTTCTACCCAGAACCATGCCTACAGTGGCTGTTGGCCTGTCAACAGCAATTTCAAGTAGCTTCAAGGCAGCATGAATGGAGCTTTCAAAATGGCAAACAAGGCTAGTTCCATCAGGCCCCCATTTCCAAGGGCACACGCAGCATATATCCCGGTGCTTTCTAAGAAGTCCAAAGAGACACAGGTTACCCAGTGGTTCCTTCCCTGAATCAACTCCTCGAAGCAGGGTGTTCTGCAAATAGCGAACTGCCTCAATGAAGGAGCGCCCCAGCTAGGACTCCGGGCCCGTGGCTCTTCAAAAGCCTGCAGTGTTACCCGAGGAACTGGGCTTTAGTTGCAGGCGGAACGCAACGCGAATTTCTCTTGGAGGCAGGGAGACTTCAGGCAGGGACTCCCAGATGGAATAGGAAGCCGAGTGTTTTTCTCAGTGCAGCTCAGACTTGGGCAATGAGCCAGACTTGCACGGCACGTTGGACCTGCTAGAACGGTGTTCGTGGACCTGTTCGAGTGCTGGGGAATTCAAGCTGTCCCAAGAAGGAGTGCAGTGTGTTGCCCTACACTTGGCATACACAGAGTGTCTCCGAAGGGCTATGGGCCTGGATGTGGCTTAGCGTGCCCATGGGGGCCTGGGGGTACTCAGTGTTCTTGCAGGAAATAGGGTGCCCACGCGAGGCTCCTAGATGTCCTGCAAAGCATACTGACATTAAAATAATGCAGAGCAGGGGCTTCCCTTGTGGTGCAATGTTTGGGAATCCACCTGCGATGCAGCGGACATGGGTTCGAGCCCTGGTCCACCAAGATCTCACATGCTGCGGAGCACCTAAGCCCGTGAACCACAACGACTGAGCCTGCGCACTAGAGCCCGGGAGCCACAACGACTGAGCCCTCATGCCAGAACTAATGAAGTCCACGTGCCTAGAGCCTGTGCTCCACAACAAGAGGAGTCACTGCAATGAGAAGCCCACGCACCGCAATGAAGAGTAGCCCCCACTCGCTGCAACTAGAGAAAGCTCACATGCAGCAACGACGACCCAACACAGTAAAAAAAAAATGATATATTAAATAAATAAATAAATACATAGATAAACAAATAAATAAATAAATAAACTAATGCAGAGCAGGGGCTCCGGCCTCCTGAAAACTGCTGCACGCCTCCGCTTCTGCACGGCAATTCAGGGCCTTACCTTGAGGCAAGTGCTCACGCTGAGTGTCCCGTTAGCGCCACAGCATGGTAGGATGCTGACTTTCTCCTCGAGCAGAGTGACTTCAGGTACGAGGCCCTCGAAGAATTCTACGCAGAGTGTTTTCTCATGGCAGCTGAGACGGGGGCCGTGACGAACATTTCCACGGCACGTCGCACTGGCTAGAAATGTGGTCCTGAGGCTGTTCCAGTGCTCTGGAAATGTAGCTGTCCTTAAGGAACGTGCAGTGTGTTGCCCATCACTTGGCATACACAGAGGGCCTCCGAGGGACCGACCTTTGGGCCTCGATGTTGCTCAGCAGGCCCACAGGAGTCTGGAGGTACTCAGGGTTCTTGGAGGGAAAATGATGCACACCCGAGGGGCCTACGAGTCCTGAAAAGGGTACTTCCTTTAAAATAAAGCAGAACAGGGGCTTCCCTGGTGGCGCAGTGGTTGAGAATATGCCTGCCAATGCAGGGGACATGGGTTCGAGCCCTGGTCTGAGAGGATCACACATGCCGCGGAGAAACTGGGCCCGTGGGCCACAATGACTGAACCTGCGCGTCTGGAGCCTGTGCTCCACAACAAGAGAGGCCGCGATAGTGAGAGGCCCGTGCACCGCAATGAAGAGTGGCCCCATTTGCCGCAACCGGAGAGAGCCCTAGCACAGAAACGAAGACCGAACATAGCGATCAGTCAATCAAAAAATAAATCTTAAAAAAAAATAAAAAATAAAAAAATAAAATAAAATCAAGCAGAACAGCGACTAAGTCCTCATGGAAACAGCTGCATGCCTCCCTTTCTGTGCGGCTACTCAGGGACTTACCTCGAGGCAAGTACTCACGTTGAGTTTCACTTTAACTCTAGAGCGTGGCAGGATGAGCTCCACCCTGGCCATCGAAGCAACCGTCATAGCTAGAGAAAACTCATTTTCTACCCAGAGCCATGCCTACAGTGGCTGTTGGCCTGTCAACAGCAATTTCAAGTAGCTTCAAGGCAGCATGAATGGAGCTTTCAAAATGGCAAACAAGGCTAGTTCCATCAGGCCCCCATTTCCAAGGGCACACGCAGCATATATCCCGGTGCTTTCTAAGAAGTCCAAAGAGACACAGGTTACCCAGTGGTTCCTTCCCTGAATCAACTCCTCGAAGCAGGGTGTTCTGCAAATAGCGAACTGCCTCAATGAAGGAGCGCCCCAGCTAGGCCTCCGGGCCCGTGGCTCTTCAAAAGCCTGCAGTGTTACCCGAGGAACTGGGCTTTAGTTGCAGTCGGAACGCAAGCCGACTTTCTCTTGGAGGCAGGGTGACTTCAGGCAGGGACTCCCAGATGGAATACGAAGCCGAGGGTTTTTCTCAGTGCAGCTCAGACTTGGGCAATGAGCCAGACTTGCACGGCACGTTGGACCTGCTAGAACGGTGTTCGTGGACCTGTTCGAGTGCTGGGGAATTCAAGCTGTCCCAAGAAGGAGTGCAGTGTGTTGCCCTACACTCGGCATACACAGAGTGGCTCCAAGGGCTATGGGCCTGGATGTGGCTTAGCGGGCCCATGGGGGCCTCGGGGTACTCAGTGTTCTTGCAGGAAATAGGGTGCCCACGCGAGGCTCCTAGATGTCCTGCAAAGCATACTGACATTAAAATAATGCAGAGCAGGGGCTTCCCTTGTGGTGCAATGTTTGGGAATCCACCTGCCGATGAAGCGGACATGGGTTCGAGCCCTGGTCCACCAAGATCTCACATGCTACGGAGTACTTGAGCCCGTGAACCACAACGACTGAGCCTGCGCTCTAGAGCCCAGGAGCCACAACGACTGAGCCCACATGCCAGAACTAATGAAGTCCACGTGCCTAGAGCCTGTGCTCCACAACAAGAGGAGTCACCGCAATGAGAAGCCCGCGCACCGCCACGAAGAGTACGCCCCGCTCGCTGCAACTAGAGAAAGCTCACATGCAGCAACGACGACCCAACACAGTAAAAAAAAAATGATATATTAAATAAATAAATAAATAGATAGATAAACAAATAAATAAATAAATAAACTAATGCAGAGCAGTGGCTACGGCCTCCTGAAAACTGCTGCACGCCTCTGCTTCTGCACGGCAATTCAGGGCCTTACCTTGAGGCAAGTGCTCACGCTGAGTGTCCCGTTAGCGCCACAGCATGGTAGGATGCTGGCCCTCTCCTCGAGCAGAGTGACTTCAGGTATGAGGCCCTCGAAGAATTCTACGCAGAGTGTTTTCTCATGGCAGCTCAGACGGGGGCCGTGACGAACACTTCCAGGGCACGTCGCACTGGCTAGAAATGTGGTCCTGAGGCTGTTCCAGTGCTCTGGAAATGTAGCTGTCCTTAAGGAACTTGCAGTGTGCTGCTCATCACTCGGCATACACAGAGGGCGTCTGAGGGACCGACCTTTGGGCCTCGATGTTGCTCAGCAGCCCCACAGGAGTCTGGAGATACTCAGGGTTCTTGGAGGGAAAATGATGCACACCCGAGGGGCCTACGAGTCCTGAAAAGGGTACTTCCTTTAAAATAAAGCAGAACAGGGGCTTCCCTGGTGGCGCAGTGGTTGAGAATATGCCTGCCAATGCAGGGGACACGGGTTCGAGCCCTGGTCTGAGAGGATCACACATGCCGCGGAGAAACTGGGCCCGTGGGCCACAATGACTGAACCTGCGCGTCTGGAGCCTGTGCTCCGCAACAAGAGAGGCCGCGATAGTGAGAGGCCCGCGCACCGCGATGAAGAGTTGCCCCATTTGCCGCAAATGGAGAGAGCCCTAGCACAGAAACGAAGAACCAACATAGCGATCAATCAATCAAAAAATAAATCTTAAAAAAAATAAAAAATAAAAAAAATAAAATCAAATCAAGCAGAGCAGCGACTAAGACCTCATGGAAACAGCTGCATGCCTCCCTTTCTGCACGGCTACTCAGGGACTTACCTCGAGGCAAGTACTCACGTTGAGTTTCCCTTTAGCTCTAGAGCGTGGCAGGATGAGCTCCACCCCGGCCATCGAAGCAGCGGGCATAGCTAGAGAAAACTCATTTTCTACCCACAGCCATGCCTACAGTGGCTAGTGGCCTGTCCACAGCAATCAATTTCAAGTAGCTTCAAGGCAGCATGAATGGAGCTTTCAAAATGGCAAAGCAAGGCTAGTTCCATCAGGCCCCCATTTCCAAGGGCACACGCAGCATATATCCCGGTGCTTTGTAAGAAGTCCAAAGAGACACAGGTTACCCAGTGGTTCCTTCCCTGAATCAACTCCTCGAACCAGGGTGTTCTGCAAATAGCGAACTGCCTCAACGAAGGAACGCCCCAGCTAGGCCTGCGGGCCCGTGGCTCTTCAAAAGCCGGAAGTGTTACCCGAGGAACTGGGCTTTAGTTGCAGTCGGAACGCAAGCCGACTTTCTCTTGGAGGCAGGGTGACTTCAGGCAGGGACTCCCAGATGGAATACGAAGCCGAGTGTTTTTCTCAGTGCAGCTCAGACTTGGGCAATGAGCCGGACTTGCACGGCACGTTGGACCTGCTAGAATGGTGTTCGTGGACCTGTTCGAGTGCTGGGGAAATCAAGCTTTCCCAAGAAGGAGTGCAGTGTGTTGCCCTACACTTGGCATACACAGAGTGGCTCCGAAGGGCTATGGGCCTGGATGTGGCTTAGCGGGCCCATGGGGGCCTGTGGATACTCAGTGTTCTTGCAGGAAATAGGTTGCCCACGCGAGGCTCCTAGATGTCCTGCAAAGCCTACTGACATTAAAATAATGCAGAGCAAGGGCTTTCCTTGTGGTGCAATGTTTGGGAATCCACCTGCCGATGCAGCGGACATGGGTTTGAGCCCTGGTCCACCAAGATCTCACATGCTGCGGAGCAACTAAGCCCGTGCACCACAACGACTGAGCCTGCGCTCTAGAGCCCGGCAGCCACAACGACTGAGCCCGCATGCCAGAACTAATGAAATCCACGTACCTAGAGCCTGTGCTCCACAACAAGAGGAGTCACCGCAATGAGTAGCCCGCGCACCGCAATGAAGAGTAGCCCCCGCTCGCTGCAACTAGAGAAAGCTCACATGCAGCAACGAGGACCCAACACAGTAAAAAAAAAATGATATATTAAATAAATAAATAAATAAATAGATAGATAAACAAATAAATAAATAAATAAACTACTGCAGAGCAGAGGCTACGGACTCCTGAAACCTGCTGCATGCCTCCACTTCTGCACGGCAATTCAGGGCCTTACCTTTCGGCAAGTGCTCACGCTGAGTGTCCCGTTAGCGCCACAGCATGGTAGGATGCTGACTTTCTCCTCGAGCAGAGTGACTTCAGGTACGAGGCCCTCGAAGAATTCTACGCAGAGTGTTTTCTCATGGCAGCTCAGACGGGGGCCGTGATGAACAATTCCAGGGCACGTCGCACTGGCTAGAAATGTGGTCCTGAGGCTGTTCCAGTGCTCTGGAAATGTAGCTCTCCTTAAGGAAAGTGTAGTGTGTTGCCCATCACTCGGCATACAGAGAGGGCCTCCGAGGGACCGACCTTTGGGCCTCGATGTTGCTCAGCAGGCCCACAGGAGTCTGGAGGTACTCAGGGATCTTGGAGGGAAAATGATGCACACCCGAGGGGCCTACGAGTCCTGAAAAGGGTACTTCCTTTAAAATAAAGCAGAACACGGGCTTCCCTGGTGGCACAGTCACTGAGAATCTGCCTGCCAATGCAGGGGACACGGGTTCGAGCCCTGGTCTGAGAGGACCACACATGCCACGGAGAAACTGGGCCCGTGATCCACAACGACTGACTCTGCGCGTCTGGAGCCTGTGCTCCGCAACAAGAGAGGCCGCGATAGTGAGAGGCCCGCGCACCGCGATGAAGAGTGGCCCCATTTGCCGCAACTGGAGAGAGCCCTACCACAAAAACGAACACCCAACATAGCGATCAATCAATCAAAAAATAAATCTTAAAAAAAAATAAAAAATAAAATAAAATAAAGCAGAACAGCGACTAAGACCTCATGGAAACAGCTGCATTCCTCCCTTTCGGCGCAGCTACTCAGGGACTTACCTCGAGGCCAGTACTCACGTTGAGTTATCCTTTAGCTCTAGAGCGTGGCAGGATGAGCTGAACCCCGGCCATCGAAGCAGCCGGCTTAGCTAGAGAAAACTCATTTTCGACCCAGAGCCATGCCTACAGTGGCTAGTGGCCTGTCAACAGCAGTCAATTTCAAGTAGCTTCAAGGCAGCATGAATGGAGCTTTTAAAATGGGAAAGCAAGGCTAGTTCCATCAGGCCCCCATTTCCAAGGGCACACGCAGCATATATCCCTCTGCTTTCTAACAAGTCCAAAGAGACACAGGTTACCCAGTGGTTCCTTCCCTGAATCAACACCTCGAAGCAGGGTGTTCTGCAAATAGCGAACTGCCTCAACGAAGGAACGCCCCAGCTAGGCCTCCGGGCCCGTGGCTCTTCGAAAGCCTGCAGTGTTACCCGAGGAACTGGGCTTTAGTTGCAGTCGGAAGGCAAGCCAACTTTCTCTTGGAGGCAGGGAGACTTCAGGCAGGGACTCCCAGATGGAATACGAAGCCGAGGGTTTTTCTCAGTGCAGCTCAGACTTGGGCAATGAGCCAGCCTTGCGCGGCACGTTGGACCTGCTAGAACGGTTTTCGTGGACTTGTGGGTGTGCTGGGGAAATCAAGCTGTCCCAAGAAAGAGTGCAGTGTGTTGCCCTACACTCGTCATAGACAGAGTGGCTCCGGAGGGCTACGGGCCTGGATGTGGCTTAGCGGGCCCATGGGCGCTTGTGGGTACTCAGTGTTCTTGCAGGGAATAGGGTGCTAACGCGAGGCTCCTAGATGTCCTGCAAAGCGGACTGACATTAAAATAATGCAGAGCAGGGGCTTCTCTTGCGGAGCAATGGTTGGGAATCCACCTGCCGATGCAGGGGACATGGGTTCGAGCCATGGTTCACCAAGATCTCACATGCTGCGGAGAAACTAAGCCCGTGCACCACAACGACTGAGCCTGCGCTCTAGAGCCCGGCAGCCACAACGACTGAGCCCGCATGCCAGAACTACTGAATTCCATGTGCTTAGAGCCTGTGCTCTACAACAACAGGAGTCACCGCAATGAGGAGCCCACACGCCACAACGAAGTGTAGCCCCCGCTCGCTGCAACTAGAGAAAGCTCACATGCAGCAACGACGACCCAGCACAGTAAAAAACAAATGATATATTAAATAAATAAATAAATAGATAGATAAACAAATAAATAAATAAATAAACTAATGCAGAGCAGGGGCTCCGGCCTCCTGAAAACTGCTGCACGCCTCCGCTTCTGCACGGCAATTCAGGGCCTTACCTTGAGGCAAGTGCTCACGCTGAGTGTCCCGTTAGCGCCACAGCATGGTAGGATGCTGACTTTCTCCTCGAGCAGAGTGACTTCAGGTACGAGGCCCTCGAAGAATTCTACGCAGAGTGTTTTCTCATGGCAGCTGAGACGGGGGCCGTGACGAACATTTCCAGGGCACGTCGCACTGGCTAGAAATGTGGTCCTGAGGCTGTTCCAGTGCTCTGGGAATGTAGCTGTCCTTAAGGAACGTGCAGTGTGTTGCCCATCACTTGGCATACACAGAGGGCCTCCGAGGGACCGACCTTTGGGCCTCGATGTTGCTCAGCAGGCCCACAGGATTCTGGAGGTACTCAGGGTTCTTGGAGAGAAAATGATGCACACCCGAGGGGCCTACGAGTCCTGAAAAGGGTACTTCCTTTAAAATAAAGCAGAACAGGGGCTTCCCTGGTGGCGCAGTGGTTGAGAATATGCCTGCCAATGCAGGGGACACGGGTTCGAGCCCTGGTCTGAGAGGATCACACATGCCGCGGAGAAACTGGGCCCGTGGGCCACAATGACTGAACCTGCGCGTCTGGAGCCTGTGCTCCACAACAAGACAGGCCGCGATAGTGAGAGGCCCACGCACCGCGATGAAGAGTGGCCCCATTTGCGGCAACTGGAGAGAGCCCTAGCACAGAAACGTAGACCCAACATAGCGATCAATCAATCAAAAAATAAATCTTAAAAAAAAAATAAAAAATAAAATAAATAAAATAAAATCAAGCAGAACAGCGACTAAGACCTCATGGAAACAGCTGCATGCCTCCCTTTCTGCGCGGCTACTCAGGGACGTACCTCGAGGCCAGTACTCACGTTGAGTTTCCCTTTAGCTCTAGAGCGTGGCAGGATGAGCTCCACTCCGGCCATCGAAGCAGCCGGCATAGCTAGAGAAATCTCATTTTCTTCCCAGAGCCATGCCTACAGTGGCTCGTGGCCTGTCAACAGCAGTTAATTTCAAATAGCTTCAAGGCAGCATGAATGGAGCTTTCAAAATGGCAAAGCAAGGCTATTTCCATCAGGACCCCAATTCCAAGGGCACACGCAGCATATATCCCGGTGCTTTCTAAGAAGTCCAAAGAGACACAGGTTACCCAGTGGTTCCTTCCCTGAATCAACTCCTCAAAGCAGGGTGTTCTGCAAATAGCGAACTGCCTCAACGAAGGAACGCCCCAGCTAGGCCTGCGGGCCCGTGGCTCTTCAAAAGCCGGAAGTGTTACCCGAGGAACTGGGCTTTAGTTGCAGTCGGAACGCAAGCCGACTTTCTCTTGGAGGCAGGGTGACTTCAGGCAGGGACTCCCAGATGGAATATGAAGCCGAGGGTTTTTCTCAGTGCAGCTCTGACTTGGGCAATGAGCCAGAATTGCACGGCACGTTGGAACTACTAGAACGGTGTTCGTGGACCTGTTCGAGTGCTGGGGAATTCAAGCTGTCCCAAGAAGGAGTGCAGTGTGTTGCCCTACACTCGGCATACACAGAGTGGCTCCGAAGGGCTATGGGCCTGGAAGTGGCTAAGCGGGCCCATGGGAGCCACGGGGTACTTAGTGTTCTTGCAGGAAATAGGGTGCCCACGCGAGGCTCCTAGATGTCCTGCAAAGCATACTGACATTAAAATAATGCAGAGCAGGGGCTTCCCTTGTGGTGCAATGTTTGGGAATCCACCTGCCGATGCAGCAGACATGGGTTCGAGCCCTGGTCGACCAAGATCTCACATGCTGCGGAGTACTTAAGCCCGTGAACCACAACGACTGAGCCTGCGCTCTAGAGCCCGGGAGCCACAACGACTGAGCCCGCATGACAGAACTAATGAAGTCCACGTGCCTAGAGCCTGTGCTCCACAACAAGAGGAGTCACCGCAATGAGAAGCCCGCGCACCGCCACGAAGAGTAGACCCCGCTCGCTGCAACTAGAGAAAGCTCACATGCAGCAACGACGACCCAACACAGTAAAAAAAAAATGATATATTAAATAAATAAATAAATAGATAGATAAACTAATAAATAAATAAACTAATGCAGAGCAGTGGCTACGGCCTCCTGAAAACTGCTGCACGCCTCCGCTTCTGCACGGCATTTCAGGGCCTTAATTTGAGGCAAGTGCTCACGCTGAGTGTCCCGTTAGCGCCACAGCATGGTAGGATGCTGACCCTCTCCTCGAGCAGAGTGACTTCAGGTACGAGGCCCTCGAAGAATTCTACGCAGAGTGTTTTCTCATGGCAGGTCAGACGGGGGCCGTGACGAACACTTCCAGGGCACGTCGCACTGGCTAGAAATGTGGTCCTGAGGCTGTTCCAGTGCTCTGGAAATGTAGCTGTCCTTAAGGAACGTGCAGTGTGCTGCCCATCACTCGGCATACACAGAGGGCGTCTGAGGGACCGACCTTTGGGCCTCGATGTTGCTCAGCAGGCCCACAGGAGTCTGGAGGTACTCAGGGTTCTTGGAGGGAAAATGATGCACACCCGAAGGGTCTACGAGTCCTGAAAAGGGTACTTCCTTTAAAATAAAGCAGAACAGGGGCTTCCCTGGTGGCGCAGTGGTTGAGAATATGCCTGCCAATGCAGGGGACACGGGTTCGAGCCCTGGTCTGAGAGGATCACACATGCCGCGGAGAAACTGGGCCCGTGGGCCACAATGACTGAACCTGCGCGTCTGGAGCCTGTGCTCCGCAACAAGAGAGGCCGCGATAGTGAGAGACCCGCGCACCGCGACGAAGAGTGGCCCCCGCTCGCTGCAACTAGAGAAAGCTCACATGCAGCAACGAGGACCCAACACAGTAAAAAAAAAAAATGATATATTAAATAAATAAATAAATAGATAGATAAACAAATAAATAAATAAATAAACTAATGCAGAGCAGTGGCTACGGCCTCCTGAAAACTGCTGCACGACTCCGCTACTGCATGGCAATTCAGTGCCTTACCTTGAGGCAAGTGCTCACGCTGAGTGTCCCGTTAACGCCACAGCATGGTAGGATGCTGACTTTCTCCTCGAGCAGAGTGACTTCAGGTACGAGGCCCTCGAAGAATTCTACGCAGAGTGTTTTCTCATGGCAGCTCAGACGGGGGCCGTGACGAACACTTCCAGGGCACGTCGCACTGGCTAGAAATGTGGTCCTAGGGCTGTTCCACTGCTCTGGAAATGTAGCTCTCCTTAAGGAACAGGCAGTGTGTTGCCCATCACTCGGCATACACAGCGGGCCTCCGAGGGACCGACCTTTGGGCCTCGATGTTGCTCAGCAGGCCCACAGGAGTCTGGAGGTACTCAGGGTTCTTGGAGGGAAAATGATGCACACCCGAGGGGCCTACGAGTCCTAAAAAGGGTACTTTTTTTAAAATAAAGCAGAACAGGGGCTTCCCTGGTGGCGCAGTGGTTGACAATATGCTTGCCAATGCAGGGGACACAGGTTCGAGCCCTGGTCTGAGAGGATCACACATGAAGAGTGGCCCCATTTGCCGCAACTGGAGAGAGCCCTAGCACAGAAACGAAGACCCAACATAGCGATCAATCAATCAAAAAATAAATCTTAAAAAAAAATAAAAAATAAAAAAATAAAATAAAATCAAGCAGAACAGCGACTAAGACCTCATGGAAACAGCTGCATGCCTCCCTTTCTGTGCGGCTACTCAGGGACTTACCTCGAGGCCAGTACTCACGTTGAGGTTCACTTTTACTCTAGAGCGTGGCAGGATGAGCTCCACCCTGGCCATCGAAGCAGCCGTCATAGCTAGAGAAAACTCATTTTCTACCCAGAGCCATGCCTACAGTGGCTGTTGGCCTGTCAACAGCAATTTCAAGTAGCTTCAAGGCAGCATGAATGGAGCTTTCAAAATGGCAAACAAGGCTAGTTCCATCAGGCCCCCATTTCCAAGGAAACACGCAGCATATATCCCGGTGCTTTCTAAGAAGTCCAAAGAGACACAGGTTACCCAGTGGTTCCTTCCCTGAATCAACTCCTCGAAGCAGGGTGTTCTGCAAATAGCGAACTGCCTCAATGAAGGAGCGCCCCAGCTAGGCCTCCGGGCCCGTGGCTCTTCAAAAGCCTGCAGTGTTACCCGAGGAACTGGGCTTTAGTTGCAGTCGGAACGCAAGCCGACTTTCTCTTGGAGGCAGGGTGACTTCAGGCAGGGACTCCCAGATGCAATACGAAGCCGAGGGTTTTTCTCAGTGCAGCTCAGACTTGGGCAATGAGCCAGACTTGCACGGCACGTTGGACCTGCTAGAACGGTGTTCGTGGACCTGTTCGAGTGCTGGGGAATTCAAGCTGTCCCAAGAAGGAGTGCAGTGTGTTGCCCTACACTCGGCATACACAGAGTGGCTCCGAAGGGCTATGGGCCTGGATGTGGCTTAGCGGGCCCATGGGGGCCTCGGGGTACTCAGTGTTCTTGCAGGAAATAGGGTGCCCACGCGAGGCTCCTAGATGTCCTGCAAAGCATACTGACATTAAAATAATGCAGAGCAGGGGCTTCCCTTGTGGTGCAATGTTTGGGAATCCACCTGCCGATGAAGCGGACATGGGTTCGAGCCCTGGTCCACCAAGATCTCACATGCTACGGAGTACTTGAGCCCGTGAACCACAACGACTGAGCCTGCGCTCTAGAGCCCGGGAGCCACAACGACTTAGCCCACATGCCAGAACTAATGAAGTCCACGTGCCTAGAGCCTGTGCTCCACAACAAGATGAGTCACCGCAATTAGAAGCCCGCCCACCGCAACGAAGAGTAGCCCCCGCTCGCTACAACTAGAGAAAGCTCAAATGCAGCAACGACGACCCAATACAGTAAAAAAAAAAAATGATATATTAAATAAATAAATAAATAGATAGATAGATAAACAAATAAATAAATAAATAAACTAATGCAGAACAGTGGCTACGGCCTCCTGAAAACTGCTGCACGCCTCCGCTTCTGCACGGCAATTCAGGGCCTTACCTTGAGGCAAGTGCTCACGCTGAGTGTCCCGTTAGCGCCACAGCATGTTAGGATGCTTTCTCCTCGAACAGAGTGACTTCAGGTACGAGGACCTCCAAGAATTCTACGCAGAGTGTTTTCTCATGGCAGCTCAGACGGGGGCCGTGACGAACACTTCCAGGGCACGTCGCACTGGCTACGAACACTTCCAGGGCACGTCGCACTGGCTAGAAATGTGGTCCTGAGGCTGTTCCAGTGCTCTGGAAATGTAGCTCTTCTTAAGGAACAGGCAGTGTGTTGCCCATCACTCGGCATACACAGAGGGCCTCCGAGGAACCCACCTTTGGGCCTCGATGTTGCTCAGCAGGCCCACAGGAGTCTGGAGGTATTCAGGGTTCTTGGAGGGAAAATGATGCACACCCGAGGGGCCTAGGAGTCCTGAAAAGGTTACTTCCTTTAAAATAAAGCAGAACAGGGGCTTCCCTGGTGGCGCAGTGGTTGAGAATATGCCTGCCAATGCAGGGGACACGGGTTCGAGCCCTGGTCTGAGAGGATCACACATGCCGCGGCGAAACTGGGCCCGTGGGCCACAATGACTGAACCTGCGCGTCTGGAGCCTGTGCTCCGCAACAAGAGAGGCCGCGATAGTGAGAGGCCCGCGCACCACGATGAAGAGTGGCCCCATTTGCCGCAACTGGAGAGAGCCCTAGCACAGAAACGAAGACCCAACATAGCGATCAATCAATCAAAAAATAAAACTTAAAAAAAAATAAAAAATAAAATAAATAAAATAAAATCAAGCAGAACAGCGACTAAGAACTCATGGAAACAGCTGCATGCCTCCCTTTCTGCGCGGCTACTCAGGGCCGTACCTCGAGGCCAGTACTCACGGTGAGTTTCCCTTTAGCTCTAGAGCGTGGCAGGATGAGCTCCACCCCGGCCATCGAAGCAGCCGGCATAGCTAGAGAAAACTCATTTTCTACCCAGAGCCATGCCTACAGTGGCTAGTGGCCTGTCAACAGCAGTCAATTTCAAGTAGCTTCAAGGCAGCATGAATGGAGCTTTCAAAATGGCAAAGCAAGGCTAGTTCCATCAGGCCCCCATTTCCAAGGGCACACGCAGCATATATCCCGGTGCTTTGTAAGAAGTCCAAAGAGACACAGGTTACCCAGTGGTTCCTTCCCTGAATCAACTCCTCGAAGCAGGGTGTTCTGCAAATAGCGAACTGCCTCAACGAAGGAGCGCCCCAGCTAGGCCTCCGGGCCCGTGGCTCTTCAAAAGCCTGCAGTGTTACCAGAGGAACTGGGATTTAGTTGCAGGCCGAACGCAAGCCGACTTTCTCTTGGAGGCAGGGAGATTTCAGGCAGAGACTCCCAGATGGAATACGAAGCCGAGGGTTTTTCTCAGTGTAGCTCAGACTTGGGCAATGAGCCAGACTTGCACGGCACGTTGGAGCTGCTAGAACGGTGTTCGTGGGCCTGTTCGAATGCTGGGGAATTCAAGCTGTCCCACGAAGGAGTGCACTGTGTTGCCCTACACTCGGCATACACAGAGTGGCTCCGAAGGGCTATGGGCCTGGATGTGGCTTAGCGGGCCCATGGGGATCTCGGGGTACTCAGTGTTCTTGCAGGAAATAGGGTGCCCACGCGAGGCTCCTAGATGTCCTGCAAAGCATACTGACATTAAAATAATGCAGAGCAGGGGCTTCCCTTGTGGTGCAATGTTTGGGAATCCACCTGCCGATGAAGCGGACATGGGTTCGAGCCCTGGTCCACCAAGATCTCACATGCTGCGGAGTACTTAAGCCCGTGAACCACAACGACTGAGCCTGCACTGTAGAGCCCGGGAGCCACAACGACTAAGCCCGCATGCCAGAACTAATGAAGTCCATGTGCCTATAGCCTGTGCTCCACAACAAGAGGAGTCACCGAAATTAGAAGCCCGCGCACCGGAACGAAGAGTAGCCCCCGCTCGCTGCAACTAGAGAAAGCTCACATGCAGCAACGACGACCCAACACAGTAAAAAAAAAATGATATAATAAATAAATAAATAGATATATAAACAAATAAATCAATAAATAAACTAATGCAGAGCAGTGGCTACGGCCTCCTGAAAACTGCTGCACGCCTCCGCTTCTGCACGGCAATTCAGGGCCTTACCTTGAGGCAAGTGCTCACGCTGAGTGTCCCGTTAGCGCCACAGCATGTTAGGATGCTTTCTCCTCGAACAGAGTGACTTCAGGTACGAGGCCCTCGAAGAATTCTACGCAGAGTGTTTTCTCATGGCAGCTCAGACGGGGGCCGTGACAAACACTTCCAGGGCACGTCGCACTGGCTAGAAATGTGGTCCTAGGGCTGTTCCAGTGCTCTGGAAATGTAGCTCTCCTTAAGGAACAAGCAGTGTGTTGCCCATCACTCGGCATACACAGAGGGCCTCCGAGGGACCGACCTTTGGGCCTCGATGTTGCTCAGCAGGCCCACAGGAGTCTGGAAGTACTCAGGGTTCTTGGAGGGAAAATGATGCACACCCGAGGGGCCTACGAGTCCTGAAAAGGGTACTTCCTTTAAAATAAAGCAGAACAGTGGCTTCCCTGGTGGCGCAGTGGTTGAGAATATGCCTGCCAATGCAGGGGACACGGGTTCGAGCCCTGGTCTGAGAGGATCACACATGCCGCGGAGAAACTGGGCCCGTGGGCCACAATGACTGAACCTGCGCGTCTGGAGCCTGTGCTCCGCAACAAGAGAGGCCGCGATAGTGAGAGGCCCGCGCACCGCGATGAAGAGTGGCCCCATTTGCCGCAACTGGAGAGAGCCCTACCACAAAAACGAACACCCAACATAGCGATCAATCAATCAAAAAATAAATCTTAGAAAAAAATAAAAAATAAAATAATATAAAGCAGAACAGCGACTAAGACCTCATGGAAACAGCTGCATTCCTCCCTTTCGGCGCAGCTACTCAGGGACTTACCTCGAGGCCAGTACTCACGTTGTTATCCTTTAGCTCTAGAGCGTGGCAGGATGAGCTGAACCGCGGCCATCGAAGCAGCCGGCTTAGCTAGAGAAAACTCATTTTCGACCCAGAGCCATGCCTACAGTGCCTAGTGGCCTGTCAACAGCAGTCAATTTCAAGTAGCTTCAAGGCAGCATGAATGGAGCTTTCAAAATGGGAAAGCAAGGCTAGTTCCATCAGGCCCCCATTTCGAACGGCACACGCAGCATATATCCCTCTGCTTTCTAACAAGTCCAAAGAGACACAGGTTACCCAGTGGTTCCTTCCCTGAATCAACACCTCGAAGCAGGGTGTTCTGCAAATAGCGAACTGCCTCAACGAAGGAACGCCCCAGCTAGGCCTCCCGGCCCGTGGCTCTTCAAAAGCCTGCAGTGTTACCAGAGGAACTGGGCTTTAGTTGCAGGCGGAACGCAAGCCGACTTTCTCTTGGAGGCAGGGAGACTTCAGGCAGGGACTCCCAGATGGAATACGAAGCCGAGGGTTTTTCTCAGTGCAGCTCAGACTTGGGCAATGAGCCAGACTTCCACGGCACGTTGGACCTCCTAGAACGGTGTTCGTGGACCTTTTCGAGTGCTGGGGAATTCAAGCTGTCCCAAGAAGGAGTGCAGTGTGTTGCCCTACACTCGGCATACACAGAGTGGCTCCGAAGGGCTATGGGACTGGATGTGGCTTAGCGGGCCCATGTGGGCCTCGGGGTACTCAGTGTTCTTGCAGGAAATAGGGTGCCCACGCGAGGCTCCTAGATGTCCTGCAAAGCATACTGACATTAAAATAATGCAGAGCAGGGGCTTCCCTTGTGGTGCAATGTTTGGGAATCCACCTGCCGATGCAGCGGACATGGGTTCGAGCCCTGGTCCACCAAGATCTCACATGCTGTGGAGCACTTAAGCCCGTGAACCACAACGACTGAGCCTGCGCTCTAGAGCCCGGGAGCCACAACGACTGAGCCCGCATGACAGAACTAATGAAGTCCACGTGCCTAGAGCCTGTGCTCCACAACAAGAGGAGTCACCGCAATGAGAAGCCCGCGCACCGCAACGAAGAGTAGCCCCCGCTCGCTGCTACTAGAGAAAGCTCACATGCAGCAACGACGACCCAACACAGTAAAAAAAAAAATGATATATTAAATAAATAAATAAATAGATAGATAGATAAACAAATAAATAAATAAATAAACTAATGCAGAGCAGTGGCTACGGCCTCCTGAAAACTGCTGCACGCCTCCGCTTCTGCACGGCAATTCAGGGCCTTACCTTGAGGCAAGTGCTCACGCTGAGTGTCCAGTTAGCTCCACAGCATGGTAGGATGCTGACTTTCTCCTCGAGCAGAGTGACTTCAGGTACGAGGCCCTCGAAGAATTCTACGCAGAGTGTTTTCTCATGGCAGCTCAGACGGGGGCCGTGACGAACACTTCCAGGGCACGTCGCACTGGCTAGAAATGTGGTCCTGGGGCTGTTCCAGTGCTCTGGAAATGTAGCTCTCCTTAAGGAACAGGCAGTGTGTTGCCCATCACTCGGCATACACAGCGGGCCTCCGAGGGACCGACCTTTGGGCCTCGATGTTGCTCAGCAGGCCCACAGGAGTCTGGAGGTACTCAGGGTTCTTGGAGGGAAAATGATGCACACCCGAGGGGCCTATGAGTCCTGAAAAGGGTACTTCCTTTAAAATAAAGCAGAACAGGGGCTTCCCTGGTGGCGCAGTGGTTGAGAATATGCTTGCCAATGCAGGGGACACAGGTTCGAGCCCTGGTCTGAGAGGATCACACATGAAGAGTGGCCCCATTTGCCACAACTGGAGAGAGCCCTAGCACAGAAACGAAGACCCAACATAGCGATCAACCAATCAAAAAATAAATCTTAAAAAAAAATAAAAAATAAACAAATAAAATAAAATCAAGCAGAACAGCGCCTAAGACCTCATGGAAACAGCTGCATGCCTCCCTTTCTGGGCGGCTACTCAGGGACGTACCTCGAGGCCAGTACTCACGTTGAGTTTCCCTTTAGCTCTAGAGCGTGGCAGGATGAGCTCCACCCCGGGCATCGAAGCAGCCGTCATAGCTAGAGAAAACTCATTTTCTACCCAGAGCCATGCCTACAGTGGCTAGTGGCCTGTCAACAGCAGTCAATTTCAAGTAGTTTCAAGGCAGCATGAATGGAGCTTTCAAAATGGCAAAGCAAGGCTAGTTCCATCAGGACCCCATTTCCAAGGGCACACGCAGCATATATCCCGGTGCTTTCTAAGAAGTCCAAAGAGACACAGGTTACCCAGTGGTTCCTTCCCTGAATCAACTCCTCGAAGCAGGGTGTTCTGCAAATAGCGAACTGCCTCAACGAAGGAACGCCCCAGCTAGGCCTCCGGGCCCGTGGCTCTTCAAAAGCCTGAAGTGTTACCCGAGGAACTGGGCTTTAGTTGCAGTCGGAACGCAAGCCGACTTTCTCTTGGAGGCAAGGTGACTTCAGGCAGGGACTTCCACATGGAATACGAAGCCGAGGGTTTTTCTCAGTGCAGCTCAGACTTGGGCAATGAGCCAGACTTCCACGGCACGTTGGACCTCCTAGAACGGTGTTCGTGGACCTGTTCGAGTGCTGGGGAATTCAAGCTGTCCCAAGAAGGAGTGCAGTGTGTTGCCCTACACTCGGCATACACAGAGTGGCTCCGAAGGGCTATGGGCCTGGATGTGGCTTAGCGGGCCCATGGGGGCCTCGGGGTACTCAGTGTTCTTGCAGGAAATAGGGTGCCCACACGAGGCTCCTAGATGTCCTGCAAAGCATACTGACATTAAAATAATGCAGAGCAGGGGCTTCCCTTGTGGTGCAATGTTTGGGAATCCACCTGCCGATGAAGCAGACATGGGTTCGAGCCCTGGTCCACCAAGATCTCAGATGCTGCGGAGTACTTAAGCCCGTGAACCACAACGACTGAGCATGTGCTGTAGAGCCCGGGAGCCACAACGACAAAGCCCGCATGCCAGAACTAATGAAGTCCACGGGCCTAGAGCCTGTGCTCCACAACAAGAGGAGTCACCGCAAAGAGAAGCCCGCGCACCGCATCGAAGAGTAGCCCCCGCTCGCTGCAACTAGAGAAAGCTCACATGCAGCAACGACGACCCAACACAGTAAAAAAAAAATGATATATTAAATAAATAAATAAATAGATAGATAGATAAACAAATAAATAAATAAATAAACTAATGCAGAGCAGTGGCTACGGCCTCCTGAAAACTGCTGCACGCCTCCGCTTCTGCACGGCAATTCAGGGCCTTACCTTGAGGCAAGTGCTCACGCTGAGTGTCCCGTTAGCGCCACAGCGTGGTAGGATGCTGACTTTCTCCTCGAGCAGAGTGACTTCAGGTACGAGGCCCTCGAAGAATTCTACGCAGAGTGTTTTCTCATGGCAGCTCAGACGGGGGCCGTGACGAACACTTCCAGGGCACGTCGCACTGGCTAGAAATGTGGTCCTGGGGCTGTTCCAGTGCTCTGGAAATGTAGCTCTCCTTAAGGAACAGGCAGTGTGTTGCCCATCACTCGGCATACACAGAGGGCCTCCGAGGGACCGACCTTTGGGCCTCGATGTTGCTCAGCAGGCCCACAGGAGTCTGGAGGTACTCAGGGTTCTTGGAGGGAAAATGATGCACACCCGAGGGGCCTACGAGTCCTGAAAAGGGTACTTCCTTTAAAATAAAGCAGAACAGGGGCTTCCCTGGTGGCGCAGTGGTTGAGAATATGCCTGCCAATGCAGGGGACACGGGTTCGAGCCCTGGTCTGAGAGGATCACACATGCCGCGGAGAAACTGGGCCCGTGGGCCACAATGATTGAACCTGCGCGTCTGGAGCCTGTGCTCCGCAACAAGAGAGGCCGCGATAGTGAGAGGCCCGCGCACCGCAATGAAGAGTGGCCCCATTTGCCGCAACCGGAGAGAGCCCTAGCACAGAAACGAAGACCGAACATAGCGATCAGGCAATCAAAAAATAAATCTTAAAAAAAAATAAAAAATAAAAAAAATAAAATAAAATCAAGCAGAACAGCGACTAAGACCTCATGGAAACAGCTGCATGCCTCCCTTTCTGCGCGGCTACTCAGGGCCGTACCTCGAGGCCAGTACTCACGGTGAGTTTCCCTTTAGCTCTAGAGCGTGGCAGGATGAGCTCCACCCCGGCCATCGAAGCAGCCGGCATAGCTAGAGAAAACTCATTTTCTACCCAGAGCCATGCCTACAGTGGCTAGTGGCCTGTCAACAGCAGTCAATTTCAAGTAGCTTCAAGGCAGCATGAATGGAGCTTTCAAAATGGCAAAGCAAGGCTATTTCCATCAGGACCCCAATTCCAAGGGCACACGCAGCATATATCCCGGTGCTTTCTAAGAAGTCCAAAGAGACACAGGTTACCCAGTGGTTCCTTCCCTGAATCAACTCCTCGAAGCAGGGTGTTCTGCAAATAGCGAACTGCCTCAACGAAGGAACGCCCCAGCTAGGCCTCTGGGCCCGTGGCTCTTCAAAAGCCTGAAGTGTTACCCGAGGAACTGGGCTTTAGTTGCAGTCAGAATGCAAGCCGACTTTCTCTTGGAGGCAGGGTGACTTCAGGCAGGGACTCCCAGATGGAATACGAAGCCGAGGGTTTTTCTCAGTGCAGCTCTGACTTGGGCAATGAGCCAGAATTGCACGGCACGTTGGACCTGCTAGAACGGTGTTCGTGGACCTGTTCGAGTGCTGGGGAATTCAAGCTGTCCCAAGAAGGAGTGCAGTGTGTTGCCCTACACTCGGCATACACAGAGTGGCTCCGAAGGGCTATGGGCCTGGATGTGGCTTAGCGGGCCCATGGGAGCCTCGGGGTACTCAGTGTTCTTGCAGGAAATAGGGTGCCCACGCGAGGCTCCTAGATGTCCTGCAAAGCATACTGACATTAAAATAACGCAGAGCAGGGGCTTCCCTTGTGGTGCAATGTTTGGGAATCCACCTGCCGAAGCAGCGGACATGGGTTCGAGCCTTCGTCCACCAAGATCTCACATGCTGCGGAGTACTTAAGCCCGTGAACCACAACGACTGAGCCTGCGCTCTAGAGCCCGGGAGCCACAACGACTGAGCCCGCATGCCAGAACTAATGAAGTCCACGTGCCTAGAGCCTGTGCTCCACAACAAGAGGAGTCACCGCAATGAGAAGCCCGCGCACCGCCACGAAGAGTAGGCCCCGCTCGCTGCAACTAGAGAAAGCTCACATGCAGCAACGACGACCCAACAGAGTAAAAAAAAAATGATATATTAAATAAATAAATAAATAGATAGATAAACAAATAAATAAATAAATAAACTAATGCAGAGCAGTGGCTACGGCCTCCTGAAAACTGCTGCACGCCTCCGCTTCTGCACGGCAATTCAGGGCCTTACCTTGAGGCAAGTGCTCACGCTGAGTGTCCCGTTAGCGCCACAGCATGGTAGGATGCTGGCCCTCTCCTCGAGCAGAGTGACTTCAGGTATGAGGCCCTCGAAGAATTCTACGCAGAGTGTTTTCTCATGGCAGCTCAGACGGGGGCCGTGACGAACACTTCCAGGGCACGTCGCACTGGCTAGAAATGTGGTCCTGAGGCTGTTCCAGTGCTCTGGAAATGTAGCTGTCCTTAAGGAACGTGCAGTGTGCTGCTCATCACTCGGCATACACAGAGGGCGTCTGAGGGACCGACCTTTGGGCCTCGATGTTGCTCAGCAGCCCCACAGGAGTCTGGAGATACTCAGGGTTCTTGGATGGAAAATGATGCACACCCGAGGGGCCTATGAGTCCTGAAAAGGGTACTTCCTTTAAAATAAAGCAGAACAGGGGCTTCCCTGGTGGCGCAGTGGTTGAGAATATGCCTGCCAATGCAGGGGACACGGGTTCGAGCCCTGGTCTGAGAGAATCACACATACCGCGGAGAAACTGGGCCCGTGGGCCACAATGACTGAACCTACGCGTCTGGAGCCTGTGCTCCGCTACAAGAGAGGCCGCAATAGTGAGAGGCCCGCGCACCGCGACGAAGAGTGGCCCCCGCTCGCTGCAACTAGAGAAAGCTCACATGCAGCACCGAGGACACAACACAGTAAAAAAAAAAAAATGATATATTAAATAAATAAATAGATAGATAGATAAACAAATAAATAAATAAATAAACTAATGCAGAGCAGTGGCTACGGCCTCCTGAAAACTGCTGCACGCCTCCGCTTCTGCATGGCAATTCAGTGCCTTACCTTGAGGCAAGTGCTCACGCTGAGTGTCCCGTTAGCGCCACAGCATGGTAGGATGCTGACTTTCTCCTCAAGCAGAGTGACTTCAGGTACGAGGCCCTCGAAGAATTCTACGCACAGTGTTTTCTCATGGCAGCTCAGACGGGGGCCGTGACGAACACTTCCAGGGCACGTCGCACTGGCTAGAAATGTGGTCCTAGGGCTGTTCCAGAGCTCTGGAAATGTAGCTCTCCTTAAGGAACAGGCAGTGTGTTGCCCATCACTCGGCATACACAGCGGGCCTCCGAGGGACCGACCTTTGGGCCTCGATGTTGCTCAGCAGGCCCACAGGAGTCTGGAGGTACTCAGGGTTCTTGGAGGGAAAATGATGCACACCCGAGGGGCCTATGAGTCCTGAAAAGGGTACTTTCTTTAAAATAGAGCAGAACAGGGGCTTCCCTGGTGGCGCAGTGGTTGAGAATGTGCTTGCCAATGCAGGGGACACAGGTTCGAGCCCTGGTCTGAGAGGATCACACATGAAGAGTGGCCCCATTTGCCACAACTGGAGAGAGCCCTAGCACAGAAACGAAGACCCAACATAGCGATCAATCAATCAAAAAATAAATCTTAAAAAAAAATAAAAAATAAAAAAAATAAAATAAAATCAAGCAGAACAGCGACTAAGACCTCATGGAAACAGCTGCATGCCTCCCTTTCTGCGCGGCTACTCAGGGCCGTACCTCGAGGCCAGTACTCACGGTGAGTTTCCCTTTAGCTCTAGAGCGTGGCAGGATGAGCTCCACCCCGGCCATCGAAGCAGCCGGCATAGCTAGAGAAAACTCATTTTCTACCCAGAGCCATGCCTACAGTGGCTAGTGGCCTGTCAACAGCAGTCAATTTCAAGTAGCTTCAAGGCAGCATGAATGGAGCTTTCAAAATGGCAAAGCAAGGCTATTTCCATCAGGACCCCAATTCCAAGGGCACACGCAGCATATATCCCGGTGCTTTCTAAGAAGTCCAAAGAGACACAGGTTACCCAGTGGTTCCTTCCCTGAATCAACTCCTCGAAGCAGGGTGTTCTGCAAATAGCGAACTGCCTCAACGAAGGAGCGCCCCAGCTAGGCCTCCGGGCCCGTGGCTCTTCAAAAGCCGGAAGTGTTACCCGAGGAACTGGGCTTTAGTTGCAGTCGGAACGCAAGCCGACTTTCTCTTGGAGGCAGGGTGACTTCAGGCAGGGACTCCCAGATGGAATACGAAGCCGAGGGTTTTTCTCAGTGCACCTCTGACTTGGGCAATGAGCCAGAATTGCACGGCACGTTGGAACTACTAGAACGGTGTTCGTGGACCTGTTCGAGTGCTGGGGAATTCAAGCTGTCCCAAGAAGGAGTGCAGTGTGTTGCCCTACACTCGGCATACACAGAGTGGCTCCGAAGGGCTATGGGCCTGGAAGTGGCTAAGCGGGCCCATGGGAGCCTCGGGGTACTCAGTGTTCTTGCAGGAAATAGGGTGCCCACGCGAGGCTCCTAGATGTCCTGCAAAGCATACTGACATTAAAATAATGCAGAGCAGGGGCTTCCCTTGTGGTGCAATGTTTGGGAATCCACCTGCCGATGCAGCGGACATGGGTTCGAGCCTTGGTCCACCAAGATCTCACATGCTGCGGAGTACTTAAGCCCGTGAACCACAACGACTGAGCCTGCGCTCTAGAGCCCGGGAGCCACAACGACTGAGCCCGCATGCCAGAACTAATGAAGTCCACGTGCCTAGAGCCTGTGCTCCACAACAAGAGGAGTCACCGAAATGAGAAGCCCGCGCACCGCCACGAAGAGTAGACCCCGCTCGCTGCAACTAGAGAAAGCTCACATGCAGCAACGACGACCCAACACAGTAAAAAAAAAATGATGTATTAAATAAATAAATAAATAGATAGATAAACAAATAAATAAATAAACTAATGCAGAGCAGTGGCTACGGCCTCCTGAAAACTGCTGCACGCCTCCGCTTCTGCACGGCAATTCAGGGCCTTACCTTGAGGCAAGTGCTCACGCTGAGTGTCCTGTTAGCGCCACAGCATGGTAGGATGCTGACCCTCTCCTCGAGCAGAGTGACTTCAGGTACGAGGCCCTCGAAGAATTCTACGCAGAGTGTTTTCTCATGGCAGCTCAGACGAGGGCCGTGACGAACACTTCCAGGGCACGTCGCACTGGCTAGAAATGTGGTCCTGGGGCTGTTCCAGTGCTCTGGAAATGTAGCTCTCCTTGAGGAACAGGCAGTGTGTTGCTCATCACTCGGCATACACAGAGGGCGTCTGAGGGACCGACCTTTGGGCCTCGATGTTGCTCAGCAGCCCCACAGGAGTCTGGAGATACTCAGGGTTCTTGGAGGGAAAATGATGCACACCCGAGGGGCCTATGAGTCCTGAAAAGGGTACTTCCTTTAAAATAAAGCAGAACAGGGGCTTCCCTGGTGGCGCAGTGGTTGAGAATATGCCTGCCAATGCAGGGGACACGGGTTCGAGCCCTGGTCTGAGAGAATCACACATACCGCGGAGAAACTGGGCCCGTGGGCCACAATGACTGAACCTACGCGTCTGGAGCCTGTGCTCCGCTAAAAGAGAGGCCGCAATAGTGAGAGGCCCGCGCACCGCGACGAAGAGTGGCCCCCGCTCGCTGCAACTAGAGAAAGCTCACATGCAGCACCGAGGACACAACACAGTAAAAAAAAAAAAATGATATATTAAATAAATAAATAGATAGATAGATAAACAAATAAATAAATAAATAAACTAATGCAGAGCAGTGGCTACGGCCTCCTGAAAACTGCTGCACGCCTCCGCTTCTGCATGGCAATTCAGTGCCTTACCTTGAGGCAAGTGCTCACGCTGAGTGTCCCGTTAGCGCCACAGCATGGTAGGATGCTGACTTTCTCCTCAAGCAGAGTGACTTCAGGTACGAGGCCCTCGAAGAATTCTACGCACAGTGTTTTCTCATGGCAGCTCAGACGGGGGCCGTGACGAACACTTCCAGGGCACGTCGCACTGGCTAGAAATGTGGTCCTAGGGCTGTTCCAGTGCTCTGGAAATGTAGCTCTCCTTAAGGAACAGGCAGTGTGTTGCCCATCACTCGGCATACACAGCGGGCCTCCGAGGGACCGACCTTTGGGCCTCGATGTTGCTCAGCAGGCCCACAGGAGTCTGGAGGTACTCAGGGTTCTTGGAGGGAAAATGATGCACACCCGAGGGGCCTATGAGTCCTGAAAAGGGTACTTTCTTTAAAATAAAGCAGAACAGGGGCTTCCCTGGTGGCGCAGTGGTTGAGAATATGCTTGCCAATGCAGGGGACACAGGTTCGAGCCCTGGTCTGAGAGGATCACACATGAAGAGTGGCCCCATTTGCCACAACTGGAGAGAGCCCTAGCACAGAAACGAAGACCCAACATAGCGATCAATCAATCAAAAAATAAATCTTAAAAAAAAATAAAAAATAAAAAAAATAAAATAAAATCAAGCAGAACAGCGACTAAGACCTCATGGAAACAGCTGCATGCCTCCCTTTCTGGGCGGCTACTCAGGGCCGTACCTCGAGGCCAGTACTCACGGTGAGTTTCCCTTTAGCTCTAGAGCGTGGCAGGATGAGCTCCACCCCGGCCATCGAAGCAGCCGGCATAGCTAGAGAAAACTCATTTTCTACCCAGAGCCATGCCTACAGTGGCTAGTGGCCTGTCAACAGCAGTCAATTTCAAGTAGCTTCAAGGCAGCATGAATGGAGCTTTCAAAATGGCAAAGCAAGGCTATTTCCATCAGGACCCCAATTCCAAGGGCAAACGCAGCATATATCCCGGTGCTTTCTAAGAAGTCCAAAGAGACACAGGTTACCCAGTGGTTCCTTCCCTGAATCAACTCCTCGAAGCAGGGTGTTCTGCAAATAGCGAACTGCCTCAACGAAGGAGCGCCCCAGCTAGGCCTCCGGGCCCGTGGCTCTTCAAAAGCCGGAAGTGTTACCAGAGGAAGTGGGCTTTAGTTGCAGGCGGAACGCAACGCGACTTTCTCTTGGAGGCAGGGAGACTTCAGGCAGGGACTCCCAGATGGAATAGGAAGCCGAGTGTTTTTCTCAGTGCAGCTCAGACTTGGGCAATGAGCCAGACTTGCACGGCACGTTGGACCTGCTAGAACGGTGTTCGTGGACCTGTTCGAGTGCTGGGGAATTCAAGCTGTCCCAAGAAGGAGTGCAGTGTGTTGCCCTACACTCGGCATACACAGAGTGGCTCCGAAGGGCTATGGGCCTGGAAGTGGCTAAGCGGGCCCATGGGAGCCTCGGGGTACTCAGTGTTCTTGCAGGAAATAGGGTGCCCACGCGAGGCTCCTAGATGTCCTGCAAAGCATACTGACATTAAAATAATGCGGAGCAGGGGCTTCCCTTGTGGTGCAATGTTTGGGAATCCACCTTCCGATGCAGCGGACATGGGTTCGAGCCTTGGTCCACCAAGATCTCACATGCTGCGGAGTACTTAAGCCCGTGAACCACAACGACTGAGCCTGCGCTCTAGAGCCCGGGAGCCACAACGACTGAGCCCGCATGCCAGAACTAATGAAGTCCACGTGCCTAGAGCCTGTGCTCCACAACAAGAGGAGTCACCGAAATGAGAAGCCCGCGCACCGCCACGAAGAGTAGACCCCGCTCGCTGCAACTAGAGAAAGCTCACATGCAGCAACGACGACCCAACACAGTAAAAAAAAAATGATATATTAAATAAATAAATAAATAGATAGATAAACAAATAAATAAATAAACTAATGCAGAGCAGTGGCTACGGCCTCCTGAAAACTGCTGCACGCCTCCGCTTCTGCACGGCAATTCAGGGCCTTACCTTGAGGCAAGTGCTCACGCTGAGTGTCCCGTTAGCGCCACAGCATGGTAGGATGCTGACCCTCTCCTGGAGCAGAGTGACTTCAGGTACGAGGCCCTCGAAGAATTCTACGCAGAGTGTTTTCTCATGGCAGCTCAGACGGGGGCCGTGACGAACACTTCCAGGGCACGTCGCACTGGCTAGAAATGTGGTCCTGGGGCTGTTCCAGTGCTCTGGAAATGTAGCTCTCCTTGAGGAACAGGCAGTGTGTTGCCCATCACTCGGCATACACAGAGGGCCTCCGAGGGACCGACCTTTGGGCCTCGATGTTGCTCAGCAGGCCCACAGGAGTCTGGAGGTACTCAGGGTTCTTGGAGGGAAAATGATGCACACCCGAGGGGCCTACGAGTCCTGAAAAGGGTACTTCCTTTAAAATAAAGCAGAACAGGGGCTTCCCTGGTGGCGCAGTGGTTGAGAATATGCCTGCCAATGCAGGGGACACGGGTTCGAGCCCTGGTCTGAGAAGATCACACATGCCGCGGAGAAACTGGGCCCGTGGGCCACAATGACTGAAGCTGCGCGTCTGGAGCCTGTGCTCCGCAACAAGAGAGGCCGCGATAGTGAGAGGCCCGCGCACCGCGATGAAGAGTTGCCCCATTTGCCGCAAATGGAGAGAGCCCTAGCACAGAAACAAAGAACCAACATAGCGATCAATCAATCAAAAAATAAATCTTAAAAAAAAATAAAAAATAAAAAAAATCAAATCAAATCAAGCAGAACAGAGACTAAGACCTCATGGAAACAGCTGCATGCCTCCCTTTCTGCGCGGCTACTCAGGGACTTACCTCGAGGCAAGTACTCACGTTGAGTTTCCCTTTAGCTCTAGAGCGTGGCAGGATGAGCTCCACCCCGGCCATCGAAGCAGCGGGCATAGCTAGAGAAAACTCATTTTCTACCCAGAGCCATGCCTACAGTGGCTAGTGGCCTGTCAACAGCAGTCAGTTTCAAGTAGCTTCAAGGCAGCATGAATGGAGCTTTCAAAATGGCAAAGCAAGGCTAGTTCCATCAGGCCCCCATTTCCAAGGGCACACGCAGCATATATCCCGGTGCTTTGTAAGAAGTCCAAAGAGACACAGGTTACCCAGTGGTTCCTTCCCTGAATCAACTCCTCGAACCAGGGTGTTCTGGAAATAGCGAACTGCCTCAACGAAGGAACGCCCCAGCTAGCCCTCCGGGCCCGTGGTTCTTCAAAAGCCTGCAGTGTTACCCGAGGAACTGGGCTTTAGTTGCAGGCGGAACGCAACGCGACTTTCTCTTGGAGGCAGGGAGACTTCAGGCAGGGACTCCCAGATGGAATAGGAAGCCGAGTGTTTTTCTCAGTGCAGCTCAGACTTGGGCAATGAGCCATACTTGCACGGCACGTTGGACCTGCTAGAACGGTGTTCGTGGACCTGTTCGAGTGCTGGGGAATTCAAGCTGTCCCAAGAAGGAGTGCAGTGTGTTGCCCTACACTTGGCATACACAGAGTGGCTCCGAAGGGCTATGGGCCTGGATGTGGCTTAGCGGGCCCATGGGGGCCTGGGGGTACTCAGTGTTCTTGCAGGAAATAGGGTGCCCACGCGAGGCTCCTAGATGTCCTGCAAAGCATACTGACATTAAAATAATGCAGAGCAGGGGCTTCCCTTGTGGTGCAATGTTTGGGAATCCACCTGCGATGCAGCGGACATGGGTTCGAGCCCTGGTCCACCAAGATCTCACATGCTGCGGAGCACCTAAGCCCGTGAACCACAAAGACTGAGCCTGCGCACTAGAGCCCGGGAGCCACAACGACTGAGCCCTCATGCCAGAACTAATGAAGTCCACGTGCCTAGAGCCTGTGCTCCACAACAAGAGGAGTCACTGCAATGAGAAGCCCACGCACCGCAATGAAGAGTAGCCCCCACTCGCTGCAACTAGAGAAAGCTCACATGCAGCAACGAGGACCCAACACAGTAAAAAAAAAAATGATATATTAAATAAATAAATAAATAGATAGATAGATAAACAAATAAATAAATAAATAAACTAATGCAGAGCAGTGGCTACGGCCTCCTGAAAACTGCTGCACGCCTCCGCTTCTGCATGGCAATTCAGTGCCTTACCTTGAGGCAAGTGCTCACGCTGAGTGTCCCGTTAGCGCCACAGCATGGTAGGATGCTGACTTTCTCCTCGAGCAGAGTGACTTCAGGTACGAGGCCCTCGAAGAATTCTACGCACAGTGTTTTCTCATGGCAGCTCAGACGGGGGCCGTGACGAACACTTCCAGGGCACGTCGCACTGGCTAGAAATGTGGTCCTGGGGCTGTTCCAGTGCTCTGGAAATGTAGCTCTCCTTAAGGAACAGGCAGTGTGTTGCCCATCACTCGGCATACACAGCGGGCCTCCGAGGGACCGACCTTTGGGCCTCGATGTTGCTCAGCAGGCCCACAGGAGTCTGGAGGTACTCAGGGTTCTTGGAGGGAAAATGATGCACACCCGAGGGGCCTACGAGTCCTGAAAAGGGTACTTCCTTTAAAATAAAGCAGAACAGGGGCTTCCCTGGTGGCGCAGTGGTTGAGAATATGCTTGCCAATGCAGGGGACACAGGTTCGAGCCCTGGTCTGAGAGGATCACACATGAAGAGTGGCCCCATTTGCCACAACTGGAGAGAGCCCTAGCACAGAAACGAAGACCCAACATAGCGATCAACCAATCAAAAAATAAATCTTAAAAAAAAATAAAAAATAAACAAATAAAATAAAATCAAGCAGAACAGCGCCTAAGACCTCATGGAAACAGCTGCATGCCTCCCTTTCTGGGCGGCTACTCAGGGACGTACCTCGAGGCCAGTACTCACGTTGAGTTTCCCTTTAGCTCTAGAGCGTGGCAGGATGAGCTCCACCCCGGCCATCGAAGCAGCCGTCATAGCTAGAGAAAACTCATTTTCTACCCAGAGCCATGCCTACAGTGGCTAGTGGCCTGTCAACAGCAGTCAATTTCAAGTAGTTTCAAGGCAGCATGAATGGAGCTTTCAAAATGGCAGAGCAAGGCTAGTTCCATCAGGACCCCATTTCCAAGGGCACACGCAGCATATATCCCGGTGCTTTCTAAGAAGTCCAAAGAGACACAGGTTACCCAGTGGTTCCTTCCCTGAATCAACTCCTCGAAGCAGGGTGTTCTGCAAATAGCGAACTGCCTCAACGAAGGAACGCCCCAGCTAGGCCTCCGGGCCCGTGGCTCTTCAAATGCCTGAAGTGTTACCCGAGGAACTGGCCTTTAGTTGCACTAGGAACGCAAGCCGACTTTCTCTTGGAGGCAGGGTGACTTCAGGCAGGGACTCCCAGATGGAATACGAAGCCGAGGGTTTTTCTCAGTGCAGCTCAGACTTGGGCAATGAGCCAGACTTCCACGGCACGTTGGACCTCCTAGAACGGTGTTCGTGGACCTGTTCGAGTGCTGGGGAATTCAAGCTGTCCCAAGAAGGAGTGCAGTGTGTTGCCCTACACTCGGCATACAGAGAGTGGCTCCGAAGGGCTATGGGCCTGGATGTGGCTTAGCGGGCCCATGGGGGCCTCGGGGTACTCAGTGTTCTTGCAGGAAATAGGGTGCCCACGCGAGGCTCCTAGATGTCCTGCAAAGCATACTGACATTAAAATAATGCAGAGCAGGGGCTTCCCTTGTGGTGCAATGTTTGGGAATCCACCTGCCGATGAAGCGGACATGGGTTCGAGCCCTGGTCCACCAAGATCTCACATGCTGCGGAGTACTTAAGCCCGTGAACCACAACGACTGAGCCTGCGCTCTAGAGCCCGGGAGCCACAACGACAGAGCCCGCATGCCAGAACTAATGAAGTCCACGGGCCTAGAGCCTGTGCTCCACAACAAGAGGAGTCACCGCAAAGAGAAGCCCGCGCACCGCATCGAAGAGTAGCCCCCGCTCGCTGCTACTAGAGAAAGCTCACATGCAGCAACGACGACCCAACACAGTAAAAAAAAAAATGATATATTAAATAAATAAATAAATAGATAGATAGATAAACAAATAAATAAATAAATAAACTAATGCAGAGCAGTGGCTACGGCCTCCTGAAAACTGCTGCACGCCTCCGCTTCTGCACGGCAATTCAGGGCCTTACCTTGAGGCAAGTGCTCACGCTGAGTGTCCAGTTAGCTCCACAGCATGGTAGGATGCTGACTTTCTCCTCGAGCAGAGTGACTTCAGGTACGAGGCCCTCGAAGAATTCTACGCAGAGTGTTTTCTCATGGCAGCTCAGACGGGGGCCGTGACGAACACTTCCAGGGCACGTCGCACTGGCTAGGAATGTGGTCCTGGGACTGTTCCAGTGCTCTGGAAATGTAGCTCTCCTTAAGGAACAGGCAGTGTGTTGCCCATCACTCGGCATACACAGCGGGCCTCCGAGGGACCGACCTTTGGGCCTCGATGTTGCTCAGCAGGCCCACAGGAGTCTGGAGGTACTCAGGGTTCTTGGAGGGAAAATGATGCACACCCGAGGGGCCTATGAGTCCTGAAAAGGGTACTTCCTTTAAAATAAAGCAGAACAGGGGCTTCCCTGGTGGCGCAGTGGTTGAGAATATGCTTGCCAATGCAGGGGACACAGGTTCGAGCCCTGGTCTGAGAGGATCACACATGAAGAGTGGCCCCATTTGCCACAACTGGAGAGACCCCTAGCACAGAAACGAAGACCCAACATAGCGATCAACCAATCAAAAAATAAATCTTAAAATAAAATAAAAAATAAACAAATAAAATAAAATCAAGCAGAACAGCGCCTAAGACCTCATGGAAACAGCTGCATGCCTCCCTTTCTGGGCGGCTACTCAGGGCCGTACCTCGAGGCCAGTACTCACGTTGAGTTTCCCTTTAGCTCTAGAGCATGGCAGGATGAGCTCCACCCCGGCCATCGAAGCAGCCGTCATAGCTAGAGAAAACTCATTTTCTACCCAGAGCCATGCCTACAGTGGCTAGTGGCCTGTCAACAGCAGTCAATTTCAAGTAGTTTCAAGGCAGCATGAATGGAGCTTTCAAAATGGCAAAGCAAGGCTAGTTCCATCAGGACCCCATTTCCAAGGGCACACGCAGCATATATCCCGGTGCTTTCTAAGAAGTCCAAAGAGACACAGGTTACCCAGTGGTTCCTTCCCTGAATCAACTCCTCGAAGCAGGGTGTTCTGCAAATAGCGAACTGCCTCAACGAAGGAACGCCCCAGCTAGGCCTCCGGGCCCGTGGCTCTTCAAAAGCCTGCAGTGTTACCCGAGGAACTGGCCTTTAGTTGCACTAGGAACGCAAGCCGACTTTCTCTTGGAGGCAGGGTGACTTCAGGCAGGGACTCCCAGATGGAATACGAAGCCGAGGGTTTTTCTCAGTGCAGCTCAGACTTGGGCAATGAGCCAGACTTCCACGGCACGTTGGACCTCCTAGAACGGTGTTCGTGGACCTGTTCGAGTGCTGGGGAATTCAAGCTGTCCCAAGAAGGAGTGCAGTGTGTTGCCCTACACTCGGCATACAGAGAGTGGCTCCGAAGGGCTATGGGCCTGGATGTGGCTTAGCGGGCCCATGGGGGCCTCGGGGTACTCAGTGTTCTTGCAGGAAATAGGGTGCCCACGCGAGGCTCCTAGATGTCCTGCAAAGCATACTGACATTAAAATAATGCAGAGCAGGGGCTTCCCTTGTGGTGCAATGTTTGGGAATCCACCTGCCGATGAAGCGGACATGGGTTCGAGCCCTGGTCCACCAAGATCTCACATGCTGCGGAGTACTTAAGCCCGTGAACCACAACGACTGAGCCTGCGCTCTAGAGCCCGGGAGCCACAACGACAGAGCCCGCATGCCAGAACTAATGAAGTCCACGTGCCTAGAGCCTGTGCTCCACAACAAGAGGAGTCACCGCAAAGAGAAGCCCGCGCACCGCATCGAAGAGTAGCCCCCGCTCGCTGCAACTAGAGAAAGCTCACATGCAGCAACGACGACCCAACACAGTAAAAAAAAAATGATATATTAAATAAATAAATAAATAGATAGATAGATAAACAAATAAATAAATAAATAAACTACTGCAGAGCAGTGGCTACGGCCTCCTGAAAACTGCTGCACGCCTCCGCTTCTGCACGGCAATTCAGGGCCTTACCTTGAGGCAAGTGCTCACGCTGAGTGTCCCGTTAGCGCCACAGCGTGGTAGGATGCTGACTTTCTCCTCGAGCAGAGTGACTTCACGTACGAGGCCCTCGAAGAATTCTACGCAGAGTGTTTTCTCATGGCAGCTCAGACGGGGGCCGTGACGAACACTTCCAGGGCACGTCGCACTGGCTAGAAATGTGGTCCTGGGGCTGTTCCAGTGCTCTGGAAATGTAGCTCTCCTTAAGGAACAGGCAGTGTGTTGCCCATCACTCGGCATACACAGGGGGCCTCCGAGGGACCGACCTTTGGGCCTCGATGTTGCTCAGCAGGCCCACAGGAGTCTGGAGGTACTCAGGGTTCTTCGAGGGAAAATGATGCACACCCGAGGGGCCTACGAGTCCTGAAAAGGGTACTTCCTTTAAAATAAAGCAGAACAGGGGCTTCCCTGGTGGCGCAGTGGTTGAGAATATGCCTGCCAATGCAGGGGACACGGGTTCGGGCCCTGGTCTGAGAGGATCACACATGCCGCGGAGAAACTGGGCCCGTGGGCCACAATGATTGAACCTGTGCGTCTGGAGCCTGTGCTCCGCAACAAGAGAGGCCGCGATAGTGAGAGGCCCGCGCACCGCAATGAAGAGTGGCCCCATTTGCCGCAACCGGAGAGAGCCCTAGCACAGAAACGAAGACCGAACATAGCGATCAGTCAATCAAAAAATAAATCTTAAAAAAAAATAAAAAATAAAAAAAATCAAATCAAGCAGAACAGCGACTAAGACCTCATGGAAACAGCTGCATGCCTCCCTTTCTGCGCGGCTACTCAGGGACGTACCTCGAGGCCAGTACTCACGTTGAGTTTCCCTTTAGCCCTAGAGCGTGGCAGGATGAGCTCCACTCCGGCCATCGAAGCAGTCGGCATAGCTAGAGAAAACTCATTTTCTACCCAGAGCCATGCCTACAGTGGCTCGTGGCCTGTCAACAGCAGTCAATTTCAAGTAGCTTCAAGGCAGCATGAATGGAGCTTTCAAAATGGCAAAGAAAGGCTAGTTCCATCAGGACCCCATTTCCAAGGGCACACGCAGCATATATCCGGGTGCTTTCTAAGAAGTCCAAAGAGACACAGGTTACCCAGTGGTTCCTTCCCTGAATCAACTCCTCGAAGCAGGGTGTTCTGCAAATAGCGAACTGCCTCAACGAAGGAACGCCCCAGCTAGGCCTCCGGGCCCGTGGCTCTTCAAAAGCCTGAAGTGTTACCCGAGGAACTGGGCTTTAGTTGCAGTCAGAATGCAAGCCGACTTTCTCTTGGAGGCAGGGTGACTTCAGGCAGGGACTCCCAGATGGAATACGAAGCCGAGGGTTTTTCTCAGTGCAGCTCTGACTTGGGCAGTGAGCCAGACTTCCACGGCACATTGGACCTCCTAGAACGGTGTTCGTGGACCTGTTCGAGTGCTGGGGAATTCAAGCTGTCCCAAGAAGGAGTGCAGTGTGTTGCCCTACACTCGGCATACACAGAGTGGCTCCGAAGGGCTATGGGCCTGGATGTGGCTTAGCGGGCCCATGGGAGCCTCGGGGTACTCAGTGTTCTTGCAGGAAATAGGGTGCCCACGCGAGGCTCCTAGATGTCCTGCAAAGCATACTGACATTAAAATAACGCAGAGCAGGGGCTTCCCTTGTGGTGCAATGTTTGGGAATCCACCTGCCGAAGCAGCGGACATGGGTTCGAGCCTTCGTCCACCAAGATCTCACATGCTGCGGAGTACTTAAGCCCGTGAACCACAACGACTGAGCCTGCGCTCTAGAGCCCGGGAGCCACAACGACTGAGCCCGCATGCCAGAACTAATGAAGTCCACGTGCCTAGAGCCTGTGCTCCACAACAAGAGGAGTCACCGCAATGAGAAGCCCGCGCACCGCCACGAAGAGTAGGCCCCGCTCGCTGCAACTAGAGAAAGCTCACATGCAGCAACGACGACCCAACACAGTAAAAAAAAAATGATATATTAAATAAATAAATAAATAGATAGATAAACAAATAAATAAATAAATAAACTAATGCAGAGCAGTGGCTACGGCCTCCTGAAAACTGCTGCACGCCTCTGCTTCTGCACGGCAATTCAGGGCCTTACCTTGAGGCAAGTGCTCACGCTGAGTGTCCCGTTAGCGCCATAGCATGGTAGGATGCTGGCCCTCTCCTCGAGCAGAGTGACTTCAGGTATGAGGCCCTCGAAGAATTCTACGCAGAGTGTTTTCTCATGGCAGCTCAGACGGGGGCCGTTACGAACACTTCCAGGGCACGTCGCACTGGCTAGAAATGTGGTCCTGAGGCTGTTCCAGTGCTCTGGAAATGTAGCTGTCCTTAAGGAACGTGCAGTGTGCTGCTCATCACTCGGCATACACAGAGGGCGTCTGAGGGACCGACCTTTGGGCCTCGATGTTGCTCAGCAGCCCCACAGGAGTCTGGAGATACTCAGGGTTCTTGGAGGGAAAATGATGCACACCCGAGGGGCCTACGAGTCCTGAAAAGGGTACTTCCTTTAAAATAAAGCAGAACAGGGGCTTCCCTGGTGGCGCAGTGGTTGAGAATATGCCTGCCAATGCAGGGGACACGGGTTCGAGCCCTGGTCTGAGAGAATCACACATACCGCGGAGAAACTGGGCCCGTGGGCCACAATGACTGAACCTACGCGTCTGGAGCCTGTGCTCCGCTACAAGAGAGGCCGCGATAGTGAGAGGCCCGCGCACCGCGACGAAGAGTGGCCCCCGCTCGCTGCAACTAGAGAAAGCTCACATGCAGCAACGAGGACCCAACACAGTAAAAAAAAAAAAATTATATATTAAATAAATAAATAGATAGATAGATAAACAAATAAATAAATAAATAAACTAATGCAGAGCAGTGGCTACGGCCTCCTGAAAACTGCTGCACGCCTCCGCTTCTGCACGGCAATTCAGGGCCTTACCTTGAGGCAAGTGCTCACGCTGAGTGTCCCTTTAGCGCCACAGCATGTTAGGATGCTTTCTCCTCGAACAGAGTGACTTCAGGTACGAGGCCCTCGAAGAATTCTACGCAGAGTGTTTTCTCATGGCAGCTCAGACGGGGGCCGTGACGAACACTTCCAGGGCACGTCGCACTGGCTAGAAATGTGGTCCTAGGGCTGTTCCAGTGCTCTGGAAATGTAGCTCTCCTTAAGGAACAAGCAGTGTGTTGCCCATCACTCGGCATACACAGAGGGCCTCCGAGGGACCGACCTTTGGGCCTCGATGTTGCTCAGCAGGCCCACAGGAGTCTGGAGGTACTCAGGGTTCTTGGAGGGAAAATGATGCACACCCGAGGGGCCTACGAGTCCTGAAAAGGGTACTTCCTTTAAAATAAAGCAGAACAGGGGCTTCCCTGGTGGCGCAGTGGTTGAGAATATGCCTGCCAATGCAGGTGACACGGGTTCGAGCCCTGGTCTGAGAGGATCACACATGCCGCGGAGTAACTGGACCCGTGGGCCACAAGGACTGAACCTGAGCGTCTGGAGCCTGTGCTCCGCAAGAAGAGAGGCCGCGATAGTGAGAGGCCCACGCACCGCGATGAAGAGTGGCCCCATTTGCCGCAACTGGAGAGAGCCCTAGCACAGAAACGAAGACCCAATATAGCGATCAATCAATCAAAAAATAAATCTTAAAAAAAAATAAAAAATAAAAAAAATCAAATCAAATCAAGCAGAACAGCGACTAAGACCTCATGGAAACAGCTGCATGCCTCCCTTTCTGTGCGGCTACTCAGGGCCGTACCTCGAGGCCAGTACTCACGTTGAGTTTCCCTTTAGCTCTAGAGCGTGGCAGGATGAGCTCCACCCCGGCCAAAGAAGAAGCCGTCATAGCTAGAGAAAACTCATTTTCTACCCAGAGCCATTCCTACAGTGGCTAGTGGCCTGTCAACAGCAGTCAATTTCAATTAGCTTCAAGGCAGCATGAATGGAGCTTTCAAAATGGCAAAGCAAGGCTAGTTCCATCAGGCCCCCATTTCCAAGGGCACACGCAGCATATATCCCGGTGCTTTCTAAGAAGTCCAAAGAGACACAGGTTACCCAGTGGTTCCTTCCCTGAATCAACTCCTCGAAGCAGGGTGTTCTGCAAATAGCGAACTGCCTCAACGAAGGAACGCCCCAGCTAGGCCTCCCGGCCCGTGGCTCTTCAAAAGCCTGCAGTGTTACCAGAGGAACTGGGCTTTAGTTGCAGGCGGAACGCAAGCCGACTTTCTCTTGGAGGCAGGGAGACTTCAGGCAGGGACTCCCAGATGGAATACGAAGCCGAGGGTTTTTCTCAGTGCAGCTCAGACTTGGGCAATGAGCCAGACTTCCACGGCACGTTGGACCTCCTAGAACGGTGTTCGTGGACCTGTTCGAGTGCTGGGGAATTCAAGCTGTCCCAAGAAGGAGTGCAGTGTGTTGCCCTACACTCGGCATACACAGAGTGGCTCCGAAGGGCTATGGAACTGGATGTGGCTTAGCGGGCCCATGTGGGCCTCGGGGTACTCAATGTTCTTGCAGGAAATAGGGTGCCCACGCGAGGCTCCTAGATGTCCTGCAAAGCATACTGACATTAAAATAATGCAGAGCAGGGGCTTCCCTTGTGGTGCAATGTTTGGGAATCCACCTGCCGATGCAGCGGACATGGGTTCGAGCCCTGGTCCACCAAGATCTCACATGCTGTGGAGCACTTAAGCCCGTGAACCACAACGACTGAGCCTGTGCTCTAGAGCCCGGGAGCCACAACGACTGAGCCCGCATGACAGAACTAATGAAGTCCACGTGCCTAGAGCCTGTGCTCCACAACAAGAGGAGTCACCGCAATGAGAAGCCCGCGCACCGCAACGAAGAGTAGCCCCCGCTCGCTGCTACTAGAGAAAGCTCACATGCAGCAACGACGACCCAACACAGTAAAAAAAAAAATGATATATTAAATAAATAAATAAATAGATAGATAGATAAACAAATAAATAAATAAATAAACTAATGCAGAGCAGTGGCTACGGCCTCCTGAAAACTGCTGCACGCCTCCGCTTCTGCACGGCAATTCAGGGCCTTACCTTGAGGCAAGTGCTCACGCTGAGTGTCCAGTTAGCTCCACAGCATGGTAGGATGCTGACTTTCTCCTCGAGCAGAGTGACTTCAGGTACGAGGCCCTCGAAGAATTCTACGCAGAGTGTTTTCTCATGGCAGCTCAGACGGGGGCCGTGACGAACACTTCCAGGGCACGTCGCACTGGCTAGAAATGTGGTCCTGGGGCTGTTCCAGTGCTCTGGAAATGTAGCTCTCCTTAAGGAACAGGCAGTGTGTTGCCCATCACTCGGCATACACAGCGGGCCTCCGAGGGACCGACCTTTGGGCCTCGATGTTGCTCAGCAGGCCCACAGGAGTCTGGAGGTACTCAGGGTTCTTGGAGGGAAAATGATGCACACCCGAGGGGCCTATGAGTCCTGAAAAGGGTACTTCCTTTAAAATAAAGCAGAACAGGGGCTTCCCTGGTGGCGCAGTGGTTGAGAATATGCTTGCCAATGCAGGGGACACAGGTTCGAGCCCTGGTCTGAGAGGATCACACATGAAGAGTGGCCCCATTTGCCACAACTGGAGAGAGCCCTAGCACAGAAACGAAGACCCAACATAGCGATCAACCAATCAAAAAATAAATCTTAAAAAAAAATAAAAAATAAACAAATAAAATAAAATCAAGCAGAACAGCGCCTAAGACCTCATGGAAACAGCTGCATGCCTCCCTTTCTGGGCGGCTACTCAGGGACGTACCTCGAGGCCAGTACTCACGTTGAGTTTCCCTTTAGCTCTAGAGCGTGGCAGGATGAGCTCCACCCCGGCCATCGAAGCAGCCGTCATAGCTAGAGAAAACTCATTTTCTACCCAGAGCCATGCCTACAGTGGCTAGTGGCCTGTCAACAGCAGTCAATTTCAAGTAGTTTCAAGGCAGCATGAATGGAGCTTTCAAAATGGCAAAGCAAGGCTAGTTCCATCAGGACCCCATTTCCAAGGGCACACGCAGCATATATCCCGGTGCTTTCTAAGAAGTCCAAAGAGACACAGGTTACCCAGTGGTTCCTTCCCTGAATCAACTCCTCGAAGCAGGGTGTTCTGCAAATAGCGAACTGCCTCAACGAAGGAACGCCCCAGCTAGGCCTCCGGGCCCGTGGCTCTTCAAAAGCCTGAAGTGTTACCCGAGGAACTGGCCTTTAGTTGCACTAGGAACGCAAGCCGACTTTCTCTTGGAGGCAAGGTGACTTCAGGCAGGGACTCCCACATGGAATACGAAGCCGAGGGTTTTTCTCAGTGCAGCTCAGACTTGGGCAATGAGCCAGACTTCCACGGCACGTTGGACCTCCTAGAACGGTGTTCGTGGACCTGTTCGAGTGCTGGGGAATTCAAGCTGTCCCAAGAAGGAGTGCAGTGTGTTGCCCTACACTCGGCATACAGAGAGTGGCTCCGAAGGGCTATGGGCCTGGATGTGGCTTAGCGGGCCCATGGGGGCCTCGGGGTACTCAGTGTTCTTGCAGGAAATAGGGTGCCCACGCGAGGCTCCTAGATGTCCTGCAAAGCATACTGACATTAAAATAATGCAGAGCAGGGGCTTCCCTTGTGGTGCAATGTTTGGGAATCCACCTGCCGATGAAGCAGACATGGGTTCGAGCCCTGGTCCACCAAGATCTCAGATGCTGCGGAGTACTTAAGCCCGTGAACCACAACGACTGAGCCTGCGCTGTAGAGCCCGGGAGCCACAACGACAAAGCCCGCATGCCAGAACTAATGAAGTCCACGGGCCTAGAGCCTGTGCTCCACAACAAGAGGAGTCACCGCAAAGAGAAGCCCGCGCACCGCATCGAAGAGTAGCCCCCGCTCGCTGCAACTAGAGAAAGCTCACATGCAGCAACGACGACCCAACACAGTAAAAAAAAAATGATATATTAAATAAATAAATAAATAGATAGATAGATAAACAAATAAATAAATAAATAAACTAATGCAGAGCAGTGGCTACGGCCTCCTGAAAACTGCTGCACGCCTCCGCTTCTGCACGGCAATTCAGGGCCTTACCTTGAGGCAAGTGCTCACGCTGAGTGTCCCGTTAGCGCCACAGCGTGGTAGGATGCTGACTTTCTCCTCGAGCAGAGTGACTTCAGGTACGAGGCCCTCGAAGAATTCTACGCAGAGTGTTTTCTCATGGCAGCTCAGACGGGGGCCGTGACGAACACTTCCAGGGCACGTCGCACTGGCTAGAAATGTGGTCCTGGGGCTGTTCCAGTGCTCTGCAAATGTAGCTCTCCTTAAGGAACAGGCAGTGTGTTGCCCATCACTCGGCATACACAGAGGGCCTCCGAGGGACCGACCTTTGGGCCTCGATGTTGCTCAGCAGGCCCACAGGAGTCTGGAGGTACTCAGGGTTCTTGGAGGGAAAATGATGCACACCCGAGGGGCCTACGAGTCCTGAAAAGGGTACTTCCTTTAAAATAAAGCAGAACAGGGGCTTCCCTGGTGGCGCAGTGGTTGAGAATATGCCTGCCAATGCAGGGGACACGGGTTCGAGCCCTGGTCTGAGAGGATCACACATGCCGCGGAGAAACTGGGCCCGTGGGCCACAATGATTGAACCTGCGCGTCTGGAGCCTGTGCTCCGCAACAAGAGAGGCCGCGATAGTGAGAGGCCCGCGCACCGCAATGAAGAGTGGCCCCATTTGCCGCAACCGGAGAGAGCCCTAGCACAGAAACGAAGACCGAACATAGCGATCAGTCAATCAAAAAATAAATCTTAAAAAAAAATAAAAAATAAAAAAAATCAAATCAAGCAGAACAGCGACTAAGACCTCATGGAAACAGCTGCATGCCTCCCTTTCTGCGCGGCTACTCAGGGACGTACCTCGAGGCCAGTACTCACGTTGAGTTTCCCTTTAGCTCTAGAGCGTGGCAGCATGAGCTCCACTCCGGCCATCGAAGCAGTCGGCATAGCTAGAGAAAACTCATTTTCTACCCAGAGCCATGCCTACAGTGGCTCGTGGCCTGTCAACAGCAGTCAATTTCAAGTAGCTTCAAGGCAGCATGAATGGAGCTTTCAAAATGGCAAAGAAAGGCTAGTTCCATCAGGACCCCATTTCCAAGGGCACACGCAGCATATATCCCGGTGCTTTCTAAGAAGTCCAAAGAGACACAGGTTACCCAGTGGTTCCTTCCCTGAATCAACTCCTCGAAGCAGGGTGTTCTGCAAATAGCGAACTGCCTCAACGAAGGAACGCCCCAGCTAGGCCTCCGGGCCCGTGGCTCTTCAAAAGCCTGAAGTGTTACCCGAGGAACTGGGCTTTAGTTGCAGTCAGAATGCAAGCCGACTTTCTCTTGGAGGCAGGGTGACTTCAGGCAGGGACTCCCAGATGGAATACGAAGCCGAGGGTTTTTCTCAGTGCAGCTCTGACTTGGGCAATGAGCCAGAATTGCACGGCACGTTGGACCTGCTAGAACGGTGTTCGTGGACCTGTTCGAGTGCTGGGGAATTCAAGCTGTCCCAAGAAGGAGTGCAGTGTGTTGCCCTACACTCGGCATAAACAGAGTGGCTCCGAAGGGCTATGGGCCTGGATGTGGCTTAGCGGGCCCATGGGAACCTCGGGGTACTCAGTGTTCTTCCAGGAAATAGGGTGCCCACGCGAGGCTCCTAGATGTCCTGCAAAGCATACTGACATTAAAATAACGCAGAGCAGGGGCTTCCCTTGTGGTGCAATGTTTGGGAATCCACCTGCCGAAGCAGCGGACATGGGTTCGAGCCTTGGTCCACCAAGATCTCACATGCTGCGGAGTACTTAAGCCCGTGAACCACAACGACTGAGCCTGCGCTCTAGATCCCGGGAGCCACAACGACTGAGCCCGCATGCCAGAACTAATGAAGTCCACGTGCCTAGAGCCTGTGCTCCAAAACAAGAGGAGTCACCGCAATGAGAAGCCCGCGCACCGCCACGAAGAGTAGGCCCCGCTCGCTGCAACTAGAGAAAGCTCACATGCAGCAACGACGACCCAACACAGTAAAAAAAAAATGATATATTAAATAAATAAATAAATAGATAGATAAACAAATAAATAAATAAATAAACTAATGCAGAGCAGTGGCTACGGCCTCCTGAAAACTGCTGCACGCCTCCGCTTCTGCACGGCAATTCAGGGCCTTACCTTGAGGCAAGTGCTCACGCTGAGTGTCCCGTTAGCGCCACAGCATGGTAGGATGCTGGCCCTCTCCTCGAGCAGAGTGACTTCAGGTATGAGGCCCTCGAAGAATTCTACGCAGAGTGTTTTCTCATGGCAGCTCAGACGGGGGCCGTGACGAACACTTCCAGGGCACGTCGCACTGGCTAGAAATGTGGTCCTGAGGCTGTTCCAGTGCTCTGGAAATGTAGCTGTCCTTAAGGAACGTGCAGTGTGCTGCTCATCACTCGGCATACACAGAGGACGTCTGAGGGACCGACCTTTGGGCCTCGATGTTGCTCAGCAGCCCCACAGGAGTCTGGAGATACTCAGGGTTCTTGGAGGGAAAATGATGCACACCCGAGGGGCCTATGAGTCCTGAAAAGGGTACTTCCTTTAAAATAAAGCAGAACAGGGGCTTCCCTGGTGGCGCAGTGGTTGAGAATATGCCTGCCAATGCAGGGGACACGGGTTCGAGCCCTGGTCTGAGAGAATCACACATACCGCGGAGAAACTGGGCCCGTGGGCCACAATGACTGAACCTACGCGTCTGGAGCCTGTGCTCCGCTACAAGAGAGGCCGCGATAGTGAGAGGCCCGCGCACCGCGACGAAGAGTGGCCCCCGCTCGCTGCAACTAGAGAAAGCTCACATGCAGCACCGAGGACACAACACAGTAAAAAAAAAAAAATGATATATTAAATAAATAAATAGATAGATAGATAAACAAATAAATAAATAAATAAACTAATGCAGAGCAGTGGCTACGGCCTCCTGAAAACTGCTGCACGCCTCCGCTTCTGCATGGCAATTCAGTGCCTTACCTTGAGGCAAGTGCTCACGCTGAGTGTCCCGTTAGCGCCACAGCATGGTAGGATGCTGACTTTCTCCTCAAGCAGAGTGACTTCAGGTACGAGGCCCTCGAAGAATTCTACGCACAGTGTTTTCTCATGGCAGCTCAGACGGGGGCCGTGACGAACACTTCCAGGGCACGTCGCACTGGCTAGAAATGTGGTCCTAGGGCTGTTCCAGTGCTCTGGAAATGTAGCTCTCCTTAAGGAACAGGCAGTGTGTTGCCCATCACTCGGCATACACAGAGGGCCTCCGAGGGACCGACCTTTGGGCCTCGATGTTGCTCAGCAGGCCCACAGGAGTCTGGAGGTACTCAGGGTTCTTGGAGGGAAAATGATGCACACCCGAGGGGCCTATGAGTCCTGAAAAGGGTACTTCCTTTAAAATAAAGCAGAACAGGGGCTTCCCTGGTGGCGCAGTGGTTGAGAATATGCCTGCCAATGCAGGGGACACGGGTTCGAGCCCTGGTCTGAGAAGATCACACATGCCGCGGAGAAACTGGGCCCGTGGGCCACAATGACTGAACCTGCGCGTCTGGAGCCTGTGCTCCGCAACAAGAGAGGCCGCGATAGTGAGAGGCCCGCGCACCGCGATGAAGAGTTGCCCCATTTGCCGCAAATGGAGAGAGCCCTAGCACAGAAACGAAGAACCAACATAGCGATCAATCAATCAAAAAATAAATCTTAAAAAATATAAAAAATAAAAAAAATCAAATCAAATCAAGCAGAACAGCGACTAAGACCTCATGGAAACAGCTGCATGCCTCCCTTTCTGCGCGGCTACTCAGGGACTTACCTCGAGGCAAGTACTCACGTTGAGTTTCCCTTTAGCTCTAGAGCGTGGCAGGATGAGCTCCACCCCGGCCATCGAAGCAGCGGGCATAGCTAGAGAAAACTCATTTTCTACCCAGAGCCATGCCTACAGTGGCTAGTGGCCTGTCAACAGCAGTCAATTTCAAGTAGCTTCAAGGCAGCATGAATGGAGCTTTCAAAATGGCAAAGCAAGGCTAGTTCCATCAGGCCCCCATTTCCAAGGGCACACGCAGCATATATCCCGGTGCTTTGTAAGAAGTCCAAAGAGACACAGGTTACCCAGTGGTTCCTTCCCTGAATCAACTCCTCGAACCAGGGTGTTCTGCAAATAGCGAACTGCCTCAACGAAGGAACGCCCCAGCTAGCCCTCCGGGACCGTGGTTCTTCAAAAGCCTGCAGTGTTACCCGAGGAACTGGGCTTTAGTTGCAGGCGGAACGCAACGCGACTTTCTCTTGGAGGCAGGGAGACTTCAGACAGGGACTCCCAGATGGAATAGGAAGCCGAGTGTTTTTCTCAGTGCAGCTCAGACTTGGGCAATGAGCCAGACTTGCACGGCACGTTGGACCTGCTAGAACGGTGTTCGTGGACCTGTTCGAGTGCTGGGGAATTCAAGCTGTCCCAAGAAGGAGTGCAGTGTGTTGCCCTACACTTGGCATACACAGAGTGGCTCCGAAGGGCTATGGGCCTGGATGTGGCTTAGCGGGCCCATGGGGGCCTGGGGGAACTCAGTGTTCTTGCAGGAAATAGGGTGCCCACGCGAGGCTCCTAGATGTCCTGCAAAGCATACTGACATTAAAATAATGCAGAGCAGGGGCTTCCCTTGTGGTGCAATGTTTGGGAATCCACCTGCGATGCAGCGGACATGGGTTCGAGCCCTGGTCCACCAAGATCTCACATGCTGCGGAACACCTAAGCCCGTGAACCACAACGACGGAGCCTGCGCACTAGAGCCCGGGAGCCACAACGACTGAGCCCTCATGCCAGAACTAATGAAGTCCACGTGCCTAGAGCCTGTGCTCCACAACAAGAGGAGTCACTGCAATGAGATGCCCACGCACCGCAATGAAGAGTAGCCCCCACTCGCTGCAACTAGAGAAAGCTCACATGCAGAAACGACGACCCAACACAGTAAAAAAAAAATGATATATTAAATAAATAAATAAATACATAGATAAACAAATAAATAAATAAATAAACTAATGCAGAGCAGGGGCTCCGGCCTCCTGAAAACTGCTGCACGCCTCCGCTCCTGCACGGCAATTCAGGGCCTTACCTTGAGGCAAGTGCTCACGCTGAGTGTCCCGTTAGCGCCACAGCATGGTAGGATGCTGACCCTCTCCTCGAGCAGAGTGACTTCAGGTACGAGGCCCTCGAACAATTCTACGCAGAGTGTTTTCTCATGGCAGCTCAGACGGGGGCCGTGACGAACATTTCCAGGGCACGTCGCACTGGCTAGAAATGTGGTCCTGAGGCTGTTCCAGTGCTCTGGAAATGTAGCTGTCCTTAAGGAACGTGCAGTGTGTTGCCCATCACTTGGCATACACAGAGGGCCTCCGAGGGACCGACCTTTGGGCCTCGATGTTGCTCAGCAGGCCCACAGGAGTCTGGAGGTACTCAGGGTTCTTGGAGGGAAAATGATGCACACCCGAGGGGCCTACGAGTCCTGAAAAGGGTACTTCCTTTAAAATAAAGCAGAACAGGGGCTTCCCTGGTGGCGCACTGGTTGAGAATCTGCCTGCCAATGCAGGGGACACGGGTTCGAGCCCTGGTCTGAGAGGATCACACATGCCGCGGAGAAACTGGGCCCGTGGGCCACAATTACTGAACCTGCGCGTCTGGAGCCTGTGCTCCACAACAAGAGAGGCCGCGATAGTGAGAGGCCCACGCACCGCGATGAAGAGTGGCCCCATTTGCCGCAACTGGAGAGAGCCCTAGCACAGAAACGAAGACCCAACATAGCGATCAATCAATCAAAAAGTAAATCTTAAAAAAAAAATAAAAAATAAAATAAATAAAATAGAATCAAGCAGAACAGCGACTAAGACCTCATGGAAACAGCTGCATGCCTCCCTTTCTGCGCGGCTACTCAGGGACGTACCTCGAGGCCAGTACTCACGTTGAGTTTCCCTTTAGCTCTACAGCGTGGCAGGATGAGCTCCACTCCGGCCATCGAAGCAGCCGGCATAGCTAGAGAAATCTCATTTTCTTCCCAGAGCCATGCCTACAGTGGCTCGTGGCCTGTCAACAGCAGTTAAATTCAAATACCTTCAAGGCAGCATGAATGGAGCTTTCAAAATGGCAAAGCAAGGCTATTTCCATCAGGACCCCAATTCCAAGGGCACACGCAGCATATATCCCGGTGCTTTCTAAGAAGTCCAAAGAGACACAGGTTACCCAGTGGTTCCTTCCCTGAATCAACTCCTCAAAGCAGGGTGTTCTGCAAATAGCGAACTGCCTCAACGAAGGAACGCCCCAGCTAGGCCTGCGGGCCCGTGGCTCTTCAAAAGCCGGAAGTGTTACCCGAGGAACTGGGCTTTAGTTGCAGTCGGAACGCAAGCCGACTTTCTCTTGGAGGCAGGGTGACTTCAGGCAGGGACTCCCAGATGGAATACGAAGCCGAGGGTTTTTCTCAGTGCAGCTCTGACTTGGGCAATGAGCCAGAATTGCACGGCACGTTGGAACTACTAGAACGGTGTTCGTGGACCTGTTCGAGTGCTGGGGAATTCAAGCTGTCCCAAGAAGGAGTGCAGTGTGTTGCCCTACACTCGGCATACACAGAGTGGCTCCGAAGGGCTATGGGCCTGGAAGTGGCTAAGCGGGCCCATGGGAGCCTCGGGGTACTCAGTGTTCTTGCAGGAAATAGGGTGCCCACGCGAGGCTCCTAGATGTCCTGCAAAGCACACTGACATTAAAATAATGCAGAGCAGGGGCTTCCCTTGTGGTGCAATGTTTGGGAATCCACCTGCCGATGCAGCGGACATGGGTTCGAGCCCTGGTCGACCAAGATCTCACATGCTGCGGACTACTTAAGCCCGTGAACCACAACGACTGAGCCTGCGCTCTAGAGCCCGGGAGCCACAACGACTGAGCCCGCATGACAGAACTAATGAAGTCCACGTGCCTAGAGCCTGTGCTCCACAACAAGAGGAGTCACCGCAATGAGAAGCCCGCGCACCGCCACGAAGAGTAGACCCCGCTCGCTGCAACTAGAGAAAGCTCACATGCAGCAACGACGACCCAACACAGTAAAAAAAAAATGATATATTAAATAAATAAATAAATAGATAGATAGATAAACAAATAAATAAATAAATAAACTAATGCAGAGCAGTGGCTACGGCCTCCTGAAAACTGCTGCACGCCTCCGCTTCTGCACGGCAATTCAGGGCCTTACCTTGAGGCAAGTGCTCACGCTGAGTGTCCCGTTAGCGCCACAGCGTGGTAGGATGCTGACTTTCTCCTCGAGCAGAGTGACTTCACGTACGAGGCCCTCGAAGAATTCTACGCAGAGTGTTTTCTCATGGCAGCTCAGACGGGGGCCGTGACGAACACTTCCAGGGCACGTCGCACTGGCTAGAAATGTGGTCCTGGGGCTGTTCCAGTGCTCTGGAAATGTAGCTCTCCTTAAGGAACAGGCAGTGTGTTGCCCATCACTCGGCATACACAGAGGGCCTCCGAGGGACCGACCTTTGGGCCTCGATGTTGCTCAGCAGGCCCACAGGAGTCTGGAGGTACTCAGGGTTCTTGGAGGGAAAATGATGCACACCCGAGGGGCCTACGAGTCCTGAAAAGGGTACTTCCTTTAAAATAAAGCAGAACAGGGGCTTCCCTGGTGGCGCAGTGGTTGAGAATATGCCTGCCAATGCAGGGGACACGGGTTCGAGCCCTGGTCTGAGAGGATCACACATGCCGCGGAGAAACTGGGCCCGTGGGCCACAATGATTGAACCTGCGCGTCTGGAGCCTGTGCTCCGCAACAAGAGAGGCCGCGATAGTGAGAGGCCCGCGCACCGCAATGAAGAGTGGCCCCATTTGCCGCAACCGGAGAGAGCCCTAGCACAGAAACGAAGACCGAACATAGCGATCAGTCAATCAAAAAATAAATCTTAAAAAAAAATAAAAAATAAAAAAAATCAAATCAAGCAGAACAGCGACTAAGACCTCATGGAAACAGCTGCATGCCTCCCTTTCTGCGCGGCTACTCAGGGACGTACCTCGAGGCCAGTACTCACGTTGAGTTTCCCTTTAGCTCTAGAGCGTGGCAGGATGAGCTCCACTCCGGCCATCGAAGCAGTCGGCATAGCTAGAGAAAACTCATTTTCTACCCAGAGCCATGCCTACAGTGGCTCGTGGCCTGTCAACAGCAGTCAATTTCAAGTAGCTTCAAGGCAGCATGAATGGAGCTTTCAAAATGGCAAAGAAAGGCTAGTTCCATCAGGACCCCATTTCCAAGGGCACACGCAGCATATATCCCGGTGCTTTCTAAGAAGTCCAAAGAGACACAGGTTACCCAGTGGTTCCTTCCCTGAATCAACTCCTCGAAGCAGGGTGTTCTGCAAATAGCGAACTGCCTCAACGAAGGAACGCCCCAGCTAGGCCTCCGGGCCCGTGGCTCTTCAAAAGCCTGAAGTGTTACCCGAGGAACTGGGCTTTAGTTGCAGTCAGAATGCAAGCCGACTTTCTCTTGGAGGCAGGGTGACTTCAGGCAGGGACTCCCAGATGGAATACGAAGCCGAGGGTTTTTCTCAGTGCAGCTCTGACTTGGGCAATGAGCCAGAATTGCACGGCACGTTGGACCTGCTAGAACGGTGTTCGTGGACCTGTTCGAGTGCTGGGGAATTCAAGCTGTCCCAAGAAGGAGTGCAGTGTGTTGCCCTACACTCGGCATACACAGAGTGGCTCCGAAGGGCTATGGGCCTGGATGTGGCTTAGCGGGCCCATGGGAGCCTCGGGGTACTCAGTGTTCTTGCAGGAAATAGGGTGCCCACGCGAGGCTCCTAGATGTCCTGCAAAGCATACTGACATTAAAATAATGCAGAGCAGGGGCTTCCCTTGTGGTGCAATGTTTGGGAATCCACCTGCCGATGAAGCGGACATAGGTTCGAGCCCTGGTCCACCAAGATCTCACATGCTGTGGAGCACTTAAGCCCGTGAACCACAACGACTGAGCCTGCGCTCTAGAGCCCGAGAGCCACAACGACTGAGCCCGCATGACAGAACTAATGAAGTCCAAGTGCCTAGAGCCTGTGCTCCACAACAAGAGGAGTCACCGCAATTAGAAGCCCGCGCACCGCAACGAAGAGTAGCCCCCGCTCGCTGCTACTAGAGAAAGCTCACATGCAGCAACGACGACCCAACACAGTAAAAAAAAAAATGATATATTAAATAAATAAATAAATAGATAGATAGATAAACAAATAAATAAATAAATAAACTAATGCAGAGCAGTGGCTACGGCCTCCTGAAAACTGCTGCACGCCTCCGCTTCTGCACGGCAATTCAGGGCCTTACCTTGAGGCAAGTGCTCACGCTGAGTGTCCAGTTAGCTCCACAGCATGGTAGGATGCTGACTTTCTCCTCGAGCAGAGTGACTTCAGGTACGAGGCCCTCGAAGAATTCTACGCAGAGTGTTTTCTCATGGCAGCTCAGACGGGGGCCGTGACGAACACTTCCAGGGCACGTCGCACTGGCTAGGAATGTGGTCCTGGGGCTGTTCCAGTGCTCTGGAAATGTAGCTCTCCTTAAGGAACAGGCAGTGTGTTGCCCATCACTCGGCATACACAGCGGGCCTCCGAGGGACCGACCTTTGGGCCTCGATGTTGCTCAGCAGGCCCACAGGAGTCTGGAGGTACTCAGGGTTCTTGGAGGGAAAATGATGCACACCCGAGGGGCCTATGAGTCCTGAAAAGGGTACTTCCTTTAAAATAAAGCAGAACAGGGGCTTCCCTGGTGGCGCAGTGGTTGAGAATATGCTTGCCAATGCAGGGGACACAGGTTCGAGCCCTGGTCTGAGAGGATCACACATGAAGAGTGGCCCCATTTGCCACAACTGGAGAGACCCCTAGCACAGAAACGAAGACCCAACATAGCGATCAACCAATCAAAAAATAAATCTTAAAAAAAAATAAAAAATAAACAAATAAAATAAAATGAAGCAGAACAGCGCCTAAGACCTCATGGAAACAGCTGCATGCCTCCCTTTCTGGGCGGCTACTCAGGGACGTACCTCGAGGCCAGTACTCACGTTGAGTTTCCCTTTAGCTCTAGAGCGTGGCAGGATGAGCTCCACCCCGGCCATCGAAGCAGCCGTCATAGCTAGAGAAAACTCATTTTCTACCCAGAGCCATGCCTACAGTGGCTAGTGGCCTGTCAACAGCAGTCAATTTCAAGTAGTTTCAAGGCAGCATGAATGGAGCTTTCAAAATGGCAAAGCAAGGCTAGTTCCATCAGGACCCCATTTCCAAGGGCACACGCAGCATATATCCCGGTGCTTTCTAAGAAGTCCAAAGAGACACAGGTTACCCAGTGGTTCCTTCCCTGAATCAACTCCTCGAAGCAGGGTGTTCTGCAAATAGCGAACTGCCTCAACGAAGGAACGCCCCAGCTAGGCCTCCGGGCCCGTGGCTCTTCAAAAGCCTGAAGTGTTACCCGAGGAACTGGGCTTTAGTTGCAGTCAGAATGCAAGCCGACTTTCTCTTGGAGGCAGGGTGACTTCAGGCAGGGACTCCCAGATGGAATACGAAGCCGAGGGTTTTTCTCAGTGCAGCTCTGACTTGGGCAATGAGCCAGACTTCCACGGCACATTGGACCTCCTAGAACGGTGTTCGTGGACCTGTTCGAGTGCTGGGGAATTCAAGCTGTCCCAAGAAGGAGTGCAGTGTGTTGCCCTACACTCGGCATACACAGAGTGGCTCCGAAGGGCTATGGGCCTGGATGTGGCTTAGCGGGCCCATGGGAGCCTCGGGGTACTCAGTGTTCTTGCAGGAAATAGGGTGCCCACGCGAGGCTCCTAGATGTCCTGCAAAGCATACTGACATTAAAATAACGCAGAGCAGGGGCTTCCCTTGTGGTGCAATGTTTGGGAATCCACCTGCCGAAGCAGCGGACATGGGTTCGAGCCTTCGTCCACCAAGATCTCACATGCTGCGGAGTACTTAAGCCCGTGAACCACAACGACTGAGCCTGCGCTCTAGAGCCCGGGAGCCACAACGACTGAGCCCGCATGCCAGAACTAATGAAGTCCACGTGCCTAGAGCCTGTGCTCCACAACAAGAGGAGTCACCGCAATGAGAAGCCCGCGCACCGCCACGAAGAGTAGGCCCCGCTCGCTGCAACTAGAGAAAGCTCACATGCAGCAACGACGACCCAACACAGTAAAAAAAAAATGATATATTAAATAAATAAATAAATAGATAGATAAACAAATAAATAAATAAATAAACTAATGCAGAGCAGTGGCTACGGCCTCCTGAAAACTGCTGCACGCCTCTGCTTCTGCACGGCAATTCAGGGCCTTACCTTGAGGCAAGTGCTCACGCTGAGTGTCCCGTTAGCGCCATAGCATGGTAGGATGCTGGCCCTCTCCTCGAGCAGAGTGACTTCCGGTATGAGGCCCTCGAAGAATTCTACGCAGAGTGTTTTCTCATGGCAGCTCAGACGGGGGCCGTGACGAACACTTCCAGGGCACGTCGCACTGGCTAGAAATGTGGTCCTGAGGCTGTTCCAGTGCTCTGGAAATGTAGCTGTCCTTAAGGAACGTGCAGTGTGCTGCTCATCACTCGGCATACACAGAGGGCATCTGAGGGACCGACCTTTGGGCCTCGATGTTGCTCAGCAGCCCCACAGGAGTCTGGAGATACTCAGGGTTCTTGGAGGGAAAATGATGCACACCCGAGGGGCCTACGAGTCCTGAAAAGGGTACTTCCTTTAAAATAAAGCAGAACAGGGGCTTCCCTGGTGGCGCAGTGGTTGAGAATATGCCTGCCAATGCAGGGGACACGGGTTCGAGCCCTGGTCTGAGAGAATCACACATACCGCGGAGAAACTGGGCCCGTGGGCCACAATGACTGAACCTACGCGTCTGGAGCCTGTGCTCCGCTACAAGAGAGGCCGCGATAGTGAGAGGCCCGCGCACCGCGACGAAGAGTGGCCCCCGCTCGCTGCCACTAGAGAAAGCTCACATGCAGCAACGAGGACCCAACACAGTAAAAAAAAAAAAATGATATATTAAATAAATAAATAGATAGATAGATAAACAAATAAATAAATAAATAAACTAATGCAGAGCAGTGGCTACGGCCTCCTGAAAACTGCTGCACGCCTCCGCTTCTGCATGGCAATTCAGTGCCTTACCTTGAGGCAAGTGCTCACGCTGAGTGTCCCGTTAGCGCCACAGCATGGTAGGATGCTGACTTTCTCCTCGAGCAGAGTGACTTCAGGTACGAGGCCCTCGAAGAATTCTACGCACAGTGTTTTCTCATGGCAGCTCAGACGGGGGCCGTGACGAACACTTCCAGGGCACGTCGCACTGGCTAGAAATGTGGTCCTGGGGCTGTTCCAGTGCTCTGGAAATGTAGCTCTCCTTAAGGAACAGGCAGTGTGTTGCCCATCACTCGGCATACACAGCGGGCCTCCGAGGGACCGACCTTTGGGCCTCGATGTTGCTCAGCAGGCCCACAGGAGTCTGGAGGTACTCAGGGTTCTTGGAGGGAAAATGATGCACACCCGAGGGGCCTATGAGTCCTGAAAAGGGTACTTTCTTTAAAATAAAGCAGAACAGGGGCTTCCCTGGTGGCGCAGTGGTTGAGAATATGCTTGCCAATGCAGGGGACACAGGTTCGAGCCCTGGTCTGAGAGGATCACACATGAAGAGTGGCCCCATTTGCCACAACTGGAGAGAGCCCTAGCACAGAAACGAAGACCCAACATAGCGATCAATCAATCAAAAAATAAATCTTAAAAAAAAATAAAAAATAAAAAAAATAAAATAAAATCAAGCAGAACAGCGACTAAGACCTCATGGAAACAGCTGCATGCCTCCCTTTCTGCGCGGCTACTCAGGGCCGTACCTCGAGGCCAGTACTCACGGTGAGTTTCCCTTTAGCTCTAGAGCGTGGCAGGATGAGCTCCACCCCGGCCATCGAAGCAGCCGGCATAGCTAGAGAAAACTCATTTTCTACCCAGAGCCATGCCTACAGTGGCTAGTGGCCTGTCAACAGCAGTCAATTTCAAGTAGCTTCAAGGCAGCATGAATGGAGCTTTCAAAATGGCAAAGCAAGGCTATTTCCATCAGGACCCCAATTCCAAGGGCACACGCAGCATATATCCCGGTGCTTTCTAAGAAGTCCAAAGAGACACAGGTTACCCAGTGGTTCCTTCCCTGAATCAACTCCTCGAAGCAGGGTGTTCTGCAAATAGCGAACTGCCTCAACGAAGGAGCGCCCCAGCTAGGCCTCCGGGCCCGTGGCTCTTCAAAAGCCGGAAGTGTTACCCGAGGAACTGGGCTTTAGTTGCACTAGGAACGCAAGGCGACTTTCTCTTGGAGGCAGGGTGACTTCAGGCAGGGACTCCCAGATGGAATACGAAGCCGAGGGTTTTTCTCAGTGCACCTCTGACTTGGGCAATGAGCCAGAATTGCACGGCACGTTGGAACTACTAGAACGGTGTTCGTGGACCTGTTCGAGTGCTGGGGAATTCAAGCTGTCCCAAGAAGGAGTGCAGTGTGTTGCCCTACACTCGGCATACACAGAGTGGCTCCGAAGGGCTATGGGCCTGGAAGTGGCTAAGCGGGCCCATGGGAGCCTCGGGGTACTCAGTGTTCTTGCAGGAAATAGGGTGCCCACGCGAGGCTCCTAGATGTCCTGCAAAGCACACTGACATTAAAATAATGCAGAGCAGGGGCTTCCCTTGTGGTGCAATGTTTGGGAATCCACCTGCCGATGCAGCGGACATGGGTTCGAGCCTTGGTCCACCAAGATCTCAGATGCTGCGGAGTACTTAAGCCCGTGAACCACAACGACTGAGCCTGCGCTCTAGAGCCCGGGAGCCACAACGACTGAGCCCGCATGCCAGAACTAATGAAGTCCACGTGCCTAGAGCCTGTGCTCCACAACAAGAGGAGTCACCGAAATGAGAAGCCCGCGCACCGCCACGAAGAGTAGACCCCGCTCGCTGCAACTAGAGAAAGCTCACATGCAGCAACGACGACCCAACACAGTAAAAAAAAATGATATATTAAATAAATAAATAAATAGATAGATAAACAAATAAATAAATAAACTAATGCAGAGCAGTGGCTACGGCCTCCTGAAAACTGCTGCACGCCTCCGCTTCTGCACGGCAATTCAGGGCCTTACCTTGAGGCAAGTGCTCACGCTGAGTGTCCCGTTAGCGCCACAGCATGGTAGGATGCTGACCCTCTCCTCGAGCAGAGTGACTTCAGGTACGAGGCCCTCGAAGAATTCTACGCAGAGTGTTTTCTCATGGCAGCTCAGACGGGGGCCGTGACGAACACTTCCAGGGCACGTCGCACTGGCTAGAAATGTGGTCCTGGGGCTGTTCCAGTGCTCTGGAAATGTAGCTCTCCTTGAGGAACAGGCAGTGTGTTGCCCATCATTCGGCATACACAGAGGGCCTCCGAGGGACCGACCTTTGGGCCTCGATGTTGCTCAGCAGGCCCACAGGAGTCTGGAGGTACTCAGGGTTCTTGGAGGGAAAATGATGCACACCCGAGGGGCCTACGAGTCCTGAAAAGGGTACTTCCTTTAAAATAAAGCAGAACAGGGGCTTCCCTGGTGGCGCAGTGGTTGAGAATATGCCTGCCAATGCAGGGGACACGGGTTCGAGCACTGGTCTGAGAAGATCACACATGCCGCGGAGAAACTGGGCCCGTGGGCCACAATGACTGAACCTGCGCGTCTGGAGCCTGTGCTCCGCAACAAGAGAGGCCGCGATAGTGAGAGGCCCGCGCACCGCGATGAAGAGTTGCCCCATTTGCCGCAAATGGAGAGAGCCCTAGCACAGAAACAAAGAACCAACATAGCGATCAATCAATCAAAAAATAAATCTTAAAAAAAAATAAAAAATAAAAAAAATCAAATCAAATCAAGCAGAACAGAGACTAAGACCTCATGGAAACAGCTGCATGCCTCCCTTTCTGCGCGGCTACTCAGGGACTTACCTCGAGGCAAGTACTCACGTTGAGTTTCCCTTTAGCTCTAGAGCGTGGCAGGATGAGCTCCACCCCGGCCATCGAAGCAGCGGGCATAGCTAGAGAAAACTCATTTTCTACCCAGAGCCATGCCTACAGTGGCTAGTGGCCTGTCAACAGCAGTCAGTTTCAAGTAGCTTCAAGGCAGCATGAATGGAGCTTTCAAAATGGCAAAGCAAGGCTAGTTCCATCAGGCCCCCATTTCCAAGGGCACACGCAGCATATATCCCGGTGCTTTGTAAGAAGTCCAAAGAGACACAGGTTACCCAGTGGTTCCTTCCCTGAATCAACTCCTCGAACCAGGGTGTTCTGGAAATAGCGAACTGCCTCAACGAAGGAACGCCCCAGCTAGCCCTCCGGGCCCGTGGTTCTTCAAAAGCCTGCAGTGTTACCCGAGGAACTGGGCTTTAGTTGCAGGCGGAACGCAACGCGACTTTCTCTTGGAGGCAGGGAGACTTCAGGCAGGGACTCCCAGATGGAATAGGAAGCCGAGTGTTTTTCTCAGTGCAGCTCAGACTTGGGCAATGAGCCATACTTGCACGGCACGTTGGACCTGCTAGAACGGTGTTCGTGGACCTGTTCGAGTGCTGGGGAATTCAAGCTGTCCCAAGAAGGAGTGCAGTGTGTTGCCCTACACTTGGCATACACAGAGTGGCTCCGAAGGGCTATGGGCCTGGATGTGGCTTAGCGGGCCCATGGGGGCCTGGGGGTACTCAGTGTTCTTGCAGGAAATAGGGTGCCCACGCGAGGCTCCTAGATGTCCTGCAAAGCATACTGACATTAAAATAATGCAGAGCAGGGGCTTCCCTTGTGGTGCAATGTTTGGGAATCCACCTGCGATGCAGCGGACATGGGTTCGAGCCCTGGTCCACCAAGATCTCACATGCTGCGGAGCACCTAAGCCCGTGAACCACAACGACTGAGCCTGCGCACTAGAGCCCGGGAGCCACAACGACTGAGCCCTCATGCCAGAACTAATGAAGTCCACGTGCCTAGAGCCTGTGCTCCACAACAAGAGGAGTCACTGCAATGAGAAGCCCACGCACCGCAATGAAGAGATGCCCCCACTCGCTGCAACTAGAGAAAGCTCACATGCAGCAACGAGGACCCAACACAGTAAAAAAAAAAATGATATATTAAATAAATAAATAAATAAATAGATAGATAAACAAATAAATAAATAAATAAACTAATGCAGAGCAGTGGCTACGGCCTCCTGAAAACTGCTGCACGCCTCCGCTTCTGCATGGCAATTCAGTGCCTTACCTTGAGGCAAGTGCTCACGCTGAGTGTCCCGTTAGCGCCACAGCATGGTAGGATGCTGACTTTCTCCTCGAGCAGAGTGACTTCAGGTACGAGGCCCTCGAAGAATTCTACGCACAGTGTTTTCTCATGGCAGCTCAGACGGGGGCCGTGACGAACACTTCCAGGGCACGTCGCACTGGCTAGAAATGTGGTCCTGGGGCTGTTCCAGTGCTCTGGAAATGTAGCTCTCCTTAAGGAACAGGCAGTGTGTTGCCCATCACTCGGCATACACAGCGGGCCTCCGAGGGACCGACCTTTGGGCCTCGATGTTGCTCAGCAGGCCCACAGGAGTCTGGAGGTACTCAGGGTTCTTGGAGGGAAAATGATGCACACCCGAGGGGCCTACGAGTCCTGAAAAGGGTACTTCCTTTAAAATAAAGCAGAACAGGGGCTTCCCTGGTGGCGCAGTGGTTGAGAATATGCTTGCCAATGCAGGGGACACAGGTTCGGGCCCTGGTCTGAGAGGATCACACATGAAGAGTGGCCCCATTTGCCACAACTGGAGAGAGCCCTAGCACAGAAACGAAGACCCAACATAGCGATCAACCAATCAAAAAATAAATCTTAAAAAAAAATAAAAAATAAACAAATAAAATAAAATCAAGCAGAACAGCGCCTAAGACCTCATGGAAACAGCTGCATGCCTCCCTTTCTGCGCGGCTACTCAGGGACTTACCTCGAGGCCAGTACTCACGTTGAGTTTCCCTTTAGCTCTAGAGCGTGGCAGGATGAGCTCCACCCCGGCCATCGAAGCAGCCGGCATAGCTAGAGAAAACTCATTTTCTACCCAGAGCCATGCCTACAGTGGCTAGTGGCCTGTCAACAGCAGTCAATTTCAAGTAGTTTCAAGGCAGCATGAATGGAGCTTTCAAAATGGCAGAGCAAGGCTAGTTCCATCAGGACCCCATTTCCAAGGGCACACGCAGCATATATCCCGGTGCTTTCTAAGAAGTCCAAAGAGACACAGGTTACCCAGTGGTTCCTTCCCTGAATCAACTCCTCGAAGCAGGGTGTTCTGCAAATAGCGAACTGCCTCAACGAAGGAACGCCCCAGCTAGGCCTCCGGGCCCGTGGCTCTTCAAAAGCCTGAAGTGTTACCCGAGGAACTGGCCTTTAGTTGCACTAGGAACGCAAGCCGACTTTCTCTTGGAGGCAGGGTGACTTCAGGCAGGGACTCCCAGATGGAATACGAAGCCGAGGGTTTTTCTCAGTGCAGCTCAGACTTGGGCAATGAGCCAGACTTCCACGGCACGTTGGACCTCCTAGAACGGTGTTCGTGGACCTGTTCGAGTGCTGGGGAATTCAAGCTGTCCCAAGAAGGAGTGCAGTGTGTTGCCCTACACTCGGCATACAGAGAGTGGCTCCGAAGGGCTATGGGCCTGGATGTGGCTTAGCGGGCCCATGGGGGCCTCGGGGTACTCAGTGTTCTTGCAGGAAATAGGGTGCCCACGCGAGGCTCCTAGATGTCCTGCAAAGCATACTGACATTAAAATAATGCAGAGCAGGGGCTTCCCTTGTGGTGCAATGTTTGGGAATCCACCTGCCGATGAAGCGGACATGGGTTCGAGCCCTGGTCCACCAAGATCTCACATGCTGCGGAGTACTTAAGCCCGTGAACCACAACGACTGAGCCTGCGCTCTAGAGCCCGGGAGCCACAACGACAGAGCCCGCATGCCAGAACTAATGAAGTCCACGGGCCTAGAGCCTGTGCTCCACAACAAGAGGAGTCACCGCAAAGAGAAGCCCGCGCACCGCATCGAAGAGTAGACCCCGCTCGCTGCAACTAGAGAAAGCTCACATGCAGCAACGACGACCCAACACAGTAAAAAAAAAATGATATATTAAATAAATAAATAAATAGATAGATAGATAAACAAATAAATAAATAAATAAACTACTGCAGAGCAGTGGCTACGGCCTCCTGAAAACTGCTGCACGCCTCCGCTTCTGCACGGCAATTCAGGGCCTTACCTTGAGGCAAGTGCTCACGCTGAGTGTCCCGTTAGCGCCACAGCGTGGTAGGATGCTGACTTTCTCCTCGAGCAGAGTGACTTCACGTACGAGGCCCTCGAAGAATTCTACGCAGAGTGTTTTCTCATGGCAGCTCAGACGGGGGCCGTGACGAACACTTCCAGGGCACGTCGCACTGGCTAGAAATGTGGTCCTGGGGCTGTTCCAGTGCTCTGGAAATGTAGCTCTCCTTAAGGAACAGGCAGTGTGTTGCCCATCACTCGGCATACACAGGGGGCCTCCGAGGGACCGACCTTTGGGCCTCGATGTTGCTCAGCAGGCCCACAGGAGTCTGGAGATACTCAGGGTTCTTGGAGGGAAAATGATGCACACCCGAGGGGCCTACGAGTCCTGAAAAGGGTACTTCCTTTAAAATAAAGCAGAACAGGGGCTTCCCTGGTGGCGCAGTGGTTGAGAATATGCCTGCCAATGCAGGGGACACGGGTTCGGGCCCTGGTCTGAGAGGATCACACATGCCGCGGAGAAACTGGGCCCGTGGGCCACAATGATTGAATCTGCGCGTCTGGAGCCTGTGCTCCGCAACAAGAGAGGCCGCGATAGTGAGAGGCCCGCGCACCGCAATGAAGAGTGGCCCCATTTGCCGCAACCGGAGAGAGCCCTAGCACAGAAACGAAGACCGAACATAGCGATCAGTCAATCAAAAAATAAATCTTAAAAAAAAATAAAAAATAAAAAAAATCAAATCAAGCAGAACAGCGACTAAGACCTCATGGAAACAGCTGCATGCCTCCCTTTCTGCGCGGCTACTCAGGGACGTACCTCGAGGCCAGTACTCACGTTGAGTTTCCCTTTAGCCCTAGAGCGTGGCAGGATGAGCTCCACTCCGGCCATCGAAGCAGTCGGCATAGCTAGAGAAAACTCATTTTCTACCCAGAGCCATGCCTACAGTGGCTAGTGGCCTGTCAACAGCAGTCAATTTCAAGTAGCTTCAAGGCAGCATGAATGGAGCTTTCAAAATGGCAAAGAAAGGCTAGTTCCATCAGGACCCCATTTCCAAGGGCACACGCAGCATATATCCGGGTGCTTTCTAAGAAGTCCAAAGAGACACAGGTTACCCAGTGGTTCCTTCCCTGAATCAACTCCTCGAAGCAGGGTGTTCTGCAAATAGCGAACTGCCTCAACGAAGGAACGCCCCAGCTAGGCCTCCGGGCCCGTGGCTCTTCAAAAGCCTGAAGTGTTACCCGAGGAACTGGGCTTTAGTTGCAGTCAGAATGCAAGCCGACTTTCTCGTGGAGGCAGGGTGACTTCAGGCAGGGACTCCCAGATGGAATACGAAGCCGAGGGTTTTTCTCAGTGCAGCTCTGACTTGGGCAATGAGCCAGACTTCCACGGCACATTGGACCTCCTAGAACGGTGTTCGTGGACCTGTTCGAGTGCTGGGGAATTCAAGCTGTCCCAAGAAGGAGTGCAGTGTGTTGCCCTACACTCGGCATACACAGAGTGGCTCCGAAGGGCTATGGGCCTGGATGTGGCTTAGCGGGCCCATGGGAGCCTCGGGGTACTCAGTGTTCTTGCAGGAAATAGGGTGCCCACGCGAGGCTCCTAGATGTCCTGCAAAGCATACTGACATTAAAATAACGCAGAGCAGGGGCTTCCCTTGTGGTGCAATGTTTGGGAATCCACCTGCCGAAGCAGCGGACATGGGTTCGAGCCTTCGTCCACCAAGATCTCACATGCTGCGGAGTACTTAAGCCCGTGAACCACAACGACTGAGCCTGCGCTCTAGAGCCCGGGAGCCACAACGACTGAGCCCGCATGCCAGAACTAATGAAGTCCACGTGCCTAGAGCCTGTGCTCCACAACAAGAGGAGTCACCGCAATGAGAAGCCCGCGCACCGCCACGAAGAGTAGGCCCCGCTCGCTGCAACTAGGGAAAGCTCACATGCAGCAACGACGACCCAACACAGTAAAAAAAAAATGATATATTAAATAAATAAATAAATAGATAGATAAACAAATAAATAAATAAATAAACTAATGCAGAGCAGTGGCTACGGCCTCCTGAAAACTGCTGCACGCCTCTGCTTCTGCACGGCAATTCAGGGCCTTACCTTGAGGCAAGTGCTCACGCTGAGTGTCCCGTTAGCGCCATAGCATGGTAGGATGCTGGCCCTCTCCTCGAGCAGAGTGACTTCAGGTATGAGGCCCTCGAAGAATTCTATGCAGAGTGTTTTCTCATGGCAGCTCAGACGGGGGCCGTTACGAACACTTCCAGGGCACGTCGCACTGGCTAGAAATGTGGTCCTGAGGCTGTTCCAGTGCTCTGGAAATGTAGCTGTCCTTAAGGAACGTGCAGTGTGCTGCTCATCACTCGGCATACACAGAGGGCGTCTGAGGGACCGACCTTTGGGCCTCGATGTTGCTCAGCAGCCCCACAGGAGTCTGGAGATACTCAGGGTTCTTGGAGGGAAAATGATGCACACCCGAGGGGCCTACGAGTCCTGAAAAGGGTACTTCCTTTAAAATAAAGCAGAACAGGGGCTTCCCTGGTGGCGCAGTGGTTGAGAATATGCCTGCCAATGCAGGGGACACGGGTTCGAGCCCTGGTCTGAGAGAATCACACATACCGCGGAGAAACTGGGCCCGTGGGCCACAATGACTGAACCTACGCGTCTGGAGCCTGTGCTCCGCTACAAGAGAGGCCGCGATAGTGAGAGGCCCGCGCACCGCGACGAAGAGTGGCCCCCGCTCGCTGCAACTAGAGAAAGCTCACATGCAGCAACGAGGACCCAACACAGTAAAAAAAAAAAAATGATATATTAAATAAATAAATAGATAGATAGATAAAGAAATAAATAAATAAATAAACTAATGCAGAGCAGTGGCTACGGCCTCCTGAAAACTGCTGCACGCCTCCGCTTCTGCATGGCAATTCAGTGCCTTACCTTGAGGCAAGTGCTCACGCTGAGTGTCCCGTTAGCGCCACAGCATGGTAGGATGCTGACTTTCTCCTCGAGCAGAGTGACTTCAGGTACGAGGCCCTCGAAGAATTCTACGCACAGTGTTTTCTCATGGCAGCTCAGACGGGGGCCGTGACGAACACTTCCAGGGCACGTCGCACTGGCTAGAAATGTGGTCCTGGGGCTGTTCCAGTGCTCTGGAAATGTAGCTCTCCTTAAGGAACAGGCAGTGTGTTGCCCATCACTCGGCATACACAGCGGGCCTCCGAGGGACCGACCTTTGGGCCTCGATGTTGCTCAGCAGGCCCACAGGAGTCTGGAGGTACTCAGGGTTCTTGGAGGGAAAATGATGCACACCCGAGGGGCCTATGAGTCCTGAAAAGGGTACTTTCTTTAAAATAAAGCAGAACAGGGGCTTCCCTGGTGGCGCAGTGGTTGAGAATATGCTTGCCAATGCAGGGGACACAGGTTCGAGCCCTGGTCTGAGAGGATCACACATGAAGAGTGGCCCCATTTGCCACAACTGGAGAGAGCCCTAGCACAGAAACGAAGACCCAACATAGCGATCAATCAATCAAAAAATAAATCTTAAAAAAAAATAAAAAATAAAAAAAATAAAATAAAATCAAGCAGAACAGCGACTAAGACCTCATGGAAACAGCTGCATGCCTCCCTTTCTGCGCGGCTACTCAGGGCCGTACCTCGAGGCCAGTACTCACGGTGAGTTTCCCTTTAGCTCTAGAGCGTGGCAGGATGAGCTCCACCCCGGCCATCGAAGCAGCCGGCATAGCTAGAGAAAACTCATTTTCTACCCAGAGCCATGCCTACAGTGGCTAGTGGCCTGTCAACAGCAGTCAATTTCAAGTAGCTTCAAGGCAGCATGAATGGAGCTTTCAAAATGGCAAAGCAAGGCTATTTCCATCAGGACCCCAATTCCAAGGGCACACGCAGCATATATCCCGGTGCTTTCTAAGAAGTCCAAAGAGACACAGGTTACCCAGTGGTTCCTTCCCTGAATCAACTCCTCGAAGCAGGGTGTTCTGCAAATAGCGAACTGCCTCAACGAAGGAGCGCCCCAGCTAGGCCTCCGGGCCCGTGGCTCTTCAAAAGCCGGAAGTGTTACCCGAGGAACTGGGCTTTAGTTGCACTAGGAACGCAAGGCGACTTTCTCTTGGAGGCAGGGTGACTTCAGGCAGGGACTCCCAGATGGAATACGAAGCCGAGGGTTTTTCTCAGTGCACCTCTGACTTGGGCAATGAGCCAGAATTGCACAGCACGTTGGAACTACTAGAACGGTGTTCGTGGACCTGTTCGAGTGCTGGGGAATTCAAGCTGTCCCAAGAAGGAGTGCAGTGTGTTGCCCTACACTCGGCATACACAGAGTGGCTCCGAAGGGCTATGGGCCTGGAAGTGGCTAAGCGGGCCCATGGGAGCCTCGGGGTACTCAGTGTTCTTGCAGGAAATAGGGTGCCCACGCGAGGCTCCTAGATGTCCTGCAAAGCATACTGACATTAAAATAATGCAGAGCAGGGGCTTCCCTTGTGGTGCAATGTTTGGGAATCCACCTGCCGATGCAGCGGACATGGGTTCGAGCCTTGGTCCACCAAGATCTCACATGCTGCGGAGTACTTAAGCCCGTGAACCACAACGACTGAGCCTGCGCTCTAGAGCCCGGGAGCCACAACGACTGAGCCCGCATGCCAGAACTAATGAAGTCCACGTGCCTAGAGCCTGTGCTCCACAACAAGAGGAGTCACCGAAATGAGAAGCCCGCGCACCGCCACGAAGAGTAGACCCCGCTCGCTGCAACTAGAGAAAGCTCACATGCAGCAACGACGACCCAACACAGTAAAAAAAAAAAATGATATATTAAATAAATAAATAAATAGATAGATAAACAAATAAATAAATAAATAAACTAATGCAGAGCAGTGGCTACGGCCTCCTGAAAACTGCTGCACGCCTCCGCTTCTGCATGGCAATTCAGTGCCTTACCTTGAGGCAAGTGCTCACGCTGAGTGTCCCGTTAGCGCCATAGCATGGTAGGATGCTGGCCCTCTCCTCGAGCAGAGTGACTTCAGGTATGAGGCCCTCGAAGAATTCTACGCAGAGTGTTTTCTCATGGCAGCTCAGACGGGGGCCGTTACGAACACTTCCAGGGCACGTCGCACTGGCTAGAAATGTGGTCCTGAGGCTGTTCCAGTGCTCTGGAAATGTAGCTGTCCTTAAGGAACGTGCAGTGTGCTGCTCATCACTCGGCATACACAGAGGGCGTCTGAGGGACCGACCTTTGGGCCTCAATGTTGCTCAGCAGCCCCACAGGAGTCTGGAGATACTCAGGGTTCTTGGAGGGAAAATGATGCACACCCGAGGGGCCTACGAGTCCTGAAAAGGGTACTTCCTTTAAAATAAAGCAGAACAGGGGCTTCCCTGGTGGCGCAGTGGTTGAGAATATGCCTGCCAATGCAGGGGACACGGGTTCGAGCCCTGGTCTGAGAGAATCACACATACCGCGGAGAAACTGGGCCCGTGGGCCACAATGACTGAACCTACGCATCTGGAGCCTGTGCTCCGCTACAAGAGAGGCCGCGATAGTGAGAGGCCCGCGCACCGCTACGAAGAGTGGCCCCCGCTCGCTGCAACTAGAGAAAGCTCACATGCAGCAACGAGGACCCAACACAGTAAAAAAAAAAAAATGATATATTAAATAAATAAATAGATAGATAGATAAACAAATAAATAAATAAATAAACTAATGCAGAGCAGTGGCTACGGCCTCCTGAAAACTGCTGCACGCCTCCGCTTCTGCATGGCAATTCAGTGCCTTACCTTGAGGCAAGTGCTCACGCTGAGTGTCCCGTTAGCGCCACAGCATGGTAGGATGCTGACTTTCTCCTCGAGCAGAGTGACTTCAGGTACGAGGCCCTCGAAGAATTCTACGCACAGTGTTTTCTCATGGCAGCTCAGACGGGGGCCGTGACGAACACTTCCAGGGCACGTCGCACTGGCTAGAAATGTGGTCCTGGGGCTGTTCCAGTGCTCTGGAAATGTAGCTCTCCTTAAGGAACAGGCAGTGTGTTGCCCATCACTCGGCATACACAGCGGGCCTCCGAGGGACCGACCTTTGGGCCTCGATGTTGCTCAGCAGGCCCACAGGAGTCTGGAGGTACTCAGGGTTCTTGGAGGGAAAATGATGCACACCCGAGGGGCCTATGAGTCCTGAAAAGGGTACTTTCTTTAAAATAAAGCAGAACAGGGGCTTCCCTGGTGGCGCAGTGGTTGAGAATATGCTTGCCAATGCAGGGGACACAGGTTCGAGCCCTGGTCTGAGAGGATCACACATGAAGAGTGGCCCCATTTGCCACAACTGGAGAGAGCCCTAGCACAGAAACGAAGACCCAACATAGCGATCAATCAATCAAAAAATAAATCTTAAAAAAAAATAAAAAATAAAAAAAATAAAATAAAATCAAGCAGAACAGCGACTAAGACCTCATGGAAACAGCTGCATGCCTCCCTTTCTGCGCGGCTACTCAGGGCCGTACCTCGAGGCCAGTACTCACGGTGAGTTTCCCTTTAGCTCTAGAGCGTGGCAGGATGAGCTCCACCCCGGCCATCGAAGCAGCCGGCATAGCTAGAGAAAACTCATTTTCTACCCAGAGCCATGCCTACAGTGGCTAGTGGCCTGTCAACAGCAGTCAATTTCAAGTAGCTTCAAGGCAGCATGAATGGAGCTTTCAAAATGGCAAAGCAAGGCTATTTCCATCAGGACCCCAATTCCAAGGGCACACGCAGCATATATCCCGGTGCTTTCTAAGAAGTCCAAAGAGACACAGGTTACCCAGTGGTTCCTTCCCTGAATCAACTCCTCGAAGCAGGGTGTTCTGCAAATAGCGAACTGCCTCAACGAAGGAGCGCCCCAGCTAGGCCTCCGGGCCCGTGGCTCTTCAAAAGCCGGAAGTGTTACCCGAGGAACTGGGCTTTAGTTGCACTAGGAACGCAAGGCGACTTTCTCTTGGAGGCAGGGTGACTTCAGGCAGGGACTCCCAGATGGAATACGAAGCCGAGGGTTTTTCTCAGTGCACCTCTGACTTGGGCAATGAGCCAGAATTGCACAGCACGTTGGAACTACTAGAACGGTGTTCGTGGACCTGTTCGAGTGCTGGGGAATTCAAGCTGTCCCAAGAAGGAGTGCAGTGTGTTGCCCTACACTCGGCATACACAGAGTGGCTCCGAAGGGCTATGGGCCTGGAAGTGGCTAAGCGGGCCCATGGGAGCCTCGGGGTACTCAGTGTTCTTGCAGGAAATAGGGTGCCTACGCGAGGCTCCTAGATGTCCTGCAAAGCATACTGACATTAAAATAATGCAGAGCAGGGGCTTCCCTTGTGGTGCAATGTTTGGGAATCCACCTGCCGATGCAGCGGACATGGGTTCGAGCCTTGGTCCACCAAGATCTCACATGCTGCGGAGTACTTAAGCCCGTGAACCACAACGACTGAGCCTGCGCTCTAGAGCCCGGGAGCCACAACGACTGAGCCCGCATGCCAGAACTAATGAAGTCCACGTGCCTAGAGCCTGTGCTCCACAACAAGAGGAGTCACCGAAATGAGAAGCCCGCGCACCGCCACGAAGAGTAGACCCCGCTCGCTGCAACTAGAGAAAGCTCACATGCAGCAACGACGACCCAACACAGTAAAAAAAAAAATGATATATTAAATAAATAAATAAATAGATAGATAAACAAATAAATAAATAAACTAATGCAGAGCAGTGGCTACGGCCTCCTGAAAACTGCTGCACGCCTCCGCTTCTGCACGGCAATTCAGGGCCTTACCTTGAGGCAAGTGCTCACGCTGAGTGTCCCGTTAGCGCCACAGCATGGTAGGATGCTGACCCTCTCCTCGAGCAGAGTGACTTCAAGTACGAGGCCCTCGAAGAATTCTACGCAGAGTGTTTTCTCATGGCAGCTCAGACGGGGGCCGTGACGAACACTTCCAGGGCACGTCGCACTGGCTAGAAATGTGGTCCTGGGGCTGTTCCAGTGCTCTGGAAATGTAGCTCTCCTTGAGGAACAGGCAGTGTGTTGCCCATCACTCGGCATACACAGAGGGCCTCCGGGGGACCGACCTTTGGGCCTCGATGTTGCTCAGCAGGCCCACAGGAGTCTGGAGGTACTCAGGGTTCTTGGAGGGAAAATGATGCACACCCGAGGGGCCTACGAGTCCTGAAAAGGGTACTTCCTTTAAAATAAAGCAGAACAGGGGCTTCCCTGGTGGCGCAGTGGTTGAGAATATGCCTGCCAATGCAGGGGACACGGGTTCGAGCCCTGGTCTGAGAAGATCACACATGCCGCGGAGAAACTGGGCCCGTGGGCCACAATGACTGAACCTGCGCGTCTGGAGCCTGTGCTCCGCAACAAGAGAGGCCGCGATAGTGAGAGGCCCGCGCACCGCGATGAAGAGTTGCCCCATTTGCCGCAAATGGAGAGAGCCCTAGCACAGAAACAAAGAACCAACATAGCGATCAATCAATCAAAAAATAAATCTTAAAAAAAAATAAAAAATAAAAAAAATCAAATCAAATCAAGCAGAACAGAGACTAAGACCTCATGGAAACAGCTGCATGCCTCCCTTTCTGCGCGGCTACTCAGGGACTTACCTCGAGGCAAGTACTCACGTTGAGTTTCCCTTTAGCTCTAGAGCGTGGCAGGATGAGCTCCACCCCGGCCATCGAAGCAGCGGGCATAGCTAGAGAAAACTCATTTTCTACCCAGAGCCATGCCTACAGTGGCTAGTGGCCTGTCAACAGCAGTCAGTTTCAAGTAGCTTCAAGGCAGCATGAATGGAGCTTTCAAAATGGCAAAGCAAGGCTAGTTCCATCAGGCCCCCATTTCCAAGGGCACACGCAGCATATATCCCGGTGCTTTGTAAGAAGTCCAAAGAGACACAGGTTACCCAGTGGTTCCTTCCCTGAATCAACTCCTCGAACCAGGGTGTTCTGCAAATAGCGAACTGCCTCAACGAAGGAACGCCCCAGCTAGCCCTCCGGGCCCGTGGTTCTTCAAAAGCCTGCAGTGTTACCCGAGGAACTGGGCTTTAGTTGCAGGCGGAACGCAACGCGACTTTCTCTTGGAGGCAGGGAGACTTCAGGCAGGGACTCCCAGATGGAATAGGAAGCCGAGTGTTTTTCTCAGTGCAGCTCAGACTTGGGCAATGAGCCATACTTGCACGGCACGTTGGACCTGCTAGAATGGTGTTCGTGGACCTCTTCGAGTGCTGGGGAAATCAAGCTTTCCCAAGAAGGAGTGCAGTGTGTTGCCCTACACTCGGCATACACAGAGTGGCTCCGAAGGGCTATGGGCCTGGATGTGGCTTAGCAGGCCCATGGGGGCCTGTGGATACTCAGTGTTCTTGCAGGAAATAGGTTGCCCACGCGAGGCTCCTAGATGTCCTGCAAAGCCTACTGACATTAAAATAATGCAGAGCAAGGGCTTTCCTTGTGGTGCAATGTTTGGGAATCCACCTGCCGATGCAGCGGACATGGGTTTGAGCCCTGGTCCACCAAGATCTCACATGCTGCGGAGCAACTAAGCCCGTGCACCACAACGACTGAGCCTGCGCTCTAGAGCCCGGCAGCCACAACGACTGAGCCCGCATGCCAGAACTAATGAAATCCACGTACCTAGAGCCTGTGCTCCACAACAAGAGGAGTCACCGCAATGAGTAGCCCGCGCACCGCAATGAAGAGTAGCCCCCGCTCGCTGCAACTAGAGAAAGCTCACATGCAGCAACGAGGACCCAACACAGTAAAAAAAAAATGATATATTAAATAAATAAATAAATAAATAGATAGATAAACAAATAAATAAATAAATAAACTACTGCAGAGCAGAGGCTACGGACTCCTGAAACCTGCTGCATGCCTCCACTTCTGCACGGCAATTCAGGGCCTTACCTTTCGGCAAGTGCTCACGCTGAGTGTCCCGTTAGCGCCACAGCATGGTAGGATGCTGACTTTCTCCTCGAGCAGAGTGACTTCAGGTACGAGGCCCTCGAAGAATTCTACGCAGAGTGTTTTCTCATGGCAGCTCAGACGGGGGCCGTGATGAACAATTCCAGGGCACGTCGCACTGGCTAGAAATGTGGTCCTGAGGCTGTTCCAGTGCTCTGGAAATGTAGCTCTCCTTAAGGAAAGTGTAGTGTGTTGCCCATCACTCGGCATACAGAGAGGGCCTCCGAGGGACCGACCTTTGGGCCTCGATGTTGCTCAGCAGGCCCACAGGAGTCTGGAGGTACTCAGGGATCTTGGAGGGAAAATGATGCACACCCGAGGGGCCTACGAGTCCTGAAAAGGGTACTTCCTTTAAAATAAAGCAGAACACGGGCTTCCCTGGTGGCGCAGTCACTGAGAATCTGCCTGCCAATGCAGGGGACACGGGTTCGAGCCCTGGTCTGAGAGGACCACACATGCCACGGAGAAACTGGGCCCGTGATCCACAACGACTGACTCTGCGCGTCTGGAGCCTGTGCTCCGCAACAAGAGAGGCCGCGATAGTGAGAGGCCCACGCACCGCGATGAAGAGTGGCCCCATTTGCCGCAACTGGAGAGAGCCCTACCACAAAAACGAACACCCAACATAGCGATCAACCAATCAAAAAATAAATCTTAAAAAAAAATAAAAAATAAAATAAAATAAAGCAGAACAGCGACTAAGACCTCATGGAAACAGCTGCATTCCTCCCTTTCAGCGCAGCTACTCAGGGACTTACCTCGAGGCCAGTACTCACGTTGAGTTATCCTTTAGCTCTAGAGCATGGCAGGATGAGCTGAACCCCGGCCATCGAAGCAGCCGGCTTAGCTAGAGAAAACTCATTTTCGACCCAGAGCCATGCCTACAGTGGCTAGTGGCCTGTCAACAGCAGTCAATTTCAAGTAGCTTCAAGGCAGCATGAATGGAGCTTTCAAAATGGGAAAGCAAGGCTAGTTCCATCAGGCCCCCATTTCCAAGGGCACACGCAGCATATATCCCTCTGCTTTCTAACAAGTCCAAAGAGACACAGGTTACCCAGTGGTTCCTTCCCTGAATCAACACCTCGAAGCAGGGTGTTCTGCAAATAGCGAACTGCCTCAACGAAGGAACGCCCCAGCTAGGCCTCCGGGCCCGTGGCTCTTCGAAAGCCTGCAGTGTTACCCGAGGAACTGGGCTTTAGTTGCAGTCGGAACGCAAGCCAACTTTCTCTTGGAGGCAGGGTGACTTCAGGCAGGGACTCCCAGATGGAATACGAAGCCGAGGGTTTTTCTCAGTGCAGCTCAGACTTGGGCAATGAGCCAGCCTTGCGCGGCACGTTGGACCTGCTAGAACGGTTTTCGTGGACTTGTGGGTGTGCTGGGGAAATCAAGCTGTCCCAAGAAAGAGTGCAGTGTGTTGCCCTACACTCGGCATAGACAGAGTGGCTCCGGAGGGCTACGGGCCTGGATGTGGCTTAGCGGGCCCATGGGCGATTGTAGGTACTCAGTGTTCTTGCAGGGAATAGGGTGCTAATGCGAGGCTCCTAGATGTCCTGCAAAGCGGACTGACATTAAAATAATGCAGAGCAGGGGCTTCTCTTGCGGAGCAATGGTTGGGAATCCACCTGCCGATGCAGGGGACATGGGTTCGAGCCATGGTTCACCAAGATCTCACATGCTGCGGAGAAACTAAGCCCGTGCACCACAACGACTGAGCCTGCGCTCTAGAGCCCGGCAGCCACAACGACTGAGCCCGCATGCCAGAACTACTGAATTCCATGTGCTTAGAGCCTGTGCTCTACAACAACAGGAGTCACCGCAATGAGAAGCCCACACGCCACAACGAAGTGTAGCCCCCGCTCGCTGCAACTAGAGAAAGCTCACATGCAGCAACGACGACCCAACACAGTAAAAAACAAATGATATATTAAATAAATAAATAAATACATAGATAAACAAATAAATAAATAAATAAACTAATGCAGAGCAGGGGCTCCGGCCTCCTGAAAACTGCTGCACGCCTCCGCTTCTGCACGGCAATTCAGGGCCTTACCTTGAGGCAAGTGCTCACGCTGAGTGTCCCGTTAGCGCCACAGCATGGTAGGATGCTGACTTTCTCCTCGAGCAGAGTGACTTCAGGTACGAGGCCCTCGAAGAATTCTACGCAGAGTGTTTTCTCATGGCAGCTCCGACGGGGGCCGTGACGAACATTTCCAGGGCACGTCGCACTGGCTAGAAATGTGGTCCTGAGGCTGTTCCAGTGCTCTGGAAATGTAGCTGTCCTTAAGGAACGTGCAGTGTGTTGCCCATCACTTGGCATACACAGAGGGCCTCCGAGGGACCGACCTTTGGGCCTCGATGTTCCTCAGCAGGCCCACAGGAGTCTGGAGGTACTCAGGGTTCTTGGAGGGAAAATGATGAACACCCGAGGGGCCTACGAGTCCTGAAAAGGGTACTTCCTTTAAAATAAAGCAGAACAGGGGCTTCCCTGGTGGCGCAGTGGTTGAGAATATGCCTGCCAATGCAGGGGACATGGGTTCGAGCCCTGGTCTGAGAGGATCACACATGCCGCGGAGAAACTGGGCCCGTGGGCCACAATGACTGAACCTGCGCGTCTGGAGCCTGAGCTCCACAACAAGAGAGGCCGCGATAGTGAGAGGCCCACGCACCGCGATGAAGAGTGGCCCCATTTGCCGCAACTGGAGAGAGCCCTAGCACAGAAACGAAGACCCAACATAGCGATCAATCAATCAAAAAATAAAACTTAAAAAAAAAATAAAAAATAAAATAAATAAAATAAAATCAAGCAGAACAGCGACTAAGACCTCATGGAAACAGCTGCATGCCTCCCTTTCTGCGCGGCTACTCAGGGACGTACCTCGAGGCCAGTACTCACGTTGACTTTCCCTTTAGCTCTAGAGCGTGGCAGGATGAGCCCCACTCCGGCCATCGAAGCAGCCGGCATAGCTAGAGAAATCTCATTTTCTTCCCAGAGCCATGCCTACAGTGGCTCGTGGCCTGTCAACAGCAGTTAATTTCAAAGAGCTTCAAGGCAGCATGAATGGAGCTTTCAAAATGGCAAAGCAAGGCTATTTCCATCAGGACCCCAATTCCAAGGGCACACGCAGCATATATCCCGGTGCTTTCTAAGAAGTCCAAAGAGACACAGGTTACCCAGTGGTTCCTTCCCTGAATCAACTCCTCAAAGCAGGGTGTTCTGCAAATAGCGAACTGCCTCAACGAAGGAACGCCCCAGCTAGGCCTGCGGGCCCGTGACTCTTCAAAAGCCGGAAGTGTTACCCGAGGAACTGGGCTTTAGTTGCAGTCGGAACGCAAGCCGACTTTCTCTTGGAGGCAGGGTGACTTCAGGCAGGGACTCCCAGATGGAATACGAAGCCGAGGGTTTTTCTCAGTGCAGCTCTGACTTGGGCAATGAGCCAGAATTGCACGGCACGTTGGAACTACTAGAACGGTGTTCGTGGACCTGTTCGAGTGCTGGGGAATTCAAGCTGTCCCAAGAAGGAGTGCAGTGTGTTGCCCTACATTCGGCATACACAGAGTGGCTCCGAAGGGCTATGGGCCTGGAAGTGGCTAAGCGGGCCCATGGGAGCCTCGGGGTACTCAGTGTTCTTGCAGGAAATAGGGTGCCCACGCGAGGCTCCTAGATGTCCTGCAAAGCATACTGACATTAAAATAATGCAGAGCAGGGGCTTTCCTTGTGGTGCAATATTTGGGAATCCACCTGCCGATGCAGCGGACATGGGTTCGAGCCCTGGTCCACCAAGATCTCACATGTTGCGGACCACTTAAGCCCGTGAACCACAATGACTCAGCCTGCGCTGTAGAGCCCGGGAGCCACAACGACTTAGCCCGCATGCCAGAACTAATGAAGTCCACGTGCCTAGAGCCTGTGCTCCACAACAAGAGGAGTCACCGCAAAGAGAAGCCCGCGCACCGCATCGAAGAGTAGCCCCCGCTCGCTGCAACTACAGAAAGCTCACATGCAGCAACGACGACCCAACACAGTAAAAAAAAAAATGATATATTAAATAAATAAATAGATAGATAGATAAACAAATAAATAAATAAATAAACTAATGCAGAGCAGTGGCTACGGCCTCCTGAAAACTGCTGCACGCCTCCGCTTCTGCACGGCAATTCAGGGCCTTACCTTGAGGCAAGTGCTCACGCTGAGTGTCCCGTTAGAGCCACAGCGTGGTAGGATGCTGACTTTCTCCTCGAGCAGAGTGACTTCACGTACGAGGCCCTCGAAGAATTCTACGCAGAGTGTTTTCTCATGGCAGCTCAGACGGAGGCCGTGACGAACACTTCCAGGGCACGTCGCACTGGCTAGAAATGTGGTCCTGGGGCTGTTCCAGTGCTCTGGAAATGTAGCTCTCCTTAAGGAACAGGCAGTGTGTTGCCCATCACTCGGCATACACAGAGGGCCTCCGAGGGACCGACCTTTGGGCCTCGATGTTGCTCAGCAGGCCCACAGGAGTCTGGAGGTACTCAGGGTTCTTGGAGGGAAAATGATGCACACCCGAGGGGCCTACGAGTCCTGAAAAGGGTACTTCCTTTAAAATAAAGCAGAACAGGGGCTTCCCTGGTGGCGCAGTGGTTGAGAATATGCCTGCCAATGCAGGGGACACGGGTTCGAGCCCTGGTCTGAGAAGATCATACATGCCGTGGAGAAACTGGGCCCGTGGGCCACAATGACTGAACCTGCGCGTCTGGAGCCTGTGCTCCGCAACAAGAGAGGCCGCGATAGTGAGAGGCCCGCGCACCGCGATGAAGAGTTGCCCCATTTGCCGCAAATGGAGAGAGCCCTAGCACAGAAACGAAGACCCAACATAGCGATCAATCAATCAAAAAATAAATCTTAAAAAAAAATAAAAAATAAAAAAAATCAAATAAAATCAAGCAGAACAGCGACTAAGACCTCTTGGAAACAGCTGCATGCCTCCCTTTCTGCGCGGCTACTCAGGGACTTACCTCGAGGCAAGTACTCACGTTGAGTTTCCCTTTAGCTCTAGAGCGTGGCAGGATGAGCTCCACCCCGGCCATCGAAGCAGCGGGCATAGCTAGAGAAAACTCATTTTCTACCCAGAGCCATGCCTACAGTGGCTAGTGGCCTGTCAACAGCAGTCAATTTCAAGTAGCTTCAAGGCAGCATGAATGGAGCTTTCAAAATGGCAAAGCAAGGCTAGTTCCATCAGGCCCCCATTTCCAAGGGCACACGCAGCATATATCCCGGTGCTTTCTAAGAAGTCCAAAGAGACACAGGTTACCCAGTGGTTCCTTCCCTGAATCAACTCCTCGAACCAGGGTGTTCTGCAAATAGCGAACTGCCTCAAGGAAGGAACGCCCCAGCTAGGCCTCCGTGCCCGTGACTCTTCAAAAGCCTGCAGTGTTACCAGAGGAACTAGGCTTTAGTTGCAGGCGGAACGCAACGCGACTTTCTCTTGGAGGCAGGGAGACTTCAGGCAGGGACTCCCAGATGGAATACGAAGCCGAGGGTTTTTCTCAGTGCAGCTCTGACTTGGGCAATGAGCCAGACTTGCACGGCACACTGGAACTACTAGAACGGTGTTCGTGGACCTGTTCGAGTGCTGGGGAATTCAAGCTGTCCCAAGATGGAGTGCAGTGTGTTGCCCTACACTCGGCATACACAGAGTGGCTCCGAAGGGCTATGGGCCTGGAAGTGGCTTAGCGGGCCCATGGGAGCCTCGGGGTACTCAGTGTTCTTGCAGGAAATAGGGTGCCCACGCGAGGCTCCTAGATGTCCTGCAAAGCATACTGACATTAAAATAATGCAGAGCAGGGGCTTCCCTTGTGGTGCAATGTTTGGGAATCCACCTGCCGATGCAGCGGACATGGGTTCGAGCCTTGGTCCACCAAGATCTCACATGCTGCGGAGTACTTAAGCCCGTGAACCACAATGACTGAGCCTGCGCTCTAGAGCCCGGGAGCCACAATGACTGAGCCCGCATGACAGAACTAATGAAGTCCACGTGCCTAGAGCCTGTGCTCCACAACAAGAGGAGTCACCGCAATGAGAAGCCCGCGCACCGCCACGAAGAGTAGACCCCGCTCGCTGCAACTAGAGAAAGCTCACATGCAGCAACGACGACCCAACACAGTAAAAAAAAAATGATATATTAAATAAATAAATAAATAGATAGATAAACAAATAAATAAATAAACTAATGCAGAGCAGTGGCTACGGCCTCCTGAAAACTGCTGCACGCCTCCGCTTCTGCACGGCAATTCAGGACCTTACCTTGAGGCAAGTGCTCACGCTGAGTGTCCCGTTAGCGCCACAGCATGGTAGGATGCTGACCCTCTCCTCGAGCAGAGTGACTTCAGGTACGAGGCCCTCGAAGAATTCTACGCAGAGTGTTTTCTCATGGCAGCTCAGACGGGGGCCGTGACGAACACTTCCAGGGCACGTCGCACTGGCTAGAAATGTGGTCCTGGGGCTGTTCCAGTGCTCTGGAAATGTAGCTCTCCTTAAGGAACAGGCAGTGTGTTGCCCATCACTCGGCATACACAGCGCGCCTCCGAGGGACCGACCTTTGGGCCTCGATGTTGCTCAGCAGGCCCACAGGAGTCTGGAGGTACTCAGGGTTCTTGGAGGGAAAATGATGCACACCCGAGGGGCCTACGAGTCCTGAAAAGGGTACTTCCTTTAAAATAAAGCAGAACAGGGGCTTCCCTGGTGGCGCAGTGGTTGAGAATATGCCTGCCAATGTAGGGGACACGGGTTCGAGCCTGGTCTCAGAGGATCACACATGCCGCGGAGAAACTGGGCCCGTGGGCCACAACGACTGAACCTGCGCGTCTGGAGCGTGTGCTCCATAACAAAAGAGTCCGCGATAGTGAGAGGCCCGCGCACCGCGATGAAGAGTGGCCCCATTCGCCGCAACTGGAGAGAGCCCTAGCACAGAAACGAAGACCCAACATAGCGATCAATCAATCAAAAAATAAATCTTAAAAAAAAATAAAAAATAAAAAAATAAAATAAAATCAAGCAGAACAGCGACTAAGACCTCATGGAAACAGCTGCATGCCTCCCTTTCTGCGTGGCTACTCAGGGCCGTACCTCGAGGCCAGTACTCACGGTGAGTTTCCCTTTAGCTCTAGAGCGTGGCAGCATGAGCTCCACCCCGGCCATCGAAGCACCCGGCTTAGCTAGAGAAAACTCATTTTCTACCCAGAGCCATGCCTACAGTGGCTTGTGGCCTGTCAACAGCAGTCAATTTCAAGTAGCTTCAAGGCAGCATGAATGGAGCTTTCAAAATGGGAAAGCAAGGCTAGTTCCATCAGGCCCCCATTTCCAAGGGCACACGCAGCATATATCCCGGTGCTTTCTAAGAAGTCCAAAGAGACACAGGTTACCCAGTGGTTCCTTCCCTGAATCAACTCCCCGAAGCAGGGTGTTCTGCAAATAGCGAACTGCCTCAACGAAGGATGGCCCCAGCTAGGCCTCCGGGCCTGTGACTCTTCAAAAGCCTGAAGTGTTACCCGAGGAACTGGGCTTTAGTTGCAGTCGGAACGCAAGCCGACTTTCTCTTGGAGGCAGGGTGACTTCAGGCAGGGACTCCCAGATGGAATACGAAGCCGAGGGTTTTTCTCAGTGCAGGTCAGACTTGAGCAATGAGCCAGACTTGCACGGCACGTTGGACCTGCTAGAATGGTGTTCGTGGACCTGTTCGAGTGCTGGGGAAATCAAGCTTTCCCAAGAAGGAGTGCAGTGTGTTGCCCTACACTCGGCATACACAGAGTGGCTCCGAAGGGCTATGGGCCTGGATGTGGCTTAGCGGGCCCATGGGGGCCTGTGGATACTCAGTGTTCTTGCAGGAAATAGGTTGCCCACGCGAGGCTCCTAGATGTCCTGCTAAGCCTACTGACATTAAAATAATGCAGAGCAAGGGCTTTCCTTGTGGTGCAATGTTTGGGAATCCACCTGCCGATGCAGCGGACATGGGTTTGAGCCCTGGTCCACCAAGATCTCACATGCTGCGGAGCAACTAAGCCCGTGCACCACAACGACTGAGCCTGCGCTCTAGAGCCCGGCAGCCACAACGACTGAGCCCGCATGCCAGAACTAATGAAATCCACGTACCTAGAGCCTGTGCTCCACAACAAGAGGAGTCACCGCAATGAGTAGCCCGCGCACCGCAATGAAGAGTAGCCCCCGCTCGCTGCAACTAGAGAAAGCTCACATGCAGCAACGAGGACCCAACACAGTAAAAAAAAAATGATATATTAAATAAATAAATAAATAAATAGATAGATAAACAAATAAATAAATAAATAAACTACTGCAGAGCAGAGGCTACGGACTCCTGAAACCTGCTGCATGCCTCCACTTCTGCACGGCAATTCAGGGCCTTACCTTTCGGCAAGTGCTCACGCTGAGTGTCCCGTTAGCGCCACAGCATGGTAGGATGCTGACTTTCTCCTCGAGCAGAGTGACTTCAGGTACGAGGCCCTCGAAGAATTCTACGCAGAGTGTTTTCTCATGGCAGCTCAGACGGGGGCCGTGATGAACAATTCCAGGGCACGTCGCACTGGCTAGAAATGTGGTCCTGAGGCTGTTCCAGTGCTCTGGAAATGTAGCTCTCCTTAAGGAAAGTGTAGTGTGTTGCCCATCACTCGGCATACAGAGAGGGCCTCCGAGGGACCGACCTTTGGGCCTCGATGTTGCTCAGCAGGCCCACAGGAGTCTGGAGGTACTCAGGGATCTTGGAGGGAAAATGATGCACACCCGAGGGGCCTACGAGTCCTGAAAAGGGTACTTCCTTTAAAATAAAGCAGAACACGGGCTTCCCTGGTGGCGCAGTCACTGAGAATCTGCCTGCCAATGCAGGGGACACGGGTTCGAGCCCTGGTCTGAGAGGACCACACATGCCACGGAGAAACTGGGCCCGTGATCCACAACGACTGACTCTGCGCGTCTGGAGCCTGTGCTCCGCAACAAGAGAGGCCGCGATAGTGAGAGGCCCGCGCACCGCGATAAAGAGTGGCCCCATTTGCCGCAACTGGAGAGAGCCCTACCACAAAAACGAACACCCAACATAGCGATCAATCAATCAAAAAATAAATCTTAAAAAAAAATAAAAAATAAAATAAAATAAAGCAGAACAGCGACTAAGACCTCATGGAAACAGCTGCATTCCTCCCTTTCGGCGCAGCTACTCAGGGACTTACCTCGAGGCCAGTACTCACGTTGAGTTATCCTTTAGCTCTAGAGCGTGGCAGGATGAGCTGAACCCCGGCCATCGAAGCAGCCGGCTTAGCTAGAGAAAACTCATTTTCGACCCAGAGCCATGCCTACAGTGGCTAGTGGCCTGTCAACAGCAGTCAATTTCAAGTAGCTTCAAGGCAGCATGAATGGAGCTTTCAAAATGGGAAAGCTAGGCTAGTTCCATCAGGCCCCCATTTCCAAGGGCACACGCAGCATATATCCCTCTGCTTTCTAACAAGTCCAAAGAGACACAGGTTACCCAGTGGTTCCTTCCCTGAATCAACACCTCGAAGCAGGGTGTTCTGCAAATAGCGAACTGCCTCAACGAAGGAACGCCCCAGCTAGGCCTCCGGGCCCGTGGCTCTTCGAAAGCCTGCAGTGTTACCCGAGGAACTGGGCTTTAGTTGCAGTCGGAACGCAAGCCACCTTTCTCTTGGAGGCAGGGTGACTTCAGGCAGGGACTCCCAGATGGAATACGAAGCCGAGGGTTTTTCTCAGTGCAGCTCAGACTTGGGCAATGAGCCAGCCTTGCGCGGCACGTTGGACCTGCTAGAACGGTTTTCGTGGACTTGTGGGTGTGCTGGGGAAATCAAGCTGTCCCAAGAAAGAGTGCAGTGTGTTGCCCTACACTCGGCATAGACAGAGTGACTCCGGAGGGCTACGGGCCTGGATGTGGCTTAGCGGGCCCATGGGCGCTTGTAGGTACTCAGTGTTCTTTCAGGGAATAGGGTGCTAACGCGAGGCTCCTAGATGTCCTGCAAAGCGGACTGACATTAAAATAATGCACAGCAGGGGCTTCTCTTGCGGAGCAATGGTTGGGAATCCACCTGCCGATGCAGGGGACATGGGTTCGAGCCATGGTTCACCAAGATCTCACATGCTGCGGAGAAACTAAGCCCGTGCACCACAACGACTGAGCCTGGCCTCTAGAGCCCGGCAGCCACAACGACTGAGCCCGCATGCCAGAACTACTGAATTCCATGTGCTTAGAGCCTGTGCTCTACAACAACAGGAGTCACCGCAATGAGAAGCCCACACGCCACAACGAAGTGTAGCCCCCGCTCGCTGCAACTAGAGAAAGCTCACATGCAGCAACGACGACCCAACACAGTAAAAAACAAATGATATATTAAATAAATAAATAAATACATAGATAAACAAATAAATAAATAAATAAACTAATGCAGAGCAGGGGCTCCGGCCTCCTGAAAACTGCTGCACGCCTCCGCTTCTGCACGGCAATTCAGGGCCTTACCTTGAGGCAAGTGCTCACGCTGAGTGTCCCGTTAGCGCCACAGCATGGTAGGATGCTGACTTTCTCCTCGAGCAGAGTGACTTCAGGTACGAGGCCCTCGAAGAATTCTACGCAGAGTGTTTTCTCATGGCAGCTCCGACGGGGGCCGTGACGAACATTTCCAGGGCACGTCGCACTGGCTAGAAATGTGGTCCTGAGGCTGTTCCAGTGCTCTGGAAATGTAGCTGTCCTTAAGGAACGTGCAGTGTGTTGCCCATCACTTGGCATACACAGAGGGCCTCCGAGGGACCGACCTTTGGGCCTCGATGTTCCTCAGCAGGCCCACAGGAGTCTGGAGGTACTCAGGGTTCTTGGAGGGAAAATGATGCACACCCGAGGGGCCTACGAGTCCTGAAAAGGGTACTTCCTTTAAAATAAAGCAGAACAGGGGCTTCCCTGGTGGCGCAGTGGTTGAGAATATGCCTGCCAATGCAGGGGACATGGGTTCGAGCCCTGGTCTGAGAGGATCACACATGCCGCGGAGAAACTGGGCCCGTGGGCCACAATGACTGAACCTGCGCGTCTGGAGCCTGTGCTCCACAACAAGAGAGGCCGCGATAGTGAGAGGCCCACGCACCGCGATGAAGAGTGGCCCCATTTGCCGCAACTGGAGAGAGCCCTAGCACAGAAACGAAGACCCAACATAGCGATCAATCAATCAAAAAATAAAACTTAAAAAAAAAATAAAAAATAAAATAAATAAAATAAAATCAAGCAGAACAGCGACTAAGACCTCATGGAAACAGCTGCATGCCTCCCTTTCTGCGCGGCTACTCAGGGACGTACCTCGAGGCCAGTACTCACGTTGAGTTTCCCTTTAGCTCTAGAGCGTGGCAGGATGAGCTCCACTCCGGCCATCGAAGCAGCCGGCATAGCTAGAGAAATCTCATTTTCTTCCCAGAGCCATGCCTACAGTGGCTCGTGGCCTGTCAACAGCAGTTAATTTCAAATAGCTTCAAGGCAGCATGAATGGAGCTTTCAAAATGGCAAAGCAAGGCTATTTCCATCAGGACCCCAATTCCAAGGGCACACGCAGCATATATCCCGGTGCTTTCTAAGAAGTCCAAAGAGACACAGGTTACCCAGTGGTTCCTTCCCTGAATCAACTCCTCAAAGCAGGGTGTTCTGCAAATAGCGAACTGCCTCAACGAAGGAACGCCCTAGCTAGGCCTGCGGGCCCGTGACTCTTCAAAAGCCGGAAGTGTTACCCGAGGAACTGGGCTTTAGTTGCAGTCGGAACGCAAGCCGACTTTCTCTTGGAGGCAGGGTGACTTCAGGCAGGGACTCCCAGATGGAATACGAAGCCGAGGGTTTTTCTCAGTGCAGCTCTGACTTGGGCAATGAGCCAGAATTGCACGGCACGTTGGAACTACTAGAACGGTGTTCGTGGACCTGTTCGAGTGCTGGGGAATTCAAGCTGTCCCAAGAAGGAGTGCAGTGTGTTGCCCTACACTCGGCATACACAGAGTGGCTCCGAAGGGCTATGGGCCTGGAAGTGGCTAAGCGGGCCCATGGGAGCCTCGGGGTACTCAGTGTTCTTGCAGGAAATAGGGTGCCCACGCGAGGCTCCTAGATGTCCTGCAAAGCATACTGACATTAAAATAATGCAGAGCAGGGGCTTTCCTTGTGGTGCAATATTTGGGAATCCACCTGCCGATGCAGCGGACATGGGTTCGAGCCCTGGTCCACCAAGATCTCACATGTTGCGGACCACTTAAGCCCGTGAACCACAATGACTCAGCCTGCGCTGTAGAGCCCGGGAGCCACAACGACTTAGCCCGCATGCCAGAACTAATGAAGTCCACGTGCCTAGAGCCTGTGCTCCACAACAAGAGGAGTCACCGCAAAGAGAAGCCCGCGCACCGCATCGAAGAGTAGCCCCCGCTCGCTGCAACTACAGAAAGCTCACATGCAGCAACGACGACCCAACACAGTAAAAAAAAAAATGATATATTAAATAAATAAATAGATAGATAGATAAACAAATAAATAAATAAATAAACTAATGCAGAGCAGTGGCTACGGCCTCCTGAAAACTGCTGCACGCCTCCGCTTCTGCACGGCAATTCAGGGCCTTACCTTGAGGCAAGTGCTCACGCTGAGTGTCCCGTTAGCGCCACAGCATGGTAGGATGCTGACCCTCTCCTCGAGCAGAGTGACTTCAGGTACGAGGCCCTCGAACAATTCTACGCAGAGTGTTTTCTCATGGCAGCTCAGACGGGGGCCGTGACGAACACTTCCAGGGCACGTCGCACTGGCTAGAAATGTGGTCCTGGGGCTGTTCCAGTGCTCTGGAAATGTAGCTCTCCTTAAGGAACAGGCAGTGTGTTGCCCATCACTCGGCATACACAGCGCGCCTCCGAGGGACCGACCTTTGGGCCTCGATGTTGCTCAGCAGGCCCACAGGAGTCTGGAGGTACTCAGGGTTCTTGGAGGGAAAATGATGCACACCCGAGGGGCCTACGAGTCCTGAAAAGGGTACTTCCTTTAAAATAAAGCAGAACAGGGGCTTCCCTGGTGGCGCAGTGGTTGAGAATATGCCTGCCAATGTAGGGGACACGGGTTCGAGCCTGGTCTCAGAGGATCACACATGCCGCGGAGAAACTGGGCCCGTGGGCCACAACGACTGAACCTGCGCGTCTGGAGCGTGTGCTCCATAACAAAAGAGTCCGCGATAGTGAGAGGCCCGCGCACCGCGATGAAGAGTGGCCCCATTCGCCGCAACTGGAGAGAGCCCTAGCACAGAAACGAAGACCCAACATAGCGATCAATCAATCAAAAAATAAATCTTAAAAAAAAATAAAAAATAAAAAAATAAAATAAAATCAAGCAGAACAGCGACTAAGACCTCATGGAAACAGCTGCATGCCTCCCTTTCTGCGTGGCTACTCAGGGCCGTACCTCGAGGCCAGTACTCACGGTGAGTTTCCCTTTAGCTCTAGAGCGTGGCAGCATGAGCTCCACCCCGGCCATCGAAGCACCCGGCTTAGCTAGAGAAAACTCATTTTCTACCCAGAGCCATGCCTACAGTGGCTTGTGGCCTGTCAACAGCAGTCAATTTCAAGTAGCTTCAAGGCAGCATGAATGGAGCTTTCAAAATGGGAAAGCAAGGCTAGTTCCATCAGGCCCCCATTTCCAAGGGCACACGCAGCATATATCCCGGTGCTTTCTAAGAAGTCCAAAGACACACAGGTTACCCAGTGTTTCCTTCCCTGAATCAACTCCCCGAAGCAGGGTGTTCTGCAAATAGCGAACTGCCTCAACGAAGGATCGCCCCAGCTAGGCCTCCGGGCCTGTGACTCTTCAAAAGCCTGAAGTGTTACCCGAGGAACTGGGCTTTAGTTGCAGTCGGAACGCAAGCCGACTTTCTCTTGGAGGCAGGGTGACTTCAGGCAGGGACTCCCAGATGGAATACGAAGCCGAGGGTTTTTCTCAGTGCAGGTCAGACTTGAGCAATGAGCCAGACTTGCACGGCACGTTGGACCTGCTAGAATGGTGTTCGTGGACCTGTTCGAGTGTTGGGGAAATCAAGCTTTCCCAAGAAGGAGTGCAGTGTGTTGCCCTACACTCGGCATACACAGAGTGGCTCCGAAGGGCTATGGGCCTGGATGTGGCTTAGCGGGCCCATGGGGGCCTGTGGATACTCAGTGTTCTTGCAGGAAATAGGTTGCCCACGCGAGGCTCCTAGATGTCCTGCAAAGCCTACTAACATTAAAATAATGCAGAGCAAGGGCTTTCCTTGTGGTGCAATGTTTGGGAATCCACCTGCCGATGCAGCGGACATGGGTTTGAGCCCTGGTCCACCAAGATCTCACATGCTGCGGAGCAACTAAGCCCGTGCACCACAACGACTGAGCCTGCGCTCTAGAGCCCGGCAGCCACAACGACTGAGCCCGCATGCCAGAACTAATGAAATCCACGTACCTAGAGCCTGTGCTCCACAACAAGAGGAGTCACCGCAATGAGTAGCCCGCGCACCGCAATGAAGAGTAGCCCCCGCTCGCTGCAACTAGAGAAAGCTCACATGCAGCAACGAGGACCCAACACAGTAAAAAAAAAATGATATATTAAATAAATAAATAAATAAATAGATAGATAAACAAATAAATAAATAAATAAACTACTGCAGAGCAGAGGCTACGGACTCCTGAAACCTGCTGCATGCCTCCACTTCTGCACGGCAATTCAGGGCCTTACCTTTCGGCAAGTGCTCACGCTGAGTGTCCCGTTAGCGCCACAGCATGGTAGGATGCTGACTTTCTCCTCGAGCAGAGTGACTTCAGGTACGAGGCCCTCGAAGAATTCTACGCAGAGTGTTTTCTCATGGCAGCTCAGACGGGGGCCGTGATGAACAATTCCAGGGCACGTCGCACTGGCTAGAAATGTGGTCCTGAGGCTGTTCCAGTGCTCTGGAAATGTAGCTCTCCTTAAGGAAAGTGTAGTGTGTTGCCCATCACTCGGCATACAGAGAGGGCCTCCGAGGGACCGACCTTTGGGCCTCGATGTTGCTCAGCAGGCCCACAGGAGTCTGGAGGTACTCAGGGATCTTGGAGGGAAAATGATGCACACCCGAGGGGCCTACGAGTCCTGAAAAGGGTACTTCCTTTAAAATAAAGCAGAACACGGGCTTCCCTGGTGGCGCAGTCACTGAGAATCTGCCTGCCAATGCAGGGGACACGGGTTCGAGCCCTGGTCTGAGAGGACCACACATGCCACGGAGAAACTGGGCCCGTGATCCACAACGACTGACTCTGCGCGTCTGGAGCCTGTGCTCTGCAACAAGAGAGGCCGCGATAGTGAGAGGCCCGCGCACCGCGATGAAGAGTGGCCCCATTTGCCGCAACTGGAGAGAGCCCTACCACAAAAACGAACACCCAACATAGCGATCAATCAATCAAAAAATAAATCTTAAAAAAAAATAAAAAATAAAATAAAATAAAGCAGAACAGCGACTAAGACCTCATGGAAACAGCTGCATTCCTCCCTTTCGGCGCAGCTACTCAGGGACTTACCTCGAGGCCAGTACTCACGTTGAGTTATCCTTTAGCTCTAGAGCGTGGCAGCATGAGCTGAACCCCGGCCATCGAAGCAGCCGGCTTAGCTAGAGAAAACTCATTTTCGACCCAGAGCCATGCCTACAGTGGCTAGTGGCCTGTCAACAGCAGTCAATTTCAAGTAGCTTCAAGGCAGCATGAATGGAGCTTTCAAAATGGGAAAGCAAGGCTAGTTCCATCAGGCCCCCATTTCCAAGGGCACACGCAGCATATATCCCTCTGCTTTCTAACAAGTCCAAAGAGACACAGGTTACCCAGTGGTTCCTTCCCTGAATCAACACCTCGAAGCAGGGTGTTCTGCAAATAGCGAACTGCCTCAACGAAGGAACGCCCCAGCTAGGCCTCCGGGCCCGTGGCTCTTCGAAAGCCTGCAGTGTTACCCGAGGAACTGGGCTTTAGTTGCAGTCGGAACGCAAGCCAACTTTCTCTTGGAGGCAGGGTGACTTCAGGAAGGGACTCCCAGATGGAATACGAAGCCGAGGGTTTTTCTCAGTGCAGCTCAGACTTGGGCAATGAGCCAGCCTTGCGCGGCACGTTGGACCTGCTAGAACGGTTTTCGTGGACTTGTGGGTGTGCTGGGGAAATCAAGCTGTCCCAAGAAAGAGTGCAGTGTGTTGCCCTACACTCGGCATAGACAGAGTGGCTCCGGAGGGCTACGGGCCTGGATGTGGCTTAGCGGGCCCATGGGCGCTTGTGGGTACTCAGTGTTCTTGCAGGGAATAGGGTGCTAACGCGAGGCTCCTAGATGTCCTGCAAAGCGGACTGACATTAAAATAATGCAGAGCAGGGGCTTCTCTTGCGGAGCAATGGTTGGGAATCCACCTGCCGATGCAGGGGACATGGGTTCGAGCCATGGTTCACCAAGATCTCACATGCTGCGGAGAAACTAAGCCCGTGCACCACAACGACTTAGCCTGCGCTCTAGAGCCCGGCAGCCACAACGACTGAGCCCGCATGCCAGAACTACTGAATTCCATGTGCTTAGAGCCTGTGCTCTACAACAACAGGAGTCACCGCAATGAGGAGCCCACACGCCACAACGATGTGTAGCCCCCGCTCGCTGCAACTAGAGAAAGCTCACATGCAGCAACGACGACCCAACACAGTAAAAAACAAATGATATATTAAATAAATAAATAAATACATAGATAAACAAATAAATAAATAAATAAACTAATGCAGAGCAGGGGCTCCGGCCTCCTGAAAACTGCTGCACGCCTCCGCTTCTGCACGGCAATTCAGGGCCTTACCTTGAGGCAAGTGCTCACGCTGAGTGTCCCGTTAGCGCCACAGCATGGTAGGATGCTGACTTTCTCCTCGAGCAGAGTGACTTCAGGTACGAGGCCCTCGAAGAATTCTACGCAGAGTGTTTTCTCATGGCAGCTCAGACGGGGGCCGTGACGAACATTTCCAGGGCACGTCGCACTGGCTAGAAATGTGGTCCTGAGGCTGTTCCAGTGCTCTGGGAATGTAGCTGTCCTTAAGGAACGTGCAGTGTGTTGCCCATCACTTGGCATACACAGAGGGCCTCCGAGGTACCGACCTTTGGGCCTCGATGTTGCTCAGCAGGCCCACAGGAGTCTGGAGGTACTCAGGGTTCTTGGAGGGAAAATGATGCACACCCGAGGGGCCTACGAGTCCTGAAAAGGGTACTTCCTTTAAAATAAAGCAGAACAGGGGCTTCCCTGGTGGCGCAGTGGTTGAGAATATGCCTGCCAATGCAGGGGACACGGGTTCGAGCCCTGGTCTGAGAGGATCACACATGCCGCGGAGAAACTGGGCCCGTGGGCCACAATGACTGAACCTGCGCGTCTGGAGCCTGTGCTCCGCAACAAGAGAGGCCGCGATAGTGAGAGGCCCGCGCACCGCGATGAAGAGTGGCCCCATTTGCCGCAACTGGAGAGAGCCCTACCACAAAAACGAACACCCAACATAGCGATCAATCAATCAAAAAATAAATCTTAAAAAAAAATAAAAAATAAAATAAAATAAAGCAGAACAGCGACTAAGACCTCATGGAAACATCTGCATTCCTCCCTTTCGGCGCAGCTACTCAGGGACTTACCTCGAGGCCAGTACTCACGTTGAGTTATCCTTTAGCTCTAGAGCGTGGCAGGATGAGCTGAACCCCGGCCATCGAAGCAGCCGGCTTAGCTAGAGAAAACTCATTTTCGACCCAGAGCCATGCCTACAGTGGCTAGTGGCCTGTCAACAGCAGTCAATTTCAAGTAGCTTCAAGGCAGCATGAATGGAGCTTTCAAAATGGGAAAGCAAGGCTAGTTCCATCAGGCCCCCATTTCCAAGGGCACACGCAGCATGTATCCCTCTGCTTTCTAACAAGTCCAAAGAGACACAGGTTACCCAGTGGTTCCTTCCCTGAATCAACACCTCGAAGCAGGGTGTTCTGCAAATAGCGAACTGCCTCAACGAAGGAACGCCCCAGCTAGGCCTCCGGGCCCGTGGCTCTTCGAAAGCCTGCAGTGTTACCCGTGGAACTGGGCTTTAGTTGCAGTCGGAACGCAAGCCAACTTTCTCTTGGAGGCAGGGTGACTTCAGGCAGGGACTCCCAGATGGAATACGAAGCCGAGGGTTTTTCTCAGTGCAGCTCAGACTTGGGCAATGAGCCAGCCTTGCGCGGCACGTTGGACCTGCTAGAACGGTTTTCGTGGACTTGTGGGTGTGCTGGGGAAATCAAGCTGTCCCAAGAAAGAGTGCAGTGTGTTGCCCTACACTCGGCATAGACAGAGTGGCTCCGGAGGGCTACGGGCCTGGATGTGGCTTAGCGGGCCCATGGGCGCTTGTGGGTACTCAGTGTTCTTGCAGGGAATAGGGTGCTAACGCGAGGCTCCTAGATGTCCTGCAAAGCGGACTGACATTAAAATAATGCAGAGCAGGGGCTTCTCTTGCGGAGCAATGGTTGGGAATCCACCTGCCGATGCAGGGGACATGGGTTCGAGCCATGGTTCACCAAGATCTCACATGCTGCGGAGAAACTAAGCCCGTGCACCACAACGACTGAGCCTGCGCTCTAGAGCCCGGGAGCCACAACGACTGAGCCCGCATGCCAGAACTACTGAATTCCATGTGCTTAGAGCCTGTGCTCTACAACAACAGGAGTCACCGCAATGAGAAGCCCACACGCCACAACGAAGTGTAGCCCCCGCTCGCTGCAACTAGAGAAAGCTCACATGCAGCAACGACGACCCAACACAGTAAAAAACAAATGATATATTAAATAAATAAATAAATACATAGATAAACAAATAAATAAATAAATAAACTAATGCAGAGCAGGGGCTCCGGCCTCCTGAAAACTGCTGCACGCCTCCGCTTCTGCACGGCAATTCAGGGCCTTACCTTGAGGCAAGTGCTCACGCTGAGTGTCCCGTTAGCGCCACAGCATGGTAGGATGCTGACCCTCTCCTCGAGCAGAGTGACTTCAGGTACGAGGCCCTCGAAGAATTCTACGCAGAGTGTTTTCTCATGGCAGCTCAGACGGGGGCAGTGACGAACATTTCCAGGGCACGTCGCACTGGCTAGAAATGTGGTCCTGAGGCTGTTCCAGTGCTCTGGAAATGTAGCTGTCCTTAAGGAACGTGCAGTGTGTTGCCCATCACTTGGCATACACAGAGGGCCTCCGAGGGACCGACCTTTGGGCCTCGATGTTGCTCAGCAGGCCCACAGGAGTCTGGAGGTACTCAGGGTTCTTGGAGGGAAAATGATGCACACCCAAGGGGCCTACGAGTCCTGAAAAGGGTACTTCCTTTAAAATAAAGCAGAACAGGGGCTTCCCTGGTGGCGCAGTGGTTGAGAATATGCCTGCCAATGCAGGGGACACGGGTTCGAGCCCTGGTCTCAGAGGATCACACATGCCGCGGAGAAACTGGGCCCGTGGGCCACAATGACTGAACCTGCGCGTCTGGAGCCTGTGCTCCACAACAAGAGAGGCCGCGATAGTGAGAGGCCCACGCACCGCGATGAAGAGTGGCCCCATTTGCGGCAACTGGAGAGAGCCCTAGCACAGAAACGAAGACCCAACATAGCGATCAATCAATCAAAAAATAAATCTTAAAAAAAAAATAAAAAATAAAATAAATAAAATAAAATCAAGCAGAACAGCGACTAAGACCTCATGGAAACAGCTGCATGCCTCCCTTTCTGCGCGGCTACTCAGGGACGTACCTCGAGGCCAGTACTCACGTTGAGTTTCCCTTTAGCTCTAGAGCGTGGCAGGATGAGCTCCACTCCGGCCATCGAAGCAGCCGGCATAGCTAGAGAAATCTCATTTTCTTCCCAGAGCCATGCCTACAGTGGCTCGTGGCCTGTCAACAGCAGTTAATTTCAAATAGCTTCAAGGCAGCATGAATGGAGCTTTCAAAATGGCAAAGCAAGGCTATTTCCATCAGGACCCCAATTCCAAGGGCACACGCAGCATATATCCCGGTGCTTTCTAAGAAGTCCAAAGAGACACAGGTTACCCAGTGGTTCCTTCCCTGAATCAACTCCTCAAAGCAGGGTGTTCTGCAAATAGCGAACTACCTCAACGAAGGAACGCCCCAGCTAGGCCTGCGGGCCCGTGGCTCTTCAAAAGCCGGAAGTGTTACCCGAGGAACTGGGCTTTAGTTGCAGTCGGAACGCAAGCCGACTTTCTCTTGGAGGCAGGGTGACTTCAGGCAGGGACTCCCAGATGGAATACGAAGCCGAGGGTTTTTCTCAGTGCAGCTCTGACTTGGGCAATGAGCCAGAATTGCACGGCACGTTGGAACTACTAGAACGGTGTTCGTGGACCTGTTCGAGTGCTGGGGAATTCAAGCTGTCCCAAGAAGGAGTGCAGTGTGTTGCCCTACACTCGGCATACACAGAGTGGCTCCGAAGGGCTATGGGCCTGGAAGTGTCTAAGCGGGCCCATGGGAGCCTCGGGGTACTCAGTGTTCTTGCAGGAAATAGGGTGCCCACGCGAGGCTCCTAGATGTCCTGCAAAGCATACTGACATTAAAATAATGCAGAGCAGGGGCTTCCCTTGTGGTGCAATGTTTGGGAATCCACCTGCCGATGCAGTGGACATGGTTTCGAGCCCTGGTCGACCAAGATCTCACATGCTGCGGAGTACTTAAGCCCGTGAACCACAACGACTGAGCCTGCGCTCTAGAGCCCGGGAGCCACAACGACTGAGCCCGCATGACAGAACTAATGAAGTCCACGTGCCTAGAGCCTGTGCTCCACAACAAGAGGAGTCACCGCAATGAGAAGCCCACGCACCGCCACGAAGAGTAGACCCCGCTCGCTGCAACTAGAGAAAGCTCACATGCAGCAACGACGACCCAACACAGTAAAAAAAAAATGATATATTAAATAAATAAATAAATAGATAGATAAACTAATAAATAAATAAACTACAGCAGAGCAGTGGCTACGGCCTCCTGAAAACTGCTGCACGCCTCCGCTTCTGCACGGCAATTCAGGGCCTTACCTTGAGGCAAGTGCTCACTCTGAGTGTCCCGTTAGCGCCACAGCATGGTAGGATGCTGACCCTCTCCTGGAGCAGAGTGACTTCAGGTACGAGGCCCTCGAAGAATTCTACGCAGAGTGTTTTCTCATGGCAGCTCAGACGGGGGCCGTGACGAACACTTCCAGGGCACGTCGCACTGGCTAGAAATGTGGTCCTGAGGCTGTTCCAGTGCTCTGGAAATGTAGCTGTCCTTAAGGAACGTGCAGTGTGCTGCCCATCACTCGGCATACACAGAGGGCGTCTGAGGGACCGACCTTTCGGCCTCGATGTTGCTCAGCAGGCCCACAGGAGTCTGGAGGTACTCAGGGTTCTTGGAGGGAAAATGATGCACACCCAAGGGGCCTACGAGTCCTGAAAAGGGTACTTCCTTTAAAATAAAGCAGAACAGGGGCTTCCCTGGTGGCGCAGTGGTTGAGAATATGCCTGCCAATGCAGGGGACACGGGTTTGAGCCCTGGTCTGAGAGGATCACACATGCCGCGGAGAAACTGGGCCCGTGGGCCACAATGACTGAACCTGCGCGTCTGGAGCCTGTGCTCTGCAACAAGAGAGGCCGCGATAGTGAGAGGCCCGCGCACCGCAATGAAGAGTGGCCCCATTTGCCGCAACCGGAGACAGCCCTAGCACAGAAACGAAGACCGAACATAGCGATCAGTCAATCAAAAAATAAATCTTAAAAAAAAATAAAAAATAAAAAAAATCAAATCAAGCAGAACAGCGACTAAGACCTCATGGAAACAGCTGCATGCCTCCCTTTCTGCGCGGCTACTCAGGGACGTACCTCGAGGCCAGTACTCACGTTGAGTTTCCCTTTAGCTCTAGAGCGTGGCAGGATGAGCTCCACTCCGGCCATCGAAGCAGTCGGCATATCTAGAGAAAACTCATTTTCTACCCAGAGCCATGCCTACAGTGGCTCGTGGCCTGTCAACAGCAGTCAATTTCAAGTAGCTTCAAGGCAGCATGAATGGAGCTTTCAAAATGGGAAAGCAAGGCTAGTTCCATCAGGCCCCCATTTCCAAGGGCACACGCAGCATATATCCCTCTGCTTTCTAACAAGTCCAAAGAGACACAGGTTACCCAGTGGTTCCTTCCCTGAATCAACACCTCGAAGCAGGGTGTTCTGCAAATAGCGAACTGCCTCAACGAAGGAACGCCCCAGCTAGGCCTCCGGGCCCGTGGCTCTTCGAAAGCCTGCAGTGTTACCCGAGGAACTGGGCTTTAGTTGCAGTCGGAACGCAAGCCGACTTTCTCTTGGAGGCAGGGTGACTTCAGGCAGGGACTCCCAGATGGAATACGAAGCCGAGGGTTTTTCTCAGTGCAGGTCAGACTTGAGCAATGAGCCAGACTTGCACGGCACGTTGGACCTGCTAGAATGGTGTTCGTGGACCTGTTCGAGTGCTGGGGAAATCAAGCTTTCCCAAGAAGGAGTGCAGTGTGTTGCCCTACACTCGGCATACACAGAGTGGCTCCGAAGGGCTATGGGCCTGGATGTGGCTTAGCGGGCCCATGGGGGCCTGTGGATACTCAGTGTTCTTGCAGGAATTAGGTTGCCCACGCGAGGCTCCTAGATGTCCTGCAAAGCCTACTAACATTAAAATAATGCAGAGTAAGGGCTTTCCTTGTGGTGCAATGTTTGGGAATCCACCTGCCGATGCAGCGGACATGGGTTTGAGCCCTGGTCCACCAAGATCTCACATGCTGCGGAGCAACTAAGCCCGTGCACCACAACGACTGAGCCTGCGCTCTAGAGCCCGGCAGCCACAACGACTGAGCCCGCATGCCAGAACTAATGAAATCCACGTACCTAGAGCCTGTGCTCCACAACAAGAGGAGTCACCGCAATGAGTAGCCCGCGCACCGCAATGAAGAGTAGCCCCCGCTCGCTGCAACTAGAGAAAGCTCACATGCAGCAACGAGGACCCAACACAGTAAAAAAAAAATGATATATTAAATAAATAAATAAATAAATAGATAGATAAACAAATAAATAAATAAATAAACTACTGCAGAGCAGAGGCTACGGACTCCTGAAACCTGCTGCATGCCTCCACTTCTGCACGGCAATTCAGGGCCTTACCTTTCGGCAAGTGCTCACGCTGAGAGTCCCGTTAGCGCCACAGCATGGTAGGATGCTGACTTTCTCCTCGAGCAGAGTGACTTCAGGTACGAGGCCCTCGAAGAATTCTACGCAGAGTGTTTTCTCATGGCAGCTCAGACGGGGGCCGTGATGAACAATTCCAGGGCACGTCGCACTGGCTAGAAATGTGGTCCTGAGGCTGTTCCAGTGCTCTGGAAATGTAGCTCTCCTTAAGGAAAGTGTAGTGTGTTGCCCATCACTCGGCATACAGAGAGGGCCTCCGAGGGACCGACCTTTGGGCCTCGATGTTGCTCAGCAGGCCCACAGGAGTCTGGAGGTACTCAGGGATCTTGGAGGGAAAATGATGCACACCCGAGGGGCCTACGAGTCCTGAAAAGGGTACTTCCTTTAAAATAAAGCAGAACACGGGCTTCCCTGGTGGCGCAGTCACTGAGAATCTGCCTGCCAATGCAGGGGACACGGGTTCGAGCCCTGGTCTGAGAGGACCACACATGCCACGGAGAAACTGGGCCCGTGATCCACAACGACTGACTCTGCGCGTCTGGAGCCTGTGCTCCGCAACAAGAGAGGCCGCGATAGTGAGAGGCCCGCGCACCGCGATGAAGAGTGGCCCCATTTGCCGCAACTGGAGAGAGCCCTACCACAAAAACGAACACCCAACATAGCGATCAATCAATCAAAAAATAAATCTTAAAAAAAAATAAAAAATAAAATAAAATAAAGCAGAACAGCGACTAAGACCTCATGGAAACAGCTGCGTTCCTCCCTTTCGGCGCAGCTACTCAGGGACTTACCTCGAGGCCAGTACTCACGTTGAGTTATCCTTTAGCTCTAGAGCGTGGCAGGATGAGCTGAACCCCGGCCATCGAAGCAGCCGGCTTAGCTAGAGAAAACTCATTTTCGACCCAGAGCCATGCCTACAGTGGCTAGTGGCCTGTCAACAGCAGTCAATTTCAAGTAGCTTCAAGGCAGCATGAATGGAGCTTTCAAAATGGGAAAGCAAGGCTAGTTCCATCAGGCCCCCATTTCCAAGGGCACACGCAGCATATATCCCTCTGCTTTCTAACAAGTCCAAAGAGACACAGGTTACCCAGTGGTTCCTTCCCTGAATCAACACCTCGAAGCAGGGTGTTCTGCAAATAGCGAACTGCCTCAACGAAGGAACGCCCCAGCTAGGCCTCCGGGACCGTGGCTCTTCGAAAGCCTGCAGTGTTACCCGAGGAACTGGGCTTTAGTTGCAGTCGGAACGCAAGCCAACTTTCTCTTGGAGGCAGGGTGACTTCAGGCAGGGACTCCCAGATGGAATACGAAGCCGAGGGTTTTTCTCAGTGCAGCTCAGACTTGGGCAATGAGCCAGCCTTGCGCGGCACGTTGAACCTGCTAGAACGGTTTTCGTGGACTTGTGGGTGTGCTGGGGAAATCAAGCTGTCCCAAGAAAGAGTGCAGTGTGTTGCCCTACACTCGGCATAGACAGAGTGGCTCCGGAGGGCTACGGGCCTGGATGTGGCTTAGCGGGCCCATGGGCGCTTGTGGGTACTCAGTGTTCTTGCAGGGAATAGGGTGCTAACGCGAGGCTCCTAGATGTCCTGCAAAGCGGACTGACATTAAAATAATGCAGAGCAGGGGCTTCTCTTGCGGAGCAATGGTTGGGAATCCACCTGCCGATGCAGGGGACATGGGTTCGAGCCATGGTTCACCAAGATCTCACATGCTGCGGAGAAACTAAGCCCGTGCACCACAACGACTGAGCCTGCGCTCTAGAGCCCGGCAGCCACAACGACTGAGCCCGCATGCCAGAACTAATGAAGTCCACGTGCCTAGAGCCTGTGCTCCACAACAAGAGGAGTCACCGCAATGAGGAGCCCACACGCCACAACGAAGTGTAGCCCCCGCTCGCTGCAACTAGAGAAAGCTCACATGCAGCAACGACGACCCAACACAGTAAAAAACAAATGATATATTAAATAAATAAATAAATACATAGATAAACAAATAAATAAATAAATAAACTAATGCAGAGCAGGGGCTCCGGCCTCCTGAAAACTGCTGCACGCCTCCGCTTCTGCACGGCAATTCAGGGCCTTACCTTGATGCAAGTGCTCACGCTGAGTGTCCCGTTAGCGCCACAGCATGGTAGGATGCTGACTTTCTCCTCGAGCAGAGTGACTTCAGGTACGAGGCCCTCGAAGAATTCTACGCAGAGTGTTTTCTCATGGCAGCTCAGACGGGGGCCGTGATGAACAATTCCAGGGCACGTCGCACTGGCTAGAAATGTGGTCCTGAGGCTGTTCCAGTGCTCTGGAAATGTAGCTCTCCTTAAGGAAAGTGTAGTGTGTTGCCCATCACTCGGCATACAGAGAGGGCCTCCGAGGGACCGACCTTTGGGCCTCGATGTTGCTCAGCAGGCCCACAGGAGTCTGGAGGTACTCAGGGATCTTGGAGGGAAAATGATGCACACCCGAGGGGCCTACGAGTCCTGAAAAGGGTACTTCCTTTAAAATAAAGCAGAACACGGGCTTCCCTGGTGGCGCAGTCACTGAGAATCTGCCTGCCAATGCAGGGGACACGGGTTCGAGCCCTGGTCTGAGAGGACCACACATGCCACGGAGAAACTGGGCCCGTGATCCACAACGACTGACTCTGCGCGTCTGGAGCCTGTGCTCCGCAACAAGAGAGGCCGCGATAGTGAGAGGCCCGCGCACCGCGATGAAGAGTGGCCCCATTTGCCGCAACTGGAGAGAGCCCTACCACAAAAACGAACACCCAACATAGCGATCAATCAATCAAAAAATAAATCTTAAAAAAAAATAAAAAATAAAATAAAATAAAGCAGAACAGCGACTAAGACCTCATGGAAACAGCTGCGTTCCTCCCTTTCGGCGCAGCTACTCAGGGACTTACCTCGAGGCCAGTACTCACGTTGAGTTATCCTTTAGCTCTAGAGCGTGGCAGGATGAGCTGAACCCCGGCCATCGAAGCAGCCGGCTTAGCTAGAGAAAACTCATTTTCGACCCAGAGCCATGCCTACAGTGGCTAGTGGCCTGTCAACAGCAGTCAATTTCAAGTAGCTTCAAGGCAGCATGAATGGAGCTTTCAAAATGGGAAAGCAAGGCTAGTTCCATCAGGCCCCCATTTCCAAGGGCACACGCAGCATATATCCCTCTGCTTTCTAACAAGTCCAAAGAGACACAGGTTACCCAGTGGTTCCTTCCCTGAATCAACACCTCGAAGCAGGGTGTTCTGCAAATAGCGAACTGCCTCAACGAAGGAACGCCCCAGCTAGGCCTCCGGGACCGTGGCTCTTCGAAAGCCTGCAGTGTTACCCGAGGAACTGGGCTTTAGTTGCAGTCGGAACGCAAGCCAACTTTCTCTTGGAGGCAGGGTGACTTCAGGCAGGGACTCCCAGATGGAATACGAAGCCGAGGGTTTTTCTCAGTGCAGCTCAGACTTGGGCAATGAGCCAGCCTTGCGCGGCACGTTGGACCTGCTAGAACGGTTTTCGTGGACTTGTGGGTGTGCTGGGGAAATCAAGCTGTCCCAAGAAAGAGTGCAGTGTGTTGCCCTACACTCGGCATAGACAGAGTGGCTCCGGAGGGCTACGGGCCTGGATGTGGCTTAGCGGGCCCATGGGCGCTTGTGGGTACTCAGTGTTCTTGCAGGGAATAGGGTGCTAACGCGAGGCTCCTAGATGTCCTGCAAAGCGGACTGACATTAAAATAATGCAGAGCAGGGGCTTCTCTTGCGGAGCAATGGTTGGGAATCCACCTGCCGATGCAGGGGACATGGGTTCGAGCCATGGTTCACCAAGATCTCACATGCTGCGGAGAAACTAAGCCCGTGCACCACAACGACTGAGCCTGCGCTCTAGAGCCCGGCAGCCACAACGACTGAGCCCGCATGCCAGAACTAATGAAGTCCACGTGCCTAGAGCCTGTGCTCCACAACAAGAGGAGTCACCGCAATGAGGAGCCCACACGCCACAACGAAGTGTAGCCCCCGCTCGCTGCAACTAGAGAAAGCTCACATGCAGCAACGACGACCCAACACAGTAAAAAACAAATGATATATTAAATAAATAAATAAATACATAGATAAACAAATAAATAAATAAATAAACTAATGCAGAGCAGGGGCTCCGGCCTCCTGAAAACTGCTGCACGCCTCCGCTTCTGCACGGCAATTCAGGGCCTTACCTTGATGCAAGTGCTCACGCTGAGTGTCCCGTTAGCGCCACAGCATGGTAGGATGCTGACTTTCTCCTCGAGCAGAGTGACTTCAGGTACGAGGCCCTCGAAGAATTCTACGCAGAGTGTTTTCTCATGGCAGCTCAGACGGGGGCCGTGATGAACAATTCCAGGGCACGTCGCACTGGCTAGAAATGTGGTCCTGAGGCTGTTCCAGTGCTCTGGAAATGTAGCTCTCCTTAAGGAAAGTGTAGTGTGTTGCCCATCACTCGGCATACAGAGAGGGCCTCCGAGGGACCGACCTTTGGGCCTCGATGTTGCTCAGCAGGCCCACAGGAGTCTGGAGGTACTCAGGGATCTTGGAGGGAAAATGATGCACACCCGAGGGGCCTACGAGTCCTGAAAAGGGTACTTCCTTTAAAATAAAGCAGAACACGGGCTTCCCTGGTGGCGCAGTCACTGAGAATCTGCCTGCCAATGCAGGGGACACGGGTTCGAGCCCTGGTCTGAGAGGACCACACATGCCACGGAGAAACTGGGCCCGTGATCCACAACGACTGACTCTGCGCGTCTGGAGCCTGTGCTCCGCAACAAGAGAGGCCGCGATAGTGAGAGGCCCGCGCACCGCGATGAAGAGTGGCCCCATTTGCCGCAACTGGAGAGAGCCCTACCACAAAAACGAACACCCAACATAGCGATCAATCAATCAAAAAATAAATCTTAAAAAAAAATAAAAAATAAAATAAAATAAAGCAGAACAGCGACTAAGACCTCATGGAAACAGCTGCATTCCTCCCTTTCGGCGCAGCTACTCAGGGACTTACCTCGAGGCCAGTACTCACGTTGAGTTATCCTTTAGCTCTAGAGCGTGGCAGGATGAGCTGAACCCCGGCCATCGAAGCAGCCGGCTTAGCTAGAGAAAACTCATTTTCGACCCAGAGCCATGCCTACAGTGGCTAGTGGCCTGTCAACCGCAGTCAATTTCAAGTAGCTTCAAGGCAGCATGAATGGAGCTTTCAAAATGGGAAAGCAAGGCTAGTTCCATCAGGCCCCCATTTCCAAGGGCACACGCAGCATATATCCCTCTGCTTTCTAACAAGTCCAAAGAGACACAGGTTACCCAGTGGTTCCTTCCCTGAATCAACACCTCGAAGCAGGGTGTTCTGCAAATAGCGAACTGCCTCAACGAAGGAACGCCCCAGCTAGGCTTCTGGGACCGTGGCTCTTCGAAAGCCTGCAGTGTTACGCGAGGAACTGGGCTTTAGTTGCAGTCGGAACGCAAGCCAACTTTCTCTTGGAGGCAGGGTGACTTCAGGCAGGGACTCCCAGATGGAATACGAAGCCGAGGGTTTTTCTCAGTGCAGCTCAGACTTGGGCAATGAGCCAGCCTTGCGCGGCACGTTGGACCTGCTAGAACGGTTTTCGTGGACTTGTGGGTGTGCTGGGGAAATCAAGCTGTCCCAAGAAAGAGTGCAGTGTGTTGCCCTACACTCGGCATAGACAGAGTGGCTCCGGAGGGCTACGGGCCTGGATGTGGCTTAGCGGGCCCATGGGCGCTTGTGGGTACTCAGTGTTCTTGCAGGGAATAGGGTGCTAACGCGAGGCTCCTAGATGTCCTGCAAAGCGGACTGACATTAAAATAATGCAGAGCAGGGGCTTCTCTTGCGGAGCAATGGTTGGGAATCCACCTGCCGATGCAGGGGACATGGGTTCGAGCCATGGTTCACCAAGATCTCACATGCTGCGGAGAAACTAAGCCCGTGCACCACAACGACTGAGCCTGCGCTCTAGAGCCCGGCAGCCACAACGACTGAGCCCGCATGCCAGAACTAATGAAGTCCACGTGCCTAGAGCCTGTGCTCCACAACAAGAGGAGTCACTGCAATGAGGAGCCCACACGCCACAACGAAGTGTAGCCCCCGCTCGCTGCAACTAGAGAAAGCTCACATGCAGCAACGACGACCCAACACAGTAAAAAACAAATGATATATTAAATAAATAAATAAATACATAGATAAACAAATAAATAAATAAATAAACTAATGCAGAGCAGGGGCTCCGGCCTCCTGAAAACTGCTGCACGCCTCCGCTTCTGCACGGCAATTCAGGGCCTTACCTTGAGGCAAGTGCTCACGCTGAGTGTCCCGTTAGCGCCACAGCATGGTAGGATGCTGACTTTCTCCTCGAGCAGAGTGACTTCAGGTACGAGGCCCTCGAAGAATTCTACGCAGAGTGTTTTCTCATGGCAGCTCAGACGGGGGCCGTGACGAACATTTCCAGGGCACGTCGCACTGGCTAGAAATGTGGTCCTGAGGCTGTTCCAGTGCTCTGGGAATGTAGCTGTCCTTAAGGAACGTGCAGTGTGTTGCCCATCACTTGGCATACACAGAGGGCCTCCGAGGGACCGACCTTTGGGCCTCGATGTTGCTCAGCAGGCCCACAGGAGTCTGGAGGTACTCAGGGTTCTTGGAGGGAAAATGATGCACACCCGAGGGGCCTACGAGTCCTGAAAAGGGTACTTCCTTTAAAATAAAGCAGAACAGGGGCTTCCCTGGTGGCGCAGTGGTTGAGAATATGCCTGCCAATGCAGGGGACACGGGTTCGAGCCCTGGTCTGAGAGGATCACACATGCCGCGGAGAAACTGGGCCCGTGGGCCACAATGACTGAACCTGCGCGTCTGGAGCCTGTGCTCCGCAACAAGAGAGGCCGCGATAGTGAGAGGCCCGCGCACCGCGATGAAGAGTGGCCCCATTTGCCGCAACTGGAGAGAGCCCTACCACAAAAACGAACACCCAACATAGCGATCAATCAATCAAAAAATAAATCTTAAAAAAAAATAAAAAATAAAATAAAATAAAGCAGAACAGCGACTAAGACCTCATGGAAACATCTGCATTCCTCCCTTTCGGCGCAGCTACTCAGGGACTTACCTCGAGGCCAGTACTCACGTTGAGTTATCCTTTAGCTCTAGAGCGTGGCAGGATGAGCTGAACCCCGGCCATCGAAGCAGCCGGCTTAGCTAGAGAAAACTCATTTTCGACCCAGAGCCATGCCTACAGTGGCTAGTGGCCTGTCAAGAGCAGTCAATTTCAAGTAGCTTCAAGGCAGCATGAATGGAGCTTTCAAAATGGGAAAGCAAGGCTAGTTCCATCAGGCCCCCATTTCCAAGGGCACACGCAGCATGTATCCCTCTGCTTTCTAACAAGTCCAAAGAGACACAGGTTACCCAGTGGTTCCTTCCCTGAATCAACACCTCGAAGCAGGGTGTTCTGCAAATAGCGAACTGCCTCAACGAAGGAACGCCCCAGCTAGGCCTCCGGGCCCGTGGCTCTTCGAAAGCCTGCAGTGTTACCCGTGGAACTGGGCTTTAGTTGCAGTCGGAACGCAAGCCAACTTTCTCTTGGAGGCAGGGTGACTTCAGGCAGGGACTCCCAGATGGAATACGAAGCCGAGGGTTTTTCTCAGTGCAGCTCAGACTTGGGCAATGAGCCAGCCTTGCGCGGCACGTTGGACCTGCTAGAACGGTTTTCGTGGACTTGTGGGTGTGCTGGGGAAATCAAGCTGTCCCAAGAAAGAGTGCAGTGTGTTGCCCTACACTCGGCATAGACAGAGTGGCTCCGGAGGGCTACGGGCCTGGATGTGGCTTAGCGGGCCCATGGGCGCTTGTGGGTACTCAGTGTTCTTGCAGGGAATAGGGTGCTAATGCGAGGCTCCTAGATGTCCTGCAAAGCGGACTGACATTAAAATAATGCAGAGCAGGGGCTTCTCTTGCGGAGCAATGGTTGGGAATCCACCTGCCGATGCAGGGGACATGGGTTCGAGCCATGGTTCACCAAGATCTCACATGCTGCGGAGAAACTAAGCCCGTGCACCACAACGACTGAGCCTGCGCTCTAGAGCCCGGGAGCCACAACGACTGAGCCCGCATGCCAGAACTACTGAATTCCATGTGCTTAGAGCCTGTGCTCTACAACAACAGGAGTCACCGCAATGAGAAGCCCACACGCCACAACGAAGTGTAGCCCCCGCTCGCTGCAACTAGAGAAAGCTCACATGCAGCAACGACGACCCAACACAGTAAAAAACAAATGATATATTAAATAAATAAATAAATACATAGATAAACAAATAAATAAATAAATAAACTAATGCAGAGCAGGGGCTCCGGCCTCCTGAAAACTGCTGCACGCCTCCGCTTCTGCACGGCAATTCAGGGCCTTACCTTGAGGCAAGTGCTCACGCTGAGTGTCCCGTTAGCGCCACAGCATGGTAGGATGCTGACCCTCTCCTCGAGCAGCGTGACTTCAGGTACGAGGCCCTCGAAGAATTCTACGCAGAGTGTTTTCTCATGGCAGCTCAGACGGGGGCAGTGACGAACATTTCCAGGGCACGTCGCACTGGCTAGAAATGTGGTCCTGAGGCTGTTCCAGTGCTCTGGAAATGTAGCTGTCCTTAAGGAACGTGCAGTGTGTTGCCCATCACTTGGCATACACAGAGGGCCTCCGAGGGACCGACCTTTGGGCCTCGATGTTGCTCAGCAGGCCCACAGGAGTCTGGAGGTACTCAGGGTTCTTGGAGGGAAAATGATGCACACCCAAGGGGCCTACGAGTCCTGAAAAGGGTACTTCCTTTAAAATAAAGCAGAACAGGGGCTTCCCTGGTGGCGCAGTGGTTGAGAATATGCCTGCCAATGCAGGGGACACGGGTTCGAGCCCTGGTCTCAGAGGATCACACATGCCGCGGAGAAACTGGGCCCGTGGGCCACAATGACTGAACCTGCGCGTCTGGAGCCTGTGCTCCACAACAAGAGAGGCCGCGATAGTGAGAGGCCCACGCACCGCGATGAAGAGTGGCCCCATTTGCGGCAACTGGAGAGAGCCCTAGCACAGAAACGAAGACCCAACATAGCGATCAATCAATCAAAAAATAAATCTTAAAAAAAAAATAAAAAAGAAAATAAATAAAATAAAATCAAGCAGAACAGCGACTAAGACCTCATGGAAACAGCTGCATGCCTCCCTTTCTGCGCGGCTACTCAGGGACGTACCTCGAGGCCAGTACTCACGTTGAGTTTCCCTTTAGCTCTAGAGCGTGGCAGGATGAGCTCCACTCCGGCCATCGAAGCAGCCGGCATAGCTAGAGAAATCTCATTTTCTTCCCAGAGCCATGCCTACAGTGGCTCGTGGCCTGTCAACAGCAGTTAATTTCAAATAGCTTCAAGGCAGCATGAATGGAGCTTTCAAAATGGCAAAGCAAGGCTATTTCCATCAGGACCCCAATTCCAAGGGCACACGCAGCATATATCCCGGTGCTTTCTAAGAAGTCCAAAGAGACACAGGTTACCCAGTGGTTCCTTCCCTGAATCAACTCCTCAAAGCAGGGTGTTCTGCAAATAGCGAACTACCTCAACGAAGGAACGCCCCAGCTAGGCCTGCGGGCCCGTGGCTCTTCAAAAGCCGGAAGTGTTACCCGAGGAACTGGGCTTTAGTTGCAGTCGGAACGCAAGCCGACTTTCTCTTGGAGGCAGGGTGACTTCAGGCAGGGACTCCCAGATGGAATACGAAGCCAAGGGTTTTTCTCAGTGCAGCTCTGACTTGGGCAATGAGCCAGAATTGCACGGCACGTTGGAACTACTAGAACGGTGTTCGTGGACCTGTTCGAGTGCTGGGGAATTCAAGCTGTCCCAAGAAGGAGTGCAGTGTGTTGCCCTACACTCGGCATACACAGAGTGGCTCCGAAGGGCTATGGGCCTGGAAGTGGCTAAGCGGGCCCATGGGAGCCTCGGGGTACTCAGTGTTCTTGCAGGAAATAGGGTGCCCACGCGAGGCTCCTAGATGTCCTGCAAAGCATACTGACATTAAAATAATGCAGAGCAGGGGCTTCCCTTGTGGTGCAATGTTTGGGAATCCACCTGCCGGTGCAGTGGACATGGGTTCGAGCCCTGGTCGACCAAGATCTCACATGCTGCGGAGTACTTAAGCCCGTGAACCACAACGACTGAGCCTGCGCTCTAGAGCCCGGGAGCCACAACGACTGAGCCCGCATGACAGAACTAATGAAGTCCACGTGCCTAGAGCCTGTGCTCCACAACAAGAGGAGTCACCGCAATGAGAAGCCCACGCACCGCCACGAAGAGTAGACCCCGCTCGCTGCAACTAGAGAAAGCTCACATGCAGCAACGACGACCCAACACAGTAAAAAAAAAATGATATATTAAATAAATAAATAAATAGATAGATAAACTAATAAATAAATAAACTACTGCAGAGCAGTGGCTACGGCCTCCTGAAAACTGCTGCACGCCTCCGCTTCTGCACGGCAATTCAGGGCCTTACCTTGAGGCAAGTGCTCACGCTGAGTGTCCCGTTAGCGCCACAGCATGGTAGGATGCTGACCCTCTCTTCGAGCAGAGTGACTTCAGGTACGAGGCCCTCGAAGAATTCTACGCAGAGTGTTTTCTCATGGCAGCTCAGACGGGGGCCGTGACGAACACTTCCAGGGCACGTCGCACTGGCTAGAAATGTGGTCCTGAGGCTGTTCCAGTGCTCTGGAAATGTAGCTGTCCTTAAGGAACGTGCAGTGTGCTGCCCATCACTCGGCATACACAGAGGGCGTCTGAGGGACCGACCTTTCGGCCTCGATGTTGCTCAGCAGGCCCACAGGAGTCTGGAGGTACTCAGGGTTCTTGGAGGGAAAATGATGCACACCCAAGGGGCCTACGAGTCCTGAAAAGGGTACTTCCTTTAAAATAAAGCAGAACAGGGGCTTCCCTGGTGGCGCAGTGGTTGAGAATATGCCTGCCAATGCAGGGGACACGGGTTTGAGCCCTGGTCTGAGAGGATCACACATGCCGCGGAGAAACTGGGCCCGTGGGCCACAATGACTGAACCTGCGCATCTGGAGCCTGTGCTCTGCAACAAGAGAGGCCGCGATAGTGAGAGGCCCGCGCACCGCAATGAAGAGTGGCCCCATTTCCCGCAACCGGAGACAGCCCTAGCACAGAAACGAAGATCGAACATAGCGATCAGTCAATCAAAAAATAAATCTTAAAAAAAAATAAAAAATAAAAAAAATCAAATCAAGCAGAACAGCGACTAAGACCTCATGGAAACAGCTGCATGCCTCCCTTTCTGCGCGGCTACTCAGGGACGTACCTCGAGGCCAGTACTCACGTTGAGTTTCCCTTTAGCTCTAGAGCGTGGCAGGATGAGCTCCACTCCGGCCATCGAAGCAGTCGGCATATCTAGAGAAAACTCATTTTCTACCCAGAGCCATGCCTACAGTGGCTCGTGGCCTGTCAACAGCAGTCAATTTCAAGTAGCTTCAAGGCAGCATGAATGGAGCTTTCAAAATGGCAAAGAAAGGCTAGTTCCATCAGGACCCCATTTCCAAGGGCACACGCAGCATATGTCCCGGTGCTTTCTAAGAAGTCCAAAGAGACACAGGTTACCCAGTGGTTCCTTCCCTGAATCAACTCCTTGAAGCAGGGTGTTCTGCAAATAGCGAACTGCCTCAACGAAGGAACGCCCCAGCTAGGCCTCCGGGCCCGTGGCTCTTCAAAAGCCTGAAGTGTTACCCGAGGAACTGGGCTTTAGTTGCAGTCAGAATGCAAGCCGACTTTCTCTTGGAGGCAGGGTGACTTCAGGCAGGGACTCCCAGATGGAATACGAAGCCGAGGGTTTTTCTCAGTGCAGCTCTGACTTGGGCAATGAGCCAGAATTGCACGGCACGTTGGAACTGCTAGAACGGTGTTCGTGGACCTGTTCGAGTGCTGGGGAATTCAAGCTGTCCCAAGAAGGAGTGCAGTGTGTTGCCCTACACTCGGCATACACAGAGTGTCTCCGAAGGGCTATGGGCCTGGATGTGGCTTAGCGGGCCCATGGGAGCCTCGGGGTACTCAGTGTTCTTGCAGGAAATAGGGTGCCCACGCGAGGCTCCTAGATGTGCTGCAAAGCATACTGACATTAAAATAATGCAGAGCAGGGGCTTCCCTTGTGGTGCAATGTTTGGGAATCCACCTGCCGATGCAGCGGACATGGGTTCGAGCCTTGGTCCACCAAGATCTCACATGCTGCGGAGTACTTAAGCCCGTGAACCACAACGACTGAGCCTGCGCTCTAGAGCCCGGGAGCCACAACGACTGAGCCCGCATGACAGAACTAATGAAGTCCACGTGCCTAGAGCCTGTGCTCCACAACAAGAGGAGTCACCGCAATGAGGAGCCCGCGCACCGCCACGAAGAGTAGGCCCTGCTCGCTGCAACTAGAGAAAGCTCACATGCAGCAACGACGACCCAACACAGTAAAAAAAAAATGATATATTAAATAAATAAATAGATAGATAGATAAACAAATAAATAAATAAATAAACTAATGCAGAGCAGTGGCTACGGCCTCCTGAAAACTGCTGCACGCCTCTGCTTCTGCACGGCAATTCAGGGCCTTACCTTGAGGCAAGTGCTCACGCTGAGTGTCCCGTTAGCGCCACAGCATGGTAGGATGCTGGCCCTCTCCTCGAGCAGAGTGACTTCAGGTATGAGGCCCTCGAAGAATTCTACGCAGAGTGTTTTCTCATGGCAGCTCAGACGGGGGCCGTGACGAACACTTCCAGGGCACGTCGCACTGGCTAGAAATGTGGTCCTGAGGCTGTTCCAGTGCTCTGGAAATGTAGCTGTCCTTAAGGAACGTGCAGTGTGCTGCTCATCACTCGGCATACACAGAGGGCGTCTGAGGGACCGACCTTTGGGCCTCGATGTTGCTCAGCAGCCCCACAGGAGTCTGGAGATACTCAGGGTTCTTGGAGGGAAAATGATGCACACCCGAGGGGCCTACGAGTCCTGAAAAGGGTACTTCCTTTAAAATAAAGCAGAACAGGGGCTTCCCTGGTGGCGCAGTGGTTGAGAATATGCCTGCCAATGCAGGGGACACGGGTTCGAGCCCTGGTCTGAGAGAATCACACATACCGCGGAGAAACTGGGCCCGTGGGCCACAATGACTGAACCTGCGCGTCTGGAGCCAGTGCTCTGCTACAAGAGAGGCCGCGATAGTGAGAGGCCCGCGCACCGCGACGAAGAGTGGCCCCCGCTCGCTGCAACTAGAGAAAGCTCACATGCAGCAACGAGGACCCAACACAGTAAAAAAAAAAAATGATATATTAAATAAATAAATAAATAGATAGATAAACAAATAAATAAATAAATAAACTAATGCAGAGCAGTGGCTACGGCCTCCTGAAAACTGCTGCACGCCTCCGCTTCTGCACGGCAATTCAGGGCCTTACCTTGAGGCAAGTGCTCACGCTGAGTGTCCAGTTAGCTCCACAGCATGGTAGGATGCTGACTTTCTCCTCGAGCAGAGTGACTTCAGGTACGAGGCCCTCGAAGAATTCTACGCAGAGTGTTTTCTCATGGCAGCTCAGACGGGGGCCGTGACGAACACTTCCAGGGCACGTCGCACTGGCTAGAAATGTGGTCCTGGGGCTGTTCCAGTGCTCTGGAAATGTAGCTCTCCTTAAGGAACAGGCAGTGTGTTGCCCATCACTCGGCATACACAGCGGGCCTCCGAGGGACCGACCTTTGGGCCTCGATGTTGCTCAGCAGGCCCACAGGAGTCTGGAGGTACTCAGGGTTCTTGGAGGGAAAATGATGCACACCCGAGGGGCCTATGAGTCCTGAAAAGGGTACTTCCTTTAAAATAAAGCAGAACAGGGGCTTCCCTGGTGGCGCAGTGGTTGAGAATATGCTTGCCAATGCAGGGGAAACAGGTTCGAGCCCTGGTCTGAGAGGATCACACATGAAGAGTGGCCCCATTTGCCACAACTGGAGAGAGCCCTAGCACAGAAACGAAGACCCAACATAGCGATCAACCAATCAAAAAATAAATTTTAAAAAAAAATAAAAAATAAAAAATAAAATAAAATCAAGCAGAACAGCGCCTAAGACCTCATGGAAACAGCTGCATGCCTCCCTTTCTGGGCGGCTACTCAGGGACGTACCTCGAGGCCAGTACTCACGTTGAGTTTCCCTTTAGCTCTAGAGCGTGGCAGGATGAGCTCCACCCCGGCCATCGAAGCAGCCGTCATAGCTAGAGAAAACTCATTTTCTACCCAGAGCCATGCCTACAGTGGCTAGTGGCCTGTCAACAGCAGTCAATTTCAAGTAGTTTCAAGGCAGCATGAATGGAGCTTTCAAAATGGCAAAGCAAGGCTAGTTCCATCAGGACCCCATTTCCAAGGGCACACGCAGCATATATCCCGGTGCTTTCTAAGAAGTCCAAAGAGACACAGGTTACCCAGTGGTTCCTTCCCTGAATCAACTCCTCGAAGCAGGGTGTTCTGCAAATAGCGAACTGCCTCAACGAAGGAACGCCCCAGCTAGGCCTCCGGGCCCGTGGCTCTTCAAAAGCCTGAAGTGTTACCCGAGGAACTGGCCTTTAGTTGCACTAGGAACGCAAGGCGACTTTCTCTTGGAGGCAAGGTGACTTCAGGCAGGGACTCCCAGATGGAATACGAAGCCGAGGGTTTTTCTCAGTGCAGCTCAGACTTGGGCAATGAGCCAGACTTCCACGGCACGTTGGACCTCCTAGAACGGTGTTCGTGGACCTGTTCGAGTGCTGGGGAATTCAAGCTGTCCCAAGAAGGAGTGCAGTGTGTTGCCCTACACTCGGCATACACAGAGTGGCTCCGAAGGGCTATGGGACTGGATGTGGCTTAGCGGGCCCATGTGGGCCTCGGGGTACTCAGTGTTCTTGCAGGAAATAGGGTGCCCACGCGAGGCTCCTAGATGTCCTGCAAAGCATACTGACATTAAAATAATGCAGAGCAGGGGCTTCCCTTGTGGTGCAATGTTTGGGAATCCACCTGCCGATGCAGCGGACATGGGTTCGAGCCCTGGTCCACCAAGATCTCACATGCTGTGGAGCACTTAAGCCCGTGAACCACAACGACTGAGCCTGCGCTCTAGAGCCCGGGAGCCACAACGACTGAGCCCGCATGACAGAACTAATGAAGTCCAAGTGCCTAGAGCCTGTGCTCCACAACAAGAGGAGTCACCGCAATTAGAAGCCCGCGCACCGCAACGAAGAGTAGCCCCCGCTCGCTGCTACTAGAGAAAGCTCACATGCAGCAACGACGACCCAGCACAGTAAAAAAAAAAATGATATATTAAATAAATAAATAAATAGATAGATAGATAAACAAATAAATAAATAAATAAACTAATGCAGAGCAGTGGCTACGGCCTCCTGAAAACTGCTGCACGCCTCCGCTTCTGCACGGCAATTCAGGGCCTTACCTTGAGGCAAGTGCTCACGCTGAGTGTCCAGTTAGCTCCACAGCATGGTAGGATGCTGACTTTCTCCTCGAGCAGAGTGACTTCAGGTACGAGGCCCTCGAAGAATTCTACGCAGAGTGTTTTCTCATGGCAGCTCAGACGGGGGCCGTGACGAACACTTCCAGGGCACGTCGCACTGGCTAGAAATGTGGTCCTGGGGCTGTTCCAGTGCTCTGGAAATGTAGCTCTCCTTAAGGAACAGGCAGTGTGTTGCCCATCACTCGGCATACACAGCGGGCCTCCGAGGGACCGACCTTTGGGCCTCGATGTTGCTCAGCAGGCCCACAGGAGTCTGGAGGTACTCAGGGTTCTTGGAGGGAAAATGATGCACACCCGAGGGGCCTATGAGTCCTGAAAAGGGTACTTCCTTTAAAATAAAGCAGAACAGGGGCTTCCCTGGTGGCGCAGTGGTTGAGAATATGCTTGCCAATGCAGGGGACACAGGTTCGAGCCCTGGTCTGAGAGGATCACACATGAAGAGTGGCCCCATTTGCCACAACTGGAGAGAGCCCTAGCACAGAAACGAAGACTCAACATAGCGATCAACCAATCAAAAAATAAATCTTAAAAAAAAATAAAAAATAAAAAAATAAAATAAAATCAAGCAGAACAGCGCCTAAGACCTCATGGAAACAGCTGCATGCCTCCCTTTCTGGGCGGCTACTCAGGGACGTACCTCGAGGCCAGTACTCACGTTGAGTTTCCCTTTAGCTCTAGAGCGTGGCAGGATGAGCTCCACCCCGGCCATCGAAGCAGCCGTCATAGCTAGAGAAAACTCATTTTCTACCCAGAGCCATGCCTACAGTGGCTAGTGGCCTGTCAACAGCAGTCAATTTCAAGTAGTTTCAAGGCAGCATGAATGGAGCTTTCAAAATGGCAAAGCAAGGCTAGTTCCATCAGGACCCCATTTCCAAGGGCACACGCAGCATATATCCCGGTGCTTTCTAAGAAGTCCAAAGAGACACAGGTTACCCAGTGGTTCCTTCCCTGAATCAACTCCTCGAAGCAGGGTGTTCTGCAAAGAGCGAACTACCTCAACGAAGGAACGCCCCAGCTAGGCCTCCGGGCCCGTGGCTCTTCAAAAGCCTGCAGTGTTACCAGAGGAACTGGGCTTTAGTTGCAGTCGGAACGCAAGCCGACTTTCTCTTGGAGGCAGGGTGACTTCAGGCAGGGACTCCCAGATGGAATACGAAGCCGAGGGTTTTTCTCAGTGCAGCTCAGACTTGGGCAATGAGCCAGTCTTGCACGGCACTTTGGACCTGCTAGAACGGTGTTCGTGGACCTGTTCGAGTGCTGGGGAATTCAAGCTGTCCCAAGAAGGAGTGCAGTGTGTTGCCCTACACTCGGCATACACAGAGTGGCTCCGAAGTGCTATGGGCCTGGATGTGGCTTAGCGGGCCCATGGGGGACTCGGGGTACTCAGTGTTCTTGCAGGAAATAGGGTGCCCACGCAAGGCTCCTAGATGTCCTGCAAAGCATACTGACATTAAAATAATGCAGAGCAGGGGCTTCCCTTGTGGTGCAATATTTGGGAATCCACCTGCCGATGCAGCGGACATGGGTTCGAGCCCTGGTCCACCAAGATCTCACATGTTGCGGACCACTTAAGCCCGTGAACCACAATGACTCAGTCTGCGCTGTAGAGCCCGGGAGCCACAACGACTTAGCCCGCATGCCAGAACTAATGAAGTCCACGTGCCTAGAGCCTGTGCTCCACAACAAGAGGAGTCACCGCAAAGAGAAGCCCGCGCACCGCATCGAAGAGTAGCCCCCGCTCGCTGCAACTAGAGAAAGCTCACATGCAGCAACGACGACCCAACACAGTAAAAAAAAAATGATATATTAAATAAGTAAATAAATAGATAGATAGATAAACAAATAAATAAATAAATAAACTAATGCAGAGCAGTGGCTACGGCCTCCTGAAAACTGCTGCATGCCTCCGCTTCTGCACGGCAATTCAGGGCCTTACCTTGAGGCAAGTGCTCACGCTGAGTGTCCCGTTAGCGCCACAGCGTGGTAGGATGCTGACTTTCTCCTCGAGCAGAGTGACTTCACGTACGAGGCCCTCGAAGAATTCTACGCAGAGTGTTTTCTCATGGCAGCTCAGACGGGGGCCGTGACGAACACTTCCAGGGCACGTCGCACTGGCTAGAAATGTGGTCCTGGGGCTGTTCCAGTGCTCTGGAAATGTAGCTCTCCTTAAGGAACAGGCAGTGTGTTGCCCATCACTCGGCATACACAGAGGGCCTCCGAGGGACCGACCTTTGGGCCTCGATGTTGCTCAGCAGGCCCACAGGAGTCTGGAGGTACTCAGGGTACTTGGAGGGAAAATGATGCACACCCGAGGGGCCTACGAGTCCTGAAAAGGGTACTTCCTTTAAAATAAAGCAGAACAGGGGCTTCCCTGGTGGCGCAGTGGTTGAGAATATGCCTGCCAATGCAGGGGACACGGGTTCGAGCCCTGGTCTGAGAAGATCACACATGCCGCGGAGAAACTGGGCCCGTGGGCCACAATGACTGAACCTGCGCGTCTGGAGCCTGTGCTCCGCAACAAGAGAGGCCGCGATAGTGAGAGGCCCGCGCACCGCGATGAAGAGTTGCCCCATTTGCCGCAAATGGAGAGAGCCCTAGCACAGAAACGAAGAACCAACATAGCGATCAATCAATCAAAAAATAAATCTTAAAAAAAAATAAAAAATAAAAAAAATCAAATCAAATCAAGCAGAACAGCGACTAAGACCTCATGGAAACAGCTGCATGCCTCCCTTTCTGCGCGGCTACTCAGGGACTTACCTCGAGGCAAGTACTCACGTTGAGTTTCCCTTTAGCTCTAGAGCGTGGCAGGATGAGCTCCACCCCGGCCATCGAAGCAGCGGGCATAGCTAGAGAAAACTCATTTTCTACCCAGAGCCATGCCTACAGTGGCTAGTGGCCTGTCAACAGCAGTCAATTTCAAGTAGCTTCAAGGCAGCATGAATGGAGCTTTCAAAATGGCAAAGCAAGGCTAGTTCCATCAGGCCCCCATTTCCAAGGGCACACGCAGCATATATCCCGGTGCTTTGTAAGAAGTCCAAAGAGACACAGGTTAGCCAGTGGTTCCTTCCCTGAATCAACTCCTCGAAGCAGGGTGTTCTGCAAATAGCGAACTGCCTCAATGAAGGAGCGCCCCAGCTAGGCCTCCGGGCCCGCGGCTCTTCAAAAGCCTGCAGTGTTACCCGAGGAACTGGGCTTTAGTTGCAATCGGAACGCAAGCCGACTTTCTCTTGGAGGCAGGGTGACTTCAGGCAGGGACTCCCAGATGGAATACGAAGCCAAGGGTTTTTCTCAGTGCAGCTCAGACTTGGGCAATGAGCCAGACTTGCACGGCACGTTGGACCTGCTAGAACGGTGTTCGTGGACCTGTTCGAGTGCTGGGGAAATCAAGCTGTCCCAAGAAGTAGTGCAGTGTGTTGCCCTACACTCGGCATAAACAGAGTGGCTCCGAAGGGCTATGGGCCTGGATGTGGCTTAGCGGGCCCATGGGGGCCTCGGGGTACTCAGTGTTCTTGCAGGAAATAGGGTGCCCACGCGAGGCTCCTAGATGTCCTGCAAAGCATACTGACATTAAAATAATGCAGAGCAGGGGCTTCCCTTGTGGTGCAATGTTTGGGAATCCACCTGCCGATGCAGCCGACATGGGTTCGAGCCCTGGTCCACCAAGATCTCACATGCTGCGGAGCACTTAAGCCCGTGAACCACAATGACTGAGCCTGCGCTCTAGACCCCAGGAGCCACAACGACTGAGCCCGCATGCCAGAACTAATGAAGTCCACGTGCCTAGAGCTGGTGCTCCACAACAAGAGGAGTCACCGCAAAGGAAGCCCACGCACAGCAATGAAGAGTAGCCCCCGCTCGCTGCAACTAGAGAAAGCTCACATGCAGCAACGACGACCCAACACAGTAAAAAAAAAATGATATATTAAATAAATAAATAAATAGATAGATAGATAAACAAATAAATAAATAAACTAATGCAGAGCAGTGGCTACGGCCTCCTGAAAACTGCTGCACGCCTCCGCTTCTGCACGGCAATTCAGGGCCTTACCTTGAGGCAAGTGCTCACGCTGAGTGTCCCGTTAGCCCCACCACATGGTAGGATGCTGACTTTCTCCTCGAGCAGAGTGACTTCAGGTAAGAGGCCCTCGAAGAATTCTACGCAGAGTGTTTTCTCATGGCAGCTCAGACAGGGGCCGTGACGAACACTTCCAGGGCACGTCGCACTGGCTAGAAATGTGGTCCTGGGACTCTTCCAGTGCTCTGGAAATGTAGCTCTCCTTAAGGAACAGGCAGTGTGTTGCCCATCACTCGGCATACACAGCGGGCCTCCGAGGGACCGACCTTTGGGCCTCGATGTTGCTCAGCAGGCCCACAGGAGTCTGGAGGTACTCAGGGTTCTTGGAGGGAAAATGATGCACACCCGAGGGGCCTACGAGTCCTGAAAAGGGTACTTCCTTTAAAATAAAGCAGAACAGGGGCTTCCCTGGTGGCGCAGTGGTTGAGAATATGCCTGCCAATGCAGGGGACACGGGTTCGAGCCCTGGTCTGAGAGGATCACACATGCCGTGGAGAAAATGGGCCCGTGGGCCACAACGACTGAACCTGCACGTCTGGAGCCTGTGCTCCACAACAAGAGAGGCCGCGATAGTGAGAGGCCCGTGTACCGGGATGAAGAGGGGCCCCATTTGCCGCAACTGGAGAGAGCCGTAGCACAGAAACGAAGACCCAACATAGCGATCAATCAATCAAAAAATAAACCTTAAAAAAAAATAAAAAATAAAAAAATAAAATAAAATCAAGCAGAACAGCGACTAAGACCTCATGGAAACAGCTGCATGCCTCCCTTTCGGCGCGACTACTCAGGGACTTACCTCGAGGCCAGTACTCACGTTGAGTTTCCCTTTAGCTCTAGAGCGTGGCAGGATGAGCTCCACCCCGGCCATCGAAGCAGCCGCCATAGCTAGAGAAAACTCATTTTCTACCCAGAGCCATGCCTACAGTGGCTCGTGAACTGTCAACAGCAGTCAATTTCAAGTAGCTTCTAGGCAGCATGAATGGAGCTTTCAAAATGGCAAACAAGGCTAGTTCCATCAGGCCCCCATTTCCAAGGGCACACGCAGCCTATATCCCGGTGCTTTCTAAGATGTCCAAAGAGACACAGGTTACCCAGTGGTTCCTTCCCTGAATCAACTCCTCGAAGCAGGGTGTTGTTCAAAGAGTTAACTGCCTCAACGAAGGAACGCCCAGGCTAGGCCTCCGGGCCCGTGGCTCTTCAAAATCCTGAAGTGTTACCCGAGGAACTGGGCTTTAGTTGCAGTCGGAACGCAAGCCGACTTTCTCTTGGAGGCAGGGTGACTTCAGGCAGGGACTCCCAGATGGAATACGAAGCCGAGGGTTTTTCTCAGTGCAGCTCAGACTTGGGCAATGAGCCAGACTTGCACGGCACGTTGGACCTGCTAGAACGGTGTTCGTGGACCTTTTCGAGTCCTGGGGAAATCAAGCTGTCCCAGGAAGGAGTGCAGTGTGTTGCCCTATACTCGGCATACACAGAGTGGCTCCGAAGGGCTATGGGCCTGGATGTGGCTTAGCGGGCCCATGGTGGCCTGGGGGTACTCAGTGTTCTTGCAGGAAATAGGGTGCCCACGCGAGGCTCCTAGATGTCCTGCAAAGCATATTGACATTAAAATAATGCAGAGCAGGGGCTTCCCTTGTGGTGCAATGTTTGGGAATCCACCTGCCGATGCAGCCGACATGGGTTCGAGCCCTGGTCCACCAAGATCTCACATGCTGCGGAGCAACTAAGCCCGTGCACCACAACGACTGAGCCTGCGCTCTAGAGCCCGGGAGCCACAACGACTGAGCCCGCATGCCAGAACTAATGAAGTCCACGTGCCTAGAGCCTGTGCTCCACAACAAGAGGAGTCACCGCAATGAGAAACCCGCGCACCGCAATGAAGAGTAGCCCCCGCTCGCTGCAACTAGAGAAAGCTCACATGCAGCAACGAGGACCCAACACAGTAAAAAAAAATGATATATTAAATAAATAAATAAATAGATAGATAGACAGATAGATAAACAAATAAATAAATAAATAAACTAATGCAGAGCAGTGGCTACAGCCTCCTGAAACCTGCTGCACGCCTCCGCTTCTGCACGGAAATTCAAGGCCTTACCTTTCGGCAAGTGCTCACGCTGAGTGTCCCGTTAGCGCCACAGCATGGTAGGATGCTGACTTTCTCCTCGAGCAGAGTGACTTCAGGTACGAGGCCCTCGAAGAATTCTACGCAGAGTGTTTTCTCATGGCAGCTCAGACGGGGGCCATGACGAAGACTTCTATGGCACGTTGGACTGTTTAGAAATGTGGTCTTGATGCTGTTCGAGTGCTCTGGAAATGTAACCCTAACTCTCTAACAGTAACCCTCCCCCTCCCCCTAACCTTAAACCCTAAACCCTAAACCCTAACCCCTAATACTTAACCCTATCCCTAGCCCCATCCGTAAAACCCTAACTCTAACCCTATCCCTAAACCTAGTCCTAACGAAGGCCACGAACCTGTCCGTAACTCAGTCCCTGATACAATAGCTAACAAAGGTTCTGATGCTAGTCCTAACTAAGGCCCTGACACTGTCCTTAACTAAGGCCCTGAAACTACTCCTAACTCAGGCCCTGGTCATGTCTTTAACTAAGACCCTAATGCTGATCCTACAAATGCCCTGATGCTGCTTCTAATTCATGCCCTGAAAATGTCCCTAGCTAATGCCCTGACGTTAGGCTTCACTCAGGCCCTGTCTCTCTCCCTAAGTCAGCCTCTGATGCTGTCCCTACCTGAAGCCCGGACACTGGTTCTAAAGAAGGCCCTGATACTCTCAGTAACTGAGGTCTTGACCCTATCCCTAGGTTACTTCCTGACACTATCCCTACATGTTAACCTGACCCTGTCCCTAGCTAACCTCCTGCCTCTTATGCTAACTAAAGCCTTTATGCTGTGCCTAACTCAGGCCCTGAATTTAGTCCCAAGGACGTGACACTGTCTCTAACTAAGGTCTAGATGCTCGTCCTACGTCAGTGCCTGATACTGTCCCTAACTATGGCCCTACCCCTATTCCTAACTCAGGACCTGACACTGTACCTAACAGAAGGACCTGACACTAATCCTAACTAAGACCCTAACACTGTTCCTAACAAAGGCTCTGATGCTAGTCCTACCCAAGGCCCTGACACTGTCCCTAACTAAGGCCCTGACACTCCACCTAGCTCAGGCACTGACACTGTCCCTAACAAAGGCCCTGACACTACACCTAACTCAGGCCCCGACACTGTCCCTAACTAAGGCCCTGACACTACTCCTAACTGAGGCTCTGACACGATTCCTGACATAGACTCTGATGCTGGCCCTAACTAAGGCCCTGACACTGTTCCTTACTAAGGCTCTGACACTACTCCTAACTCAGGCCGTGATACAATATATAACAAAGGCTATGATGCTAGTTCTAACTATGGCCCTGACACTGTCATAACTAAGGCCTTGACACTACCCCTAACTCAGGCCCTGACACTGGCCCTAACTAAGGCCCTGACATTACTCCTAACTCAGGCCCTGACACTGGCCCTAACTAAGGCCCTGACACTACTCCTATCCCAGGCACTGACAGGATACCTAATGAAGGCTCTGATGCTAGGCGTAACTAAGGCCCTGACACTGTTCCGAACTAAGTTCTTGACATTACTCCTAACTCAGGCCCTGACATGATACCTAACAAAGGCTCTGATGCATTGGACATGTGCTTTTAGCAGTAGACCTAAAGCAAACAGTGATACATCATGAGTAATTACATTCTGATAACTTCACTAGGTAATTTTCCTTTCCTCTTAAACATCAGGGCAAAATGAAGCCAACACAGTAACTTTCATAAATACACACTTCAGTACAGAGGTGTCATTTACCCAATTGCTCCAAGTCCTAAGTAGCTTCAGGTGAAGGACTTCCCTGTGTCTGGGAAACACAGATCAAAGCCAGTAACAAAAAAACAAAAACATTATAACCATATTCACCAGTTCACTCAGTAACCAATCCTTTTGTTAACTTTTTATGAAGCCATCCGATTCTCCATTAAGATTTTTCATTTCTTACCCAGTTTGGCATTATGATATGAAATTTATCAGAGACCTGTGCTTGCCAAAAGGTCCTTCACATACATCTTCTTGAAGATGGAGCAGTTTTGCAAAGTGTTAGAGCACAACAGTAACTATCTATAAATCACATAAAGACTTAAAAGGTCACGGTTAAACATTTGATCACAATGTAAATGACAAAAGAAACCATTATTGCTGTGACGTACAACATTTAAAAATAACTAGAATTATGACTGATCAAATTTTACCAGGACATACTAGATTTTTAGGAATTCCATGTAATTTAACATACTATCAAATATTTCTCTCTGAGATGGGTCAAGGGCCTTCTAAAGCATCTCCAAGTTAGCTGGAGATCAAAAGAACTGTTAGAATTGGCCAAACAACACTCATTCACTGAACCAAAGTAAAGAGATTTCAAACAAAAATACAGATCACAGACACAGGCAAAGAAACTCACAAGCTGTCCACAATCAAAAACAGCATTCCAAGAAAACTTTGGAGGGAGAAACCAAATCCAGGCTTGCCCTAACCCACTTCCAACAAAATCCATCTTAGAAAATCCCGGTCATGCACAACTCTTTCCTCAGTGTTCCCTTTTCACAAATGTTCATCACTTCTGTATCCATCTTATGTTGCCCCTTATTTTTTTCCACATTCAGACACAACCAGCTCTAGTACAAAGTGACTTTCTTTTCTCTTTGTACCATCAGCCTGTTACCTAGCTGCTCACTTTCTTTATTACGTAGCTTCATAAATGTTTGAACATATAGAACTTCTTCTGTCTTTCTCTTCCTGTGACAAAACAACTAGCTGAAGGATAGTATAGTCATTTAGGCTACCATTCAAAGACCACCTTTCCGCATTTTTCAAGAATGTATCCATACACTGGCCAGACAAAATTACAATAGAATTTCATTCTTTTCTTAGTCTTAGGTTTACAACTATAGGTTGACCAGTCTGCCAGGACTTTGCCCATTGGCTATCAGATGGAACTGAAGAAGAAGCACTTCTTATGTCTGAACCATAGAACACTCAAATGCGGGCTAAGAACAAAACAAAATCCTAACCACCAATGGAAGCCTCAAACCAAAGGAACAAGAAACCAAACAGAAACCAAAAACCAAACAGCACAAGACTCAAATCAGCTTCCAAGTCTCAACTTAGCCTGTGACCTCTGTCCAAGTGGTGCACCTTCCAAATGAGATTTCCTGGAATGAAAAGTCACCCAAATGGGAACCAAGGTTCCCCCAAATGTACAGGGCTAAAAGAACCTCAGAGTGCCTGCCAGGGGAGTTACCACATGCTGGCTGAGGTGCTGCAACATCCCAAATGCTGTTTTTCTGGTTCCCCAAAATAATCCCTTGGAGTAGGACATTCGGGGCAGTCCAGGCAGGAGGAAGAGAGGAATGTCCTCAAGGCAAAGACAGCCTCGGCAGCTGCTAGGGTGGTCCCTCTTCCACCATCTACTCCTGCCCCAGAGTTTTAACTGCTGGGATGACTGGGGCTTGGCCTTTCCAGGCAAGGGTCCCACGTGGTCCGGCCTCTAAAAGAATTCTCCAACCCTACACTCTCTCGAAAGAGGCTGGCGTGGAGAAAATCTCAGTGTCCAATCAAGTCAGGGGACCCACAGGGGCCATCCCCAAGTCAGCCCCACACTGGGTACTAAATTTGATGTCGAAAACTCGACCTCTGTGCACCAGTGCCAAATCGAATCTCAGAGAGAGAGGTTTGGAGGAAGTAGAAAAGAATAGCTTTACTGCTTTGGCAGCCAAAGGGGGACACAGAAAACTCATGCCCTCAAAAACCGTGCGTCCCAATGCAGGAGGATCTGGTGAGGAGTTTTACAGAAATGGTTTAAGGACACAGTTGATCCTAAGGATTAGTGTGTGCACAGGGCCTTAACTCACTTTAATCTGGCCTCAGATGGTCTCTTGATGAGCTTCTCTGGAATGAAGAACACGAAAATCTTGTATTTTGTGGGGGTTTTAGGTTGGTAAAGCGCCCAAAGATACTCTTAAGTGTATCCCTTGAGGCAAAACCAGGATCCTGCCCCAAGGCTGCACTATTGTTTCTTGACTCTTCCTCCCTTGTCTCTGCATCCCCTCCCTTCCCTGATTAGCAACTATTCGAATCTGCCCTTTGGAACTCAGGGAAGGTCCTGGAGTCTCAAGCCTAACTAAGGCCCTTACACTACTCCTAACTCAGTCCCTGACACTGTACCTAACAAAGGCTCTGATGCAAATCCTAACTCAGGCCCTGACACTGTCTCTAACTAAGGCCCTGCTGCCATCAATATTTAAGTCCTGACATTATCCTGAGCTAATACCCTGACCCTGATCTTACCAAGGTCCTGAAACTGTACCAAACTAAGCCCCTGTCCCTAAGTGAGACCCTGACGCTGTCCCTAAGTGAGGCCCTGAGAATGTCTTTAACGAAGACCCTAATGCTGATCCTAAGTCATGCCCTGACACTGTCACTCACTCAGGCCCTGTTGCCTTACCTTAGTTAGGCTCTGACGCTGTCCGTACGTGAAGCCCTGACACTGGTCCTGATGAAGGCCCTGACGCTGGTCCTAAGGCCCTCATGCTCTCAATAACTAAGGCTTTCACGCTATCCCTAGCTCATATCCTGACACTATCCCTGGCCTGGAACCTGACTCTGTCCCGAGCTAATGTCCTGCCCCTTATCCTCACTGAAGCCCTAATGCTCTCCCTAACTAAGGCCCAGACTAGTCCTAACTAAGGCCCTGACACTGTCTCTAACTAAGGTCCGGAATCTGTCCCTAATATAGGCCCTGCTGCCGGCAATAACTGAAATCCGGACACTATCCTGAGCTAATATCCTGACCCATTTCTAACCAAGGTCCTGACACCGTCCCTAAGAAAGCCCTGTCGCTGTCTTTAAGTGAAGACCTGAGGCTGTGCCTAACTCAGGCCCTAAAGCTATGCCTAACTGAGGCCTTGACGCTGTGACTAACTCAGGCCCTGATCATGTCTGTAACTAAGACCCTAATGCTGATGCAACAAAGGCCCTGATGCTGCTCCTACATCATGCCCTGACAGTGTCCCCAGCTAAGGGCCTGACGCTAGGCCTCACTCAGGCCCTGTCCCTCTCCCAGAGTCAGGTACTGACGCTGTCCCTACCTGAAGCCCTGACACTGGTCCTAAATAAGGCCCTGATACTGTAACTAAGCTCTTGACACTATCCCTAGGTCATTTCCTGACACGATCCCTAAACTTTACCCTAACCCTGTCCCTAGCAAATGTCCTGCCTCTTATGCTAACTAAAGCCCTTATGCTGTGATTACCTCAGGCCCTGAATTTAGTCCCAAGGCTGTGACACTGTCCCTAACTAAGGCCCTAACACTATTCCTAACTCAGGCCCTGACACTGTACCTAACAGAGGCCCAGATGCTAGTACTAACTAAGGCCTTGACACTGTCCCTAACTAAGGCCCTAACACTATTCCTAACTCAGGCCCTGACACTGTACCTAACAGAGGCCCAGATGCTAGTACTAACTAAGGCCTTGACACTGTCCCTAACTAAGGCCCTAACACTATTCCTAACTCAGGCCCTGACACTGTACCTAACAGAGGCCCAGATGCTAGTACTAACTAAGGCCTTGACACTGTCCCTAACTAAGGCCCTGCTGCCGTCAATATCTAATGTCCTGACACTATCCTGAGTTAATTTCCGGACCCATCTCTTACCAAGGTCCTGAAACTGTCCCTAAGTAAGCCCTGACGCTGTCCCTAAGTGAGGCCCTGAGGCTGTCCCTAACAGAGGCCCTGATAATGTCTTTAACAAAGCCCCTGAGGCTGATCCTACTGAGGCCCTTATGCTGCTCCTAAGTCATGCCCTGAGACTATCCCTAGCTAAGGCCCTGACGCTAGGCCTCACTCAAGCCCTGTCGCTCTCCCTAAGTTCGGCTCTGAGGCTGTCCCTACCTGAAGCCCTGACACTGGTCCTAAATTAGGCCCTGATGCCCTAAGTAACTAAGGTCTTGACACTGTACCTAGGTCATGTCCTGACACGAACCTAACCTTGTCTTTAACTAATGTTGAGCTTCTTATGCTAAATAAATCCCTGATGCTGTTCCTAACTAAGGCCCTGAAATTAGTCCCGAGGCCGTGACCCTGGCCCTAACTGAGGCCTGGAGGCTCGTCCTAACTCAGGCCCTGACACTGTCCCTAACTAAGGCCTTGACACTACACCTAACTCAGTCCCTGACACTGTACCTTACAAAGGCTCTGATGCTACTCCTAACTCAGTCCCTGACACTGAACCTAACAAAGGCTCTGATGCTAGTCCTAAGTCAGGCTGAGACACTGTCTCTAAGGCCCTGCTGCAGTCAATATCTAAAGTCCTGACATTATCCTGAGCTAATATCCTGACCCATGTCTTCCCAAGGTCCTGAAACTGTCCCAAAGTAAGCCCTGACGCTGTCCCTAAGTGAGGCCTTGAGGCTGTCCCTAACAGAGGCCCTGATAATATCTTTAATGAAGACCCTAATGCTGATCCTACAGAGGCCTTTATGCTGCTCCTAAGTCATGCCCTGATACTGTCCCTTACTCAGGCCCTAAAGATAGGCCTCACTTAGGCCCTGTTGCTGTACCTTAGTTAGGCTCTGACGCTGTCTCTACATCTAGCCTTGACACTGGTCCTGATGAAGGCCCTGACGCTGGTCCTAACTAAGGCCCTCATGCTCTCAATAACTAATGTCTTCACGCTATCCCTAGCTCATTTCCTGACACTATCCCTGGCCTGGAAGCTGACTCTGTCCCGAGCTAATTTCCTGCCTCTTATCCTAACTGAAGCCCTAATGCGCTCCCTAACTAAGGCCCAGACTAGTCCTAACTAAGGCCCTGACACTATCTCTAACTAAGGTCCGGAATCTGTCCCTAATATAGGCCCTGCTGCCGGCAATAACTGAAATCCGGACACTATCCTGAGCTAATATCCTGACCCATTTCTAACCAAGGTCCTGACACCGTCCCTAAGAAAGCCCTGTTGCTGTCCCTAAGTGAAGACCTGAGGCTGTGCCTAACTCAGGCCCTGAAGCTATGCCTAACTGAGGCCTTGACGCTGTGACTAACTCAGGCCCTGATCATGTCTTTAACTAAGACCCTAATGCTGATGCAACAAAGGCCCTGATGCTGCTACTACGTCATGACCTGACAGTGTCCCCAGCTAAGGCCCTGACGCTAGGCCTCACTCAGGCCCTGTCGCTCTCCCTAAGTCAGCCTCTGATGCTGGCCCTACCTGAAGCCCTGACACTGGTTCTAAATAAGGCCCTGATACTCTCAGTAACTGAGGTCTTGACACTGTCCCTAGCTCATTTCCTGACACTATCCCTAGACCTTAACCTAACCCTGTCTCTAGCTAATGTCTTGCCTCTTATGCTAACTAAATCCCTGATGCTGTCCCTAACTAAGACCCTGAAATTAGTCCCGAGGCCGTGAACCTGTCCCTAACTGAGGCCTGGAGGCTGTCCTTAACAAAGGCCCTCAACTTATCTTTAACTGAGGCCCTGACACTCTCCCTCACTAAGGATTGAGGCTTGTCTCTATCTAAGGCTCTGAGTCTGTCTTTAACTAATGGCCTCATTCTTTCCCTAACAAAGGCCCTGACATAGTCCCTAACTAAGGCCCTGACACGGTCCCTAATAACATGAGCTGTCCCTCATTAATGCCCTGATGCGGCCCATAAATGATGTACCGAAGATGGCACTAAGGTCCAGACAATGTCACTAATGACCCAAAATGTCTCTTACTAAGGCCCTCAAATTACCTCTAACTGAGGCCCTAAAGATGTCCATAACTAAGTCCCTGATACTATCTCTAACTAAGACCCTCAAGTTATCTTTAACTGAGGCCATGACAGTGTCCTTAACAAAGAACTTGACACTGTCTCTAACTAAGGCCCTGAGTCTGTCTTTACCTAATGGCCTCACTCTTTCCCCAACTACTCCCTGACGCTGACCCTAACCAAGGCCCTGACGGTGTGCCTAATTGCCTGAGCTGTCTTTCACTAATACCCTGACCCTGTCCATAACTAACGCCCTGATGATGTCCCTAATGAACAGCCTGAAGTGTCTCTTACTAAGGTCCTCAAGTTTTCTCTGAGGCCCTGACACTCTCCCTAATTAAGGCCTTGACACTGTCTTTAAGTAAAGGCCTGATGCAGTTCCTACCTGAGGTGTTGATGCTCTCACTAAGACCCTGAAGTCTCTACCTGAGAAGCTGACACTGTCTGTAACTGATTTCCTGACTCTTTCCTTAACTAACATCCTAATTTTGCCCCTAAATAACACCCTGACACTGGTCCTAACTACGGCCCTGATGCTGAACCTATCTAAGGCCCTGACGATGTCCCTAATAGACTTAGATGTCCCTCACTGTGGTCCTGATCCTGTCCATTACTAAGGTCCTGAAGATGTGCCTAAGTACGTCTCTGACCCTGTCCTAAGGCCCTGACCCTCTTCCTAACTAAGGGCCTTGACGCTGTCTCTACAGAAGGCAAGTATGGACCTGATCCTGTCCATAACTAAGCCCCTGAAGATGTCCCTCATTAAGTCTCTGACACTGCCCTTAATAAGCCCCTGACACTGTCCCTAGCTAATGGCCTAAACTATAACTTACAAAGTCCCTAACACTATCCCCAAGATGCTGACACCCTTCCTAACTTAGGCTTTGATGCTGCCCCTTAGTGCCTAAGCGGTGACAAAATAACACCCTGATTCTATTACTAAGGCCCTGAATATATCCCTAAGAAAGTCTCTGAAGTGTCCCTAACTAATGGCCTAAACTGTCTCTTACTAAGGCCCTCACGTTATCTCTGAGGGCCTGACAACACTGTCCCTAAGGCCCTGTTGCTGGCCCTAATTAATGTCCTGTTGCTGGCCCAAACTAACGTCCTGATGCTGAACCTAACTGAGGCCCTGATGCTCTTCCTAACTAAGGCCTTGAGGCCAATTCTACCTGAGGCCCTGAAACTGTCTGTAACTAATGACCTGACTCTTTCCCTAACTAACACCCTAATTTTGTCCCTCATTAATGCCCTGACACTGGTCGACACTACAGCCCTGATGCTGACCCAATCTAAGGCCTTGACAATGTCCCTAATAGCCTTAGATTTCCCTCACTGTTGGCCTGACCCTGTCCCTCACCAAGGCCCTGACCTCTTCCTAACTAAGGCTGTGATGACGTCTCTACCTGAGGCACTGACACTGTCTATAATAACGGCCGACTCTTTCCCTAACACCCTGATGCTGTCCCTAATAGCCTCATGTATCTCTCAATAACGCCCTGATCCTGTTCATAACTAAGGCCCTGAATATGTCCCTAAGTATGTCTCTGACGCTGTCCTTAACTAAGGCCCTGATGCTCTCTCTACCTAAGGCACTGACACTATCTATAATAATGACCTGACTCTTTCCCTAAATAACACCCTAGTTTTGGCCCTGACTAACACCCTGACACTGATCCTAATTATGGCCATGATGCTGGCTCGAAGGCCCTGAAGATATCCCTAAGTAACAGCCTGAACTGTGTCTAACTAAGGCCCTCACGTTATCTCTAACTGAAGCACTGACACTGTCCCTAACTTAGGCCCTGACGCTGTCCCTTATAGTCTAAGCTGTCACTAAATAATGCCCTGATCCTGTCCATAACTAAGGCCCTGAATATGTCCCTAAGTACATCTCTGACGATGTCCCTAACAGCCTGAACCCTCTTCAAGTTATCTCTGAGGTTCTGACACTGGCCCTTACTAAGGCCTCACCCCGGGGTTGTCCCAGGCTGCTGGGCAGTTTTCTCTTGTCCGCATCTCTAGCCAGCTGCCTGCCATTTGCCACTCTAAGGTTCTGCGATGCAGTGGTCCCACGTGGGATGTGCCTGTGTAGGCTCACCTGCGGGAGGAGAGTCATGGCCACTCCGCCCTCCAGGGGACTGCGGCTCAGGGTAGGAATCTCTCAGCTAGCGTCTGGACACAGGGTTCTGTGTCCTTGTTTGCTGTAAATCCCTTGGAGTTACCTCTAACATTTTTTAAATGGATCTCCCCCTCAGCATATTTATGATTTAAATTATTTACCACATTAAAATTCAGGAATGACATTATTAGAATGAGCAGGAAGACACAGGATGCCCCCCAAATGATCTATTACTTGGAGGATTTAAAATTCTAATGAGAAAACACTCACTCTCCTCATCCTCTTGGGCGTCAGCACAAGGCGGGAATCAGCTGCATTCTTTATTTATCCCTCTGATTTTCCAGAACCTTTCCTTCAAGCAGAAATCTCTGGGCTCTGCGGGAACTGTGAGTGGTGACCATCAGGTAAATCTGAGACTGAAAAGAAAGAGGAAAACCATAATGGAAAAGAATATGAAAAATATGTATATATGTATGTATGTATATATGAATCACTTTGCTGTACAGTAGAAATTAACACCACATTGTAGGTCAACTATACTTCAGTATCGATTAGTTTGAAGGCACTTTTATAAATCAGGCCTTATTTCTCTTGTCCTTTCATCCTGGGACAAATGTATAACAGAAACTAACCTGGATTACTCCGGGATGAACTCATATCACACAGAACTTTAACTGTTGAACAAACCATGAATGTCAGTTACACCATGGGATGTCCTGATCCAATATGAAGTTTGTATACCTTGTATCAAGCCTGCAGAATCCACTAAATTTGGAAATTCAAACTGAAATGAAGCCACCTATCCCATGACTTCTCCACAACTAGTTATACAACATCAGTTGGAAACCATATACAATCAAATGAATGCAGACAGAAACAACTATAGCCTTCCGTTTTTTTCCTTTTAGATAAAGATGGTATTTAAGGTGATGTCTTGGGCCGTTTCAGGGTGTTACTCAATTTCCTGGGTATCTGCCATGCACACAGGAGGTACACATGTTAGTTAACTTGTTTGTGCAACTATATGAAGGTAGTTAATACCACAAAACTGTATACGTAAAGTGAATTAAATGCTAAAGTCATGTTTTGTATTTCTAATGACAAAGAAAAAAAAAGTGTAGCACTGATATTTGTTACAAAAATGAACATTAAAAACATTCTTAGTGAAAAAAGCCATACAGAAAAGGCCACCTAGATCCCATACTCATCTTGTCTGCTTCAAATCCATCAAGGTTGTCCAAATGAGGGGGAAACTCAGTAATGGTTCCAGAAAAAGAAAACTGGATCAGGATGGAAAAAGACATTTTCATACAGTTGGGACAGCAGGTGAAAGTTGAAGTGGGGCTGAGTATTAAATTATAATGTGGACATCAGGATTTCCTCATTTAGGGGTTATGTGCTGGTTCCTTGGGCGAAACACACTGAGCATTTTGTGTGAAGTGGCAAATGTGAGTACTTTTTGCCATTATTGCAACTTTTCTGTACATTTTAAATTACTGGAAAGTAAATTACTTTTCTAGACAACCATGTCAGTATCATGCCAGAAAATCAGATAAGACAGACATCAAATTTTGTTATAGAGGCCAAGACTCACCCAGACCAAGTTCAACCAAAGTTGTGATACTTATTTCCCTTGTAGGAGTCCGCATGGTATTAAGAGGCACCGTGGGAAGAGTATATTAGTAGCTACCATATCTTGGGTCCTGTGGATTACCTGGGGTGCAGTAGACACTGAGATTTTAGTATTGCAATTTTTCACATTACTTCAAAAAATATGTTAAAAAATAAATTCAGTAAAGTTGCAAAATATGGAATCAATATACACAAATCAGTTTTGTTTCTATACACTAATAATGAACCACCAGCAAGAAAAATTAAGAAAACAATCCCATGTACAATTCCATCAAAAAGAACGAACTATTTAGCAATAAATTTAACCAAGGACATGAAAGACCTATACTCAGAAAACTGTAAAGCATTGATAAAGAAACTAAAGACACAATAGGAAACAATATTCCATGCTCATGCATCAGAAAAATTACTACTATTAAAATGTTTATTCTACCCAAAGTCATCAACAAACAGTGCCAGGAAAACTAGACACCAGACTCCAAAGAACGACACTGGTCACCATCTACACGGCACATAAAACTAACTAAAAGCGCACAGTATTCCACATTAAACCCTTTCTCTCCTGAGGCCCCTGAAGATGCGCCCCACCCACCCAGCAGTCAGCTGCACAGGAAGATTCTCCACACTTGCTCATTTTTTCCTCTTGTGGAGTCTCCTCACCAGTGGCTCCTGAGAAAACCCAGCTGCTGTCAGTGTGGACACTGCCTCATGGTCCAGAAGCCTCAGCCCTGACAGGAGACAAAGCTCCTGACTGCTTGTCAGGGAGCAAAGTCTGTGGGCAGGGTGCACCTGTGCCCGCAGGGTCAGACAGGTGGGTTCAGCGCCCCCTGTGGGACGTCAGAGAAGTGCCGGGAGCGCCGCACTCACAAACCCAGAGGCCTCATCCGGAAGGCAGTTCTGCTGTATACACTAAGTTTGGAAATCCAAACTGAAATGGAGCCAAGTATCTCACTGTATCTTCTCAAAAGATGCTTAAGGAGCAATTAATTACAAACCATATGTAATGAAATGAATGTAGACACAAACTTTACAACTTAAACCAAAATTCACTCAAAATTGCCCATAGACAAATTTAAATTACCAAACTATAAAAGTCCTAGAAAAAAAAAGATAATCTACATAACTTTGGGTCTGGTGACCTTATTCAGAAAACCAGAAGACAAACCACAAACTGCAAGAAACTACTTCCAAAACACATATCTGATAAAGGATCTGTACTCAAATTATGCCAACAACGCCATTAAAATTTGGTAAAGACTGAAACACACACCTGGCCCAAGAAGATAAACAGGCAGTAAATAAGCATACAAGAATACACTCAAGATGCTGGTGGAATGCATGTACAACCAACTTTGGAAGACAGTTTGGCAGTTTTTTCCAAATCTAAAAAGTCTCACCTTAGGATCCAAGAAGTGTACCTCCTGTATTTAGACAACTGCTTTGAAAAACTGTGTTCAAACCAAAACTAGCATCAAGTAATGCACAGCAGCTCTATTCATAATGGCTAAAAACTTAAAGATATCAGGATGTCCTTCTGTAGATGAATTCATAAGCAAATTAGGGCACATACATGTCAAGGGGAGAAGAATACACCACCCCAAAATATGCCCATTTGACAAAAGGATTATTTTGGACTGATTAATTTAAGAAACAGCAGACCCAGGAGAATCTTTCAAAACCAAGTAGAAAATGCCCTTTTAGGAGGTAAATTTACATTTATTAAGGATATCTCCATTTGTAAGGGTATGTCCCTCTCTGGACCAGGAATTGAATGATGACTAAATATCAAGAAAAGCTTGTTGGGACTTCCCTGCTGGTCCAGTGGTTAAGACTCCATGCTCCCAATGCAGGGAACCAGGGTTCAATCCCTGGTCAGGGAACTAGATCCCGCATGCTGCAATTAAGAGCCCGCATGCCGCAACTAAAGATTCCACAGGCCACAACTGAGACCCGGCACAGCCAAATAAATAAATGTTTGAAAAAAAAAAAGCTTGTCAATGAAATAGGCCTGGATGTAAATCTGTGTAACAACCATACCCTTGTTTACTGGGCTTTGACTAATAACATCCCTTAAATCGCTTCCTCCATTCCCTAACATCTTTCTTTTGTTCTCAGCAGAAGATAGCATTTAAGGTAATGGCTTGGGCCATTTCAGGGAGTGACTCAGTTTTCCTGGGTATCTTTCAAGTATACAGGAGGTACGCATGGTATATATTAAACTTCTGATTGTTTTCTCCAGTTCGTCTCTTTTTCATTACAAGGGAGATCTCAATAAAGAACATAGAAGTGTAGAGGGAAAACTATTTTTCCTCTCATATACATGCAATGCAATAGTATTCAGAGATATAAAGGAATGGACCATCAACCCGTGCAAAAAAAAAAAAAAAAATAGATGCATCTAACACTTGCATTGCTAAGTGAAAGAATCCAGTCTGAAGTGCTACACGCTGTATGACCTCATTTATATGACATTCTAGAAAAGGCAAAACTGACAATGGTAAACAGTTTACGGAATATGTGGTTGAAATAGTCCATATGATAGTTTAATGGTGAATACCTGTCACTATGCATTTGTCTACACCCACAGATTTTCACAACCCAATAAGTAATTTACAATCTATTCAAACTTAGCTACTTAGGATATGGGAGTGTCAAAGACTGGAATACAGAACGTAACAAAGAATCTAACTGATTCAGAAATGTATGAAAAAACTCACTGTTGGTGGTGGGACAAATGGGCTGACCTAAGTTAACTTTGGAAATGTACAGAATCTGTAGGCCAAAGACAAAATGTGCCATACATACACAGTGAACTCTATGTTCTTTCCATGAGGGGTAGTAGCTAACGGTACCAAAACTACTATATCAGTAATCGAATGGAACAAGCACTGAATTTAATAAATGACAAATGGTGGAAGCCAGGTTTCTTACCACTGGAGTGGGATGTTACAGTCAAACAAAGGGAGAAGGTTACAATATCCATGTCATAACAGATCCGGTTGGAGACATCAGTATAAACTATCTTTAGCCTAATAGAGATACACATAGTTCCACATGGAAATCTTTATAATTATGGGTATATGCATAGGCTGGGATACATGCACATATTTCCATGCACTGTCAGCTGAGCATATTTAGCTCCCACGTGTAAGTTTTTAATACCATTCTCTAATAAAAGGAACAAGGGCTCTTTGAAGAAAGGGCTGATGCTAGGACTGAGACAGTAAATCTATGAAGCAGGATAATCTTAAAATATCAGAAAGTAAAGAAGTACCAAAAATTTTTAAAACCCACAAAAGAAAAATTATGTAAAATGAAAACAGGAGCAAATGGAAAAAGCTCTCAACAGCCAAAGCAAGAATTAACTAAGCAGTCTAATAATGTAGTGCTGGATTATACCCAAAAGTTTACAGTAATTATTCACGTGTCCAAACTGGTAAAAATAAATTACATAGTTTTTGATGAATGGTGTTAAATAGAAATCTCCTATGCAGAAAGCTTCTAAGCAATGTATATAGCCACTCAGCTGTCCATCAAGGATGTGAAGCTAACCCCTCTCTCCTCAAGTGTGGGTTCTGCATTATGACTTCCTCCTACATAAGACGCACAGGATGGACATGGGGAAAACATTAACCTCACTGTGGGAAAACTTGACACACACTACTTCAGCTAGGTGACCAAAGTTAAGAATATAAGTGAGAAGTTTCCTTAAGAGCCTGTCCTCTTGATATATAGTGAAGAGGAAGCACTTCACCTCTGTGGTCTACTTTTTCAAAGCCAAGTCTAACCACGACAAAACCACGAAGCAAATCCCAGTGCCCGGCAGTCTACAAAATACCTGACCAGTCCTCCTCCACACTGTCAAGGTCATGGAAACAAGGAGAGTCTGAGCAACTGTCAAAGCCCAGAAGAGACTAAACAGACATGATGGCCCCATGTCCTTTGAGATCCTGGAACAAGGAAAGGTATAACAAAGGGAACATGAATAGGGATTTCACTTAATAATAAAGTAACAATATTTGTTCATTATTTGTCATGATTCTGCAGAAAATTAGACAGGAAAAATTAAAAGTCAAATAAGAGAAATCTACTGTAACAAACTGGAAATCTAGAGGAAAAGGGGGATTTCTTTGTAAAAACACATTACCAAAATGCACCCTAAATTAAGGAAAATACAAAAAGACCAATTAATCACTGAGGAACCTCTTCCCCATACTGGTTATCCTATCACTGTTCCAGGGTTTCCCTCTCCCGGGACAGGGAAGGAACAGGGACAGAGCTGTTTGGCAGCTCCCCTAGTATCTGACCCCACCCAGTGTCTTCATCTCCCCCAGCCACGCCTACCCAGTGAGGACACCTGAGGAAGGATCAGGGATTATTGATTCAGATGTGTCAACCAGGACTGTTTCTTTTCCCAGCAACTGGACACACTTACTGAAGTAAAATAAATTAGTATTCATTGTAAGGGTAGAAATAAATTAATACTTGCAAGTGGCAAGTTGAAGAATGGGTTTGGACCTGGCAGGTCCAGTGGCTTACACTATCTCAGTGTGACCTTGCTTCTCTCCAAAACTTTGTCCTGCTCAGTGCCTTTGGGGGACCCCATTCACAGGCACAGGCTCTCTCACTGCCCTTGGGCCAACAGCAATTCTAGGCTGACAACCACTCACCATCCATTCTCCGAGAAAGAGTTTCTCCTTTTCCTGGATTCCAAGAAAGTCATGGTTTTAAATGCCTTTGGTCTGGCTTGGGTTACAGTCTCATACTTCACCCATCACCAGAAGATGGAAAATGGGACTGGCTAGATGTGGGCTGTAAACCCATCTTCGAGCTGGGTGCAACATGGGCTCATCCTTCTGCAACTGTTTGGACTGGAAGCAGGTGAGATGTAATTCCCAAAGGAAAACTGAGGCACTTGGGCCTCAGAACAGATGCTGGCTGGCAGAAAGCAACAGATTCTAAGTCAACGACAGCTCACTGCACAGCACAGAATCTGACACAAAAGGAAGAAAGGGGTTCACTCAGGTTTAGGGGCTGCAGCTACTCATCCAGTGCTCTTACTGTCCTCCCAAGACTGCAAGAAGTTCTTTCACTTACTGAAAAGTCAGGATCGTTGGTGATGGTAAACTCAAGTCTCTTTCCTTGGGCATCAGGTCCTCACATCTCAGAGGCTGGCCCAGAACAGCCCACGTGCCCTCAGAAGACACACAGACCTCATTCCTGCCCCTGAGAGGTGGGAGCCCTTGAGTTATGCCATCTCCCTGGCCATATTAATTGCCCATCCCTGAAAAACAATACTGCTCCTTTTCCAGTTTCTTCTCTCTCCTTTACTAAGAGGAAGAAACCAAATGCTAGGGTGGTAAGGAAACTCTTGTGCGATGAAGTAATGGGAGGCTCAAGAATTATTCCAAGCCCTGGAACCCATAATTGGCAGGCTTTCCAGAGGCCACATGGATGCATATGGCTCTCCAAGACAATGCAGTGTCACTGTGAACCTTCCATTGGGAGGTCCAGTTGCCCCCATATCTTTGATTCTTAATGACTATGAATGTCAAAAGTTTCTAACGACTGACAGGACAAAGGATTGCAGGGCCATGGTCTGCTGTATGGTTGTTGTGTCAGGGACACACTCCAATGTTTAGAGGATTATTACTTCTCTTGGCAGCCTATGAAGCTGTGAGCAGGAGGCCTTTTTCTCAACCACATGCATGTTGGTGGTTGAAACTTCTCAAAGGAATGTCTACACTGACCAGGTAGCTCTTGAATTGCCCGGCATCCTGGTCAGCTCCGTAACTGTACATGAGGGCCTAACAATGCCCAGGCTGGACTGAGCTAGAGGACCACAGATGCCTACCTGGATTGTCAGAGGTCAAGGGCTGTCCTGCCTGAGACTTGATCATCTATTCATGCCCACTCAGACGGGACAAAGGATGCCTCCAGTGCCAGGAGGGCCCCACCAGCCCTTAAGAAGGCAGCATGTGGGGGCTGGCAGGTCACTGCACCCAGTCCTGTATAAATCCACACATGCCCACTGAGTGCCCTGCTGTCTGGGCTGTGCTGGAACCTGGGGCTGCCCAGGCAGACTAGGGCCAGCATCACCCTTCCCAGGTGGGAGGGCAGAATGAAACCATGCATGACTTCTGACACCCTCCCCAATCCTTGACAGAGGTTGAGTTGGATGAGAAACAGTCCGAGACAAGAACAGACATTTCATTCTTCTCTCAGAGCCCAGGACTGGGGGAAGGGAGGCCAGAAAAACAGCTACTGACCTCAGCTCCCTGACTCCTGTCTGACCCTGGGCAAGTCCTATCCATTCTGGAGGCTTCAGAGAGAAGGAGAGGGGAAGGCAATGAGGGTCAACTGTGCTTAAACCTAACTCTAACCTTTACCTTAAGAACCCTAACCTCTAACCTTAACCCTCTAACAACCCTAGCCCCAGACCCCTAGACCCTCGCCCCGACCCCTAAACTCTAATCCCTGACCCTGACCCTTTAACCACAACCCTCTACCATGACTCTCCAGCAATGACCCATAACCCTAAACCGTGACCCCTGAACCCTCACACTGACTCAACCTCAGGCCTAAAGCCTGGCCTAGTGGGTACCGAGGGATGACTGTATGAACTCTCAAATAAACCAAGGAATTAAATCTTCCTGACCATGAATGTAACAATGGTTTCTTAGATTTGACAGTAAAGCATAAGAAATGAAAGGAAAAAATAGACAAATTGGATTTCCTCAAAATTACAAACCTTTGTGCATCAAAAGAGGCTCTCCAGAAAGTAAAAAGACAGCCCACAGAATGGAAGACAATATTGGCACATTATACATCTGATAAGACTCTTTACCTAGGATATACCCAGGGCTTTTACAACTCATCAACAAAAAGACCAACAATAAAATTTATGAAACAGACAAATGGCTTGCACGGACTGCTCTCCAGGCAAGACATACAAATGGTCAACAAGGACATGAAAAGATGTCAAACATCAGTAGTCATGATGAAAATGCAAATTAAAGCCACAGTGTGATGCCCCTTCACACACACTAGAATAAAAATAAATTTTAAAATAAATTTTAAAATATATAAATAAAAATAACAAATGTTGGCAACAATGTAGAGAAATTGAAACCCTTAAAAGTTACTTGTGGAGATGTACAATGGTGCAGTCTATGTGTACAAAACTTTAGCATTTACTCAAAAATATAAAATATAATTACCATGTGGTTCAACAACTCCACTCCTAGATATATACCCAAAAAATGGAAAACAGGTGTTCAAACAAAAACTTGTACACCAATTATTCATAGCAGCACTGTTCACAATAGCTCAAGGTAGAAAAGATTTAAATGTCCATCAGCAGGTAAATGGATAAGCAAAATAAGGTAGATCCATAAGCTGCATTATTCTGTCATATAAAGGAATAAAGTAAAATTATACAGTCACTGTGGAAAACTCTATGGTGGCTCCTCAAAAACATGGAAAATGTATGAGCCCTGGATTCCACTCCAGGGTGTACACCCAAAATATTAGAAAGCAAGGACTGGAACAGATATTGGTACCCCGTATTCATAGCAACATTATTCACAATAGCCAAAAGGTGGAAGCAACACAACACATCCTTCAACAGATGAATGGATAAGTACAGTGTAGTATATCCACAATGGGATATGATTCAACCTTTAAAACTAAGGTAATTCTCACACATGCTACAATGTGGATGAACCTTGACGTCATTATGCTAAGTGAAACAAGCCAGACACAAAAAGGACAAACGTTCTACAATTCCACTAGTATGAGGTATACAGATAAGTCAAATTCAAAGACAAAGTAGAATAAGGTTGCCAGGGGTTGAGGTGAGTTAGTGTTTAATGGCTACGGTTTCACATGGGGAAAATAAAGTTCTGGAGATGGATGGTGAGGATATTTTTACAACAATGTGAATGTAGTTAATGCCATAGAACTGTATACTTTAAAATGGTTTAAATGGGGCTTCCCTCGTGGCACAGTGGTTAAGAATCCGCCTGCCAATGCAGGGGACATGGGTTCAAGCGCTGGTCCTGGAAGATCCCGCATGCCACAGAGCAACTAAGCCCACGAGCCACAGCTACTGAGCCCTCGTGCCACAACTACTGAAGCCCATGCGCCTAGAGCCCGTGCTCCACAACAAGAGAAGCCACTGCAATGAGAAGCCTGCACACGGCAACGAAGAGTAGCCCCCTCTCGCCGCAACTAGAGAAAGCCTGCACACAGCAACAAAGACCCGACACAGCCCAAAAATAAAAAATAAAATAAAATTTTTAAAAAAGCTTTAAAAAAAGTGGTTTAAATGGTAAATGTTATGTGTTTTTAATCACGATGGAAAAAATGAATGAAATAATGATCAATGTTACAATGTGGATAAACACTGAAAACATCCTAAGTGAAAGAAGCCACACAGAAAAACCACCCAGATCATGCTCATCTTGTACACTTTAAATCCAGCAAGGTTTTTAAAGTGAGGAAAAGCCCCAGTGATGGTTCCAGGAAAAGAAAACTGTATTCGAATGGGAAAATACATTTCCACAAAGCTGGGGCAACTGGTGAAAGTTGAAGCAGGTCTGTGGATAGGATTATAATGTGGAAACCATAATTATTCCTCATTTTGGGGTTATGTGCTGGTTCTCTGGGAGAGTGGCCCTCCCACTCTCACAGGGTAAAACAAACTGGAGTATTTTGTGAATGTGGAAAACTTGATACTGTTATTTAAAGTTTTTTATACACTTGAAATTTACTAGAAAATAAAGTACTCATCAAAACAACCATGTCATAGCACGCCAGAAATACAGACATCAAACTCTGTTATAGAGGCCAAGCCCTACCCAGATCCAGCTCACCCGCAGTGGTGATGCCAATCACCCTCGTAGGAGTCCACATACTACGAGAGGCACCGTGGGAAGATTACATTGGGAGCCACTATGTCTTGGTTGCTGTGGATGACGTGGATGTAGCTGAAACAGTGGGATTTCTGAATTCTAGTTTTCCACATTCAACCACCAAAAAACTGTTACAACTAAAAAATGAATTCAGTAAAGCTGCAGGATACAAAAAAAGAAAAATCAATGCACAAAAATCATTTGTGATTCTATACACTGATAATGAACCATCAGAAAAAGAATTCTAAAAAAAATCCCACTTACAATTGCATCCAAAAAGATAACCAGGAGTAAATTTAACCAAGGACGTGAAGGACCTGCACACTGAAAACTGGAAGACACTGATAAAGGAAACTGAACAGACAAAAATAAATGGAAAGATACCCCGTGCTCATGGATAAAAAGAATATTGTGAAAATATGCATTCTAAGGTGGGACTTCCCTGGCCGTCCAGGGGTTGGGACTCTGCGCTCCCACTGCAGGGGGCGCAGGTTCAATCCCTGGTTGGGGAACTAAGATCTCGCATCCTGCATGCCACATGGTGTGGCCCAAATTTTTTTTTTAATTTAAAAAAAATATGCATCCTAGCCAAATTAATGTATAGATTCAATGCAATCCCTACCAAAAGTGCAATGACATTTTCCATAGAAACAGAACAAACAATCTTAAGATGTGTGTGGAACCACAAAGGACCCAGAAGAGCTAAAGTGACCCTGAGGAAGGAGAACGGGCTGGAGGCATCTCCCTCCCTGACCTCACACTACATTACGAAGCTACGGTCCCAAAAAAGTGTGGAATCGGCACAAAAACAGGCACGCAGACCAGAGGAACAGAGCAGAGAGCCCAGGAATCAACCTACAGGTATGTGATCAGTTAATTCACAAGAAAGGAGCCAAGAACATACACCAGGGAAAGGACAGTCCCCTCAATAAACGGTGCTGGGAAAACCAGACGCCACACGCCAAAGAACAACACTGCACTCTGTCTACACCACACACAAAAGGGGCCAAAAACCCAGTTTTCCACATCAAGCCCCTCCTCTCCTGGGTCCTCTGAAGACAGACACCCTCAGCGGTCAGCCACGTACAGGAAGCTTCTGACCACTTTTCCTCACCTTCTCCCTCAGCGGCGTCACCTCCCGGCAGGTCCTGAGGAGACCAGGCTCCTCTCAGCATGAACTGGACCCCACAGTGTCCCAAAGCTGAAGCCCCAGGGGGTCCTGAGGAGACCCGGCTTCCGTTAGTGTGGACTCGACCCCGGCTTGTCCCGAAGCCCGGCCATCAGTGTGGACTCAGCCCCGCGTGTCCCAGAAGCCAAAGCCCCAGCGGGTCCTGAGGAGACAGGGCTCCTCTCAGCGTGAACGTGAACAGCATGATCTGAACAGACATCCCGCCAAAAAAGATATACAGATAGTAAAAGTCATACAGAAACAAGCTCAACATCATATACCATTAGGGAATTACAAATTAAAATCTTGAGATATCACAGCACACCTATTAGCACTGCTAAGCTCCAAAAATATGACAATACCAATGGCTAGAGGGTGAGGAACAAAAGGAGCTCTCCCTCATAGCTGGGGGGAGGCATGTGCAGCCACTTTGTAAGACAATTTGGCAGTTTTTTCCAAAGCTAAACAAGTCTCACGTTGGGATCCAACAATCATGCTTCCAGCATTTAGGCAACTGCTTTGAAAATCTATGTCCACATGCAAACAAGGATGCAATTATGCACAACAGCACTTTCATAATGGCTAAAAACTTGAAGAAATCAGGATATCCTTCAAAAGATGAATGCATAAGCAAATTGGGGTATATCCATGTCAAGGCAAGTAGAATATGCCACCCCAAAATATGTCTCTCTGGCATAAGGATTATTGGTCTGCTTTAAAAAAAAAGAAAAAAAAAAGGGCCTCCCTGGCGGCTCAGTGGTTAAGAGTCCGCCTGCCAATGCAGGGAACACGGGTTCGAGCCCTGGTCCAGGAAGATCCCACATGCCACGGAGCAACTAAGCCCGTGCGCCACAACTACTGAGCCTGCGCTCTAGAGCCCGCGAGCCACAACTACTGAGCCCGTGTGCCACAACTACTGAAGCCTGCACACCTAGAGCCTGTGCTCAATGACAAGAAAGGCCACCACAACGAGAAGCCTGCGCACCGCAATGAAGAGTAGCCCCTGCTCGCCACAACCAGAGAAAAGCCTGCATGCAGCAACGAAGACCCAATGCAGCCAAAAATAAAATAATAAATTTATTAAAAAAAAAAAAATCTCAGAAAACTGAGATTGCCGTTTTATGAAGGACATTTACAATAGAGAAGTCTCCATTTATAAGGGTATGTCCCTCTTTGCACCAAAAATAGAAGGATAATTAAATCTTAAGTAACTCTTTTCACTGGAGAAGTCCTTACTTAAATGTGCAAACACTCATACCCTTGTTTACTGTGCTTTGCAGGATAACCTGCCAAAACTGGCCTTCCCCCCTTCCCCAGCATCTTTCTTCTGTTTTAGCTGAAGACGGTATTTAAGGGGATGGTTTTGGTCATTTCAGGGAGTGACTCAGTTTTCCTTGCTATCCCCCCTGTATTCAGAAGGTATACATGTAATTAAACTTCTGCTTTTCTCCTGGTAATCTTTTATTTCAGGGGCAGGGGGGCCTCAACCAAGAACCTAGAAAAGTAGAGGGGAAATTGTTTTTCCGCCCATACACGTGCAGTGGAATACTACTCCGCAGAAAGGAATGCACCATCAGCCTATGGAAAGACATGGATAAATCCTCAGTATATACTGCTACGTGAAAGCATCCAGGCTGAGGAGGCTGCACACAGTATGACCCCATTGGTGACACTCTGGGAAAGGCAAAGCTACACAGATGATAAGCAGATCATGCGGTGGGGGGTTTGAAGTGTTCCATGTGACACTCTAGGATGGATACCTGTCACTATGCATTTGTCTAAGCCCTCAGATGTGTATAGCCCAAGGGGCCAATCATAATCTATTCAAATTTAGTTATTTAGAATGTAGGAGTGTGGCAGGATGGAATACATAATGTGACAGAGTCTAACTGTATTAGAAATATATGGAAACAACTCACTGTAGGGGATGGGGTAAAAGGTGCTGACCTAAGTTACCTTTGGAAATGAATGGAATCTGTAGACTAAAGCAAACTGGACCGTACATATACAGTGGGCTTCATTTTACGAAGTTCTTTCCAGGGTGTAGTAGCTAACAATTCTGAAACCTCTGCACATGTAACCTGGAAAGGAGCAATGCATACATAACTGGCAGATGGTGGGAGCCAGGCTCCTCGCTGTGGGAGTGGGAAGTTACAGATAAGCAAGGGGAGAGCCTCTGCCCTCGTAATCCTGGATCTGGGCTTCCTGGGAGGATGTTGACTGGCCGGGGGAAACACACAGATCTTCACGCTGGGAAGGCCCTGCAGACATAGGAACTCCACGCCCCATCTTTCCACCCATACCTGCTGGAAACACTCAGCCCTCCATCATCAGTCAATTGCAGCGTTTAAGACAGTCTCGCCCCCAGGCAGATAAAGGAACATGAGGGTCTTGCTTACCCCTAAGCTGTCCCAGAATTCAGGCCCTGGGGGTGGAGCCAGGTTGGGGGTTCCTGGGCCTCTGACCAGCAGGTGAGAGGAAGGAGGAGGACCAGTCCTGAGGACAGAGGTTCCCTCAAGTCTGTGAGCCCAGGAGCCCTGATGGGATTCATTCCCAGTGCGGACATGGGCGGGGTCTGCAGTGGTTCTGTGCTCCCCCTGGACCCCTTTGATGAAGCCATGGCAGCACTGGCCCCAGACGTCTCCTGGCAGCGTCTCAAACTCTGACACAGTGGTTTTACAAAGGAACAAGAGAATGGAGCTGAGCCCCTGACGGCCACTCCTTTCTGGCTCTGAGTTGCTTCCAACAGGACCGCAGTCACCTGCACGTAGTCTGCTGTGACCTACCTGCCCCCATTGGCCTTTACTCTCCCTCCCTGCGATGAGTCCCGTGACATTTCCAGCCTGGAACCCTCTCGCAGGCCAGACACCTCTGTTCAGTCACTGCACCCCCATCTCACCTTGGGGGCTAACAGGGCCCTCAGGGGACCGGGATCCTGCAGCTCCCCACACCCAGAAGCAGCCCCACCTTCCCTGGTTGCTGAGCCCAGGCACGGGGTGTAACCGAGCAGGACCCTACGGGGCCTTCCCAGGACAGAGCCCTCCCCGACATCCTCTGCTGTAGCTCCTCTCTGAAGTACCTGGATAACAGTATCTGATGCACGCTTCCTGAGTTGTTTTAGAGATGCTAAAACCACCACCAAACGGAAGAAATTAACTACCTGATGATCTTGAACAGGTAGCCCCGGAACTTATGCCTAAGAATTTAGAATGTTAACTGCCTGTTACCTCACCATCAACCAGAGAATTGTGCACCAGCTGATCTCATACCCTGCAACCCCCCTCCTTCACTTGGCCTTTAAAATTGCTGTGCTGAAATCCTTCAGGGAGTTTGGGGATTTAGAGCACAAGCCGCCTGTTCTCCTTGTATTGGCACTTTTACAATTAAAGCTGCACTTCCCTTCACCACACCCGGTGTCAGTAGACTGGCTTTACTGCACTCAGGCAAGCGGACCCAAGTTTTGTTCGGTAACACTGGGGTCTCCCAGGCTCCCACTCTCCTTGTGCCCCACTGACTGTCATCTGCTCCTCCAGAGTCTTGTTGCAGCAAAAATAGAAATGAAGTTTCCCTCCGCTGAGAACAAGGAAAACAAAGGGAACAGCGAACAGGCTAGAGAAGAAACATAACCTGGCCTGAAAGAGTTCATCACTCCTCGTTTTACTTTGTCACTAATTTGTAGTAACTAGATGTGTACTTTACACAGCGAACCTCACTCCCTGACACTACGTAATTTACCTCTGGCACCCATCACCCCTAACTCTGTGTGAGTTACATCCCCTGCCTCTCACTCCCTAACCTTATTATGTCCAGCACTTACATTCTATATGCCCCTCATAACAAATCACCCCCTATAGTCTTTGCATTTCAGAAACAAGGTCACCGGCCGATAAACCAGAAGCAAACGGACGCAATTACCAGACTGCTGGACCCCAATTACCGGGCGGCCTGATGCCAACTATGACTGTTTTGAAATAATGCAAAGAAAAGGAGGAATGCAAGACCTTCACTACTTTGATCCTCATCCTATACCCCGGACTGCGAGAGCCCCACATATAAAACCTACCCTGATTCTCAAGGAGGGCGGGTCCAGTTCTTGAGGCGCTAGCCGGCTGTGTCTTCCCTTCCGCCTGGCAGAAGAATAAAACCGTCTCTCTCTTCCTCCAAAATCCCTGGCTCTGTATTTCTGTTCAGCCTCGGTGCACGGGGAAGCCGAGATTTCGACAACAGTCTGTGGCCAGTTCCCACACTAATTCCCCTCTACACCCACAGCCCTGGCCCAAGCCCGATCTTGTGCCTGGTTCCTCCATCAGGCCCTGGCAAAACTCCCTGCCCACACGGTGCACCTCACATCCCACCTCAACGTGGTCTTTCTGAAGCATAAACGAGACTGTGACTCTCTCCCACCTGTAATCCCCCAAATGTTTCCCCACTTTCGCTAGGGTATCTGCTGGGAGAGACATCTGCCAAGGCCCTGAGAGTCCCCGGCACCCCCACGAGGCTGCTGGCTCCTGGGTTCCCTGACAATGAGCACCTCAGCAGGCCAGGAGACACGGCAGGAAACACCAGAACCGCTCACCTCAGGAGGGGACTGGCACGGCCACTGCCTGATCAGAGAGAGCAGAGAAGGGCTCCCCAGCTGGGACACAGACTCTGCACGAGTGGCCTCTCCCTGAGCCACTACATCACCTCGTGTGACTTGAGGGAAGGAAGGACCGAGGCACACTTGGCTCCTAAGGAGGATGGGATAGGCTCAGTCACGTCCCCCCAAATTCACATTCTGAATCCCTAACCCCCAGGACCCCAGGATGTGGCTGTATTTGGAGATGGGATTTTTAAAGAGGTGATCAAGGTAAAAATGAGGTCACTAGGGTGGATCCTAATCCAATAGGATTGATGTCCTACAAGAAGAGATTAGGACACAGATAGGCACAGGGGGAGACCACGTGAGGACCTGGGGAGAAGACGGCTGTCTAAGCACCAAGGAGAGAGGCCTCAGGAGAAGCCAGCCTGCACACACCTTGATCTCAGACAGCATCCAGGACTGGGAGATGATAGGTCTGTTATTCAAGCGGCCCAGTCTGTGGTATTTGTTACAGCGGTCCTGAGCCGACTCACACACAGGGTAACTCAGGGCTCAGACTGGACAGAGCCCACTCTCCATCCCCCTGTACGGGAGTTACAGGATCCTCAGGAACTGAGGAGGGGGTCCCTGAGGAGAGGCACAAGATAGAAGGTGCTAGGCATTAACACGACTGCATTCACGTTAAACGTGCCTGAAGTCCATTCACACGAGATGGTCTTGTCCTGTATGTACATCGGCACCTTCAGTCTGAACTGAGATCTTTGGCTTCACCACCTCCACTGAGAGCATTAGCTTCACCTGCTGTGACCGTCTCCTATAGGATTTCCAGAACCACAACGCATCGAAGCTTCACAGGACCCAGAGTCTGTGTGCTACCGTCCAGGTGACCCTCACAGCAGAGCTGTGCAGCTGCCCACCAGATCCCATTTCCCTTTTTCCTGTTCACAGCTACCCTGCACCTCCCAGCCTTCCCACCCCTTACAGCTGGGGCACAGTGTCTCGTGTTACCAAGGGGGAGAGGTGGAGGTGGTGAGGGCCTTGGCCAGCCTACATCCTAGGACAGAGGGCCTGATGCCCACCTGGTCACCCCACCCTGCTGGTTGGAGCCCTCACCTGGAAGCAGGGAGGAGAACCAAGGGGGACAGAGCCTGGGCCGTGCCACCCACCTGCCCTGGACTCTCACATGAAAGGGACAGAGACATCTTGAGCTTCAGCCCATCTTGGGGGGGACACTTGGTTCCAGTAACAAACCTTTGCCCTAAAAGCCAAGGTGCTTTACAAACCCCTCCCCAGCTGTCACAGAAAGTCAGACTTAACTTCATCACACTTTTCTCAAACCCCAGCTCATGCTGAGACCACCACTCAGCCTTAGAGTCAGCATTGGGCCCCCAGAAACCCTAAATCAGTGGCTGGACACCACAACGTTGAGGGGTCAAGTAGGAAGCCCATCCCTAAAGGTGCGGGTTACACACGGCCTCCCGAGGTTCTTACACCGGTACATGTTGGGGGTATTTCAATCCTGACTGAGGACATTTAATGTCACCATTCATGTTGCTAATTAAGAACCCACTAGTTAGAGGAAAACCCTATCAAGATACTCGCTACACTGATGAAAATTTCTGAAGTTGGTCGGAGGCGGGGCATTTTCTCACATGCTGCCAGCAGCCCCCCACAAGGACCATCCTCATTGGAAAGCTGCTTGGACCGTGCGGAGGCGTCTCTTTGTAAACGTTAGCTGACCTCCAAGCCAGCTGCTCCTGAACTTTACCCACCCTTCCCAGGAAAGCCACCTGAATATGTGCAAGGACCTCACAGGCTGGAGGAAAGGGCTTGCAGCCACCCCAGCGACAGCACACGTGCTACGTGGGCTCCTGCACGTCACACAGGACGGTCCTGGCCCCGGCTGCTCTTCTGGAAGCGTTCCATTCCCTACCCGAGTTACCCCTCCTGTCCTGGCCCCCACTGCCCTTTTCTCGCTTCCTCACCTCTGCCCGGGGAGAACTTCCAGCAGCGGCCTGCTCAGACCGGGACACCCTCACGGCCGTGGCCCCTCCCTCCCTCCCACCAGCCCGGCCCCGAGACTGCTGACGGGGCAGAGAATACGGCGTCAGGCACAGCTGCAGGGGCTCTTGCTGCTGGGAGGGGTGTTTACATTGACCTCAGCCCAGGCACACCTGGGGAGGGCCGGCCGGCCGGGTCAGGCTGCCCAGGTCAGCCAATCCTTGCCCCTCAGGGGCTCATAACTGCAGAAAACGGGCCTTGTTGTGCCGGCCAGGCCCAAGGAACAGGTGTGGGGTCCTGAGGGTCAGGATTGACATGGGGCTACAACTCTGGCTGATTTTCTAATCATTTTAACTGGCTCATGAGTAGGAAACAACTTCAAGAAGACCCTCTCCACACGAGAGGAACCCAGGAGTCAGGGAGAGGAGGGGTGGTGAGTGGAGACAGAGGCCTGGTGCCCCGGCTGCAGTGGAAGCCCCCGGAAGACCAGGCGGAGGGAGGCCGCACAGAGTGAAGCCCAGGGTCACAGACCTGTCGGAGCTGCTGTTCGTTAGTTCAGGTCCTGCTCTCAGGTGCTCAGGGTCAGCTCTGAGCAACAGGCGGGCTGGGGTGCTCTGCAACGAGGGCCACGTGCACGGTTCCTGTGTGCCCAGCCCTGCCGGGTGCCTGCCCAGGTGAGCTCCATATCCTGGGAGGGGCCTGCCCACAAGAGCCCCGGGGGCTGCTGGGTGCCTGCCCAGGTGAGCGCCGTATCCTGGGAGGGGTCTGCCCACGAGAGCCCCGGGGGCTGGGAGGAGCATGTGAATGAGCGTCCTCTATGCAGCCAGCACAGAGTTGCTCAGCGACTTCCCTGTGGGCGGTGCTGGGGTGAGATGAGAACCAGGAGCTACTGCGGGCCCCCTGAACCCCCATCTAGGTCCAGCCACAGTGACGAGGTCAGTAGGCGGTTGCTGGCTGCTGTGCTGCGTGAGGGAGGCCCCACCAGTACCTCTTGTTTCTTCTACCTGACACCACGGAGGCCTCCCCAGGACAGAGCGGACAGCCTGCACAGGATGAGTGGGAGCTCCTGGTGACCCTGCAGGGGACGTGAGAGGGACGGACCAGGCAGGAGGGGAGTGGGCACCCAGGCAGAGCCGTGGGGCTTGGGGCCCAAGGGGGCACTTCTGGGTCTCAGCTGGGAGTGGACGGGCAGGTGGTGAGTGTAACCCAGGAAAGCTGCTCTGGTGACGTGAGGCTGAACACGCTTCAGGGTGATATAAACTTCCTGGGTGACCCCAAAAACAGCATTGTGAGATGAATCCCATGAAAGGAAGGTTTTGTAAGAGGAATCTTGCTGAAGGGAAGGCTTGCAAAGTGAATCCGCCTAAGAGGAGGCCCTGTGAGCCAGTCCCCTCAGAGGGGGGACATGGAACCTGCTGGGAGCAATCGTTCACCCTGGGCAGGCGATGGGCACAGACCCCACTTCCTGCTCCCACATCTGTGCTTCTGCGTAGGTTACTTGGCTTCTTGGAGTCTCAACTTCCCAGTCTGTTCATCGGGTGACAGTAGCATGGATTGACTAGTAATTTGCTCAGAACAGGGTAGAAAGGGGTCCCATGGAAATTCCACAGAACACCATCAGAATGGGAATCGCAGACCCTGTTTCCCGCAGGTCTGTCTTCAGGATCAGGAGAGCAAATCTGAGCAGACTTGCAGCAGAGCCCAGGGATGGGCTCAGTTTGGTGGGTCCTCCTCTTTCCTGAACCTCAGAGAAGGGAGACTCCAGTGGGTAGTGGCATGTTTACCCCACACCTGGGAGCATCTGGACCTCAAGTCCCAGCAGCCGCTGAGCCCTATCAGCCCAGTATCTGGGGCCCCAGGAGGCAGGCGGGAAGCCTGGAGGGCTCAGGCAGGAAGCACTGGTGTGGTCATCACCCGTGTGGAAGCTTCCGAGCCAGTGTCCAGTGGGAGCTCTTGCCCTGCCCATGAGTTTCAAATCCACATCACAGATCAGCTTCTAGCGGCTCAGTCTGCTCTCTAGACACAAAGCAAAGTCCTCAGACCCAGTATGTCCATGGCCCGTGAAAAGACACGTCTGGTCTGGCACCAGGAGCTGCCTCTGGTTCCCTCCTGATTGGACGCCCAGCAGCCAGTGTCACCACGTCATGACCGTCAGGCGGTGTCGGGCGTGGGGGGACGAGAGCACACGGTCCAGGCCCACAAGGGACCATGCTGTCCACGGAACCAGTGTTGTGGCTATAGGTGTGCCCTCCACCACCCCACGGGGAGAGACCACCGACCCCTTACACACTGTTACCAAATCAAGTCATATGAACCCTACTCGGGCCCTAGCCTGGCTGAGGATCACTGTCTCGACAGGGAACGTTTCCTTTTTCCATTCTGGTTCAAACAGGAGAATAACGAAACCAAAGCTGAGACCGACAGAGCACAGGCTTTATTCAGTGGCCAAAGAATGGAGAAGAGGGAACTAAGTTCACAAGTAAACTTCTTGCCCACCTGGAGAGAGTGATTTAATTTTAAAGAGTAAAGACACAATCAGCTCAGTAATTGGCCACGGGGGCTGGAGGGGGCAAAGCTGACCTGAGCTGGAGGAACGTGGGTGCCTGCCTAGACGCTCAGAGGCCAAGGGCTGTTCTGAGACCTGCTTGGACACCCGTGCAGATGGAACAAAGGATCCGTCCAGTCCCAAGAGGGCCCCACCAGCCCTCACGAACGCAACACCAGACTTCCCTGGTGGCGCAGTGGTTAAGAATCCACCTGCCAATGCAGGGGACACGGGTTTGAGCCCTGGTCCGGGAAGATCCCACATGCTGTGGAGCAGCTAAGCCCGTGCACCACAACTACTGAGCCTGAGCTCTAGAACCCGCGAGCCACAACTGCTGAAGCCCACGCGCTTAGAGCCTGTGCTCTGCAACAAGAGAAGCCACCGCAATGAGAAGCCCCCACTCGCCACAACTAGAGAAAGCCTCCGTGCAACGATGAAGACCCAACACAGCCCCAAATTAATTAATTAATTAATTTTTTTTTAAAAAAAGGCAGCACCTGGGGGCTGGCAGACTGATGCACCGAGTCTTACATCACGTCTACTTAGTATCCTGCATGTCAGGGCCATGCTGGACCTGGGGCTGCCCACACAGAGTGGGGCCTGCATCACCCTTCCCAGGAGGGAGGGTGGAGGGAAACCCTGCATGACCTCTGAGGCCCTAAGCACCCTTGACTAAGGCTGAGCTCAATTTGAAACAGTGGGTGACCAGAGCAGACATTTCATTCATCTATCAATGAGAATCCAGAACTGGAGGAGCAGAAAACAATGGCCTCGCTCAACCTTGACGCTAATCCTGACATGGACCCTAACCCTAAACTCTGATCCTGACCCTAAGCCCTGACCTAACCTTAGCCTAACCCGTACCCTAAACCTGTACCTTACCCTAACCCATGCTCTACCCGCATCCTACCTGTACCCCAACTCTCACCCATACCCTAACACCCACTCTAACACAGAACCCTAACACCCTGAGACCAAAACCATAAACCTTAACCAATAAGCCAAACCATAACCATAAGCAAACCATAAAATATATTCATTAACCATACCCATAAATAACTCATTAAGCATAAAACTTAAACCATCACAGCAACCATAAACCATACACAGCCCCAACCCTCACACCAGCCCCAGCCCTAATGCTAACCCTCCAAACCACTTACACCAAGCCAAGTCTAATCAGATTATACAAATACATCTTGACAAAGAAAACTGGGGAATTCTCTGTTGGCCCAGTGGTTAGGACTCTGTGCTTTCACTGCCAAGGGCTCGGCTTCGATCCCTGACTGGGGAACTAAGATCCCACAAGCCATGGGACGTGGCCAAAATAAATAAATAATTAGAATGAAATAAAACCACTATTTTAAAAAAGATTTTTAAAATAGAGGAAAAAAACAAGAAAACTACCCCAGTACAACTTACACATATGAATGTAAAAATCTATCACACAATAATAGCAACATGAAACCAACAGAACTTTAAATGGATAATGCCATAAGCAAGTATCTCTACACCAGGAATTTCAGGTTGCTCAACATATTAAAAGTAAGCAATGTATTCAACCACAATAATGGTGTGAAGTAAAAACACATAACCATATCAATTAATGCAAAAAATCTACAGTGAAAATCCAGTGTTATTTCATGAAAAACACTCAAGAAAGCAGGAATAAAAGGAAATTTGTTCAATATGGAAAAGAGTAGTACAAAAAGCCACAGCAAACATCGTGCTCAATGTTAAAGACTGAAAGATTTACTCCTGAAATCAGGAACAAGGCCAGGAAGCTGGCCTTCATCACCGTTACTCAATAGTGTACTGGAAGTTCTACCCAGAATCTTGAGGAAAGAAATAAAAGGCATCCATGGGTGAATGGAAAAATTAAAACCGTGTCTCTTCACAGAACATAGGTCACATCATCTTATATATAAAACTACCTATAATCAGCAAAGAAATTATTTGAGCTAATCAACTAATTAATAAGCAAAGTTATAGAACAAAATATCAATTCATGAAAATCTATCTTATATGCATACGCTGGCAAAAAATAATCTGAAAAAGAATTTATGAGAACAGTTCCATTTGTAATAATGTCAACATCAATATTTAGGAGTTTATTTAATCAAGGTACAAGACTTGTTTTTATGTATGTAAAGTTGTATGTTTGAAATTACTGGAAAGTCAATTACTTTTCAAAACATCATGTATGTCAATAGCATGCCAGAAAAGCAGAGAAAACATCAAACTTCCAGATAGAAGCCAAGCCTTACCCAGATCCAGTTCACCCAAAGTCCACATGTCATTTAGAGGCACCGTGGGAAGGTTATATTAGGAGCCGCTGTCCTCCGTGTTGTGGACGACCTGGATATGGTAGAAACAGTGGGATTTTTGAATTCCAATTTTCCACTTCATGCCACAAAAACACTATTAGAACTAATAAATAAATTCAGTAAAGTTGCAAAATCAATACACAGAAATCAGTTGCATTTCTAAACACTAATAATGAACCATCAGAAAGAGAAAGAAAGCAACCCTATTTACAACTGCATCAAAAAGAACAAAATACCTGGGAATAAAGTCAACCAAGGAGGTGAAAGACCTGCACACTGAAAACTTTAAGACATTGATGAAGACATTGAAAAACACACCAATAAATGGAAAGATATCCTGTTCTCATGGAATGGAACAATTAATGTTGTTAAAATATCCATGCTACCCAAAGCAGTGGACACAGTGAATGCAATCCCTCCCAAACTTCCATGGTATTTTCCCCCCAAATAGAGCAAATCCTCCTAATATCTGTGGGGAACCACAAAGGACCCCAAATAGCCAAAGAAACCCTGAAAAAAGAGAACGGGCTGGAGGCATCTCCCTCTCTGACGTCACACTCTGCTGAGAAGCTACAGTCACCAAAACAGTGTGGAACTGGCTCAAAACGGGCACAGGGACCAGAGGAACAGGACAGAGAGACCAGAATTCAACCCCCACGGACGGGGTCGGTGAATTTATGACACAGGGACCAAGGACACACCAAGGAGCACGACACTCCCCACGATAAATGGTGCTGGGAAAACTGGACGCCCCATAACTCACGCTGGCTGCCCTGCACACAAACCTGAACAAAAACCCAGCTTTCCACGCCAAGTCCTCCCTCGCTCACACGAAGACGGACCCCCTCAACGGTCAGTCGCCCACAGGAAGCTTCTCCCCACTTTTCCTCACCGTCTCTTCACCTTTTCCTCAGGCATCACCTGGGTCCTCAGGAAACCTAGTTCCCTAGTCAGCGTGGACGCAGCCCCACTTTGTCCTGAAGCCGAAACCCCAGCGAGTCCTAAGGAGACGGAGACCGAGCTCCTCTCAGCAGAGACACTGAGCCGGGCGTCCTACCGGAAGGCCTCCGCCCCCGCCCCCGCGCCTGAGGAGGCTCAACTGCTCTCAGCTGACCTCACAATCGAGTTCGCAGGGAAGGAGCGTGCGCTGTGGGTCAGAGAGGCGAACTCGGCGCCACCCTGTGGTCAGTGCAGGAAGTGCAGGCTGCGCCTCCCTCACAGGTCACTGGAGGCAGCGCGCCCTACTGACAGGACTGCTGAATCCATTAAACTGGACATTCAAACTAAAATGGAGTCTCTATCCCAAAAGCTTTCTAAAAGTAGTTAAGGAACAATTAATTGGAAACCATTTGGAATGAAGTGAATGTAGATGCAAACTTTACAACTTATACCAAATTCACTCAAAGTTATTCAGAGGCAAATTTTATTGTAGTTTCTAATTTATGTTTGGCTGCGTTGGGTCTTCGTTGCTGCATGTGGGCTTTCTCTAGTTGCGTCGAGCGGGGCTACTCTTCGTTGCGGTGCACGGGCTTCTCATTGCGGTGGCTTCTCTTGTGGGCGAGCATGGGCTCTAGGCGCGCAGGCTTCAGTAGTTGTGCCGCGCAGGCCTGGTTGCTCTGCGGCATGTGGGATCTTCCCGGACCAGGGCTCGAGCCCGTGTCCCCTGCGTTGGCAGGCGGACTCTTAACCACTGCGTCACCAGGGAAGTCCCCACAGACAAATTTTAAATACAAAACTATTCAAGGGGCTTCCCTGGTGGCGCAGTGGTTGAGAATCTGCCTGCTAATGCAGGGGACACGGGTTCGAGCCCTGACCTGGGGAGATCCCACATGCCGCGGAGCAACTCGGCCCGTGAGCCACAACTATTGAGCCTGCACGTCTGGAGCCTGTGCTCCGCAACAAGAGAGGCCGCGATAGTGAGAGGCCCGCGCACCGCGATGAAGAGTGGCCCCCGCTTGCCACAACTAGAGAAAGCCTTCACACAGAAACAAAGACCCAACACAGCCAAAAATAAATTAATTAATTAATCAATTAAACAAAAAAAGCTGTCTCTCAAATTTAACTTCCAGAATATATTCAGGAAAAACGCATACGCCCTTTTTGGCCAACCAAAGAAGCGGGCAATGCAAATCAACACTACAAAGAGGTATCACTTCGAATCAGAAAAAAGGACCATCCTCACAAAGGGTAAAAACCAGATATGCAGGACAAGGAGAGGAGAAAAGGGAGCCTTGTTACGCTGAAGGGGGGAATGTAAATTGCCAACGGCCACTCTGGAGAAGTGTGCTGTGTTTCCTAAAACATCTAAAAAACACAGCTACAAAGCATAGGGTGCTTCCACTCATGGGCCTATATGTTGGAAAAACCAAAAATCCACAGGACGCAGGCACCCCGTTTACTGCTGCTATGTTTACAACAGCCTCGACTTGGGTACAACTTAATAGTCCTTGGAAGGAAAAAATGGTGAAAGAAAATTTGGTACTTAAGCACAACGGAATATTACTCAGCCCTGAAATCAATGAAATGAGGCCAGTTGCAGCAACTCAGGGGGACTTATGTTTGGTCATTGAGAGTGAAATAAGTTAGACAGCAAGAGAAACTTATCATAAGATATCACTTATAAAGGGAATCTAAAAATCGCCAGCCATGAACTGAATTACAAACCGAACACCATCACACATTTACAAAACACACTGATGGCTGCTTAAGGGGAAAAGTGTGGTGCGGTGATGCATAAACCAGGAGGTTGAAATTGGCACAGATACCGTTCCATACGCCAATAATGTAATCGCCAAGACATACTCATTGTTCAAGGAAGTGGACTCAGCACACTCTATTCACAGAAAAAACATCTATCTGACTACTAGAAACTAGAAAAGAATTTATTGATGTCTCTCTGTAAGGGACTCAGGTGGATGTACAGCACCAAGAAACACAACATTGCAAATCAGCTACACCCCACTATAAAAATTAATTATAAAAAAAGAAAGACAGTGAGAGAGAGAGGAATTCTTACAAAATTCAATCAGGGGCTGTGATGCAACTGGACTGACCACATCTACACTCACAGCTGAATGGGACGTAAGGCTGGACACCCTAACCCTAAACCCTAACCCTAACCCAACCCTAACCCTACCTTAACCCTAACCCTAACCCAACACTAACCCTAACCCTAAACCTAACCCCTAACCCTAACCCAACCCTAAGCCTAACCCTAACCCCTAGCCCTAGCCCTAACCCTAACCCTGACCCTAACCCCTAACCCTTAACCCCTAACCCCTAACCCTAACCAAGTTCACAAGTAAACTTCTCGCCCACCTGGAGAGAGTGATTTAATTTTAAAGAGTAAAGACACAATCAGCTCAGTAATTGGCCACGGGGATGGAGGGGCCAAGGCTAACCTGAGCTGGAGGAACGTGGGTGCCTGCCTGGATGCTCAGAGGCCAAGGGCTGTTCTGAGACCTGCTTGGACACCCGTGCAGATGGAACAAAGGATCCGTCCAGTCCCAAGAGGGCCCCACCAGCCCTCACGAACGCAACACCAGACTTCCCTGGTGGCGCAGTGGTTAAGAATCCACCTGCCAATGCAGGGGACACGGGTTTGAGCCCTGGTCCGGGAAGATCCCACATGCTGTGGAGCAACTAAGCCCGTGCACCACAACTACTGAGCCTGCGCTCTAGAACCCGCGAGCCACAACTGCTGAAGCCCACGCGCTTAGAGCCTGTGCTCTGCAACAAGAGAAGCCACCGCAATGAGAAGCCCCCACTCGCCGCAACTAGAGAAAGCCTCCGTGCAGCAATGCAGACCCAACACAGCCCCAAATTAATTAATTAATTAATTAAGAAAAAAAAAAAAAAAAGGCAGCACCTGGGGGCTGGCAGACTGATGCACCAAGTCTTACATCACGTCTACTTAGTATCCTGCATGTCAGGGCCATGCTGGACCTGGGGCTGCCCACACAGAGTGGGGCCTGCATCACCCTTCCCAGGAGGGAGGGTGGAGGGAAACCCTGCATGACCTCTGAGGCCCTAAGAACCCTTGACTAAGGCTGAGCTCAATTTGAAACAGTGGGTGACCAGAGCAGACATTTCATTCATCTATCAATGAGAATCCAGAACTGGAGGAGCAGAAAACAATGGCCTCGCTCAACCTTGACGCTAATCCTGACATGGACCCTAACCCTAAACTCTGATCCTGACCCTAAGCCCTGACCTAACCTTAGCCTAACCCGTACCCTAAACCTGTACCTTACCCTAACCCATGCTCTGCCCGCATCCTACCTGTACCCCAATTCTCACCCATACCCTAACACCCACTCTAACACAGAACCCTAACACCCTGAGACCAAAACCATAAACCTTAACCAATAAGCCAAACCATAACCATAAGCAAACCATAAAATATATTCATTAACCATACCCATAAATAACTCATTAAGCATAAAACTTAAACCATCACAGCAACCATAAACCATACACAGCCCCAACCCTCACACCAGCCCCAGCCCTAATGCTAACCGTCCAAAGCACTTACACCAAGCCAAGTCTAATCAGATTATACAAATACATCTTGACAAAGAAAACTGGGGAATTCTCTGGTGGCCCACTGGTTAGGACTCTGTGCTTTCACTGCCAAGGGCTCGGCTTCGATCCCTGACTGGGGAACTAAGATCCCACAAGCCATGGGACGTGGCCAAAATAAATAAATAATTAGAATGAAATAAAACCACTATTTTAAAAAAGATTTTAAAAATAGAGGAAAAAAACAAGAAAACTACCCCAGTACAACTTACAAATATGAATGTAAAAATCTATCACACAATAATAGCAACATGAAACCAACAGAACTTTAAATGGATAATGCCATAAGCAAGTATCTCTACACCAGGAATTTCAGGTTGCTCAACATATTAAAAGTAAGCAATGTATTCAACCACAATAATGGTGTGAAGTAAAAACACATAACCATATCAATTCATGCAAAAAATCTACAGTGAAAATCCAGTGTTATTTCATGAAAAACACTCAAGAAAGCAGGAATAAAAGGAAATTTGTTCAATATGGAAAAGAGTAGTACAAAAAGCCACAGCAAACATCGTGCTCAATGTTAAAGACTGAAAGATTTACTCCTGAAATCAGGAACAAGGCCAGGAAGCTGGCCTTCATCACCGTTACTCAATAGTGTACTGGAAGTTCTACCCAGAATCTTGAGGAAAGAAATAAAAGGCATCCATGGGTGAATGGAAAAATTAAAACCGTGTCTCTTCACAGAACATAGGTCACATCATCTTATGTATAAAACTACCTATAATCAGCAAAGAAATTATTTGAGCTAATCAACTAATTAATAAGCAAAGTTATAGAAGAAAATATCAATTCATGAAAATCTATCTTATATGCATACGCTGGCAAAAAATAATCTGAAAAAGAATTTATGAGATCAGTTCCATTTGTAATAATGTCAACATCAATATTTAGGAGTTTATTTAATCAAGGTACAAGACTTGTTTTTATGTATGTAAAGTTGTATGTTTGAAATTACTGGAAAGTCAATTACTTTTCAAAACATCATGTATGTCAATAGCATGCCAGAAAAGCAGAGAAAACATCAAACTTCCAGATAGAAGCCAAGCCTTACCCAGATCCAGTTCACCCAAAGTCCACATGTCATTTAGAGGCACCGTGGGAAGGTTATATTAGGAGCCGCTGTCCTCCGTGTTGTGGACGACCTGGATATGGTAGAAACAGTGGGATTTTTGAATTCCAATTTTCCACTTCATGCCACAAAAACACTATTAGAACTAATAAATAAATTCAGTAAAGTTGCAAAATCAATACACAGAAACCAGTTGCATTTCTAAACACTAATAATGAACCATCAGAAAGAGAAAGAAAGCAACCCTATTTACAACTGCATCAAAAAGAACAAAATACCTGGGAATAAAGTCAACCAAGGAGGTGAAAGACCTGCACACTGAAAACTTTAAGACATTGATGAAGACATTGAAAAACACACCAATAAATGGAAAGATATCCTGTTCTCATGGAATGGAACAATTAATGTTGTTAAAATATCCATGCTACCCAAAGCAGTGGACACAGTGAATGCAATCCCTCCCAAACTTCCATGGTATTTTCCCCCCAAATAGAGCAAATCCTCCTAATATCTGTGGGGAACCACAAAGGACCCCAAATAGCCAAAGAAACCCTGAAAAAAGAGAACGGGCTGGAGGCATCTCCCTCCCTGACGTCACACTCTGCTGAGAAGCTACAGTCACCAAAACAGTGTGGAACTGGCTCAAAACGGGCACAGAGACCAGAGGAACAGGACAGAGAGACCAGAATTCAACCCCCACGGACGGGGTCGGTGAATTTATGACACAGGGACCAAGGACACACCAAGGAGCACGACACTCCCCACGATAAATGGTGCTGGGAAACCTGGACGCCCCATAACTCATGCTGGCTGCCCTGCACACAAACCTGAACAAAAACCCAGCTTTCCACGCCAAGCCCTCCCTCGCTCACACGAAGACGGACCCCCTCAACGGTCAGTCGCCCACAGGAAGCTTCTCCCCACTTTTCCTCAGCGTCTCTTCACCTTTTCCTCAGGCATCACCTGGGTCCTCAGGAAACCTAGTTCCCTAGTCAGCGTGGACGCAGCCCCACTTTGTCCTGAAGCCGAAACCCCAGCGAGTCCTAAGGAGACGGAGACCGAGCTCCTCTCAGCAGAGACACTGAGCCGGGCGTCCTACCCGAAGGCCCCGCCCCCGCGCCTGACGAGGCTCAACTCCTCTCAGCTGCGCTCCGAATCGAGTTCGCAGGGAACGAGCGTGCGCTGTGGGTCAGAGAGGCGAACTCGGCGCCACCCTGTGGTCAGTGCAGGAAGTGCAGGCCGCGCCTCCCTCACAGGTCACTGGAGGCAGCGCGCCCTACTGACAGGACTGCTGAATCCATTAAACTGGAAATTCAAACTAAAATGGAGTCTCTATCCCAAAAGTTTTCTAAAATTAGTTAAGGAACAATTAATTGAAAACCATTTGGAATGAAGTGAATGTAGATGCAAACTTTACACCTTATACCAAATTCATTCAAAGTTATTCAGAGGCAAATTTTATTTTATTTTATAATTTATTTTTGACTGCATTGGGTCTTCGTTGCTGCATGTGGGCTTTCTCTAGTTGCGTCGAGCGGGGCTACTCTTCGTTGCGGTGCACGGGCTTCTCATTGCGGTGGCTTCTCTTGTTGGGGAGCACGGGCTCTAGGCGCACAGGCTTCAGTAGTTGTGCCACGCAGGCTTAGTTGCTCTGCGGCATGTGGGATCTTCCCGGACCAGGGCTCGAGCCCGTGTCCCCTGCATTGGCAGGCGGACTCTTAACCACTGCACCACCAGGGAAGTCCCCACAGACAAATTTTAAATACAAAACTATTCAAAATTATAGAAGAAAATTGACATGAGCTTGGGTTTGCCCATGTAAATCATGAGCTTTGGAGTTTTAACACACAACACAAAAAGGCAATCTAAAAATGAAAACAAGCAATAACATGGACTTAATAAAATTAAATATTTGTACTCTGTGAATGACCTTGCTCAGAAAATCAAAAGACAAGTCACAAACCAGGAGAAAAATATTTGCAAACACATATCTAATAAAGGTTTTGTCTCAAAACATACAAATAATTTTAACACAAACAACCCAATTAAAATAGGGAAAGATCTGAATGGACACCTGGCCAAAGAAGATACACAGACAGTACACAAAACTATGCCCAGGACTATGGGGCAGAAAAACAATGGTCCAGCTCAACTCCCTGAGCCATTTGTGACTGTGGACTAGTCCTGTCCTTCATGGAGTTCTCAGAGACATGGAGAGAGAGGAAGGGGAAGAGGGCCAGTTATGCTTAAACCTAACTCCCTGACCATTCTGGCCACTTTCATTTGACATGGTCTAAGAAGTCCTAGTCATAGTCATTAGATTTTAAAAAAATAAAAGGAATCTCATGGCAGAAGAAAAAGTAAAACTGTCACTGTTTGTAGATGACATGGTACTCTATACAGAAAATCTTGAAGATGACACCCAAAACCAAATACACCTCATCAGAAAACACAGTTAAGTTGCAGCATACAAAATTAATCTACAGAAATCGGTTGCATTTCTATACACCCACAACAAAATGTCAGAATGAGAAATTAAGAAAACAACCCCATGGACAATGACATTAACAAAGATAAAATACCTAGGAATACATCTAACCGAGGAGGTGAAAGACCTGTACTCAGAAAACTGGAAGACATTGATGAAAGAAATTGAAGACGACACAAACAAATGGAAAGACATACCATGCTCATGGATTAGAAGAATTCGTATTGTTAAAAGGATTCCACACCCCAAGGCTATCTAGAGATTCGATGCCATTTCTAGCAAAATACCAATGGAATTTTTAGGAGAACTAGAACAAAGACATGAAGCCATAAAACTCCTAGAAGAAAACATAGGCAGTACACTCTTTGACATCAGTCTTAGCAATATTTTTTGGACCTGTCTCCTCAAGCAAGGGAAACAAAGGCAAAATAAAGCAATGGGACTCCATCCAACTGAAAATTTTTTCAATGGCAAAGGAAACCATCCACAAAACAAAAAGGCAGCCTACTGAATGTGAGAAATATTTACAAACAATATATCTGGTAAGTGGTTCATACACAAAATAGACCAAGAACTCACTCACACAAGTCAGCCTCCAAAAAAACAAAAACCCAAATATAAAATTGGCAGAAGACCAAACATGTTCCCAAAGAATATATACAGTTGACCAAAAGACACATGAAAAGATGGTCAACATCACTCATCATCAGGGAAATGCACATCCAAACCACAGTGAGATTATCACCTCACACCTCAAAGAATGGCTATCATCTAAAAGACAACAAATAACAAGTATTGCTCAGGATGTGGAGAAAAGGGAACCCTCATGCACTTTTGTTGGGAATGTTCATTGGTACAACCACTATGGAAAACAGTATGGAGGTTCCTCAAGAAATTAAAAATAGACCTACCACATGATGCAGGAATTACACTTGGTGTAAAAATAAAATACAGTGTGTATGTGTGAAAAAAAAAAAAAAAAGAAACCAGGAGGTAACAGCCTTGAAAAAAAAAAAAAAAAAGGAATTACACTTGGGGGTATCTTTCTGAAGGAAACCAAAACACAAATTCAGAAAGATATACGCACCCTTATATTCATGACAGCTTTATTGGCAATAGTCAAGATGTGGAAGCCACCAAAGTGTCCATCGATAGACAATTGGATAAAGAAGTTTTCATATATATGTATGAAAACTGGACACACACACACACACACACACACACACACACACACACACACACTGGAATATTACTCAGCCATAAAAAAGAATGAAATCATATGACAACATGAATGGACCTAGAGGGCATTACGCTAAGTGAAATATAGCAGACAGAGAAAGACAATTACCTTACGATATCACTTATATGTAGAATCTACAAAACAAAACAAATGAACAAACACAACAAAACAGAAATGGACTCATAGATGCCAAGAACACACGGGTGGTTGCCAGATGGGAGGGAGTGGAGGGATGAGTGCAATAGTTGAGAAAGATTGAGAAGTTCCAAATTCCAGTTATAAAACAAATGTCCTGGGGTGTGATTTACAGCATAGGGAATAGAGTCCATAATACTGTAATAACATTGTATGATGACAAACAGTAACTAGACTTATCTTGGTGATCATTTTGTAGAGTATAAAAATAGCAAGTCACTATGTTGTGTTCCAGAAAACTAATATATAATATTGCCTGTCAAGTATACACCAATTTTTAAAAAGAAGAAAAAAACTATCTTAAAAAGAGGAGGGGGGGCTTCCCTGGTGGCGCAGTGGTTGAGAGTCTGCCTGCCAATGCAGAGGATACGGGTTCGAGCCCTGGTCTGGGAAGATCCCACATGCCACGGAGCAACTGGGCCCGTGAGCCACAATTACTGAGCCTGCACGTCTGGAGCCTGTGCTCCGCAACAAGAGAGGCCGCGATAGTGAGAGGCCCGCGCACCGCGATGAAGAGTGGCCCCCGCTTGCCACAACTAGAGAAAGCCTTCACACAGAAACGAAGACCCAACACAGCCAAAAATAAATTAATTAATTAATCAATTAAACAAAAAAAGCTGTCTCTCAAATTTAACTTCCAGAATATATTCAGGAAAAACGCATACGCCCTTTTTGGCCAACCAAAGAAGCGGGCAATGCAAATCAACACTACAAAGAGGTATCACTTCGAATCAGAAAAAAGGACCATCCTCACAAAGGGTAAAAACCAGATATGCAGGACAAGGAGAGGAGAAAAGGGAGCCTTGTTACGCTGAAGGGGGGAATGTAAATTGCCAACGGCCACTCTGGAGAAGTGTGCTGTGTTTCCTAAAACATCTAAAAAACACAGCTACAAAGCATAGGGTGCTTCCACTCATGGGCCTATATGTTGGAAAAACCAAAAATCCACAGGACGCAGGCACCCCGTTTACTGCTGCTATGTTTACAACAGCCTCGACTTGGGTACAACTTAATAGTCCTTGGAAGGAAAAAATGGTGAAAGAAAATTTGGTACTTAAGCACAACGGAATATTACTCAGCCCTGAAATCAATGAAATGAGGCCAGTTGCAGCAACTCAGGGGGACTTATGTTTGGTCATTGAGAGTGAAATAAGTTAGACAGCAAGAGAAACTTATCATAAGATATCACTTATAAAGGGAATCTAAAAATCGCCAGCCATGAACTGAATTACAAACCGAACACCATCACACATTTACAAAACACACTGATGGCTGCTTAAGGGGAAAAGTGTGGTGCGGTGATGCATAAACCAGGAGGTTGAAATTGGCACAGATACCGTTCCATACGCCAATAATGTAATCGCCAAGACATACTCATTGTTCAAGGAAGTGGACTCAGCACACTCTATTCACAGAAAAAACATCTATCTGACTACTAGAAACTAGAAAAGAATTTATTGATGTCTCTCTGTAAGGGACTCAGGTGGATGTACAGCACCAAGAAACACAACATTGCAAATCAGCTACACCCCACTATAAAAATTAATTATAAAAAAAGAAAGACAGTGAGAGAGAGAGGAATTCTTACAAAATTCAATCAGGGGCTGTGATGCAACTGGACTGACCACATCTACACTCACAGCTGAATGGGACGTAAGGCTGGACACCCTAACCCTAAACCCTAACCCTAACCCAACCCTAACCCTACCTTAACCCTAACCCTAACCCAACACTAACCCTAACCCTAAACCTAACCCCTAACCCTAACCCAACCCTAAGCCTAACCCTAACCCCTAGCCCTAGCCCTAACCCTAACCCTGACCCTAACCCCTAACCCTTAACCCCTAACCCCTAACCCTAACCAAGTTCACAAGTAAACTTCTCGCCCACCTGGAGAGAGTGATTTAATTTTAAAGAGTAAAGACACAATCAGCTCAGTAATTGGCCACGGGGATGGAGGGGCCAAGGCTAACCTGAGCTGGAGGAACGTGGGTGCCTGCCTGGATGCTCAGAGGCCAAGGGCTGTTCTGAGACCTGCTTGGACACCCGTGCAGATGGAACAAAGGATCCGTCCAGTCCCAAGAGGGCCCCACCAGCCCTCACGAACGCAACACCAGACTTCCCTGGTGGCGCAGTGGTTAAGAATCCACCTGCCAATGCAGGGGACACGGGTTTGAGCCCTGGTCCGGGAAGATCCCACATGCTGTGGAGCAACTAAGCCCGTGCACCACAACTACTGAGCCTGCGCTCTAGAACCCGCGAGCCACAACTGCTGAAGCCCACGCGCTTAGAGCCTGTGCTCTGCAACAAGAGAAGCCACCGCAATGAGAAGCCCCCACTCGCCGCAACTAGAGAAAGCCTCCGTGCAGCAATGCAGACCCAACACAGCCCCAAATTAATTAATTAATTAATTAAGAAAAAAAAAAAAAAAGGCAGCACCTGGGGGCTGGCAGACTGATGCACCAAGTCTTACATCACGTCTACTTAGTATCCTGCATGTCAGGGCCATGCTGGACCTGGGGCTGCCCACACAGAGTGGGGCCTGCATCACCCTTCCCAGGAGGGAGGGTGGAGGGAAACCCTGCATGACCTCTGAGGCCCTAAGAACCCTTGACTAAGGCTGAGCTCAATTTGAAACAGTGGGTGACCAGAGCAGACATTTCATTCATCTATCAATGAGAATCCAGAACTGGAGGAGCAGAAAACAATGGCCTCGCTCAACCTTGACGCTAATCCTGACATGGACCCTAACCCTAAACTCTGATCCTGACCCTAAGCCCTGACCTAACCTTAGCCTAACCCGTACCCTAAACCTGTACCTTACCCTAACCCATGCTCTACCCGCATCCTACCTGTACCCCAACTCTCACCCATACCCTAACACCCACTCTAACACAGAACCCTAACACCCTGAGACCAAAACCATAAACCTTAACCAATAAGCCAAACCATAACCATAAGCAAACCATAAAATATATTCATTAACCATACCCATAAATAACTCATTAAGCATAAAACTTAAACCATCACAGCAACCATAAACCATACACAGCCCCAACCCTCACACCAGCCCCAGCCCTAATGCTAACCCTCCAAACCACTTACACCAAGCCAAGTCTAATCAGATTATACAAATACATCTTGACAAAGAAAACTGGGGAATTCTCTGTTGGCCCAGTGGTTAGGACTCTGTGCTTTCACTGCCAAGGGCTCGGCTTCGATCCCTGACTGGGGAACTAAGATCCCACAAGCCATGGGACGTGGCCAAAATAAATAAATAATTAGAATGAAATAAAACCACTATTTTAAAAAAGATTTTTAAAATAGAGGAAAAAAACAAGAAAACTACCCCAGTACAACTTACAAATATGAATGTAAAAATCTATCACACAATAATAGCAACATGAAACCAACAGAACTTTAAATGGATAATGCCATAAGCAAGTATCTCTACACCAGGAATTTCAGGTTGCTCAACATATTAAAAGTAAGCAATGTATTCAACCACAATAATGGTGTGAAGTAAAAACACATAACCATATCAATTAATGCAAAAAATCTACAGTGAAAATCCAGTGTTATTTCATGAAAAACACTCAAGAAAGCAGGAATAAAAGGAAATTTGTTCAATATGGAAAAGAGTAGTACAAAAAGCCACAGCAAACATCGTGCTCAATGTTAAAGACTGAAAGATTTACTCCTGAAATCAGGAACAAGGCCAGGAAGCTGGCCTTCATCACCGTTACTCAATAGTGTACTGGAAGTTCTACCCAGAATCTTGAGGAAAGAAATAAAAGGCATCCATGGGTGAATGGAAAAATTAAAACCGTGTCTCTTCACAGAACATAGGTCACATCATCTTATGTATAAAACTACCTATAATCAGCAAAGAAATTATTTGAGCTAATCAACTAATTAATAAGCAAAGTTATAGAAGAAAATATCAATTCATGAAAATCTATCTTATATGCATACGCTGGCAAAAAATAATCTGAAAAAGAATTTATGAGAACAGTTCCATTTGTAATAATGTCAACATCAATATTTAGGAGTTTATTTAATCAAGGTACAAGACTTGTTTTTATGTATGTAAAGTTGTATGTTTGAAATTACTGGAAAGTCAATTACTTTTCAAAACATCATGTATGTCAATAGCATGCCAGAAAAGCAGACAAAACATCAAACTTCCAGATAGAAGCCAAGCCTTACCCAGATCCAGTTCACCCAAAGTCCACATGTCATTTAGAGGCACCGTGGGAAGGTGATATTAGGAGCCGCTGTCCTCCGTGTTGTGGACGACCTGGATATGGTAGAAACAGTGGGATTTTTGAATTCCAATTTTCCACTTCATGCCACAAAAACACTATTAGAACTAATAAATAAATTCAGTAAAGTTGCAAAATCAATACACAGAAATCAGTTGCATTTCTAAACACTAATAATGAACCATCAGAAAGAGAAAGAAAGCAACCCTATTTACAACTGCATCAAAAAGAACAAAATACCTGGGAATAAAGTCAACCAAGGAGGTGAAAGACCTGCACACTGAAAACTTTAAGACATTGATGAAGACATTGAAAAACACACCAATAAATGGAAAGATATCCTGTTCTCATGGAATGGAACAATTAATGTTGTTAAAATATCCATGCTACCCAAAGCAGTGGACACAGTGAATGCAATCCCTCCCAAAATTCCATGGTATTTTCCCCCCAAATAGAGCAAATCCTCCTAATATCTGTGGGGAACCACAAAGGACCCCAAATAGCCAAAGAAACCCTGAAAAAAGAGAACGGGCTGGAGGCATCTCCCTCCCTGACGTCACACTCTGCTGAGAAGCTACAGTCACCAAAACAGTGTGGAACTGGCTCAAAACGGGCACAGGGACCAGAGGAACAGGACAGAGAGACCAGAATTCAACCCCCACGGACGGGGTCGGTGAATTTATGACACAGGGACCAAGGACACACCAAGGAGCACGACACTCCCCACCATAAATGGTGCTGGGAAAACTGGACGCCCCATAACTCACGCTGGCTACCCTGCACACAAACCTGACCAAAAACCCAGCTTTCCACGCCAAGCCCTCCCTCGCTCACACGAAGACGGACCCCCTCAACGGTCAGTCGCCCACAGGAAGCTTCTCCCCACTTTTCCTCACCGTCTCTTCACCTTTTCCTCAGGCATCACCTGGGTCCTCAGGAAACCTAGTTCCCTAGTCAGCGTGGACGCAGCCCCACTTTGTCCTGAAGCCGAAACCCCAGCGAGTCCTAAGGAGATGGAGACCGAGCTCCTCTCAGCAGAGACGCTGAGCCGGGCGTCCTACCGGAAGGCCCCGCCCCCGCCCCCGCCCCCGCACCTGAGGAGGCTCAACTGCTCTCAGCTGACCTCACAATCGAGTTCGCAGGGAACGAGCATGCGCTGTGGGTCAGAGAGGCGAACTCGGCGCCACCCTGTGGTCAGTGCAGGAAGTGCAGGCCGCGCCTCCCTCACAGGTCACTGGAGGCAGCGCGCCCTACTGACAGGACTGCTGAATCCATTAAGCTGGAAATTCAAACTAAAATGGAGTCTCTATCCCAAAACTTTTCTAAAAGTAGTTAAGGAACAATTAATTGGAAACCATTTGGAATGAAGTGAATGTAGATGCAAACTTTACAACTTATACCAAATTCACTCAAAGTTATTCAGAGGCAAATTTTATTGTAGTTTCTAATTTATGTTTGGCTGCGTTGGGTCTTCGTTGCTGCATGTGGGCTTTCTCTAGTTGCGTCGAGCGGGGCTACTCTTCGTTGCGGTGCACGGGCTTCTCATTGCGGTGGCTTCTCTTGTGGGCGAGCATGGGCTCTAGGCGCGCAGGCTTCAGTAGTTGTGCCGCGCAGGCTTGGTTGCTCTGCGGCATGTGGGATCTTCCCGGACCAGGGCTCGAGCCCGTGTCCCCTGCGTTGGCAGGCGGACTCTTAACCACTGCGTCACCAGGGAAGTCCCCACAGACAAATTTTAAATACAAAACTATTCAAGGGGCTTCCCTGGTGGCGCAGTGGTTGAGAATCTGCCTGCTAATGCAGGGGACACGGGTTCGAGCCCTGACCTGGGAAGATCCCACATGCCGCGGAGCAACTAGGCCCGTGAGCCACAACTATTGAGCCTGCACGTCTGGAGCCTGTGCTCCGCAACAAGAGAGGCCGCGATAGTGAGGCCCGCGCACCGCGATGAAGAGTGGCCCCCGCTTGCCACAACTAGAGAAAGCCTTCACACAGAAACGAAGACCCAACACAGCCAAAAATAAATTAATTAATTAATCAATTAAACAAAAAAAGCTGTCTCTCAAATTTAACTTCCAGAATATATTCAGGAAAAACGCATACGCCCTTTTTGGCCAACCAAAGAAGCGGGCAATGCAAATCAACACTACAAAGAGGTATCACTTCGAATCAGAAAAAAGGACCATCCTCACAAAGGGTAAAAACCAGATATGCAGGACAAGGAGAGGAGAAAAGGGAGCCTTGTTACGCTGAAGGGGGGAATGTAAATTGCCAACGGCCACTCTGGAGAAGTGTGCTGTGTTTCCTAAAACATCTAAAAAACACAGCTACAAAGCATAGGGTGCTTCCACTCATGGGCCTATATGTTGGAAAAACCAAAAATCCACAGGACGCAGGCACCCCGTTTACTGCTGCTATGTTTACAACAGCCTCGACTTGGGTACAACTTAATAGTCCTTGGAAGGAAAAAATGGTGAAAGAAAATTTGGTACTTAAGCACAACGGAATATTACTCAGCCCTGAAATCAATGAAATGAGGCCAGTTGCAGCAACTCAGGGGGACTTATGTTTGGTCATTGAGAGTGTAATAAGTTAGACAGCAAGAGAAACTTATCATAAGATATCACTTATAAAGGGAATCTAAAAATCGCCAACCATGAACTGAATTACAAACCGAACACCATCACACATTTACAAAACACACTGATGGCTGCTTAAGGGGAAAAGTGTGGTGCGGTGATGCATAAACCAGGAGGTTGAAATTGGCACAGATACCGTTCCATACGCCAATAATGTAATCGCCAAGACATACTCATTGTTCAAGGAAGTGGACTCAGCACACTCTATTCACAGAAAAAACATCTATCTGACTACTAGAAACTAGAAAAGAATTTATTGATGTCTCTCTGTAAGGGACTCAGGTGGATGTACAGCACCAAGAAACACAACATTGCAAATCAGCTACACCCCACTATAAAAATTAATTATAAAAAAAGAAAGACAGTGAGAGAGAGAGGAATTCTTACAAAATTCAATCAGGGGCTGTGATGCAACTGGACTGACCACATCTACACTCACAGCTGAATGGGACGTAAGCCTGGACACCCTAACCCTAAACCCTAACCCTAACCCAACCCTAACCCTACCTTAACCCTAACCCTAACCCAACACTAACCCTAACCCTAAACCTAACCCCTAACCCTAACCCAACCCTAAGCCTAACCCTAACCCCTAGCCCTAGCCCTAACCCTAACCCTGACCCTAACCCCTAACCCTTAACCCCTAACCCCTAACCCTAACCAAGTTCACAAGTAAACTTCTCGCCCACCTGGAGAGAGTGATTTAATTTTAAAGAGTAAAGACACAATCAGCTCAGTAATTGGCCACGGGGATGGAGGGGCCAAGGCTAACCTGAGCTGGAGGAACGTGGGTGCCTGCCTGGATGCTCAGAGGCCAAGGGCTGTTCTGAGACCTGCTTGGACACCCGTGCAGATGGAACAAAGGATCCGTCCAGTCCCAAGAGGGCCCCACCAGCCCTCACGAACGCAACACCAGACTTCCCTGGTGGCGCAGTGGTTAAGAATCCACCTGCCAATGCAGGGGACACGGGTTTGAGCCCTGGTCCGGGAAGATCCCACATGCTGTGGAGCAACTAAGCCCGTGCACCACAACTACTGAGCCTGCGCTCTACAACCCGCGAGCCACAACTGCTGAAGCCCACGCGCTTAGAGCCTGTGCTCTGCAACAAGAGAAGCCACCGCAATGAGAAGCCCCCACTCGCCGCAACTAGAGAAAGCCTCCGTGCAGCAATGCAGACCCAACACAGCCCCAAATTAATTAATTAATTAATTAAGAAAAAAAAAAAAGAAAGGCAGCACCTGGGGGCTGGCAGACTGATGCACCAAGTCTTACATCACGTCTACTTAGTATCCTGCATGTCAGGGCCATGCTGGACCTGGGGCTGCCCACACAGAGTGGGGCCTGCATCACCCTTCCCAGGAGGGAGGGTGGAGGGAAACCCTGCATGACCTCTGAGGCCCTAAGAACCCTTGACTAAGGCTGAGCTCAATTTGAAACAGTGGGTGACCAGAGCAGACATTTCATTCATCTATCAATGAGAATCCAGAACTGGAGGAGCAGAAAACAATGGCCTCGCTCAACCTTGACGCTAATCCTGACATGGACCCTAACCCTAAACTCTGATCCTGACCCTAAGCCCTGACCTAACCTTAGCCTAACCCGTACCCTAAACCTGTACCTTACCCTAACCCATGCTCTACCCGCATCCTACCTGTACCCCAACTCTCACCCATACCCTAACACCCACTCTAACACAGAACCCTAACACCCTGAGACCAAAACCATAAACCTTAACCAATAAGCCAAACCATAACCATAAGCAAACCATAAAATATATTCATTAACCATACCCATAAATAACTCATTAAGCATAAAACTTAAACCATCACAGCAACCATAAACCATACACAGCCCCAACCCTCACACCAGCCCCAGCCCTAATGCTAACCCTCCAAACCACTTACACCAAGCCAAGTCTAATCAGATTATACAAATACATCTTGACAAAGAAAACTGGGGAATTCTCTGTTGGCCCAGTGGTTAGGACTCTGTGCTTTCACTGCCAAGGGCTCGGCTTCGATCCCTGACTGGGGAACTAAGATCCCACAAGCCATGGGACGTGGCCAAAATAAATAAATAATTAGAATGAAATAAAACCACTATTTTAAAAAAGATTTTTAAAATAGAGGAAAAAAACAAGAAAACTACCCCAGTACAACTTACACATATGAATGTAAAAATCTATCACACAATAATAGCAACATGAAACCAACAGAACTTTAAATGGATAATGCCATAAGCAAGTATCTCTACACCAGGAATTTCAGGTTGCTCAACATATTAAAAGTAAGCAATGTATTCAACCACAATAATGGTGTGAAGTAAAAACACATAACCATATCAATTAATGCAAAAAATCTACAGTGAAAATCCAGTGTTATTTCATGAAAAACACTCAAGAAAGCAGGAATAAAAGGAAATTTGTTCAATATGGAAAAGAGTAGTACAAAAAGCCACAGCAAACATCGTGCTCAATGTTAAAGACTGAAAGATTTACTCCTGAAATCAGGAACAAGGCCAGGAAGCTGGCCTTCATCACCGTTACTCAATAGTGTACTGGAAGTTCTACCCAGAATCTTGAGGAAAGAAATAAAAGGCATCCATGGGTGAATGGAAAAATTAAAACCGTGTCTCTTCACAGAACATAGGTCACATCATCTTATGTATAAAACTACCTATAATCAGCAAAGAAATTATTTGAGCTAATCAACTAATTAATAAGCAAAGTTATAGAAGAAAATATCAATTCATGAAAATCTATCTTATATGCATACGCTGGCAAAAAATAATCTGAAAAAGAATTTATGAGAACAGTTCCATTTGTAATAATGTCAACATCAATATTTAGGAGTTTATTTAATCAAGGTACAAGACTTGTTTTTATGTATGTAAAGTTGTATGTTTGAAATTACTGGAAAGTCAATTACTTTTCAAAACATCATGTATGTCAATAGCATGCCAGAAAAGCAGACAAAACATCAAACTTCCAGATAGAAGCCAAGCCTTACCCAGATCCAGTTCACCCAAAGTCCACATGTCATTTAGAGGCACCGTGGGAAGGTTATATTAGGAGCCGCTGTCCTCCGTGTTGTGGACGACCTGGATATCGTAGAAACAGTGGGATTTTTGAATTCCAATTTTCCACTTCATGCCACAAAAACACTATTAGAACTAATAAATAAATTCAGTAAAGTTGCAAAATCAATACACAGAAATCAGTTGCATTTCTAAACACTAATAATGAACCATCAGAAAGAGAAAGAAAGCAACCCTATTTACAACTGCATCAAAAAGAACAAAATACCTGGGAATAAAGTCAACCAAGGAGGTGAAAGACCTGCACACTGAAAACTTTAAGACATTGATGAAGACATTGAAAAACACACCAATAAATGGAAAGATATCCTGTTCTCATGGAATGGAACAATTAATGTTGTTAAAATATCCATGCTACCCAAAGCAGTGGACACAGTGAATGCAATCCCTCCCAAAATTCCATGGTATTTTCCCCCCAAATAGAGCAAATCCTCCTAATATCTGTGGGGAACCACAAAGGACCCCAAATAGCCAAAGAAACCCTGAAAAAAGAGAACGGGCTGGAGGCATCTCCCTCCCTGACGTCACACTCTGCTGAGAAGCTACAGTCACCAAAACAGTGTGGAACTGGCTCAAAACGGGCACAGGGACCAGAGGAACAGGACAGAGAGACCAGAATTCAACCCCCACGGACGGGGTCAGTGAATTTATGACACAGGGACCAAGGACACACCAAGGAGCACGACACTCCCCACCATAAATGGTGCTGGGAAAACTGGACGCCCCATAACTCACGCTGGCTACCCTGCACACAAACCTGACCAAAAACCCAGCTTTCCACGCCAAGCCCTCCCTCGCTCACACGAAGACGAACCCCCTCAACGGTCAGTCGCCCACAGGAAGCTTCTCCCCACTTTTCCTCACCGTCTCTTCACCTTTTCCTCAGGCATCACCTGGGTCCTCAGGAAACCTAGTTCCCTAGTCAGCGTGGACGCAGCCCCACTTTGTCCTGAAGCCGAAACCCCAGCGAGTCCTAAGGAGACGGAGACCGAGCTCCTCTCAGCAGAGACGCTGAGCCGGGCGTCCTACCGGAAGGCCCCGCCCCCGCCCCCGCCCCCGCACCTGAGGAGGCTCAACTGCTCTCAGCTGACCTCACAATCGAGTTCGCAGGGAACGAGCATGCGCTGTGGGTCAGAGAGGCGAACTCGGCGCCACCCTGTGGTCAGTGCAGGAAGTGCAGGCCGCGCCTCCCTCACAGGTCACTGGAGGCAGCGCGCCCTACTGACAGGACTGCTGAATCCATTAAGCTGGAAATTCAAACTAAAATGGAGTCTCTATCCCAAAACTTTTCTAAAAGTAGTTAAGGAACAATTAATTGGAAACCATTTGGAATGAAGTGAATGTAGATGCAAACTTTACAACTTATACCAAATTCACTCAAAGTTATTCAGAGGCAAATTTTATTGTAGTTTCTAATTTATGTTTGGCTGCGTTGGGTCTTCGTTGCTGCATGTGGGCTTTCTCTAGTTGCGTCGAGCGGGGCTACTCTTCGTTGCGGTGCACGGGCTTCTCATTGCGGTGGCTTCTCTTGTGGGCGAGCATGGGCTCTAGGCGCTCAGGCTTCAGTAGTTGTGCCGCGCAGGCTTGGTTGCTCTGCGGCATGTGGGATCTTCCCGGACCAGGGCTCGAGCCCGTGTCCCCTGCGTTGGCAGGCGGACTCTTAACCACTGCGTCACCAGGGAAGTCCCCACAGACAAATTTTAAATACAAAACTATTCAAGGGGCTTCCCTGGTGGCGCAGTGGTTGAGAATCTGCCTGCTAATGCAGGGGACACGGGTTCGAGCCCTGACCTGGGAAGATCCCACATGCCGCGGAGCAACTAGGCCCGTGAGCCACAACTATTGAGCCTGCACGTCTGGAGCCTGTGCTCCGCAACAAGAGAGGCCGCGATAGTGAGAGGCCCGCGCACCGCGATGAAGAGTGGCCCCCGCTTGCCACAACTAGAGAAAGCCTTCACACAGAAACGAAGACCCAACACAGCCAAAAATAAATTAATTAATTAATCAATTAAACAAAAAAAGCTGTCTCTCAAATTTAACTTCCAGAATATATTCAGGAAAAACGCATACGCCCTTTTTGGCCAACCAAAGAAGCGGGCAATGCAAATCAACACTACAAAGAGGTATCACTTCGAATCAGAAAAAAGGACCATCCTCACAAAGGGTAAAAACCAGATATGCAGGACAAGGAGAGGAGAAAAGGGAGCCTTGTTACGCTGAAGGGGGGAATGTAAATTGCCAACGGCCACTCTGGAGAAGTGTGCTGTGTTTCCTAAAACATCTAAAAAACACAGCTACAAAGCATAGGGTGCTTCCACTCATGGGCCTATATGTTGGAAAAACCAAAAATCCACAGGACGCAGGCACCCCGTTTACTGCTGCTATGTTTACAACAGCCTCGACTTGGGTACAACTTAATAGTCCTTGGAAGGAAAAAATGGTGAAAGAAAATTTGGTACTTAAGCACAACGGAATATTACTCAGCCCTGAAATCAATGAAATGAGGCCAGTTGCAGCAACTCAGGGGGACTTATGTTTGGTCATTGAGAGTGAAATAAGTTAGACAGCAAGAGAAACTTATCATAAGATATCACTTATAAAGGGAATCTAAAAATCGCCAACCATGAACTGAATTACAAACCGAACACCATCACACATTTACAAAACACACTGATGGCTGCTTAAGGGGAAAAGTGTGGTGCGGTGATGCATAAACCAGGAGGTTGAAATTGGCACAGATACCGTTCCATACGCCAATAATGTAATCGCCAAGACATACTCATTGTTCAAGGAAGTGGACTCAGCACACTCTATTCACAGAAAAAACATCTATCTGACTACTAGAAACTAGAAAAGAATTTATTGATGTCTCTCTGTAAGGGACTCAGGTGGATGTACAGCACCAAGAAACACAACATTGCAAATCAGCTACACCCCACTATAAAAATTAATTATAAAAAAAGAAAGACAGTGAGAGAGAGAGGAATTCTTACAAAATTCAATCAGGGGCTGTGATGCAACTGGACTGACCACATCTACACTCACAGCTGAATGGGACGTAAGGCTGGACACCCTAACCCTAAACCCTAACCCTAACCCAACCCTAACCCTACCTTAACCCTAACCCTAACCCAACACTAACCCTAACCCTAAACCTAACCCCTAACCCTAACCCAACCCTAAGCCTAACCCTAACCCCTAGCCCTAGCCCTAACCCTAACCCTGACCCTAACCCCTAACCCTTAACCCCTAACCCCTAACCCTAACCAAGTTCACAAGTAAACTTCTCGCCCACCTGGAGAGAGTGATTTAATTTTAAAGAGTAAAGACACAATCAGCTCAGTAATTGGCCACGGGGATGGAGGGGCCAAGGCTAACCTGAGCTGGAGGAACGTGGGTGCCTGCCTGGATGCTCAGAGGCCAAGGGCTGTTCTGAGACCTGCTTGGACACCCGTGCAGATGGAACAAAGGATCCGTCCAGTCCCAAGAGGGCCCCACCAGCCCTCACGAACGCAACACCAGACTTCCCTGGTGGCGCAGTGGTTAAGAATCCACCTGCCAATGCAGGGGACACGGGTTTGAGCCCTGGTCCGGGAAGATCCCACATGCTGTGGAGCAACTAAGCCCGTGCACCACAACTACTGAGCCTGCGCTCTAGAACCCGCGAGCCACAACTGCTGAAGCCCACGCGCTTAGAGCCTGTGCTCTGCAACAAGAGAAGCCACCGCAATGAGAAGCCCCCACTCGCCGCAACTAGAGAAAGCCTCCGTGCAGCAATGCAGACCCAACACAGCCCCAAATTAATTAATTAATTAATTAAGAAAAAAAAAAAAGAAAGGCAGCACCTGGGGGCTGGCAGACTGATGCACCAAGTCTTACATCACGTCTACTTAGTATCCTGCATGTCAGGGCCATGCTGGACCTGGGGCTGCCCACACAGAGTGGGGCCTGCATCACCCTTCCCAGGAGGGAGGGTGGAGGGAAACCCTGCATGACCTCTGAGGCCCTAAGGACCCTTGACTAAGGCTGAGCTCAATTTGAAACAGTGGGTGACCAGAGCAGACATTTCATTCATCTATCAATGAGAATCCAGAACTGGAGGAGCAGAAAACAATGGCCTCGCTCAACCTTGACGCTAATCCTGACATGGACCCTAACCCTAAACTCTGATCCTGACCCTAAGCCCTGACCTAACCTTAGCCTAACCCGTACCCTAAACCTGTACCTTACCCTAACCCATGCTCTACCCGCATCCTACCTGTACCCCAACTCTCACCCATACCCTAACACCCACTCTAACACAGAACCCTAACACCCTGAGACCAAAACCATAAACCTTAACCAATAAGCCAAACCATAACCATAAGCAAACCATAAAATATATTCATTAACCATACCCATAAATAACTCATTAAGCATAAAACTTAAACCATCACAGCAACCATAAACCATACACAGCCCCAACCCTCACACCAGCCCCAGCCCTAATGCTAACCCTCCAAACCACTTACACCAAGCCAAGTCTAATCAGATTATACAAATACATCTTGACAAAGAAAACTGGGGAATTCTCTGTTGGCCCAGTGGTTAGGACTCTGTGCTTTCACTGCCAAGGGCTCGGCTTCGATCCCTGACTGGGGAACTAAGATCCCACAAGCCATGGGACGTGGCCAAAATAAATAAATAATTAGAATGAAATAAAACCACTATTTTAAAAAAGATTTTTAAAATAGAGGAAAAAAACAAGAAAACTACCCCAGTACAACTTACACATATGAATGTAAAAATCTATCACACAATAATAGCAACATGAAACCAACAGAACTTTAAATGGATAATGCCATAAGCAAGTATCTCTACACCAGGAATTTCAGGTTGCTCAACATATTAAAAGTAAGCAATGTATTCAACCACAATAATGGTGTGAAGTAAAAACACATAACCATATCAATTAATGCAAAAAATCTACAGTGAAAATCCAGTGTTATTTCATGAAAAACACTCAAGAAAGCAGGAATAAAAGGAAATTTGTTCAATATGGAAAAGAGTAGTACAAAAAGCCACAGCAAACATCGTGCTCAATGTTAAAGACTGAAAGATTTACTCCTGAAATCAGGAACAAGGCCAGGAAGCTGGCCTTCATCACCGTTACTCAATAGTGTACTGGAAGTTCTACCCAGAATCTTGAGGAAAGAAATAAAAGGCATCCATGGGTGAATGGAAAAATTAAAACCGTGTCTCTTCACAGAACATAGGTCACATCATCTTATGTATAAAACTACCTATAATCAGCAAAGAAATTATTTGAGCTGATCAACTAATTAATAAGCAAAGTTATAGAACAAAATATCAATTCATGAAAATCTATCTTATATGCATACGCTGGCAAAAAATAATCTGAAAAAGAATTTATGAGAACAGTTCCATTTGTAATAATGTCAACATCAATATTTAGGAGTATATTTAATCAAGGTACAAGACTTGTTTTTATGTATGTAAAGTTGTATGTTTGAAATTACTGGAAAGTCAATTACTTTTCAAAACATCATGTATGTCAATAGCATGCCAGAAAAGCAGACAAAACATCAAACTTCCAGATAGAAGCCAAGCCTTACCCAGATCCAGTTCACCCAAAGTCCACATGTCATTTAGAGGCACCGTGGGAAGGTGATATTAGGAGCCGCTGTCCTCCGTGTTGTGGACGACCTGGATATGGTAGAAACAGTGGGATTTTTGAATTCCAATTTTCCACTTCATGCCACAAAAACACTATTAGAACTAATAAATAAATTCAGTAAAGTTGCAAAATCAATACACAGAAACCAGTTGCATTTCTAAACACTAATAATGAACCATCAGAAAGAGAAAGAAAGCAACCCTATTTACAACTGCATCAAAAAGAACAAAATACCTGGGAATAAAGTCAACCAAGGAGGTGAAAGACCTGCACACTGAAAACTTTAAGACATTGATGAAGACATTGAAAAACACACCAATAAATGGAAAGATATCCTGTTCTCATGGAATGGAACAATTAATGTTGTTAAAATATCCATGCTACCCAAAGCAGTGGACACAGTGAATGCAATCCCTCCCAAACTTCCATGGTATTTTCCCCCCAAATAGAGCAAATCCTCCTAATATCTGTGGGGAACCACAAAGGACCCCAAATAGCCAAAGAAACCCTGAAAAAAGAGAACGGGCTGGAGGCATCTCCCTCCCTGACGTCACACTCTGCTGAGAAGCTACAGTCACCAAAACAGTGTGGAACTGGCTCAAAACGGGCACAGAGACCACAGGAACAGGACAGAGAGACCAGAATTCAACCCCCACGGACGGGGTCGGTGAATTTATGACACAGGGACCAAGGACACACCAAGGAGCACGACACTCCCCACGATAAATGGTGCTGGGAAACCTGGACGCCCCATAACTCATGCTGGCTGCCCTGCACACAAACCTGAACAAAAACCCAGCTTTCCACGCCAAGCCCTCCCTCGCTCACACGAAGACGGACCCCCTCAACGGTCAGTCGCCCACAGGAAGCTTCTCCCCACTTTTCCTCAGCGTCTCTTCACCTTTTCCTCAGGCATCACCTGGGTCCTCAGGAAACCTAGTTCCCTAGTCAGCGTGGACGCAGCCCCACTTTGTCCTGAAGCCGAAACCCCAGCGAGTCCTAAGGAGACGGAGACCGAGCTCCTCTCAGCAGAGACACTGAGCCGGGCGTCCTACCCGAAGGCCCCGCCCCCGCGCCTGACGAGGCTCAACTCCTCTCAGCTGCGCTCCGAATCGAGTTCGCAGGGAACGAGCGTGCGCTGTGGGTCAGAGAGGCGAACTCGGCGCCACCCTGTGGTCAGTGCAGGAAGTGCAGGCCGCGCCTCCCTCACAGGTCACTGGAGGCAGCGCGCCCTACTGACAGGACTGCTGAATCCATTAAACTGGAAATTCAAACTAAAATGGAGTCTCTATCCCAAAAGTTTTCTAAAATTAGTTAAGGAACAATTAATTGAAAACCATTTGGAATGAAGTGAATGTAGATGCAAACTTTACACCTTATACCAAATTCATTCAAAGTTATTCAGAGGCAAATTTTATTTTATTTTATAATTTATTTTTGACTGCATTGGGTCTTCGTTGCTGCATGTGGGCTTTCTCTAGTTGCGTCGAGCGGGGCTACTCTTCGTTGCGGTGCACGGGCTTCTCATTGCGGTGGCTTCTCTTGTTGGGGAGCACGGGCTCTAGGCGCACAGGCTTCAGTAGTTGTGCCACGCAGGCTTAGTTGCTCTGCGGCATGTGGGATCTTCCCGGACCAGGGCTCGAGCCCGTGTCCCCTGCATTGGCAGGCGGACTCTTAACCACTGCACCACCAGGGAAGTCCCCACAGACAAATTTTAAATACAAAACTATTCAAAATTATAGAAGAAAATTGACATGAGCTTGGGTTTGCCCATGTAAATCATGAGCTTTGGAGTTTTAACACACAACACAAAAAGGCAATCTAAAAATGAAAACAAGCAATAACATGGACTTAATAAAATTAAATATTTGTACTCTGTGAATGACCTTGCTCAGAAAATCAAAAGACAAGTCACAAACCAGGAGAAAAATATTTGCAAACACATATCTAATAAAGGTTTTGTCTCAAAACATACAAATAATTTTAACACAAACAACCCAATTAAAATAGGGAAAGATCTGAATGGACACCTGGCCAAAGAAGATACACAGACAGTACACAAAACTATGCCCAGGACTATGGGGCAGAAAAACAATGGTCCAGCTCAACTCCCTGAGCCATTTGTGACTGTGGACTAGTCCTGTCCTTCATGGAGTTCTCAGAGACATGGAGAGAGAGGAAGGGGAAGAGGGCCAGTTATGCTTAAACCTAACTCCCTGACCATTCTGGCCACTTTCATTTGACATGGTCTAAGAAGTCCTAGTCATAGTCATTAGATTTTAAAAAAATAAAAGGAATCTCATGGCAGAAGAAAAAGTAAAACTGTCACTGTTTGTAGATGACATGGTACTCTATACAGAAAATCTTGAAGATGACACCCAAAACCAAATACACCTCATCAGAAAACACAGTTAAGTTGCAGCATACAAAATTAATCTACAGAAATCGGTTGCATTTCTATACACCCACAACAAAATGTCAGAATGAGAAATTAAGAAAACAACCCCATGGACAATGACATTAACAAAGATAAAATACCTAGGAATACATCTAACCGAGGAGGTGAAAGACCTGTACTCAGAAAACTGGAAGACATTGATGAAAGAAATTGAAGACGACACAAACAAATGGAAAGACATACCATGCTCATGGATTAGAAGAATTCGTATTGTTAAAAGGATTCCACACCCCAAGGCTATCTAGAGATTTGATGCCATTTCTAGCAAAATACCAATGGAATTTTTAGGAGAACTAGAACAAAGACATGAAGCCATAAAACTCCTAGAAGAAAACATAGGCAGTACACTCTTTGACATCAGTCTTAGCAATATTTTTTGGACCTGTCTCCTCAAGCAAGGGAAACAAAGGCAAAATAAAGCAATGGGACTCCATCCAACTGAAAATTTTTTCAATGGCAAAGGAAACCATCCACAAAACAAAAAGGCAGCCTACTGAATGTGAGAAATATTTACAAACAATATATCTGGTAAGTGGTTCATACACAAAATAGACCAAGAACTCACTCACACAAGTCAGCCTCCAAAAAAACAAAAACCCAAATATAAAATTGGCAGAAGACCAAACATGTTCCCAAAGAATATATACAGTTGACCAAAAGACACATGAAAAGATGGTCAACATCACTCATCATCAGGGAAATGCACATCCAAACCACAGTGAGATTATCACCTCACACCTCAAAGAATGGCTATCATCTAAAAGACAACAAATAACAAGTATTGCTCAGGATGTGGAGAAAAGGGAACCCTCATGCACTTTTGTTGGGAATGTTCATTGGTACAACCACTATGGAAAACAGTATGGAGGTTCCTCAAGAAATTAAAAATAGACCTACCACATGATGCAGGAATTACACTTGGTGTAAAAATAAAATACAGTGTGTATGTGTGAAAAAAAAAAAAAAAAAGAAACCAGGAGGTAACAGCCTTGAAAAAAAAAAAAAAAAAGGAATTACACTTGGGGGTATCTTTCTGAAGGAAACCAAAACACAAATTCAGAAAGATATACGCACCCTTATATTCATGACAGCTTTATTGGCAATAGTCAAGATGTGGAAGCCACCAAAGTGTCCATCGATAGACAATTGGATAAAGAAGTTTTCATATATATGTATGAAAACTGGACACACACACACACACACACACACACACACACACACACACACTGGAATATTACTCAGCCATAAAAAAGAATGAAATCATATGACAACATGAATGGACCTAGAGGGCATTACGCTAAGTGAAATATAGCAGACAGAGAAAGACAATTACCTTACGATATCACTTATATGTAGAATCTACAAAACAAAACAAATGAACAAACACAACAAAACAGAAATGGACTCATAGATGCCAAGAACACACGGGTGGTTGCCAGATGGGAGGGAGTGGAGGGATGAGTGCAATAGTTGAGAAAGATTGAGAAGTTCCAAATTCCAGTTATAAAACAAATGTCCTGGGGTGTGATTTACAGCATAGGGAATAGAGTCCATAATACTGTAATAACATTGTATGATGACAAACAGTAACTAGACTTATCTTGGTGATCATTTTGTAGAGTATAAAAATAGCAAGTCACTATGTTGTGTTCCAGAAAACTAATATATAATATTGCCTGTCAAGTATACACCAATTTTTAAAAAGAAGAAAAAAACTATCTTAAAAAGAGGAGGGGGGGCTTCCCTGGTGGCGCAGTGGTTGAGAGTCTGCCTGCCAATGCAGAGGATACGGGTTCGAGCCCTGGTCTGGGAAGATCCCACATGCCACGGAGCAACTGGGCCCGTGAGCCACAATTACTGAGCCTGCACGTCTGGAGCCTGTGCTCCGCAACAAGAGAGGCCGCGATAGTGAGAGGCCCGCGCACCGCGATGAAGAGTGGCCCCCGCTTGCCACAACTAGAGAAAGCCTTCACACAGAAACGAAGACCCAACACAGCCAAAAATAAATTAATTAATTAATCAATTAAACAAAAAAAGCTGTCTCTCAAATTTAACTTCCAGAATATATTCAGGAAAAACGCATACGCCCTTTTTGGCCAACCAAAGAAGCGGGCAATGCAAATCAACACTACAAAGAGGTATCACTTCGAATCAGAAAAAAGGACCATCCTCACAAAGGGTAAAAACCAGATATGCAGGACAAGGAGAGGAGAAAAGGGAGCCTTGTTACGCTGAAGGGGGGAATGTAAATTGCCAACGGCCACTCTGGAGAAGTGTGCTGTGTTTCCTAAAACATCTAAAAAACACAGCTACAAAGCATAGGGTGCTTCCACTCATGGGCCTATATGTTGGAAAAACCAAAAATCCACAGGACGCAGGCACCCCGTTTACTGCTGCTATGTTTACAACAGCCTCGACTTGGGTACAACTTAATAGTCCTTGGAAGGAAAAAATGGTGAAAGAAAATTTGGTACTTAAGCACAACGGAATATTACTCAGCCCTGAAATCAATGAAATGAGGCCAGTTGCAGCAACTCAGGGGGACTTATGTTTGGTCATTGAGAGTGAAATAAGTTAGACAGCAAGAGAAACTTATCATAAGATATCACTTATAAAGGGAATCTAAAAATCGCCAGCCATGAACTGAATTACAAACCGAACACCATCACACATTTACAAAACACACTGATGGCTGCTTAAGGGGAAAAGTGTGGTGCGGTGATGCATAAACCAGGAGGTTGAAATTGGCACAGATACCGTTCCATACGCCAATAATGTAATCGCCAAGACATACTCATTGTTCAAGGAAGTGGACTCAGCACACTCTATTCACAGAAAAAACATCTATCTGACTACTAGAAACTAGAAAAGAATTTATTGATGTCTCTCTGTAAGGGACTCAGGTGGATGTACAGCACCAAGAAACACAACATTGCAAATCAGCTACACCCCACTATAAAAATTAATTATAAAAAAAGAAAGACAGTGAGAGAGAGAGGAATTCTTACAAAATTCAATCAGGGGCTGTGATGCAACTGGACTGACCACATCTACACTCACAGCTGAATGGGACGTAAGGCTGGACACCCTAACCCTAAACCCTAACCCTAACCCAACCCTAACCCTACCTTAACCCTAACCCTAACCCAACACTAACCCTAACCCTAAACCTAACCCCTAACCCTAACCCAACCCTAAGCCTAACCCTAACCCCTAGCCCTAGCCCTAACCCTAACCCTGACCCTAACCCCTAACCCTTAACCCCTAACCCCTAACCCTAACCAAGTTCACAAGTAAACTTCTCGCCCACCTGGAGAGAGTGATTTAATTTTAAAGAGTAAAGACACAATCAGCTCAGTAATTGGCCACGGGGATGGAGGGGCCAAGGCTAACCTGAGCTGGAGGAACGTGGGTGCCTGCCTGGATGCTCAGAGGCCAAGGGCTGTTCTGAGACCTGCTTGGACACCCGTGCAGATGGAACAAAGGATCCGTCCAGTCCCAAGAGGGCCCCACCAGCCCTCACGAACGCAACACCAGACTTCCCTGGTGGCGCAGTGGTTAAGAATCCACCTGCCAATGCAGGGGACACGGGTTTGAGCCCTGGTCCGGGAAGATCCCACATGCTGTGGAGCAACTAAGCCCGTGCACCACAACTACTGAGCCTGCGCTCTAGAACCCGCGAGCCACAACTGCTGAAGCCCACGCGCTTAGAGCCTGTGCTCTGCAACAAGAGAAGCCACCGCAATGAGAAGCCCCCACTCGCCGCAACTAGAGAAAGCCTCCGTGCAGCAATGCAGACCCAACACAGCCCCAAATTAATTAATTAATTAATTAAGAAAAAAAAAAAAAAGGCAGCACCTGGGGGCTGGCAGACTGATGCACCAAGTCTTACATCACGTCTACTTAGTATCCTGCATGTCAGGGCCATGCTGGACCTGGGGCTGCCCACACAGAGTGGGGCCTGCATCACCCTTCCCAGGAGGGAGGGTGGAGGGAAACCCTGCATGACCTCTGAGGCCCTAAGAACCCTTGACTAAGGCTGAGCTCAATTTGAAACAGTGGGTGACCAGAGCAGACATTTCATTCATCTATCAATGAGAATCCAGAACTGGAGGAGCAGAAAACAATGGCCTCGCTCAACCTTGACGCTAATCCTGACATGGACCCTAACCCTAAACTCTGATCCTGACCCTAAGCCCTGACCTAACCTTAGCCTAACCCGTACCCTAAACCTGTACCTTACCCTAACCCATGCTCTACCCGCATCCTACCTGTACCCCAACTCTCACCCATACCCTAACACCCACTCTAACACAGAACCCTAACACCCTGAGACCAAAACCATAAACCTTAACCAATAAGCCAAACCATAACCATAAGCAAACCATAAAATATATTCATTAACCATACCCATAAATAACTCATTAAGCATAAAACTTAAACCATCACAGCAACCATAAACCATACACAGCCCCAACCCTCACACCAGCCCCAGCCCTAATGCTAACCCTCCAAACCACTTACACCAAGCCAAGTCTAATCAGATTATACAAATACATCTTGACAAAGAAAACTGGGGAATTCTCTGTTGGCCCAGTGGTTAGGACTCTGTGCTTTCACTGCCAAGGGCTCGGCTTCGATCCCTGACTGGGGAACTAAGATCCCACAAGCCATGGGACGTGGCCAAAATAAATAAATAATTAGAATGAAATAAAACCACTATTTTAAAAAAGATTTTTAAAATAGAGGAAAAAAACAAGAAAACTACCCCAGTACAACTTACACATATGAATGTAAAAATCTATCACACAATAATAGCAACATGAAACCAACAGAACTTTAAATGGATAATGCCATAAGCAAGTATCTCTACACCAGGAATTTCAGGTTGCTCAACATATTAAAAGTAAGCAATGTATTCAACCACAATAATGGTGTGAAGTAAAAACACATAACCATATCAATTAATGCAAAAAATCTACAGTGAAAATCCAGTGTTATTTCATGAAAAACACTCAAGAAAGCAGGAATAAAAGGAAATTTGTTCAATATGGAAAAGAGGAGTACAAAAAGCCACAGCAAACATCGTGCTCAATGTTAAAGACTGAAAGATTTACTCCTGAAATCAGGAACAAGGCCAGGAAGCTGGCCTTCATCACCGTTACTCAATAGTGTACTGGAAGTTCTACCCAGAATCTTGAGGAAAGAAATAAAAGGCATCCATGGGTGAATGGAAAAATTAAAACCGTGTCTCTTCACAGAACATAGGTCACATCATCTTATGTATAAAACTACCTATAATCAGCAAAGAAATTATTTGAGCTAATCAACTAATTAATAAGCAAAGTTATAGAAGAAAATATCAATTCATGAAAATCTATCTTATATGCATACGCTGGCAAAAAATAATCTGAAAAAGAATTTATGAGAACAGTTCCATTTGTAATAATGTCAACATCAATATTTAGGAGTTTATTTAATCAAGGTACAAGACTTGTTTTTATGTATGTAAAGTTGTATGTTTGAAATTACTGGAAAGTCAATTACTTTTCAAAACATCATGTATGTCAATAGCATGCCAGAAAAGCAGACAAAACATCAAACTTCCAGATAGAAGCCAAGCCTTACCCAGATCCAGTTCACCCAAAGTCCACATGTCATTTAGAGGCACCGTGGGAAGGTGATATTAGGAGCCGCTGTCCTCCGTGTTGTGGACGACCTGGATATGGTAGAAACAGTGGGATTTTTGAATTCCAATTTTCCACTTCATGCCACAAAAACACTATTAGAACTAATAAATAAATTCAGTAAAGTTGCAAAATCAATACACAGAAATCAGTTGCATTTCTAAACACTAATAATGAACCATCAGAAAGAGAAAGAAAGCAACCCTATTTACAACTGCATCAAAAAGAACAAAATACCTGGGAATAAAGTCAACCAAGGAGGTGAAAGACCTGCACACTGAAAACTTTAAGACATTGATGAAGACATTGAAAAACACACCAATAAATGGAAAGATATCCTGTTCTCATGGAATGGAACAATTAATGTTGTTAAAATATCCATGCTACCCAAAGCAGTGGACACAGTGAATGCAATCCCTCCCAAAATTCCATGGTATTTTCCCCCCAAATAGAGCAAATCCTCCTAATATCTGTGGGGAACCACAAAGGACCCCAAATAGCCAAAGAAACCCTGAAAAAAGAGAACGGGCTGGAGGCATCTCCCTCCCTGACGTCACACTCTGCTGAGAAGCTACAGTCACCAAAACAGTGTGGAACTGGCTCAAAACGGGCACAGGGACCAGAGGAACAGGACAGAGAGACCAGAATTCAACCCCCACGGACGGGGTCGGTGAATTTATGACACAGGGACCAAGGACACACCAAGGAGCACGACACTCCCCACCATAAATGGTGCTGGGAAAACTGGACGCCCCATAACTCACGCTGGCTACCCTGCACACAAACCTGACCAAAAACCCAGCTTTCCACGCCAAGCCCTCCCTCGCTCACACGAAGACGGACCCCCTCAACGGTCAGTCGCCCACAGGAAGCTTCTCCCCACTTTTCCTCACCGTCTCTTCACCTTTTCCTCAGGCATCACCTGGGTCCTCAGGAAACCTAGTTCCCTAGTCAGCGTGGACGCAGCCCCACTTTGTCCTGAAGCCGAAACCCCAGCGAGTCCTAAGGAGACGGAGACCGAGCTCCTCTCAGCAGAGACGCTGAGCCGGGCGTCCTACCGGAAGGCCCCGCCCCCGCCCCCGCCCCCGCACCTGAGGAGGCTCAACTGCTCTCAGCTGACCTCACAATCGAGTTCGCAGGGAACGAGCATGCGCTGTGGGTCAGAGAGGCGAACTCGGCGCCACCCTGTGGTCAGTGCAGGAAGTGCAGGCCGCGCCTCCCTCACAGGTCACTGGAGGCAGCGCGCCCTACTGACAGGACTGCTGAATCCATTAAGCTGGAAATTCAAACTAAAATGGAGTCTCTATCCCAAAACTTTTCTAAAAGTAGTTAAGGAACAATTAATTGGAAACCATTTGGAATGAAGTGAATGTAGATGCAAACTTTACAACTTATACCAAATTCACTCAAAGTTATTCAGAGGCAAATTTTATTGTAGTTTCTAATTTATGTTTGGCTGCGTTGGGTCTTCGTTGCTGCATGTGGGCTTTCTCTAGTTGCGTCGAGCGGGGCTACTCTTCGTTGCGGTGCACGGGCTTCTCATTGCGGTGGCTTCTCTTGTGGGCGAGCATGGGCTCTAGGCGCGCAGGCTTCAGTAGTTGTGCCGCGCAGGCTTGGTTGCTCTGCGGCATGTGGGATCTTCCCGGACCAGGGCTCGAGCCCGTGTCCCCTGCGTTGGCAGGCGGACTCTTAACCACTGCGTCACCAGGGAAGTCCCCACAGACAAATTTTAAATACAAAACTATTCAAGGGGCTTCCCTGGTGGCGCAGTGGTTGAGAATCTGCCTGCTAATGCAGGGGACACGGGTTCGAGCCCTGACCTGGGAAGATCCCACATGCCGCGGAGCAACTAGGCCCGTGAGCCACAACTATTGAGCCTGCACGTCTGGAGCCTGTGCTCCGCAACAAGAGAGGCCGCGATAGTGAGAGGCCCGCGCACCGCGATGAAGAGTGGCCCCCGCTTGCCACAACTAGAGAAAGCCTTCACACAGAAACGAAGACCCAACACAGCCAAAAATAAATTAATTAATTAATCAATTAAACAAAAAAAGCTGTCTCTCAAATTTAACTTCCAGAATATATTCAGGAAAAACGCATACGCCCTTTTTGGCCAACCAAAGAAGCGGGCAATGCAAATCAACACTACAAAGAGGTATCACTTCGAATCAGAAAAAAGGACCATCCTCACAAAGGGTAAAAACCAGATATGCAGGACAAGGAGAGGAGAAAAGGGAGCCTTGTTACGCTGAAGGGGGGAATGTAAATTGCCAACGGCCACTCTGGAGAAGTGTGCTGTGTTTCCTAAAACATCTAAAAAACACAGCTACAAAGCATAGGGTGCTTCCACTCATGGGCCTATATGTTGGAAAAACCAAAAATCCACAGGACGCAGGCACCCCGTTTACTGCTGCTATGTTTACAACAGCCTCGACTTGGGTACAACTTAATAGTCCTTGGAAGGAAAAAATGGTGAAAGAAAATTTGGTACTTAAGCACAACGGAATATTACTCAGCCCTGAAATCAATGAAATGAGGCCAGTTGCAGCAACTCAGGGGGACTTATGTTTGGTCATTGAGAGTGAAATAAGTTAGACAGCAAGAGAAACTTATCATAAGATATCACTTATAAAGGGAATCTAAAAATCGCCAACCATGAACTGAATTACAAACCGAACACCATCACACATTTACAAAACACACTGATGGCTGCTTAAGGGGAAAAGTGTGGTGCGGTGATGCATAAACCAGGAGGTTGAAATTGGCACAGATACCGTTCCATACGCCAATAATGTAATCGCCAAGACATACTCATTGTTCAAGGAAGTGGACTCAGCACACTCTATTCACAGAAAAAACATCTATCTGACTACTAGAAACTAGAAAAGAATTTATTGATGTCTCTCTGTAAGGGACTCAGGTGGATGTACAGCACCAAGAAACACAACATTGCAAATCAGCTACACCCCACTATAAAAATTAATTATAAAAAAAGAAAGACAGTGAGAGAGAGAGGAATTCTTACAAAATTCAATCAGGGGCTGTGATGCAACTGGACTGACCACATCTACACTCACAGCTGAATGGGACGTAAGGCTGGACACCCTAACCCTAAACCCTAACCCTAACCCAACCCTAACCCTACCTTAACCCTAACCCTAACCCAACACTAACCCTAACCCTAAACCTAACCCCTAACCCTAACCCAACCCTAAGCCTAACCCTAACCCCTAGCCCTAGCCCTAACCCTAACCCTGACCCTAACCCCTAACCCTTAACCCCTAACCCCTAACCCTAACCAAGTTCACAAGTAAACTTCTCGCCCACCTGGAGAGAGTGATTTAATTTTAAAGAGTAAAGACACAATCAGCTCAGTAATTGGCCACGGGGATGGAGGGGCCAAGGCTAACCTGAGCTGGAGGAACGTGGGTGCCTGCCTGGATGCTCAGAGGCCAAGGGCTGTTCTGAGACCTGCTTGGACACCCGTGCAGATGGAACAAAGGATCCGTCCAGTCCCAAGAGGGCCCCACCAGCCCTCACGAACGCAACACCAGACTTCCCTGGTGGCGCAGTGGTTAAGAATCCACCTGCCAATGCAGGGGACACGGGTTTGAGCCCTGGTCCGGGAAGATCCCACATGCTGTGGAGCAACTAAGCCCGTGCACCACAACTACTGAGCCTGCGCTCTAGAACCCGCGAGCCACAACTGCTGAAGCCCACGCGCTTAGAGCCTGTGCTCTGCAACAAGAGAAGCCACCGCAATGAGAAGCCCCCACTCGCCGCAACTAGAGAAAGCCTCCGTGCAGCAATGCAGACCCAACACAGCCCCAAATTAATTAATTAATTAATTAAGAAAAAAAAAAAAGAAAGGCAGCACCTGGGGGCTGGCAGACTGATGCACCAAGTCTTACATCACGTCTACTTAGTATCCTGCATGTCAGGGCCATGCTGGACCTGGGGCTGCCCACACAGAGTGGGGCCTGCATCACCCTTCCCAGGAGGGAGGGTGGAGGGAAACCCTGCATGACCTCTGAGGCCCTAAGGACCCTTGACTAAGGCTGAGCTCAATTTGAAACAGTGGGTGACCAGAGCAGACATTTCATTCATCTATCAATGAGAATCCAGAACTGGAGGAGCAGAAAACAATGGCCTCGCTCAACCTTGACGCTAATCCTGACATGGACCCTAACCCTAAACTCTGATCCTGACCCTAAGCCCTGACCTAACCTTAGCCTAACCCGTACCCTAAACCTGTACCTTACCCTAACCCATGCTCTACCCGCATCCTACCTGTACCCCAACTCTCACCCATACCCTAACACCCACTCTAACACAGAACCCTAACACCCTGAGACCAAAACCATAAACCTTAACCAATAAGCCAAACCATAACCATAAGCAAACCATAAAATATATTCATTAACCATACCCATAAATAACTCATTAAGCATAAAACTTAAACCATCACAGCAACCATAAACCATACACAGCCCCAACCCTCACACCAGCCCCAGCCCTAATGCTAACCCTCCAAACCACTTACACCAAGCCAAGTCTAATCAGATTATACAAATACATCTTGACAAAGAAAACTGGGGAATTCTCTGTTGGCCCAGTGGTTAGGACTCTGTGCTTTCACTGCCAAGGGCTCGGCTTCGATCCCTGACTGGGGAACTAAGATCCCACAAGCCATGGGACGTGGCCAAAATAAATAAATAATTAGAATGAAATAAAACCACTATTTTAAAAAAGATTTTTAAAATAGAGGAAAAAAACAAGAAAACTACCCCAGTACAACTTACACATATGAATGTAAAAATCTATCACACAATAATAGCAACATGAAACCAACAGAACTTTAAATGGATAATGCCATAAGCAAGTATCTCTACACCAGGAATTTCAGGTTGCTCAACATATTAAAAGTAAGCAATGTATTCAACCACAATAATGGTGTGAAGTAAAAACACATAACCATATCAATTAATGCAAAAAATCTACAGTGAAAATCCAGTGTTATTTCATGAAAAACACTCAAGAAAGCAGGAATAAAAGGAAATTTGTTCAATATGGAAAAGAGTAGTACAAAAAGCCACAGCAAACATCGTGCTCAATGTTAAAGACTGAAAGATTTACTCCTGAAATCAGGAACAAGGCCAGGAAGCTGGCCTTCATCACCGTTACTCAATAGTGTACTGGAAGTTCTACCCAGAATCTTGAGGAAAGAAATAAAAGGCATCCATGGGTGAATGGAAAAATTAAAACCGTGTCTCTTCACAGAACATAGGTCACATCATCTTATGTATAAAACTACCTATAATCAGCAAAGAAATTATTTGAGCTGATCAACTAATTAATAAGCAAAGTTATAGAACAAAATATCAATTCATGAAAATCTATCTTATATGCATACGCTGGCAAAAAATAATCTGAAAAAGAATTTATGAGAACAGTTCCATTTGTAATAATGTCAACATCAATATTTAGGAGTATATTTAATCAAGGTACAAGACTTGTTTTTATGTATGTAAAGTTGTATGTTTGAAATTACTGGAAAGTCAATTACTTTTCAAAACATCATGTATGTCAATAGCATGCCAGAAAAGCAGACAAAACATCAAACTTCCAGATAGAAGCCAAGCCTTACCCAGATCCAGTTCACCCAAAGTCCACATGTCATTTAGAGGCACCGTGGGAAGGTGATATTAGGAGCCGCTGTCCTCCGTGTTGTGGACGACCTGGATATGGTAGAAACAGTGGGATTTTTGAATTCCAATTTTCCACTTCATGCCACAAAAACACTATTAGAACTAATAAATAAATTCAGTAAAGTTGCAAAATCAATACACAGAAACCAGTTGCATTTCTAAACACTAATAATGAACCATCAGAAAGAGAAAGAAAGCAACCCTATTTACAACTGCATCAAAAAGAACAAAATACCTGGGAATAAAGTCAACCAAGGAGGTGAAAGACCTGCACACTGAAAACTTTAAGACATTGATGAAGACATTGAAAAACACACCAATAAATGGAAAGATATCCTGTTCTCATGGAATGGAACAATTAATGTTGTTAAAATATCCATGCTACCCAAAGCAGTGGACACAGTGAATGCAATCCCTCCCAAACTTCCATGGTATTTTCCCCCCAAATAGAGCAAATCCTCCTAATATCTGTGGGGAACCACAAAGGACCCCAAATAGCCAAAGAAACCCTGAAAAAAGAGAACGGGCTGGAGGCATCTCCCTCCCTGACGTCACACTCTGCTGAGAAGCTACAGTCACCAAAACAGTGTGGAACTGGCTCAAAACGGGCACAGGGACCAGAGGAACAGGACAGAGAGACCAGAATTCAACCCCCACGGACGGGGTCGGTGAATTTATGACACAGGGACCAAGGACACACCAAGGAGCACGACACTCCCCACCATAAATGGTGCTGGGAAAACTGGACGCCCCATAACTCACGCTGGCTACCCTGCACACAAACCTGACCAAAAACCCAGCTTTCCACGCCAAGCCCTCCCTCGCTCACACGAAGACGGACCCCCTCAACGGTCAGTCGCCCACAGGAAGCTTCTCCCCACTTTTCCTCACCGTCTCTTCACCTTTTCCTCAGGCATCACCTGGGTCCTCAGGAAACCTAGTTCCCTAGTCAGCGTGGACGCAGCCCCACTTTGTCCTGAAGCCGAAACCCCAGCGAGTCCTAAGGAGACGGAGACCGAGCTCCTCTCAGCAGAGACGCTGAGCCGGGCGTCCTACTGGAAGGCCCCGCCCCCGCCCCCGCCCCCGCACCTGAGGAGGCTCAACTGCTCTCAGCTGACCTCACAATCGAGTTCGCAGGGAACGAGCATGCGCTGTGGGTCAGAGAGGCGAACTCGGCGCCACCCTGTGGTCAGTGCAGGAAGTGCAGGCCGCGCCTCCCTCACAGGTCACTGGAGGCAGCGCGCCCTACTGACAGGACTGCTGAATCCATTAAGCTGGAAATTCAAACTAAAATGGAGTCTCTATCCCAAAACTTTTCTAAAAGTAGTTAAGGAACAATTAATTGGAAACCATTTGGAATGAAGTGAATGTAGATGCAAACTTTACAACTTATACCAAATTCACTCAAAGTTATTCAGAGGCAAATTTTATTGTAGTTTCTAATTTATGTTTGGCTGCGTTGGGTCTTCGTTGCTGCATGTGGGCTTTCTCTAGTTGCGTCGAGCGGGGCTACTCTTCGTTGCGGTGCACGGGCTTCTCATTGCGGTGGCTTCTCTTGTGGGCGAGCATGGGCTCTAGGCGCGCAGGCTTCAGTAGTTGTGCCGCGCAGGCTTGGTTGCTCTGCGGCATGTGGGATCTTCCCGGACCAGGGCTCGAGCCCGTGTCCCCTGCGTTGGCAGGCGGACTCTTAACCACTGCGTCACCAGGGAAGTCCCCACAGACAAATTTTAAATACAAAACTATTCAAGGGGCTTCCCTGGTGGCGCAGTGGTTGAGAATCTGCCTGCTAATGCAGGGGACACGGGTTCGAGCCCTGACCTGGGAAGATCCCACATGCCGCGGAGCAACTAGGCCCGTGAGCCACAACTATTGAGCCTGCACGTCTGGAGCCTGTGCTCCGCAACAAGAGAGGCCGCGATAGTGAGAGGCCCGCGCACCGCGATGAAGAGTGGCCCCCGCTTGCCACAACTAGAGAAAGCCTTCACACAGAAACGAAGACCCAACACAGCCAAAAATAAATTAATTAATTAATCAATTAAACAAAAAAAGCTGTCTCTCAAATTTAACTTCCAGAATATATTCAGGAAAAACGCATACGCCCTTTTTGGCCAACCAAAGAAGCGGGCAATGCAAATCAACACTACAAAGAGGTATCACTTCGAATCAGAAAAAAGGACCATCCTCACAAAGGGTAAAAACCAGATATGCAGGACAAGGAGAGGAGAAAAGGGAGCCTTGTTACGCTGAAGGGGGGAATGTAAATTGCCAACGGCCACTCTGGAGAAGTGTGCTGTGTTTCCTAAAACATCTAAAAAACACAGCTACAAAGCATAGGGTGCTTCCACTCATGGGCCTATATGTTGGAAAAACCAAAAATCCACAGGACGCAGGCACCCCGTTTACTGCTGCTATGTTTACAACAGCCTCGACTTGGGTACAACTTAATAGTCCTTGGAAGGAAAAAATGGTGAAAGAAAATTTGGTACTTAAGCACAACGGAATATTACTCAGCCCTGAAATCAATGAAATGAGGCCAGTTGCAGCAACTCAGGGGGACTTATGTTTGGTCATTGAGAGTGAAATAAGTTAGACAGCAAGAGAAACTTATCATAAGATATCACTTATAAAGGGAATCTAAAAATCGCCAACCATGAACTGAATTACAAACCGAACACCATCACACATTTACAAAACACACTGATGGCTGCTTAAGGGGAAAAGTGTGGTGCGGTGATGCATAAACCAGGAGGTTGAAATTGGCACAGATACCGTTCCATACGCCAATAATGTAATCGCCAAGACATACTCATTGTTCAAGGAAGTGGACTCAGCACACTCTATTCACAGAAAAAACATCTATCTGACTACTAGAAACTAGAAAAGAATTTATTGATGTCTCTCTGTAAGGGACTCAGGTGGATGTACAGCACCAAGAAACACAACATTGCAAATCAGCTACACCCCACTATAAAAATTAATTATAAAAAAAGAAAGACAGTGAGAGAGAGAGGAATTCTTACAAAATTCAATCAGGGGCTGTGATGCAACTGGACTGACCACATCTACACTCACAGCTGAATGGGACGTAAGGCTGGACACCCTAACCCTAAACCCTAACCCTAACCCAACCCTAACCCTACCTTAACCCTAACCCTAACCCAACACTAACCCTAACCCTAAACCTAACCCCTAACCCTAACCCAACCCTAAGCCTAACCCTAACCCCTAGCCCTAGCCCTAACCCTAACCCTGACCCTAACCCCTAACCCTTAACCCCTAACCCCTAACCCTAACCAAGTTCACAAGTAAACTTCTCGCCCACCTGGAGAGAGTGATTTAATTTTAAAGAGTAAAGACACAATCAGCTCAGTAATTGGCCACGGGGATGGAGGGGCCAAGGCTAACCTGAGCTGGAGGAACGTGGGTGCCTGCCTGGATGCTCAGAGGCCAAGGGCTGTTCTGAGACCTGCTTGGACACCCGTGCAGATGGAACAAAGGATCCGTCCAGTCCCAAGAGGGCCCCACCAGCCCTCACGAACGCAACACCAGACTTCCCTGGTGGCGCAGTGGTTAAGAATCCACCTGCCAATGCAGGGGACACGGGTTTGAGCCCTGGTCCGGGAAGATCCCACATGCTGTGGAGCAACTAAGCCCGTGCACCACAACTACTGAGCCTGCGCTCTAGAACCCGCGAGCCACAACTGCTGAAGCCCACGCGCTTAGAGCCTGTGCTCTGCAACAAGAGAAGCCACCGCAATGAGAAGCCCCCACTCGCCGCAACTAGAGAAAGCCTCCGTGCAGCAATGCAGACCCAACACAGCCCCAAATTAATTAATTAATTAATTAAGAAAAAAAAAAAAGAAAGGCAGCACCTGGGGGCTGGCAGACTGATGCACCAAGTCTTACATCACGTCTACTTAGTATCCTGCATGTCAGGGCCATGCTGGACCTGGGGCTGCCCACACAGAGTGGGGCCTGCATCACCCTTCCCAGGAGGGAGGGTGGAGGGAAACCCTGCATGACCTCTGAGGCCCTAAGGACCCTTGACTAAGGCTGAGCTCAATTTGAAACAGTGGGTGACCAGAGCAGACATTTCATTCATCTATCAATGAGAATCCAGAACTGGAGGAGCAGAAAACAATGGCCTCGCTCAACCTTGACGCTAATCCTGACATGGACCCTAACCCTAAACTCTGATCCTGACCCTAAGCCCTGACCTAACCTTAGCCTAACCCGTACCCTAAACCTGTACCTTACCCTAACCCATGCTCTACCCGCATCCTACCTGTACCCCAACTCTCACCCATACCCTAACACCCACTCTAACACAGAACCCTAACACCCTGAGACCAAAACCATAAACCTTAACCAATAAGCCAAACCATAACCATAAGCAAACCATAAAATATATTCATTAACCATACCCATAAATAACTCATTAAGCATAAAACTTAAACCATCACAGCAACCATAAACCATACACAGCCCCAACCCTCACACCAGCCCCAGCCCTAATGCTAACCCTCCAAACCACTTACACCAAGCCAAGTCTAATCAGATTATACAAATACATCTTGACAAAGAAAACTGGGGAATTCTCTGTTGGCCCAGTGGTTAGGACTCTGTGCTTTCACTGCCAAGGGCTCGGCTTCGATCCCTGACTGGGGAACTAAGATCCCACAAGCCATGGGACGTGGCCAAAATAAATAAATAATTAGAATGAAATAAAACCACTATTTTAAAAAAGATTTTTAAAATAGAGGAAAAAAACAAGAAAACTACCCCAGTACAACTTACACATATGAATGTAAAAATCTATCACACAATAATAGCAACATGAAACCAACAGAACTTTAAATGGATAATGCCATAAGCAAGTATCTCTACACCAGGAATTTCAGGTTGCTCAACATATTAAAAGTAAGCAATGTATTCAACCACAATAATGGTGTGAAGTAAAAACACATAACCATATCAATTAATGCAAAAAATCTACAGTGAAAATCCAGTGTTATTTCATGAAAAACACTCAAGAAAGCAGGAATAAAAGGAAATTTGTTCAATATGGAAAAGAGTAGTACAAAAAGCCACAGCAAACATCGTGCTCAATGTTAAAGACTGAAAGATTTACTCCTGAAATCAGGAACAAGGCCAGGAAGCTGGCCTTCATCACCGTTACTCAATAGTGTACTGGAAGTTCTACCCAGAATCTTGAGGAAAGAAATAAAAGGCATCCATGGGTGAATGGAAAAATTAAAACCGTGTCTCTTCACAGAACATAGGTCACATCATCTTATGTATAAAACTACCTATAATCAGCAAAGAAATTATTTGAGCTGATCAACTAATTAATAAGCAAAGTTATAGAACAAAATATCAATTCATGAAAATCTATCTTATATGCATACGCTGGCAAAAAATAATCTGAAAAAGAATTTATGAGAACAGTTCCATTTGTAATAATGTCAACATCAATATTTAGGAGTATATTTAATCAAGGTACAAGACTTGTTTTTATGTATGTAAAGTTGTATGTTTGAAATTACTGGAAAGTCAATTACTTTTCAAAACATCATGTATGTCAATAGCATGCCAGAAAAGCAGACAAAACATCAAACTTCCAGATAGAAGCCAAGCCTTACCCAGATCCAGTTCACCCAAAGTCCACATGTCATTTAGAGGCACCGTGGGAAGGTGATATTAGGAGCCGCTGTCCTCCGTGTTGTGGACGACCTGGATATGGTAGAAACAGTGGGATTTTTGAATTCCAATTTTCCACTTCATGCCACAAAAACACTATTAGAACTAATAAATAAATTCAGTAAAGTTGCAAAATCAATACACAGAAACCAGTTGCATTTCTAAACACTAATAATGAACCATCAGAAAGAGAAAGAAAGCAACCCTATTTACAACTGCATCAAAAAGAACAAAATACCTGGGAATAAAGTCAACCAAGGAGGTGAAAGACCTGCACACTGAAAACTTTAAGACATTGATGAAGACATTGAAAAACACACCAATAAATGGAAAGATATCCTGTTCTCATGGAATGGAACAATTAATGTTGTTAAAATATCCATGCTACCCAAAGCAGTGGACACAGTGAATGCAATCCCTCCCAAACTTCCATGGTATTTTCCCCCCAAATAGAGCAAATCCTCCTAATATCTGTGGGGAACCACAAAGGACCCCAAATAGCCAAAGAAACCCTGAAAAAAGAGAACGGGCTGGAGGCATCTCCCTCCCTGACGTCACACTCTGCTGAGAAGCTACAGTCACCAAAACAGTGTGGAACTGGCTCAAAACGGGCACAGAGACCACAGGAACAGGACAGAGAGACCAGAATTCAACCCCCACGGACGGGGTCGGTGAATTTATGACACAGGGACCAAGGACACACCAAGGAGCACGACACTCCCCACGATAAATGGTGCTGGGAAACCTGGACGCCCCATAACTCATGCTGGCTGCCCTGCACACAAACCTGAACAAAAACCCAGCTTTCCACGCCAAGCCCTCCCTCGCTCACACGAAGACGGACCCCCTCAACGGTCAGTCGCCCACAGGAAGCTTCTCCCCACTTTTCCTCAGCGTCTCTTCACCTTTTCCTCAGGCATCACCTGGGTCCTCAGGAAACCTAGTTCCCTAGTCAGCGTGGACGCAGCCCCACTTTGTCCTGAAGCCGAAACCCCAGCGAGTCCTAAGGAGACGGAGACCGAGCTCCTCTCAGCAGAGACACTGAGCCGGGCGTCCTACCCGAAGGCCCCGCCCCCGCGCCTGACGAGGCTCAACTCCTCTCAGCTGCGCTCCGAATCGAGTTCGCAGGGAACGAGCGTGCGCTGTGGGTCAGAGAGGCGAACTCGGCGCCACCCTGTGGTCAGTGCAGGAAGTGCAGGCCGCGCCTCCCTCACAGGTCACTGGAGGCAGCGCGCCCTACTGACAGGACTGCTGAATCCATTAAACTGGAAATTCAAACTAAAATGGAGTCTCTATCCCAAAAGTTTTCTAAAATTAGTTAAGGAACAATTAATTGAAAACCATTTGGAATGAAGTGAATGTAGATGCAAACTTTACACCTTATACCAAATTCATTCAAAGTTATTCAGAGGCAAATTTTATTTTATTTTATAATTTATTTTTGACTGCATTGGGTCTTCGTTGCTGCATGTGGGCTTTCTCTAGTTGCGTCGAGCGGGGCTACTCTTCGTTGCGGTGCACGGGCTTCTCATTGCGGTGGCTTCTCTTGTTGGGGAGCACGGGCTCTAGGCGCACAGGCTTCAGTAGTTGTGCCACGCAGGCTTAGTTGCTCTGCGGCATGTGGGATCTTCCCGGACCAGGGCTCGAGCCCGTGTCCCCTGCATTGGCAGGCGGACTCTTAACCACTGCACCACCAGGGAAGTCCCCACAGACAAATTTTAAATACAAAACTATTCAAAATTATAGAAGAAAATTGACATGAGCTTGGGTTTGCCCATGTAAATCATGAGCTTTGGAGTTTTAACACACAACACAAAAAGGCAATCTAAAAATGAAAACAAGCAATAACATGGACTTAATAAAATTAAATATTTGTACTCTGTGAATGACCTTGCTCAGAAAATCAAAAGACAAGTCACAAACCAGGAGAAAAATATTTGCAAACACATATCTAATAAAGGTTTTGTCTCAAAACATACAAATAATTTTAACACAAACAACCCAATTAAAATAGGGAAAGATCTGAATGGACACCTGGCCAAAGAAGATACACAGACAGTACACAAAACTATGCCCAGGACTATGGGGCAGAAAAACAATGGTCCAGCTCAACTCCCTGAGCCATTTGTGACTGTGGACTAGTCCTGTCCTTCATGGAGTTCTCAGAGACATGGAGAGAGAGGAAGGGGAAGAGGGCCAGTTATGCTTAAACCTAACTCCCTGACCATTCTGGCCACTTTCATTTGACATGGTCTAAGAAGTCCTAGTCATAGTCATTAGATTTTAAAAAAATAAAAGGAATCTCATGGCAGAAGAAAAAGTAAAACTGTCACTGTTTGTAGATGACATGGTACTCTATACAGAAAATCTTGAAGATGACACCCAAAACCAAATACACCTCATCAGAAAACACAGTTAAGTTGCAGCATACAAAATTAATCTACAGAAATCGGTTGCATTTCTATACACCCACAACAAAATGTCAGAATGAGAAATTAAGAAAACAACCCCATGGACAATGACATTAACAAAGATAAAATACCTAGGAATACATCTAACCGAGGAGGTGAAAGACCTGTACTCAGAAAACTGGAAGACATTGATGAAAGAAATTGAAGACGACACAAACAAATGGAAAGACATACCATGCTCATGGATTAGAAGAATTCGTATTGTTAAAAGGATTCCACACCCCAAGGCTATCTAGAGATTTGATGCCATTTCTAGCAAAATACCAATGGAATTTTTAGGAGAACTAGAACAAAGACATGAAGCCATAAAACTCCTAGAAGAAAACATAGGCAGTACACTCTTTGACATCAGTCTTAGCAATATTTTTTGGACCTGTCTCCTCAAGCAAGGGAAACAAAGGCAAAATAAAGCAATGGGACTCCATCCAACTGAAAATTTTTTCAATGGCAAAGGAAACCATCCACAAAACAAAAAGGCAGCCTACTGAATGTGAGAAATATTTACAAACAATATATCTGGTAAGTGGTTCATACACAAAATAGACCAAGAACTCACTCACACAAGTCAGCCTCCAAAAAAACAAAAACCCAAATATAAAATTGGCAGAAGACCAAACATGTTCCCAAAGAATATATACAGTTGACCAAAAGACACATGAAAAGATGGTCAACATCACTCATCATCAGGGAAATGCACATCCAAACCACAGTGAGATTATCACCTCACACCTCAAAGAATGGCTATCATCTAAAAGACAACAAATAACAAGTATTGCTCAGGATGTGGAGAAAAGGGAACCCTCATGCACTTTTGTTGGGAATGTTCATTGGTACAACCACTATGGAAAACAGTATGGAGGTTCCTCAAGAAATTAAAAATAGACCTACCACATGATGCAGGAATTACACTTGGTGTAAAAATAAAATACAGTGTGTATGTGTGAAAAAAAAAAAAAAAAAGAAACCAGGAGGTAACAGCCTTGAAAAAAAAAAAAAAAAAGGAATTACACTTGGGGGTATCTTTCTGAAGGAAACCAAAACACAAATTCAGAAAGATATACGCACCCTTATATTCATGACAGCTTTATTGGCAATAGTCAAGATGTGGAAGCCACCAAAGTGTCCATCGATAGACAATTGGATAAAGAAGTTTTCATATATATGTATGAAAACTGGACACACACACACACACACACACACACACACACACACACACACTGGAATATTACTCAGCCATAAAAAAGAATGAAATCATATGACAACATGAATGGACCTAGAGGGCATTACGCTAAGTGAAATATAGCAGACAGAGAAAGACAATTACCTTACGATATCACTTATATGTAGAATCTACAAAACAAAACAAATGAACAAACACAACAAAACAGAAATGGACTCATAGATGCCAAGAACACACGGGTGGTTGCCAGATGGGAGGGAGTGGAGGGATGAGTGCAATAGTTGAGAAAGATTGAGAAGTTCCAAATTCCAGTTATAAAACAAATGTCCTGGGGTGTGATTTACAGCATAGGGAATAGAGTCCATAATACTGTAATAACATTGTATGATGACAAACAGTAACTAGACTTATCTTGGTGATCATTTTGTAGAGTATAAAAATAGCAAGTCACTATGTTGTGTTCCAGAAAACTAATATATAATATTGCCTGTCAAGTATACACCAATTTTTAAAAAGAAGAAAAAAACTATCTTAAAAAGAGGAGGGGGGGCTTCCCTGGTGGCGCAGTGGTTGAGAGTCTGCCTGCCAATGCAGAGGATACGGGTTCGAGCCCTGGTCTGGGAAGATCCCACATGCCACGGAGCAACTGGGCCCGTGAGCCACAATTACTGAGCCTGCACGTCTGGAGCCTGTGCTCCGCAACAAGAGAGGCCGCGATAGTGAGAGGCCCGCGCACCGCGATGAAGAGTGGCCCCCGCTTGCCACAACTAGAGAAAGCCTTCACACAGAAACGAAGACCCAACACAGCCAAAAATAAATTAATTAATTAATCAATTAAACAAAAAAAGCTGTCTCTCAAATTTAACTTCCAGAATATATTCAGGAAAAACGCATACGCCCTTTTTGGCCAACCAAAGAAGCGGGCAATGCAAATCAACACTACAAAGAGGTATCACTTCGAATCAGAAAAAAGGACCATCCTCACAAAGGGTAAAAACCAGATATGCAGGACAAGGAGAGGAGAAAAGGGAGCCTTGTTACGCTGAAGGGGGGAATGTAAATTGCCAACGGCCACTCTGGAGAAGTGTGCTGTGTTTCCTAAAACATCTAAAAAACACAGCTACAAAGCATAGGGTGCTTCCACTCATGGGCCTATATGTTGGAAAAACCAAAAATCCACAGGACGCAGGCACCCCGTTTACTGCTGCTATGTTTACAACAGCCTCGACTTGGGTACAACTTAATAGTCCTTGGAAGGAAAAAATGGTGAAAGAAAATTTGGTACTTAAGCACAACGGAATATTACTCAGCCCTGAAATCAATGAAATGAGGCCAGTTGCAGCAACTCAGGGGGACTTATGTTTGGTCATTGAGAGTGAAATAAGTTAGACAGCAAGAGAAACTTATCATAAGATATCACTTATAAAGGGAATCTAAAAATCGCCAGCCATGAACTGAATTACAAACCGAACACCATCACACATTTACAAAACACACTGATGGCTGCTTAAGGGGAAAAGTGTGGTGCGGTGATGCATAAACCAGGAGGTTGAAATTGGCACAGATACCGTTCCATACGCCAATAATGTAATCGCCAAGACATACTCATTGTTCAAGGAAGTGGACTCAGCACACTCTATTCACAGAAAAAACATCTATCTGACTACTAGAAACTAGAAAAGAATTTATTGATGTCTCTCTGTAAGGGACTCAGGTGGATGTACAGCACCAAGAAACACAACATTGCAAATCAGCTACACCCCACTATAAAAATTAATTATAAAAAAAGAAAGACAGTGAGAGAGAGAGGAATTCTTACAAAATTCAATCAGGGGCTGTGATGCAACTGGACTGACCACATCTACACTCACAGCTGAATGGGACGTAAGGCTGGACACCCTAACCCTAAACCCTAACCCTAACCCAACCCTAACCCTACCTTAACCCTAACCCTAACCCAACACTAACCCTAACCCTAAACCTAACCCCTAACCCTAACCCAACCCTAAGCCTAACCCTAACCCCTAGCCCTAGCCCTAACCCTAACCCTGACCCTAACCCCTAACCCTTAACCCCTAACCCCTAACCCTAACCAAGTTCACAAGTAAACTTCTCGCCCACCTGGAGAGAGTGATTTAATTTTAAAGAGTAAAGACACAATCAGCTCAGTAATTGGCCACGGGGATGGAGGGGCCAAGGCTAACCTGAGCTGGAGGAACGTGGGTGCCTGCCTGGATGCTCAGAGGCCAAGGGCTGTTCTGAGACCTGCTTGGACACCCGTGCAGATGGAACAAAGGATCCGTCCAGTCCCAAGAGGGCCCCACCAGCCCTCACGAACGCAACACCAGACTTCCCTGGTGGCGCAGTGGTTAAGAATCCACCTGCCAATGCAGGGGACACGGGTTTGAGCCCTGGTCCGGGAAGATCCCACATGCTGTGGAGCAACTAAGCCCGTGCACCACAACTACTGAGCCTGCGCTCTAGAACCCGCGAGCCACAACTGCTGAAGCCCACGCGCTTAGAGCCTGTGCTCTGCAACAAGAGAAGCCACCGCAATGAGAAGCCCCCACTCGCCGCAACTAGAGAAAGCCTCCGTGCAGCAATGCAGACCCAACACAGCCCCAAATTAATTAATTAATTAATTAAGAAAAAAAAAAAAAAGGCAGCACCTGGGGGCTGGCAGACTGATGCACCAAGTCTTACATCACGTCTACTTAGTATCCTGCATGTCAGGGCCATGCTGGACCTGGGGCTGCCCACACAGAGTGGGGCCTGCATCACCCTTCCCAGGAGGGAGGGTGGAGGGAAACCCTGCATGACCTCTGAGGCCCTAAGAACCCTTGACTAAGGCTGAGCTCAATTTGAAACAGTGGGTGACCAGAGCAGACATTTCATTCATCTATCAATGAGAATCCAGAACTGGAGGAGCAGAAAACAATGGCCTCGCTCAACCTTGACGCTAATCCTGACATGGACCCTAACCCTAAACTCTGATCCTGACCCTAAGCCCTGACCTAACCTTAGCCTAACCCGTACCCTAAACCTGTACCTTACCCTAACCCATGCTCTACCCGCATCCTACCTGTACCCCAACTCTCACCCATACCCTAACACCCACTCTAACACAGAACCCTAACACCCTGAGACCAAAACCATAAACCTTAACCAATAAGCCAAACCATAACCATAAGCAAACCATAAAATATATTCATTAACCATACCCATAAATAACTCATTAAGCATAAAACTTAAACCATCACAGCAACCATAAACCATACACAGCCCCAACCCTCACACCAGCCCCAGCCCTAATGCTAACCCTCCAAACCACTTACACCAAGCCAAGTCTAATCAGATTATACAAATACATCTTGACAAAGAAAACTGGGGAATTCTCTGTTGGCCCAGTGGTTAGGACTCTGTGCTTTCACTGCCAAGGGCTCGGCTTCGATCCCTGACTGGGGAACTAAGATCCCACAAGCCATGGGACGTGGCCAAAATAAATAAATAATTAGAATGAAATAAAACCACTATTTTAAAAAAGATTTTTAAAATAGAGGAAAAAAACAAGAAAACTACCCCAGTACAACTTACACATATGAATGTAAAAATCTATCACACAATAATAGCAACATGAAACCAACAGAACTTTAAATGGATAATGCCATAAGCAAGTATCTCTACACCAGGAATTTCAGGTTGCTCAACATATTAAAAGTAAGCAATGTATTCAACCACAATAATGGTGTGAAGTAAAAACACATAACCATATCAATTAATGCAAAAAATCTACAGTGAAAATCCAGTGTTATTTCATGAAAAACACTCAAGAAAGCAGGAATAAAAGGAAATTTGTTCAATATGGAAAAGAGTAGTACAAAAAGCCACAGCAAACATCGTGCTCAATGTTAAAGACTGAAAGATTTACTCCTGAAATCAGGAACAAGGCCAGGAAGCTGGCCTTCATCACCGTTACTCAATAGTGTACTGGAAGTTCTACCCAGAATCTTGAGGAAAGAAATAAAAGGCATCCATGGGTGAATGGAAAAATTAAAACCGTGTCTCTTCACAGAACATAGGTCACATCATCTTATGTATAAAACTACCTATAATCAGCAAAGAAATTATTTGAGCTAATCAACTAATTAATAAGCAAAGTTATAGAAGAAAATATCAATTCATGAAAATCTATCTTATATGCATACGCTGGCAAAAAATAATCTGAAAAAGAATTTATGAGAACAGTTCCATTTGTAATAATGTCAACATCAATATTTAGGAGTTTATTTAATCAAGGTACAAGACTTGTTTTTATGTATGTAAAGTTGTATGTTTGAAATTACTGGAAAGTCAATTACTTTTCAAAACATCATGTATGTCAATAGCATGCCAGAAAAGCAGACAAAACATCAAACTTCCAGATAGAAGCCAAGCCTTACCCAGATCCAGTTCACCCAAAGTCCACATGTCATTTAGAGGCACCGTGGGAAGGTGATATTAGGAGCCGCTGTCCTCCGTGTTGTGGACGACCTGGATATGGTAGAAACAGTGGGATTTTTGAATTCCAATTTTCCACTTCATGCCACAAAAACACTATTAGAACTAATAAATAAATTCAGTAAAGTTGCAAAATCAATACACAGAAATCAGTTGCATTTCTAAACACTAATAATGAACCATCAGAAAGAGAAAGAAAGCAACCCTATTTACAACTGCATCAAAAAGAACAAAATACCTGGGAATAAAGTCAACCAAGGAGGTGAAAGACCTGCACACTGAAAACTTTAAGACATTGATGAAGACATTGAAAAACACACCAATAAATGGAAAGATATCCTGTTCTCATGGAATGGAACAATTAATGTTGTTAAAATATCCATGCTACCCAAAGCAGTGGACACAGTGAATGCAATCCCTCCCAAAATTCCATGGTATTTTCCCCCCAAATAGAGCAAATCCTCCTAATATCTGTGGGGAACCACAAAGGACCCCAAATAGCCAAAGAAACCCTGAAAAAAGAGAACGGGCTGGAGGCATCTCCCTCCCTGACGTCACACTCTGCTGAGAAGCTACAGTCACCAAAACAGTGTGGAACTGGCTCAAAACGGGCACAGGGACCAGAGGAACAGGACAGAGAGACCAGAATTCAACCCCCACGGACGGGGTCGGTGAATTTATGACACAGGGACCAAGGACACACCAAGGAGCACGACACTCCCCACCATAAATGGTGCTGGGAAAACTGGACGCCCCATAACTCACGCTGGCTACCCTGCACACAAACCTGACCAAAAACCCAGCTTTCCACGCCAAGCCCTCCCTCGCTCACACGAAGACGGACCCCCTCAACGGTCAGTCGCCCACAGGAAGCTTCTCCCCACTTTTCCTCACCGTCTCTTCACCTTTTCCTCAGGCATCACCTGGGTCCTCAGGAAACCTAGTTCCCTAGTCAGCGTGGACGCAGCCCCACTTTGTCCTGAAGCCGAAACCCCAGCGAGTCCTAAGGAGACGGAGACCGAGCTCCTCTCAGCAGAGACGCTGAGCCGGGCGTCCTACCGGAAGGCCCCGCCCCCGCCCCCGCCCCCGCACCTGAGGAGGCTCAACTGCTCTCAGCTGACCTCACAATCGAGTTCGCAGGGAACGAGCATGCGCTGTGGGTCAGAGAGGCGAACTCGGCGCCACCCTGTGGTCAGTGCAGGAAGTGCAGGCCGCGCCTCCCTCACAGGTCACTGGAGGCAGCGCGCCCTACTGACAGGACTGCTGAATCCATTAAGCTGGAAATTCAAACTAAAATGGAGTCTCTATCCCAAAACTTTTCTAAAAGTAGTTAAGGAACAATTAATTGGAAACCATTTGGAATGAAGTGAATGTAGATGCAAACTTTACAACTTATACCAAATTCACTCAAAGTTATTCAGAGGCAAATTTTATTGTAGTTTCTAATTTATGTTTGGCTGCGTTGGGTCTTCGTTGCTGCATGTGGGCTTTCTCTAGTTGCGTCGAGCGGGGCTACTCTTCGTTGCGGTGCACGGGCTTCTCATTGCGGTGGCTTCTCTTGTGGGCGAGCATGGGCTCTAGGCGCGCAGGCTTCAGTAGTTGTGCCGCGCAGGCTTGGTTGCTCTGCGGCATGTGGGATCTTCCCGGACCAGGGCTCGAGCCCGTGTCCCCTGCGTTGGCAGGCGGACTCTTAACCACTGCGTCACCAGGGAAGTCCCCACAGACAAATTTTAAATACAAAACTATTCAAGGGGCTTCCCTGGTGGCGCAGTGGTTGAGAATCTGCCTGCTAATGCAGGGGACACGGGTTCGAGCCCTGACCTGGGAAGATCCCACATGCCGCGGAGCAACTAGGCCCGTGAGCCACAACTATTGAGCCTGCACGTCTGGAGCCTGTGCTCCGCAACAAGAGAGGCCGCGATAGTGAGAGGCCCGCGCACCGCGATGAAGAGTGGCCCCCGCTTGCCACAACTAGAGAAAGCCTTCACACAGAAACGAAGACCCAACACAGCCAAAAATAAATTAATTAATTAATCAATTAAACAAAAAAAGCTGTCTCTCAAATTTAACTTCCAGAATATATTCAGGAAAAACGCATACGCCCTTTTTGGCCAACCAAAGAAGCGGGCAATGCAAATCAACACTACAAAGAGGTATCACTTCGAATCAGAAAAAAGGACCATCCTCACAAAGGGTAAAAACCAGATATGCAGGACAAGGAGAGGAGAAAAGGGAGCCTTGTTACGCTGAAGGGGGGAATGTAAATTGCCAACGGCCACTCTGGAGAAGTGTGCTGTGTTTCCTAAAACATCTAAAAAACACAGCTACAAAGCATAGGGTGCTTCCACTCATGGGCCTATATGTTGGAAAAACCAAAAATCCACAGGACGCAGGCACCCCGTTTACTGCTGCTATGTTTACAACAGCCTCGACTTGGGTACAACTTAATAGTCCTTGGAAGGAAAAAATGGTGAAAGAAAATTTGGTACTTAAGCACAACGGAATATTACTCAGCCCTGAAATCAATGAAATGAGGCCAGTTGCAGCAACTCAGGGGGACTTATGTTTGGTCATTGAGAGTGAAATAAGTTAGACAGCAAGAGAAACTTATCATAAGATATCACTTATAAAGGGAATCTAAAAATCGCCAACCATGAACTGAATTACAAACCGAACACCATCACACATTTACAAAACACACTGATGGCTGCTTAAGGGGAAAAGTGTGGTGCGGTGATGCATAAACCAGGAGGTTGAAATTGGCACAGATACCGTTCCATACGCCAATAATGTAATCGCCAAGACATACTCATTGTTCAAGGAAGTGGACTCAGCACACTCTATTCACAGAAAAAACATCTATCTGACTACTAGAAACTAGAAAAGAATTTATTGATGTCTCTCTGTAAGGGACTCAGGTGGATGTACAGCACCAAGAAACACAACATTGCAAATCAGCTACACCCCACTATAAAAATTAATTATAAAAAAAGAAAGACAGTGAGAGAGAGAGGAATTCTTACAAAATTCAATCAGGGGCTGTGATGCAACTGGACTGACCACATCTACACTCACAGCTGAATGGGACGTAAGGCTGGACACCCTAACCCTAAACCCTAACCCTAACCCAACCCTAACCCTACCTTAACCCTAACCCTAACCGAACACTAACCCTAACCCTAAACCTAACCCCTAACCCTAACCCAACCCTAAGCCTAACCCTAACCCCTAGCCCTAGCCCTAACCCTAACCCTGACCCTAACCCCTAACCCTTAACCCCTAACCCCTAACCCTAACCAAGTTCACAAGTAAACTTCTCGCCCACCTGGAGAGAGTGATTTAATTTTAAAGAGTAAAGACACAATCAGCTCAGTAATTGGCCACGGGGATGGAGGGGCCAAGGCTAACCTGAGCTGGAGGAACGTGGGTGCCTGCCTGGATGCTCAGAGGCCAAGGGCTGTTCTGAGACCTGCTTGGACACCCGTGCAGATGGAACAAAGGATCCGTCCAGTCCCAAGAGGGCCCCACCAGCCCTCACGAACGCAACACCAGACTTCCCTGGTGGCGCAGTGGTTAAGAATCCACCTGCCAATGCAGGGGACACGGGTTTGAGCCCTGGTCCGGGAAGATCCCACATGCTGTGGAGCAACTAAGCCCGTGCACCACAACTACTGAGCCTGCGCTCTAGAACCCGCGAGCCACAACTGCTGAAGCCCACGCGCTTAGAGCCTGTGCTCTGCAACAAGAGAAGCCACCGCAATGAGAAGCCCCCACTCGCCGCAACTAGAGAAAGCCTCCGTGCAGCAATGCAGACCCAACACAGCCCCAAATTAATTAATTAATTAATTAAGAAAAAAAAAAAAGAAAGGCAGCACCTGGGGGCTGGCAGACTGATGCACCAAGTCTTACATCACGTCTACTTAGTATCCTGCATGTCAGGGCCATGCTGGACCTGGGGCTGCCCACACAGAGTGGGGCCTGCATCACCCTTCCCAGGAGGGAGGGTGGAGGGAAACCCTGCATGACCTCTGAGGCCCTAAGGACCCTTGACTAAGGCTGAGCTCAATTTGAAACAGTGGGTGACCAGAGCAGACATTTCATTCATCTATCAATGAGAATCCAGAACTGGAGGAGCAGAAAACAATGGCCTCGCTCAACCTTGACGCTAATCCTGACATGGACCCTAACCCTAAACTCTGATCCTGACCCTAAGCCCTGACCTAACCTTAGCCTAACCCGTACCCTAAACCTGTACCTTACCCTAACCCATGCTCTACCCGCATCCTACCTGTACCCCAACTCTCACCCATACCCTAACACCCACTCTAACACAGAACCCTAACACCCTGAGACCAAAACCATAAACCTTAACCAATAAGCCAAACCATAACCATAAGCAAACCATAAAATATATTCATTAACCATACCCATAAATAACTCATTAAGCATAAAACTTAAACCATCACAGCAACCATAAACCATACACAGCCCCAACCCTCACACCAGCCCCAGCCCTAATGCTAACCCTCCAAACCACTTACACCAAGCCAAGTCTAATCAGATTATACAAATACATCTTGACAAAGAAAACTGGGGAATTCTCTGTTGGCCCAGTGGTTAGGACTCTGTGCTTTCACTGCCAAGGGCTCGGCTTCGATCCCTGACTGGGGAACTAAGATCCCACAAGCCATGGGACGTGGCCAAAATAAATAAATAATTAGAATGAAATAAAACCACTATTTTAAAAAAGATTTTTAAAATAGAGGAAAAAAACAAGAAAACTACCCCAGTACAACTTACACATATGAATGTAAAAATCTATCACACAATAATAGCAACATGAAACCAACAGAACTTTAAATGGATAATGCCATAAGCAAGTATCTCTACACCAGGAATTTCAGGTTGCTCAACATATTAAAAGTAAGCAATGTATTCAACCACAATAATGGTGTGAAGTAAAAACACATAACCATATCAATTAATGCAAAAAATCTACAGTGAAAATCCAGTGTTATTTCATGAAAAACACTCAAGAAAGCAGGAATAAAAGGAAATTTGTTCAATATGGAAAAGAGTAGTACAAAAAGCCACAGCAAACATCGTGCTCAATGTTAAAGACTGAAAGATTTACTCCTGAAATCAGGAACAAGGCCAGGAAGCTGGCCTTCATCACCGTTACTCAATAGTGTACTGGAAGTTCTACCCAGAATCTTGAGGAAAGAAATAAAAGGCATCCATGGGTGAATGGAAAAATTAAAACCGTGTCTCTTCACAGAACATAGGTCACATCATCTTATGTATAAAACTACCTATAATCAGCAAAGAAATTATTTGAGCTGATCAACTAATTAATAAGCAAAGTTATAGAACAAAATATCAATTCATGAAAATCTATCTTATATGCATACGCTGGCAAAAAATAATCTGAAAAAGAATTTATGAGAACAGTTCCATTTGTAATAATGTCAACATCAATATTTAGGAGTATATTTAATCAAGGTACAAGACTTGTTTTTATGTATGTAAAGTTGTATGTTTGAAATTACTGGAAAGTCAATTACTTTTCAAAACATCATGTATGTCAATAGCATGCCAGAAAAGCAGACAAAACATCAAACTTCCAGATAGAAGCCAAGCCTTACCCAGATCCAGTTCACCCAAAGTCCACATGTCATTTAGAGGCACCGTGGGAAGGTGATATTAGGAGCCGCTGTCCTCCGTGTTGTGGACGACCTGGATATGGTAGAAACAGTGGGATTTTTGAATTCCAATTTTCCACTTCATGCCACAAAAACACTATTAGAACTAATAAATAAATTCAGTAAAGTTGCAAAATCAATACACAGAAACCAGTTGCATTTCTAAACACTAATAATGAACCATCAGAAAGAGAAAGAAAGCAACCCTATTTACAACTGCATCAAAAAGAACAAAATACCTGGGAATAAAGTCAACCAAGGAGGTGAAAGACCTGCACACTGAAAACTTTAAGACATTGATGAAGACATTGAAAAACACACCAATAAATGGAAAGATATCCTGTTCTCATGGAATGGAACAATTAATGTTGTTAAAATATCCATGCTACCCAAAGCAGTGGACACAGTGAATGCAATCCCTCCCAAACTTCCATGGTATTTTCCCCCCAAATAGAGCAAATCCTCCTAATATCTGTGGGGAACCACAAAGGACCCCAAATAGCCAAAGAAACCCTGAAAAAAGAGAACGGGCTGGAGGCATCTCCCTCCCTGACGTCACACTCTGCTGAGAAGCTACAGTCACCAAAACAGTGTGGAACTGGCTCAAAACGGGCACAGAGACCACAGGAACAGGACAGAGAGACCAGAATTCAACCCCCACGGACGGGGTCGGTGAATTTATGACACAGGGACCAAGGACACACCAAGGAGCACGACACTCCCCACGATAAATGGTGCTGGGAAACCTGGACGCCCCATAACTCATGCTGGCTGCCCTGCACACAAACCTGAACAAAAACCCAGCTTTCCACGCCAAGCCCTCCCTCGCTCACACGAAGACGGACCCCCTCAACGGTCAGTCGCCCACAGGAAGCTTCTCCCCACTTTTCCTCAGCGTCTCTTCACCTTTTCCTCAGGCATCACCTGGGTCCTCAGGAAACCTAGTTCCCTAGTCAGCGTGGACGCAGCCCCACTTTGTCCTGAAGCCGAAACCCCAGCGAGTCCTAAGGAGACGGAGACCGAGCTCCTCTCAGCAGAGACACTGAGCCGGGCGTCCTACCCGAAGGCCCCGCCCCCGCGCCTGACGAGGCTCAACTCCTCTCAGCTGCGCTCCGAATCGAGTTCGCAGGGAACGAGCGTGCGCTGTGGGTCAGAGAGGCGAACTCGGCGCCACCCTGTGGTCAGTGCAGGAAGTGCAGGCCGCGCCTCCCTCACAGGTCACTGGAGGCAGCGCGCCCTACTGACAGGACTGCTGAATCCATTAAACTGGAAATTCAAACTAAAATGGAGTCTCTATCCCAAAAGTTTTCTAAAATTAGTTAAGGAACAATTAATTGAAAACCATTTGGAATGAAGTGAATGTAGATGCAAACTTTACACCTTATACCAAATTCATTCAAAGTTATTCAGAGGCAAATTTTATTTTATTTTATAATTTATTTTTGACTGCATTGGGTCTTCGTTGCTGCATGTGGGCTTTCTCTAGTTGCGTCGAGCGGGGCTACTCTTCGTTGCGGTGCACGGGCTTCTCATTGCGGTGGCTTCTCTTGTTGGGGAGCACGGGCTCTAGGCGCACAGGCTTCAGTAGTTGTGCCACGCAGGCTTAGTTGCTCTGCGGCATGTGGGATCTTCCCGGACCAGGGCTCGAGCCCGTGTCCCCTGCATTGGCAGGCGGACTCTTAACCACTGCACCACCAGGGAAGTCCCCACAGACAAATTTTAAATACAAAACTATTCAAAATTATAGAAAAAAATTGACATGAGCTTGGGTTTGCCCATGTAAATCATGAGCTTTGGAGTTTTAACACACAACACAAAAAGGCAATCTAAAAATGAAAACAAGCAATAACATGGACTTAATAAAATTAAATATTTGTACTCTGTGAATGACCTTGCTCAGAAAATCAAAAGACAAGTCACAAACCAGGAGAAAAATATTTGCAAACACATATCTAATAAAGGTTTTGTCTCAAAACATACAAATAATTTTAACACAAACAACCCAATTAAAATAGGGAAAGATCTGAATGGACACCTGGCCAAAGAAGATACACAGACAGTACACAAAACTATGCCCAGGACTATGGGGCAGAAAAACAATGGTCCAGCTCAACTCCCTGAGCCATTTGTGACTGTGGACTAGTCCTGTCCTTCATGGAGTTCTCAGAGACATGGAGAGAGAGGAAGGGGAAGAGGGCCAGTTATGCTTAAACCTAACTCCCTGACCATTCTGGCCACTTTCATTTGACATGGTCTAAGAAGTCCTAGTCATAGTCATTAGATTTTAAAAAAATAAAAGGAATCTCATGGCAGAAGAAAAAGTAAAACTGTCACTGTTTGTAGATGACATGGTACTCTATACAGAAAATCTTGAAGATGACACCCAAAACCAAATACACCTCATCAGAAAACACAGTTAAGTTGCAGCATACAAAATTAATCTACAGAAATCGGTTGCATTTCTATACACCCACAACAAAATGTCAGAATGAGAAATTAAGAAAACAACCCCATGGACAATGACATTAACAAAGATAAAATACCTAGGAATACATCTAACCGAGGAGGTGAAAGACCTGTACTCAGAAAACTGGAAGACATTGATGAAAGAAATTGAAGACGACACAAACAAATGGAAAGACATACCATGCTCATGGATTAGAAGAATTCGTATTGTTAAAAGGATTCCACACCCCAAGGCTATCTAGAGATTCGATGCCATTTCTAGCAAAATACCAATGGAATTTTTAGGAGAACTAGAACAAAGACATGAAGCCATAAAACTCCTAGAAGAAAACATAGGCAGTACACTCTTTGACATCAGTCTTAGCAATATTTTTTGGACCTGTCTCCTCAAGCAAGGGAAACAAAGGCAAAATAAAGCAATGGGACTCCATCCAACTGAAAATTTTTTCAATGGCAAAGGAAACCATCCACAAAACAAAAAGGCAGCCTACTGAATGTGAGAAATATTTACAAACAATATATCTGGTAAGTGGTTCATACACAAAATAGACCAAGAACTCACTCACACAAGTCAGCCTCCAAAAAAACAAAAACCCAAATATAAAATTGGCAGAAGACCAAACATGTTCCCAAAGAATATATACAGTTGACCAAAAGACACATGAAAAGATGGTCAACATCACTCATCATCAGGGAAATGCACATCCAAACCACAGTGAGATTATCACCTCACACCTCAAAGAATGGCTATCATCTAAAAGACAACAAATAACAAGTATTGCTCAGGATGTGGAGAAAAGGGAACCCTCATGCACTTTTGTTGGGAATGTTCATTGGTACAACCACTATGGAAAACAGTATGGAGGTTCCTCAAGAAATTAAAAATAGACCTACCACATGATGCAGGAATTACACTTGGTGTAAAAATAAAATACAGTGTGTATGTGTGAAAAAAAAAAAAAAAGAAACCAGGAGGTAACAGCCTTGAAAAAAAAAAAAAAAAAAGGAATTACACTTGGGGGTATCTTTCTGAAGGAAACCAAAACACAAATTCAGAAAGATATACGCACCCTTATATTCATGACAGCTTTATTGGCAATAGTCAAGATGTGGAAGCCACCAAAGTGTCCATCGATAGACAATTGGATAAAGAAGTTTTCATATATATGTATGAAAACTGGACACACACACACACACACACACACACACACACACACACACACACACTGGAATATTACTCAGCCATAAAAAAGAATGAAATCATATGACAACATGAATGGACCTAGAGGGCATTACGCTAAGTGAAATATAGCAGACAGAGAAAGACAATTACCTTACGATATCACTTATATGTAGAATCTACAAAACAAAACAAATGAACAAACACAACAAAACAGAAATGGACTCATAGATGCCAAGAACACACGGGTGGTTGCCAGATGGGAGGGAGTGGAGGGATGAGTGCAATAGTTGAGAAAGATTGAGAAGTTCCAAATTCCAGTTATAAAACAAATGTCCTGGGGTGTGATTTACAGCATAGGGAATAGAGTCCATAATACTGTAATAACATTGTATGATGACAAACAGTAACTAGACTTATCTTGGTGATCATTTTGTAGAGTATAAAAATAGCAAGTCACTATGTTGTGTTCCAGAAAACTAATATATAATATTGCCTGTCAAGTATACACCAATTTTTAAAAAGAAGAAAAAAACTATCTTAAAAAGAGGAGGGGGGGCTTCCCTGGTGGCGCAGTGGTTGAGAGTCTGCCTGCCAATGCAGAGGACACGGGTTCGAGCCCTGGTCTGGGAAGATCCCACATGCCACGGAGCAACTGGGCCCGTGAGCCACAATTACTGAGCCTGCACGTCTGGAGCCTGTGCTCCGCAACAAGAGAGGCCGCGATAGTGAGAGGCCCGCGCACCGCGATGAAGAGTGGCCCCCGCTTGCCACAACTAGAGAAAGCCTTCACACAGAAACGAAGACCCAACACAGCCAAAAATAAATTAATTAATTAATCAATTAAACAAAAAAAGCTGTCTCTCAAATTTAACTTCCAGAATATATTCAGGAAAAACGCATACGCCCTTTTTGGCCAACCAAAGAAGCGGGCAATGCAAATCAACACTACAAAGAGGTATCACTTCGAATCAGAAAAAAGGACCATCCTCACAAAGGGTAAAAACCAGATATGCAGGACAAGGAGAGGAGAAAAGGGAGCCTTGTTACGCTGAAGGGGGGAATGTAAATTGCCAACGGCCACTCTGGAGAAGTGTGCTGTGTTTCCTAAAACATCTAAAAAACACAGCTACAAAGCATAGGGTGCTTCCACTCATGGGCCTATATGTTGGAAAAACCAAAAATCCACAGGACGCAGGCACCCCGTTTACTGCTGCTATGTTTACAACAGCCTCGACTTGGGTACTACTTAATAGTCCTTGGAAGGAAAAAATGGTGAAAGACAATTTGGTACTTAAGCACAACGGAATATTACTCAGCCCTGAAATCAATGAAATGAGGCCAGTTGCAGCAACTCAGGGGGACTTATGTTTGGTCATTGAGAGTGAAATAAGTTAGACAGCAAGAGAAACTTATCATAAGATATCACTTATAAAGGGAATCTAAAAATCGCCAACCATGAACTGAATTACAAACCGAACACCATCACACATTTACAAAACACACTGATGGCTGCTTAAGGGGAAAAGTGTGGTGCGGTGATGCATAAACCAGGAGGTTGAAATTGGCACAGATACCGTTCCATACGCCAATAATGTAATCGCCAAGACATACTCATTGTTCAAGGAAGTGGACTCAGCACACTCTATTCACAGAAAAAACATCTATCTGACTACTAGAAACTAGAAAAGAATTTATTGATGTCTCTCTGTAAGGGACTCAGGTGGATGTACAGCACCAAGAAACACAACATTGCAAATCAGCTACACCCCACTATAAAAATTAATTATAAAAAAAGAAAGACAGTGAGAGAGAGAGGAATTCTTACAAAATTCAATCAGGGGCTGTGATGCAACTGGACTGACCACATCTACACTCACAGCTGAATGGGACGTAAGGCTGGACACCCTAACCCTAAACCCTAACCCTAACCCAACCCTAACCCTACCTTAACCCTAACCCTAACCCAACACTAACCCTAACCCTAAACCTAACCCCTAACCCTAACCCAACCCTAAGCCTAACCCTAACCCCTAGCCCTAGCCCTAACCCTAACCCTGACCCTAACCCCTAACCCTTAACCCCTAACCCCTAACCCTAACCAAGTTCACAAGTAAACTTCTCGCCCACCTGGAGAGAGTGATTTAATTTTAAAGAGTAAAGACACAATCAGCTCAGTAATTGGCCACGGGGATGGAGGGGCCAAGGCTAACCTGAGCTGGAGGAACGTGGGTGCCTGCCTGGATGCTCAGAGGCCAAGGGCTGTTCTGAGACCTGCTTGGACACCCGTGCAGATGGAACAAAGGATCCGTCCAGTCCCAAGAGGGCCCCACCAGCCCTCACGAACGCAACACCAGACTTCCCTGGTGGCGCAGTGGTTAAGAATCCACCTGCCAATGCAGGGGACACGGGTTTGAGCCCTGGTCCGGGAAGATCCCACATGCTGTGGAGCAACTAAGCCCGTGCACCACAACTACTGAGCCTGCGCTCTACAACCCGCGAGCCACAACTGCTGAAGCCCACGCGCTTAGAGCCTGTGCTCTGCAGCAAGAGAATCCACCGCAATGAGAAGCCCCCACTCGCCGCAACTAGAGAAAGCCTCCGTGCAGCAATGCAGACCCAACACAGCCCCAAATTAATTAATTAATTAATTAAGAAAAAAAAAAAAAAAGGCAGCACCTGGGGGCTGGCAGACTGATGCACCAAGTCTTACATCACGTCTACTTAGTATCCTGCATGTCAGGGCCATGCTGGACCTGGGGCTGCCCACACAGAGTGGGGCCTGCATCACCCTTCCCAGGAGGGAGGGTGGAGGGAAACCCTGCATGACCTCTGAGGCCCTAAGAACCCTTGACTAAGGCTGAGCTCAATTTGAAACAGTGGGTGACCAGAGCAGACATTTCATTCATCTATCAATGAGAATCCAGAACTGGAGGAGCAGAAAACAATGGCCTCGCTCAACCTTGACGCTAATCCTGACATGGACCCTAACCCTAAACTCTGATCCTGACCCTAAGCCCTGACCTAACCTTAGCCTAACCCGTACCCTAAACCTGTACCTTACCCTAACCCATGCTCTACCCGCATCCTACCTGTACCCCAACTCTCACCCATACCCTAACACCCACTCTAACACAGAACCCTAACACCCTGAGACCAAAACCATAAACCTTAACCAATAAGCCAAACCATAACCATAAGCAAACCATAAAATATATTCATTAACCATACCCATAAATAACTCATTAAGCATAAAACTTAAACCATCACAGCAACCATAAACCATACACAGCCCCAACCCTCACACCAGCCCCAGCCCTAATGCTAACCCTCCAAACCACTTACACCAAGCCAAGTCTAATCAGATTATACAAATACATCTTGACAAAGAAAACTGGGGAATTCTCTGGTGGCCCACTGGTTAGGACTCTGTGCTTTCACTGCCAAGGGCTCGGCTTCGATCCCTGACTGGGGAACTAAGATCCCACAAGCCATGGGACGTGGCCAAAATAAATAAATAATTAGAATGAAATAAAACCACTATTTTAAAAAAGATTTTAAAAATAGAGGAAAAAAACAAGAAAACTACCCCAGTACAACTTACAAATATGAATGTAAAAATCTATCACACAATAATAGCAACATGAAACCAACAGAACTTTAAATGGATAATGCCATAAGCAAGTATCTCTACACCAGGAATTTCAGGTTGCTCAACATATTAAAAGTAAGCAATGTGTTCAACCACAATAATGGTGTGAAGTAAAAACACATAACCATATCAATTAATGCAAAAAATCTACAGTGAAAATCCAGTGTTATTTCATGAAAAACACTCAAGAAAGCAGGAATAAAAGGAAATTTGTTCAATATGGAAAAGAGTAGTACAAAAAGCCACAGCAAACATCGTGCTCAATGTTAAAGACTGAAAGATTTACTCCTGAAATCAGGAACAAGGCCAGGAAGCTGGCCTTCATCACCGTTACTCAATAGTGTACTGGAAGTTCTACCCAGAATCTTGAGGAAAGAAATAAAAGGCATCCATGGGTGAATGGAAAAATTAAAACCGTGTCTCTTCACAGAACATAGGTCACATCATCTTATGTATAAAACTACCTATAATCAGCAAAGAAATTATTTGAGCAGATCAACTAATTAATAAGCAAACTTATAAAACAAAATATCAATTCATGAAAATCTATCTTATATGCATACGCTGGCAAAAAATAATCTGAAAAAGAATTTATGAGAACAATTCCATTTGTAATAATGTCAACATCAATATTTAGGAGTTTATTTAATCAAGGTACAAGACTTGTTTTTATGTATGTAAAGTTGTATGTTTGAAATTACTGGAAAGTCAATTACTTTTCAAAACATCATGTATGTCAATAGCATGCCAGAAAAGCAGACAAAACATCAAACTTCCAGATAGAAGCCAAGCCTTACCCAGATCCAGTTCACCCAAAGTCCACATGTCATTTAGAGGCACCGTGGGAAGGTGATATTAGGAGCCGCTGTCCTCCGTGTTGTGGACGACCTGGATATGGTAGAAACAGTGGGATTTTTGAATTCCAATTTTCCACTTCATGCCACAAAAACACTATTAGAACTAATAAATAAATTCAGTAAAGTTGCAAAATCAATACACAGAAACCAGTTGCATTTCTAAACACTAATAATGAACCATCAGAAAGAGAAAGAAAGCAACCCTATTTACAACTGCATCAAAAAGAACAAAATACCTGGGAATAAAGTCAACCAAGGAGGTGAAAGACCTGCACACTGAAAACTTTAAGACATTGATGAAGACATTGAAAAACACACCAATAAATGGAAAGATATCCTGTTCTCATGGAATGGAACAATTAATGTTGTGAAAATATCCATGCTACCCAAAGCAGTGGACACAGTGAATGCAATCCCTCCCAAAATTCCATGGTATTTTCCCCCCAAATAGAGCAAATCCTCCTAATATCTGTGGGGAACCACAAAGGACCCCAAATAGCCAAAGAAACCCTGAAAAAAGAGAACGGGATGGAGGCATCTCCCTCCCTGACGTCACACTCTGCTGAGAAGCTACAGTCACCAAAACAGTGTGGAACTGGCTCAAAACGGGCACAGGGACCAGAGGAACAGGACAGAGAGACCAGAATTCAACCCCCACGGACGGGGTCGGTGAATTTATGACACAGGGACCAAGGACACACCAAGGAGCACGACGCTCCCCACGATAAATGGTGCTGGGAAAACTGGACGCCCCATAACTCACGCTGGCTGCCCTGCACACAAACCTGAACAAAAACCCAGCTTTCCACGCCAAGCCCTCCCTCGCTCACACGAAGACGGACCCCCTCAACGGTCAGTCGCCCACAGGAAGCTTCTCCCCACTTTTCCTCAGCGTCTCTTCACCTTTTCCTCAGGCATCACCTGGGTCCTCAGGAAACCTAGTTCCCTAGTCAGCGTGGACGCAGCCCCACTTTGTCCTGAAGCCGAAACCCCAGCGAGTCCTAAGGAGACGGAGACCGAGCTCCTCTCAGCAGAGACACTGAGCCGGGCGTCCTACCGGAAGGCCTCCGCCCCCGCCCCCGCGCCTGAGGAGGCTCAACTGCTCTCAGCTGCGCTCACAATCGAGTTCGCAGGGAACGAGCATGCACTGTGGGTCAGAGAGGCGAACTCGGCGCCACCCTGTGGTCAGTGCAGGAAGTGCAGGCCGCGCCTCCCTCACAGGTCACTGGAGGCAGCGCGCCCTACTGACAGGACTGCTGAATCCATTAAATTGGACATTCAAACTAAAATGGAGTCTCTATCCCAAAAGCTTTCTAAAAGTAGTTAAGGAACAATTAATTGGAAACCATTTGGAATGAAGTGAATGTAGATGCAAACTTTACAACTTATACCAAATTCACTCAAAGTTATTCAGAGGCAAATTTTATTGTAGTTTCTAATTTATGTTTGGCTGCGTTGGGTCTTCGTTGCTACATGTGGGCTTTCTCTAGTTGCGTCGAGCGGGGCTACTCTTCGTTGCGGTGCACGGGCTTCTCATTGAGGTGGCTTCTCTTGTGGGCGAGCATGGGCTCTAGGCGCGCAGGCTTCAGTAGTTGTGCCGCGCAGGCCTGGTTGCTCTGCGGCATGTGGGATCTTCCCGGACCAGGGCTCGAGCCCGTGTCCCCTGCATTGGCAGGCGGACTCTTAACCACTGCGTCACCAGGGAAGTCCCCACAGACAAATTTTAAATACAAAACTATTCAAGGGGCTTCCCTGGTGGCGCAGTGGTTGAGAATCTGCCTGCTAATGCAGGGGACACGGGTTCGAGCACTGACCTGGGCAGATCCCACATGCCGAGGAGCAACTAGGCCCGTGAGCCACAACTATTGAGCCTGCACGTCTGGAGCCTGTGCTCCGCAACAAGAGAGGCCGCGATAGTGAGAGGCCCGCGCACCGCGATGAAGAGTGGCCCCCGCTTGCCACAACTAGAGAAAGCCTTCACACAGAAACGAAGACCCAACACAGCCAAAAATAAATTAATTCATTAATCAATTAAACAAAAAAAGCTGTCTCTCAAATTTAACTTCCAGAATATATTCAGGAAAAACGCATACGCCCTTTTTGGCCAACCAAAGAAGCGGGCAATGCAAATCAACACTACAAAGAGGTATCACTTCGAATCAGAAAAAACGACCATCCTCACAAAGGGTAAAAACCAGATATGCACGACAAGGAGAGGAGAAAAGGGAGCCTTGTTACGCTGAAGGGGGGAATGTAAATTGCCAACGGCCACTCTGGAGAAGTGTGCTGTGTTTCCTAAAACATCTAAAAAACAGAGCCACAAAGCATAGGGCGCTTCCACTCATGGGCCTATATGTTGGAAAAACCAAAATTCCACAGGACGCAGGCACCCCGTTTACTGCTGCTATGTTTACAACAGCCTCGACTTGGGTACAACTTAATAGTCCTTGGAAGGAAAACATGGTGAAAGAAAATTTGGTACTTAAGCACAACGGAATATTACTCAGCCCTGAAATCAATGAAATGAGGCCAGTTGCAGCAACTCAGGGGGACTTATGTATGGTCATTGAGAGTGAAATAAGTTAGACAGCAAGAGAAACTTATCATAAGATATCACTTATAAAGGGAATCTAAAAATCGCCAACCATGAACTGAATTACAAACCGAACACCATCACACATTTACAAAACACACTTATGGCTGCTTAAGGGGAAAAGTGTGGTGCGGTGATGCATAAACCAGGAGGTTGAAATTGGCACAGATATCGTTCCATACGCCAATAATGTAATCGCCAAGACATACTCGTTGTGCAAGGAACTGGACTCAGCACACTCTATTCACAGAAAAAACATCTATCTGACTATTAGAAACTAGAAAAGAATTTATTGATGTCTCTCTGTAAGTGACTCAGGTGGATGTACAGCACCAAGAAACACAACACTGCAAATCAGCTACACTCCACTATAAAAATGAATTATAAAAAAAGAAAGACAGTGAGAGAGAGAGGAATTCTTACCAAATTCAATCAGGGGCTGTGATGCAACTGGACTGACCACATCTACACTCACAGCTGAATGGGACGTAAGGCTGGACACCCTAACCCTAAACCCTAACCCTAACCCAACCCTAACCCTACCTTAACCCTAACCCTAACCCAACACTAACCCTAACCCTAAACCTAAACCCTAACCCTAACCCCTAACCCTAACCCAACCCTAAGCCTAACCCTAACCCCTAGCCCTAGCCCTAGCCCTAACCCTGACCCTAACCCCTAACCCTTAACCCCTAACCCCTAACCCTAACCAAGTTCACAAGTAAACTTCTCGCCCACCTGGAGAGAGTGATTTAATTTTAAAGAGTAAAGACACAATCAGCTCAGTAATTGGCCACGGGGATGGAGGGGCCTAGGCTAACCTGAGCTGGAGGAACGTGGGTGCCTGCCTGGATGCTCAGAGGCCAAGGGCTGTTCTGAGACCTGCTTGGACACCTGTGCAGATGAAACAAAGGATCCGTCCATTCCCAAGAGGGCCCCACCAGCCCTCACGAACGCAACACCAGACTTCCCTGGTGGCGCAGTGGTTAAGAATCCACCTGCCAATGCAGGGGACACGGGTTTGAGCCCTGGTCCGGGAAGATCCCACATGCTGTGGAGCAACTAAGCCCGTGCACCACAACTACTGAGCCTGCGCTCTAGAACCCGCGAGCCACAACTGCTGAAGCCCACGCGCTTAGAGCCTGTGCTCTGCAACAAGAGAAGCCACCGCAATGAGGAGCCCCCACTCGCCGCAACTAGAGAAACCCTCCGTGCAGCAATGCAGACCCAACACAGCCCCAGATTAATTAATTAATTAATTAAGAAAAAAAAAAAAAGGCAGCACCTGGGGGCTGGCAGACTGATGCACCAAGTCTTACATCACGTCTACTTAGTATCCTGCATGTCAGGGCCATGCTGGACCTGGGGCTGCCCACACAGAGTGGGGCCTGCATCACCCTTCCCAGGAGGGAGGGTGGAGGGAAACCCTGCATGACCTCTGAGGCCCTAAGGACCCTTGACTAAGGCTGAGCTCACTTTGACACAGTGGGTGACAGAGCAGACATTTCATTCATCTATCAATGAGAATCCAGAACTGGAGGAGCAGAAAACAATGGCCTCGCTCAACCTTGACGCTAATCCTGACATGGACCCTAACCCTAAACTCTGATCCTGACCCTAAGCCCTGACCTAACCTTAGCCTAACCCGTACCCTAAACCTGTACCTTACCCTAACCCATGCTCTACCCGCATCCTACCTGTACCCCAATTCTCACCCATACCCTAACACCCACTCTAACACAGAACCCTAACACCCTGAGACCAAAACCATAAACCTTAACCAATAAGCCAAACCATAACCATAAGCAAACCATAAACTATATTCATTAACCATACCCATAAATAACTCATTAAGCATAAAACTTAAACCATCACAGCAACCATAAACCATACACAGCCCCAACCCTCACACCAGCCCCAGCCCTAATGCTAACCCTCCAAACCACTTACACCAAGCCAAGTCTAATCAGATTACACAAATACATCTTGACAAAGAAAACTGGGGAATTCTCTGGTGGCCCAGTGGTTAGGACTCTGTGCTTTCACTGCCAAGGGCTCGGCTTCGATCCCTGACTGGGGAACTAAGATCCCACAAGCCATGGGACGTGGCCAAAATAAATAAATAATTAGAATGAAATAAAACCACTATTTTAAAAGAGATTTTAAAAATAAAGGAAAAAAAACAAGAAAACTACCCCAGTACAACTTACAAATATGAATGAAAAAACCTATCACACAATAATAGCAACATGAAACCAACAGAACTTTAAATGGATAATGCCATAAGCAAGTATCTCTACACCAGGAATTTCAGGTTGCTCAACATATTAAAAGTAAGCAATGTATTCAACCACAATAATGGTGTGAAGTAAAAACACATAACCATATCAATTCATGCAAAAAATCTACAAGGAAAATCCAGTGTTATTTCATGAAAAACACTCAAGAAAGCAGGAATAAAAGGAAATTGGTTCACTATGGAAAAGAGGAGTACAAAAAGCCACAGCAAACATCGTGCTCAATGTTAAAGACTGAAAGATTTACTCCTGAAATCAGGAACAAGGCCAGGAAGCTGGCCTTCATCACCGTTACTCAATAGTGTACTGGAAGTTCTACCCAGAATCTTGAGGAAAGAAATAAAAGGCATCCATGGGTGAATGGAAAAATTAAAACCGTGTCTCTTCACAGAACATAGGTCACATCATCTTATATATAAAACTACCTATAATCAGCAAAGAAATTATTTGAGCTAATCAACTAATTAATAAGCAAAGTTATAGAACAAAATATCAATTCATGAAAATCTATCTTATATGCATACGCTGGCAAAAAATAATCTGAAAAAGAATTTATGAGAACAATTCCATTTGTAATAATGTCAACATCAATATTTAGGAGTATATTTAATCAAGGTACAAGACTTGTTTTTATGTATGTAAAGTTGTATCTTTGAAATTACTGGAAAGTCAATTACTTTTCAAAACATCATGTATGGCAATAGCATGCCAGAAAAGCAGAGAAAACATCAAACTTCCAGATAGAAGCCAAGCCTTACCCAGATCCAGTTCACCCAAAGTCCACATGTCATTTAGAGGCACCGTGGGAAGGTGATATTAGGAGCCGCTGTCCTCCGTGTTGTGGACGACCTGGATATGGTAGAAACAGTGGGATTTTTGAATTCCAATTTTCCACTTCATGCCACAAAAACACTATTAGAACTCATAAATAAATTCAGGAAAGTTGCAAAATCAATACACAGAAATCAGTTGCATTTCTAAACGCTAATAATGAACCATCAGAAAGAGAAAGAAAGCAACCCTATTTACAACTGCATCAAAAAGAACAAAATACCTGGGAATAAAGTCAACCAAGGAGGTGAAAGACCTGCACACTGAAAACTTTAAGACATTGATGAAGACATTGAAAAACACACCAATAAATGGAAAGATATCCTGTTCTCATGGAATGGAACAATTAATGTTGTTCAAATATCCATGCTACCCAAAGCAGTGGACACAGTGAATGCAATCCCTCCCAAAATTCCATGGTATTTTCCCCCCAAATAGAGCAAATCCTCGTAATATCTGTGGGGAACCACAAAGGACCCCAAATGGCCAAAGAAACCCTGAAAAAAGAGAACGGGCTGGAGGCATATCCCTCCCTGACGTCACACTCTGCTGAGAAGCTACAGTCACCAAAACAGTGTGGAACTGGCTCAAAACGGGCACAGGGACCAGAGGAACAGGACAGAGAGACCAGAATTCAACCCCCACGGACGGGGTCGGTGAATTTATGACACAGGGACCAAGGACACACCAAGGAGCACGACACTCCCCACGATAAATGGTGCTGGGAAAACTGGACGCCCCATAACTCACGCTGGCTACCCTGCACACAAACCTGAACAAAAACCCAGCTTTCCACGCCAAGCCCTCCCTCGCTCACACGAAGACGGACCCCCTCAACGGTCAGTCGCCCACAGGAAGCTTCTCCCCACTTTTCCTCACCGTCTCTTCACCTTTTCCTCAGGCATCACCTGGGTCCTCAGGAAACCTAGTTCCCTAGTCAGCGTGGACGCAGCCCCACCTTGTCCTGAAGCCGAAACCCCAGCGAGTCCTAAGGAGACGGAGACCGAGCTCCTCTCAGCAGAGACACTGAGCCGGGCGTCCTACCGGAAGGCCTCCGCCCCCGCCCCCGCGCCTGAGGAGGCTCAACTGCTCTCAGCTGACCTCACAATCGAGTTCGCAGGGAACGAGCATGCGCTGTGGGTCAGAGAGGCGAACTCGGCGCCACCCTGTGGTCAGTGCAGGAAGTGCAGGCCGCGCCTCCCTCACAGGTCACTGGAGGCAGCGTGCCCTACTGACAGGACTGCTGAATCCATTAAACTGGACATTCAAACTAAAATGGAGTCTCTATCCCAAAAGTTTTCTAAAAGTAGTTAAGGAACAATTAATTGGAAACCATTTGGAATGAAGTGAATGTAGATGCAAACTTTACAACTTATACCAAATTCACTCAAAGTTATTCAGAGGCAAATTTGATTGTAGTTTCTAATTTATGTTTGGCTGCGTTGGGTCTTCGTTGCTGCATGTGGGCATTCTCTAGTTGCGTCGAGCGGGGCTACTCTTCGTTGCGGTGCACGGGCTTCTCATTGCGGTGGCTTCTCTTGTGGGCGAGCATGGGCTCTAGGCATGTGGGCTTCAGTAGTTGTGCCGCGCAGGCCTGGTTGCTCTGCGGCATGTGGAATCTTCCCGGACCAGGGCTCGAGCCCGTGTCCCCTGCATTGGCAGGCGGACTCTTAACCACTGCGTCACCAGGGAAGTCCCCACAGACAAATTTTAAATACAAAACTATTCAAGGGGCTTCCCTGGTGGCGCAGTGGTTGAGAATCTGCCTGCTAATGCAGGGGACACGGGTTCGAGCACTGACCTGGGCAGATCCCACATGCCGCGGAGCAACTAGGCCCGTGAGCCACAACTATTGAGCCTGCACGTCTGGAGCCTGTGCTCCGCAACAAGAGAGGCCGCGATAGTGAGAGGCCCGCGCACCGCGATGAAGAGTGGCCCCCGCTTGCCACAACTAGAGAAAGCCTTCACACAGAAACGAAGACCCAACACAGCCAAAAATAAATTAATTCATTAATCAATTAAACAAAAAAAGCTGTCTCTCAAATTTAACTTCCAGAATATATTCAGGAAAAACGCATATGCCCTTTTTGGCCAACCAAAGAAGCGGGCAATGCAAATCAACACTACAAAGAGGTATCACTTCGAATCAGAAAAAAGGACCATCCTCACAAAGGGTAAAAACCAGATATGCACGACAAGGAGAGGAGAAAAGGGAGCCTTGTTACGCTGAAGGGGGGAATGTAAATTGCCAAAGGCCACTCTGGAGAAGTGTGCTGTGTTTCCTAAAACATCTAAAAAACAGAGCCACAAAGCATCGGGCGCTTCCACTCATGGGCCTATAAGTTGGAAAAACCAAAAATCCACAGGACGCAGGCACCCCGTTTACTGCTGCTATGTTTACAACAGCCTCGACTTGGGTACAACTTAATAGTCCTTGGAAGGAAAACATGGTGAAAGAAAATTTGGTACTTAAGCACAACGGAATATTACTCAGCCCTGAAATCAATGAAATGAGGCCAGTTGCAGCAACTCAGGGGGACTTATGTATGGTCATTGAGAGTGAAATAAGTTAGACAGCAAGAGAAACTTATCATAAGATATCACTTATAAAGGGAATCTAAAAATCGCCAACCATGAACTGAATTACAAACCGAACACCATCACACATTTACAAAACACACTTATGGCTGCTTAAGGGGAAAAGTGTGGTGCGGTGATGCATAAACCAGGAGGTTGAAATTGGCACAGATACCGTTCCATACGCCAATAATGTAATCGCCAAGACATACTCATTGTTCAAGGAACTGGACTCAGCACACTCTATTCACAGAAAAAACATCTATCTGACTACTAGAAACTAGAAAAGAATTTATTGATGTCTCTCTGTAAGTGACTCAGGTGGATGTACAGCACCAAGAAACACAACATTGCAAATCAGCTACACCCCACTATAAAAATTAATTATAAAAAAAGAAAGTCAGTGAGAGAGAGAGGAATTCTTACCAAATTCAATCAGGGGCTGTGATGCAACTGGACTGACCACATCTACACTCACAGCTGAATGGGACGTAAGGCTGGACACCCTAACCCTAAACCCTAACCCTAACCCAACCCTAACCCTACCTTATCCCTAACCCTAACCCAACACTAACCCTAACCCTAAACCTAAACCCTAACCCTAACCCCTAACCCTAACCCAACCCTAAGCCTAACCCTAACCCCTAGCCCTAACCCTAGCCCTAACCCTAACCCTAACCCCTAACCCTTAACCCCTAACCCCTAACCCTAACCAAGTTCACAAGTAAACTTCTCGCCCACCTGGAGAGAGTGATTTAATTTTAAAGAGTAAAGACACAATCAGCTCAGTAATTGGCCACGGGGATGGAGGGGCCAAGGCTAACCTGAGCTGGAGGAAAGTGGGTGCCTGCCTGGATGCTCAGAGGCCAAGGGCTGTTCTGAGACCTGCTTGGACACCCGTGCAGATGGAACAAAGGATCCGTCCAGTCCCAAGAGGGCCCCACCAGCCCTCACGAACGCAACACCAGACTTCCCTGGTGGCGCAGTGGTTAAGAATCCACCTGCCAATGCAGGGGACACGGGTTTGAGCCCTGGTCCGGGAAGATCCCACATGTTGTGGAGCAACTAAGCCCGTGCACCACAACTACTGAGCCTGCGCTCTAGAACCCGCGAGCCACAACTGCTGAAGCCCACGCGCTTAGAGCCTGTGCTCTGCAACAAGAGAAGCCACCGCAATGAGAAGCCCCCACTCGCCGCAACTAGAGAAAGCCTCCGTGCAGCAATGCAGACCCAACACAGCCCCAGATTAATTAATTAATTAATTAAGAAAAAAAAAAAAAAGGCAGCACCTGGGGGCTGGCAGACTGATGCACCAAGTCTTACATCACGTCTACTTAGTATCCTGCATGTCAGGGCCATGCTGGACCTGGGGCTGCCCACACAGAGTGGGGCCTGCATCACCCTTCCCAGGAGGGAGGGTGGAGGGAAACCCTGCATGACCTCTGAGGCCCTAAGAACCCTTGACTAAGGCTGAGCTCAATTTGAAACAGTGGGTGACCAGAGCAGACATTTCATTCATCTATCAATGAGAATCCAGAACTGGAGGAGCAGAAAACAATGGCCTCGCTCAACCTTGACGCTAATCCTGACATGGACCCAAACCCTAAACTCTGATCCTGACCCTAAGCCCTGACCTAACCTTAGCCTAACCCGTACCCTAAACCTGTACCTTACCCTAACCCATGCTCTACCCGCATCCTACCTGTACCCCAATTCTCACCCATACCCTAACACCCACTCTAACACAGAACCCTAACACCCTGAGACCAGAACCATAAACCTTAACCAATAAGCCAAACCATAACCATAAGCAAACCATAAACTATATTCATTAACCATACCCATAAATAACTCATTAACCATAAAACTTAAACCATCACAGCAACCATAAACCATACACAGCCCCAACCCTCACACCAGCCCCAGCCCTAATGCTAACCCTCCAAACCACTTACACCAAGCCAAGTCTAATCAGATTAAACAAATACATCTTGACAAAGAAAACTGGGGAATTCTCTGGTGGCCCAGTGGTTAGGACTCTGTGCTTTCACTGCCAAGGGCTCGGCTTCGATCCCTGACTGGGGAACTAAGATCCCACAAGCCATGGGACGTGGCCAAAATAAATAAATAATTAGAATGAAATAAAACCACTATTTTAAAAGAGATTTTAAAAATAAAGGAAAAAAAACAAGAAAACTACCCCAGTACAACTTACAAATATGAATGAAAAAACCTATCACACAATAATAGCAACATGAAACCAACAGAACTTTAAATGGATAATGCCATAAGCAAGTATCTCTACACCAGGAATTTCAGGTTGCTCAACATATTAAAAGTAAGCAATGTATTCAACCACAATAATGGTGTGAAGTAAAAACACATAACCATATCAATTCATGCAAAAAATCTACAAGGAAAATCCAGTGTTATTTCATGAAAAACACTCAAGAAAGCAGGAATAAAAGGAAATTGGTTCACTATGGAAAAGAGGAGTACAAAAAGCCACAGCAAACATCGTGCTCAATGTTAAAGACTGAAAGATTTACTCCTGAAATCAGGAACAAGGCCAGGAAGCTGGCCTTCATCACCGTTACTCAATAGTGTACTGGAAGTTCTACCCAGAATCTTGAGGAAAGAAATAAAAGGCATCCATGGGTGAATGGAAAAATTAAAACCGTGTCTCTTCACAGAACATAGGTCACATCATCTTATATATAAAACTACCTATAATCAGCAAAGAAATTATTTGAGCTAATCAACTAATTAATAAGCAAAGTTATAGAACAAAATATCAATTCATGAAAATCTATCTTATATGCATACGCTGGCAAAAAATAATCTGAAAAAGAATTTATGAGAACAATTCCATTTGTAATAATGTCAACATCAATATTTAGGAGTATATTTAATCAAGGTACAAGACTTGTTTTTATGTATGTAAAGTTGTATCTTTGAAATTACTGGAAAGTCAATTACTTTTCAAAACATCATGTATGGCAATAGCATGCCAGAAAAGCAGAGAAAACATCAAACTTCCAGATAGAAGCCAAGCCTTACCCAGATCCAGTTCACCCAAAGTCCACATGTCATTTAGAGGCACCGTGGGAAGGTGATATTAGGAGCCGCTGTCCTCCGTGTTGTGGACGACCTGGATATGGTAGAAACAGTGGGATTTTTGAATTCCAATTTTCCACTTCATGCCACAAAAACACTATTAGAACTCATAAATAAATTCAGGAAAGTTGCAAAATCAATACACAGAAATCAGTTGCATTTCTAAACGCTAATAATGAACCATCAGAAAGAGAAAGAAAGCAACCCTATTTACAACTGCATCAAAAAGAACAAAATACCTGGGAATAAAGTCAACCAAGGAGGTGAAAGACCTGCACACTGAAAACTTTAAGACATTGATGAAGACATTGAAAAACACACCAATAAATGGAAAGATATCCTGTTCTCATGGAATGGAACAATTAATGTTGTTCAAATATCCATGCTACCCAAAGCAGTGGACACAGTGAATGCAATCCCTCCCAAAATTCCATGGTATTTTCCCCCCAAATAGAGCAAATCCTCCTAATATCTGTGGGGAACCACAAAGGACCCCAAATGGCCAAAGAAACCCTGAAAAAAGAGAACGGGCTGGAGGCATCTCCCTCCCTGACGTCACACTCTGCTGAGAAGCTACAGTCACCAAAACAGTGTGGAACTGGCTCAAAACGGGCACAGGGACCAGAGGAACAGGACAGAGAGACCAGAATTCAACCCCCACGGACGGGGTCGGTGAATTTATGACACAGGGACCAAGGACACACCAAGGAGCACGACACTCCCCACGATAAATGGTGCTGGGAAAACTGGACGCCCCATAACTCACGCTGGCTACCCTGCACACAAACCTGAACAAAAACCCAGCTTTCCACGCCAAGCCCTCCCTCGCTCACACGAAGACGGACCCCCTCAACGGTCAGTCGCCCACAGGAAGCTTCTCCCCACTTTTCCTCACCGTCTCTTCACCTTTTCCTCAGGCATCACCTGGGTCCTCAGGAAACCTAGTTCCCTAGTCAGCGTGGACGCAGCCCCACCTTGTCCTGAAGCCGAAACCCCAGCGAGTCCTAAGGAGACGGAGACCGAGCTCCTCTCAGCAGAGACACTGAGCCGGGCGTCCTACCGGAAGGCCTCCGCCCCCGCCCCCGCGCCTGAGGAGGCTCAACTGCTCTCAGCTGACCTCACAATCGAGTTCGCAGGGAACGAGCATGCGCTGTGGGTCAGAGAGGCGAACTCGGCGCCACCCTGTGGTCAGTGCAGGAAGTGCAGGCCGCGCCTCCCTCACAGGTCACTGGAGGCAGCGTGCCCTACTGACAGGACTGCTGAATCCATTAAACTGGACATTCAAACTAAAATGGAGTCTCTATCCCAAAAGTTTTCTAAAAGTAGTTAAGGAACAATTAATTGGAAACCATTTGGAATGAAGTGAATGTAGATGCAAACTTTACAACTTATACCAAATTCACTCAAAGTTATTCAGAGGCAAATTTGATTGTAGTTTCTAATTTATGTTTGGCTGCGTTGGGTCTTCGTTGCTGCATGTGGGCATTCTCTAGTTGCGTCGAGCGGGGCTACTCTTCGTTGCGGTGCACGGGCTTCTCATTGCGGTGGCTTCTCTTGTGGGCGAGCATGGGCTCTAGGCATGTGGGCTTCAGTAGTTGTGCCGCGCAGGCCTGGTTGCTCTGCGGCATGTGGAATCTTCCCGGACCAGGGCTCGAGCCCATGTCCCCTGCATTGGCAGGCGGACTCTTAACCACTGCGTCACCAGGGAAGTCCCCACAGACAAATTTTAAATACAAAACTATTCAAGGGGCTTCCCTGGTGGCGCAGTGGTTGAGAATCTGCCTGCTAATGCAGGGGACACGGGTTCGAGCACTGACCTGGGCAGATCCCACATGCCGCGGAGCAACTAGGCCCGTGAGCCACAACTATTGAGCCTGCACGTCTGGAGCCTGTGCTCCGCAACAAGAGAGGCCGCGATAGTGAGAGGCCCGCGCACCGCGATGAAGAGTGGCCCCCGCTTGCCACAACTAGAGAAAGCCTTCACACAGAAACGAAGACCCAACACAGCCAAAAATAAATTAATTCATTAATCAATTAAACAAAAAAAGCTGTCTCTCAAATTTAACTTCCAGAATATATTCAGGAAAAACGCATATGCCCTTTTTGGCCAACCAAAGAAGCGGGCAATGCAAATCAACACTACAAAGAGGTATCACTTCGAATCAGAAAAAAGGACCATCCTCACAAAGGGTAAAAACCAGATATGCACGACAAGGAGAGGAGAAAAGGGAGCCTTGTTACGCTGAAGGGGGGAATGTAAATTGCCAAAGGCCACTCTGGAGAAGTGTGCTGTGTTTCCTAAAACATCTAAAAAACAGAGCCACAAAGCATCGGGCGCTTCCACTCATGGGCCTATAAGTTGGAAAAACCAAAAATCCACAGGACGCAGGCACCCCGTTTACTGCTGCTATGTTTACAACAGCCTCGACTTGGGTACAACTTAATAGTCCTTGGAAGGAAAACATGGTGAAAGAAAATTTGGTACTTAAGCACAACGGAATATTACTCAGCCCTGAAATCAATGAAATGAGGCCAGTTGCAGCAACTCAGGGGGACTTATGTATGGTCATTGAGAGTGAAATAAGTTAGACAGCAAGAGAAACTTATCATAAGATATCACTTATAAAGGGAATCTAAAAATCGCCAACCATGAACTGAATTACAAACCGAACACCATCACACATTTACAAAACACACTTATGGCTGCTTAAGGGGAAAAGTGTGGTGCGGTGATGCATAAACCAGGAGGTTGAAATTGGCACAGATACCGTTCCATACGCCAATAATGTAATCGCCAAGACATACTCATTGTTCAAGGAACTGGACTCAGCACACTCTATTCACAGAAAAAACATCTATCTGACTACTAGAAACTAGAAAAGAATTTATTGATGTCTCTCTGTAAGTGACTCAGGTGGATGTACAGCACCAAGAAACACAACATTGCAAATCAGCTACACCCCACTATAAAAATTAATTATAAAAAAAGAAAGTCAGTGAGAGAGAGAGGAATTCTTACCAAATTCAATCAGGGGCTGTGATGCAACTGGACTGACCACATCTACACTCACAGCTGAATGGGACGTAAGGCTGGACACCCTAACCCTAAACCCTAACCCTAACCCAACCCTAACCCTACCTTATCCCTAACCCTAACCCAACACTAACCCTAACCCTAAACCTAAACCCTAACCCTAACCCCTAACCCTAACCCAACCCTAAGCCTAACCCTAACCCCTAGCCCTAACCCTAGCCCTAACCCTAACCCTAACCCCTAACCCTTAACCCCTAACCCCTAACCCTAACCAAGTTCACAAGTAAACTTCTCGCCCACCTGGAGAGAGTGATTTAATTTTAAAGAGTAAAGACACAATCAGCTCAGTAATTGGCCACGGGGATGGAGGGGCCAAGGCTAACCTGAGCTGGAGGAAAGTGGGTGCCTGCCTGGATGCTCAGAGGCCAAGGGCTGTTCTGAGACCTGCTTGGACACCCGTGCAGATGGAACAAAGGATCCGTCCAGTCCCAAGAGGGCCCCACCAGCCCTCACGAACGCAACACCAGACTTCCCTGGTGGCGCAGTGGTTAAGAATCCACCTGCCAATGCAGGGGACACGGGTTTGAGCCCTGGTCCGGGAAGATCCCACATGTTGTGGAGCAACTAAGCCCGTGCACCACAACTACTGAGCCTGCGCTCTAGAACCCGCGAGCCACAACTGCTGAAGCCCACGCGCTTAGAGCCTGTGCTCTGCAACAAGAGAAGCCACCGCAATGAGAAGCCCCCACTCGCCGCAACTAGAGAAAGCCTCCGTGCAGCAATGCAGACCCAACACAGCCCCAGATTAATTAATTAATTAATTAAGAAAAAAAAAAAAAAGGCAGCACCTGGGGGCTGGCAGACTGATGCACCAAGTCTTACATCACGTCTACTTAGTATCCTGCATGTCAGGGCCATGCTGGACCTGGGGCTGCCCACACAGAGTGGGGCCTGCATCACCCTTCCCAGGAGGGAGGGTGGAGGGAAACCCTGCATGACCTCTGAGGCCCTAAGAACCCTTGACTAAGGCTGAGCTCAATTTGAAACAGTGGGTGACCAGAGCAGACATTTCATTCATCTATCAATGAGAATCCAGAACTGGAGGAGCAGAAAACAATGGCCTCGCTCAACCTTGACGCTAATCCTGACATGGACCCAAACCCTAAACACTGATCCTGACCCTAAGCCCTGACCTAACCTTAGCCTAACCCGTACCCTAAACCTGTACCTTACCCTAACCCATGCTCTACCCGCATCCTACCTGTACCCCAATTCTCACCCATACCCTAACACCCACTCTAACACAGAACCCTAACACCCTGAGACCAGAACCATAAACCTTAACCAATAAGCCAAACCATAACCATAAGCAAACCATAAACTATATTCATTAACCATACCCATAAATAACTCATTAACCATAAAACTTAAACCATCACAGCAACCATAAACCATACACAGCCCCAACCCTCACACCAGCCCCAGCCCTAATGCTAACCCTCCAAACCACTTACACCAAGCCAAGTCTAATCAGATTATACAAATACATCTTGACAAAGAAAACTGGGGAATTCTCTGGTGGCCCAGTGGTTAGGACTCTGTGCTTTCACTGCCAAGGGCTCGGCTTCGATCCCTGACTGGGGAACTAAGATCCCACAAGCCATGGGACGTGGCCAAAATAAATAAATAATTAGAATGAAATAAAACCACTATTTTAAAAGAGATTTTAAAAATAAAGGAAAAAAAACAAGAAAACTACCCCAGTACAACTTACAAATATGAATGAAAAAACCTATCACACAATAATAGCAACATGAAACCAACAGAACTTTAAATGGATAATGCCATAAGCAAGTATCTCTACACCAGGAATTTCAGGTTGCTCAACATATTAAAAGTAAGCAATGTATTCAACCACAATAATGGTGTGAAGTAAAAACACATAACCATATCAATTCATGCAAAAAATCTACAAGGAAAATCCAGTGTTATTTCATGAAAAACACTCAAGAAAGCAGGAATAAAAGGAAATTGGTTCACTATGGAAAAGAGGAGTACAAAAAGCCACAGCAAACATCGTGCTCAATGTTAAAGACTGAAAGATTTACTCCTGAAATCAGGAACAAGGCCAGGAAGCTGGCCTTCATCACCGTTACTCAATAGTGTACTGGAAGTTCTACCCAGAATCTTGAGGAAAGAAATAAAAGGCATCCATGGGTGAATGGAAAAATTAAAACCGTGTCTCTTCACAGAACATAGGTCACATCATCTTATATATAAAACTACCTATAATCAGCAAAGAAATTATTTGAGCTAATCAACTAATTAATAAGCAAAGTTATAGAACAAAATATCAATTCATGAAAATCTATCTTATATGCATACGCTGGCAAAAAATAATCTGAAAAAGAATTTATGAGAACAATTCCATTTGTAATAATGTCAACATCAATATTTAGGAGTATATTTAATCAAGGTACAAGACTTGTTTTTATGTATGTAAAGTTGTATCTTTGAAATTACTGGAAAGTCAATTACTTTTCAAAACATCATGTATGGCAATAGCATGCCAGAAAAGCAGAGAAAACATCAAACTTCCAGATAGAAGCCAAGCCTTACCCAGATCCAGTTCACCCAAAGTCCACATGTCATTTAGAGGCACCGTGGGAAGGTGATATTAGGAGCCGCTGTCCTCCGTGTTGTGGACGACCTGGATATGGTAGAAACAGTGGGATTTTTGAATTCCAATTTTCCACTTCATGCCACAAAAACACTATTAGAACTCATAAATAAATTCAGGAAAGTTGCAAAATCAATACACAGAAATCAGTTGCATTTCTAAACGCTAATAATGAACCATCAGAAAGAGAAAGAAAGCAACCCTATTTACAACTGCATCAAAAAGAACAAAATACCTGGGAATAAAGTCAACCAAGGAGGTGAAAGACCTGCACACTGAAAACTTTAAGACATTGATGAAGACATTGAAAAACACACCAATAAATGGAAAGATATCCTGTTCTCATGGAATGGAACAATTAATGTTGTTCAAATATCCATGCTACCCAAAGCAGTGGACACAGTGAATGCAATCCCTCCCAAAATTCCATGGTATTTTCCCCCCAAATAGAGCAAATCCTCCTAATATCTGTGGGGAACCACAAAGGACCCCAAATGGCCAAAGAAACCCTGAAAAAAGGGAACGGGCTGGAGGCATCTCCCTCCCTGACGTCACACTCTGCTGAGAAGCTACAGTCACCAAAACAGTGTGGAACTGGCTCAAAACGGGCACAGGGACCAGAGGAACAGGACAGAGAGACCAGAATTCAACCCCCACGGACGGGGTCGGTGAATTTATGACACAGGGACCAAGGACACACCAAGGAGCACGACACTCCCCACGATAAATGGTGCTGGGAAAACTGGACGCCCCATAACTCACGCTGGCTACCCTGCACACAAACCTGAACAAAAACCCAGCTTTCCACGCCAAGCCCTCCCTCGCTCACACGAAGACGGACCCCCTCAACGGTCAGTCGCCCACAGGAAGCTTCTCCCCACTTTTCCTCACCGTCTCTTCACCTTTTCCTCAGGCATCACCTGGGTCCTCAAGAAACCTAGTTCCCTAGTCAGCGTGGACGCAGCCCCACCTTGTCCTGAAGCCGAAACCCCAGCGAGTCCTAAGGAGACGGAGACCGAGCTCCTCTCAGCAGAGACACTGAGCCGGGCGTCCTACCGGAAGGCCTCCGCCCCCGCCCCCGCGCCTGAGGAGGCTCAACTGCTCTCAGCTGACCTCACAATCGAGTTCGCAGGGAACGAGCATGCGCTGTGGGTCAGAGAGGCGAACTCGGCGCCACCCTGTGGTCAGTGCAGGAAGTGCAGGCCGCGCCTCCCTCACAGGTCACTGGAGGCAGCGTGCCCTACTGACAGGACTGCTGAATCCATTAAACTGGACATTCAAACTAAAATGGAGTCTCTATCCCAAAAGTTTTCTAAAAGTAGTTAAGGAACAATTAATTGGAAACCATTTGGAATGAAGTGAATGTAGATGCAAACTTTACAACTTATACCAAATTCACTCAAAGTTATTCAGAGGCAAATTTGATTGTAGTTTCTAATTTATGTTTGGCTGCGTTGGGTCTTCGTTGCTGCATGTGGGCATTCTCTAGTTGCGTCGAGCGGGGCTACTCTTCGTTGCGGTGCACGGGCTTCTCATTGCGGTGGCTTCTCTTGTGGGCGAGCATGGGCTCTAGGCGCGCAGGCTTCAGTAGTTGTGCCGCGCAGGCTCGGGTGCTCTGCGGCATGTGGGAGCTTCCCGGACCAGGGCTCGAGCCCGTGTCCCCTGCGTTGGCAGGCGGACTCTTAACCACTGCGTCACCAGGGAAGTCCCCACAGACAAATTTTAAATACAAAACTATTCAAGGGGCTTCCCTGGTGGCGCAGTGGTTGAGAATCTGCCTGCTAATGCAGGGGACACGGGTTCGAGCACTGACCTGGGCAGATCCCACATGCCGCGGAGCAACTAGGCCCGTGAGCCACAACTATTGAGCCTGCACGTCTGGAGCCTGTGCTCCGCAACAAGAGAGGCCGCGATAGTGAGAGGCCCGTGCACCGCGATGAAGAGTGGCCCCCGCTTGCCACAACTAGAGAAAGCCTTCACACAGAAACGAAGACCCAACACAGCCAAAAATAAATTAATTCATTAATCAATTAAACAAAAAAAGCTGTCTCTCAAATTTAACTTCCAGAATATATTCAGGAAAAACGCATACGCCCTTTTTGGCCAACCAAAGAAGCGGGCAATGCAAATCAACACTACAAAGAGGTATCACTTCGAATCAGAAAAAAGGACCATCCTCACAAAGGGTAAAAACCAGATATGCAGGACAAGGAGAGGAGAAAAGGGAGCCTTGTTACGCTGAAGCGGGGAATGTAAATTGCCAACGGCCACTCTGGAGAAGTGTGCTGTGTTTCCTAAAACATCTAAAAAACAGAGCCACAAAGCATAGGGCGCTTCCACTCATGGGCCTATATGTTGGAAAAACCAAAAATCCACAGGACGCAGGCACCCCGTTTACTGCTGCTATGTTTACAACAGCCTCGACTTGGGTACAACTTAATAGTCCTTGGAAGGAAAACATGGTGAAAGAAAATTTGGTACTTAAGCACAACGGAATATTACTCAGCCCTGAAATCAATGAAATGAGGCCAGTTGCAGCAACTCAGGGGGACTTATGTATGGTCATTGAGAGTGAAATAAGTTAGACAGCAAGAGAAACTTATCATAAGATATCACTTATAAAGGGAATCTAAAAATCGCCAACCATGAACTGAATTACAAACCGAACACCATCACACATTTACAAAACACACTTATGGCTGCTTAAGGGGAAAAGTGTGGTGCGGTGATGCATAAACCAGGAGGTTGAAATTGGCACAGATATCGTTCCATACGCCAATAATGTAATCGCCAAGACATACTCGTTGTTCAAGGAACTGGACTCAGCACACTCTATTCACAGAAAAAACATCTATCTGACTATTAGAAACTAGAAAAGAATTTATTGATGTCTCTCTGTAAGTGACTCAGGTGGATGTACAGCACCAAGAAACACAACACTGCAAATCAGCTACACCCCACTATAAAAATGAATTATAAAAAAAGAAAGACAGTGAGAGAGAGAGGAATTCTTACCAAATTCAATCAGGGGCTGTGATGCAACTGGACTGACCACATCTACACTCACAGCTGAATGGGACGTAAGGCTGGACACCCTAACCCTAAACCCTAACCCTAACCCAACCCTAACCCTACCTTAACCCTAACCCTAACCCAACACTAACCCTAACCCTAAACCTAAACCCTAACCCTGACCCCTAACCCTAACCCAACCCTAAGCCTAACCCTAACCCCTAGCCCTAACCCTAGCCCTAACCCTAACCCTAACCCCTAACCCTTAACCCCTAACCCCTAACCCTAACCAAGTTCACAAGTAAACTTCTCGCCCACCTGGAGAGAGTGATTTAATTTTAAAGAGTAAAGACACAATCAGCTCAGTAATTGGCCACGGGGATGGAGGGGCCTAGGCTAACCTGAGCTGGAGGAACGTGGGTGCCTGCCTGGATGCTCAGAGGCCAAGGGCTGTTCTGAGACCTGCTTGGACACCTGTGCAGATGAAACAAAGGATCCGTCCATTCCCAAGAGGGCCCCACCAGCCCTCACGAACGCAACACCAGACTTCCCTGGTGGCGCAGTGGTTAAGAATCCACCTGCCAATGCAGGGGACACGGGTTTGAGCCCTGCTCCGGGAAGATCCCACATGCTGTGCAGCAACTAAGCCCGTGCACCACAACTACTGAGCCTGCGCTCTAGAACCCGCGAGCCACAACGGCTGAAGCCCACGCGCTTAGAGCCTGTGCTCTGCAACAAGAGAAGCCACCGCAATGAGGAGCCCCCACTCGCCGCAACTAGAGAAAGCCTCCGTGCAGCAATGCAGACCCAACACAGCCCCAGATTAATTAATTAATTAATTAAGAAAAAAAAAAAAAGGCAGCACCTGGGGGCTGGCAGACTGATGCACCAAGTCTTACATCACGTCTACTTAGTATCCTGCATGTCAGGGCCATGCTGGACCTGGGGCTGCCCACACAGAGTGGGGCCTGCATCACCCTTCCCAGGAGGGAGGGTGGAGGGAAACCCTGCATGACCTCTGAGGCCCTAAGGACCCTTGACTAAGGCTGAGCTCACTTTGACACACTGGGTGACCAGAGCAGACATTTCATTCATCTATCAATGAGAATCCAGAACTGGAGGAGCAGAAAACAATGGCCTCGCTCAACCTTGACGCTAATCCTGACATGGACCCTAACCCTAAACTCTGATCCTGACCCTAAGCCCTGACCTAACCTTAGCCTAACCCGTACCCTAAACCTGTACCTTACCCTAACCCATGCTCTACCCGCATCCTACCTGTACCCCAATTCTCACCCATACCCTAACACCCACTCTAACACAGAACCCTAACACCCTGAGACCAGAACCATAAACCTTAACCAATAAGCCAAACCATAACCATAAGCAAACCATAAACTATATTCATTAACCATACCCATAAATAACTCATTAACCATAAAACTTAAACCATCACAGCAACCATAAACCATACACAGCCCCAACCCTCACACCAGCCCCAGCCCTAATGCTAACCCTCCAAACCACTTACACCAAGCCAAGTCTAATCAGATTACACAAATACATCTTGACAAAGAAAACTGGGGAATTCTCTGGTGGCCCAGTGGTTAGGACTCTGTGCTTTCACTGCCAAGGGCTCGGCTTCGATCCCTGACTGGGGAACTAAGATCCCACAAGCCATGGGACGTGGCCAAAATAAATAAATAATTAGAATGAAATAAAACCACTATTTTAAAAGAGATTTTAAAAATAAAGGAAAAAAAACAAGAAAACTACCCCAGTACAACTTACAAATATGAATGAAAAAACCTATCACACAATAATAGCAACATGAAACCAACAGAACTTTAAATGGATAATGCCATAAGCAAGTATCTCTACACCAGGAATTTCAGGTTGCTCAACATATTAAAAGTAAGCAATGTATTCAACCACAATAATGGTGTGAAGTAAAAACACATAACCATATCAATTCATGCAAAAAATCTACAAGGAAAATTCAGTGTTATTTCATGAAAAACACTCAAGAAAGCAGGAATAAAAGGAAATTGGTTCACTATGGAAAAGAGGAGTACAAAAAGCCACAGCAAACATCGTGCTCAATGTTAAAGACTGAAAGATTTACTCCTGAAATCAGGAACAAGGCCAGGAAGCTGGCCTTCATCACCGTTACTCAATAGTGTACTGGAAGTTCTACCCAGAATCTTGAGGAAAGAAATAAAAGGCATCCATGGGTGAATGGAAAAATTAAAACCGTGTCTCTTCACAGAACATAGGTCACATCATCTTATATATAAAACTACCTATAATCAGCAAAGAAATTATTTGAGCTAATCAACTAATTAATAAGCAAAGTTATAGAACAAAATATCAATTCATGAAAATCTATCTTATATGCATACGCTGGCAAAAAATAATCTGAAAAAGAATTTATGAGAACAATTCCATTTGTAATAATGTCAACATCAATATTTAGGAGTATATTTAATCAAGGTACAAGACTTGTTTTTATGTATGTAAAGTTGTATCTTTGAAATTACTGGAAAGTCAATTACTTTTCAAAACATCACGTATGGCAATAGCATGCCAGAAAAGCAGAGAAAACATCAAACTTCCAGATAGAAGCCAAGCCTTACCCAGATCCAGTTCACCCAAAGTCCACATGTCATTTAGAGGCACCGTGGGAAGGTGATATTAGGAGCCGCTGTCCTCCGTGTTGTGGACGACCTGGATATGGTAGAAACAGTGGGATTTTTGAATTCCAATTTTCCACTTCATGCCACAAAAACACTATTAGAACTCATAAATAAATTCAGGAAAGTTGCAAAATCAATACACAGAAATCAGTTGCATTTCTAAACGCTAATAATGAACCATCAGAAAGAGAAAGAAAGCAACCCTATTTACAACTGCATCAAAAAGAACAAAATACCTGGGAATAAAGTCAACCAAGGAGGTGAAAGACCTGCACACTGAAAACTTTAAGACATTGATGAAGACATTGAAAAACACACCAATAAATGGAAAGATATCCTGTTCTCATGGAATGGAACAATTAATGTTGTTCAAATATCCATGCTACCCAAAGCAGTGGACACAGTGAATGCAATCCCTCCCAAAATTCCATGGTATTTTCCCCCCAAATAGAGCAAATCCTCCTAATATCTGTGGGGAACCACAAAGGACCCCAAATGGCCAAAGAAACCCTGAAAAAAGGGAACGGGCTGGAGGCATCTCCCTCCCTGACGTCACACTCTGCTGAGAAGCTACAGTCACCAAAACAGTGTGGAACTGGCTCAAAACGGGCACAGGGACCAGAGGAACAGGACAGAGAGACCAGAATTCAACCCCCACGGACGGGGTCGGTGAATTTATGACACAGGGACCAAGGACACACCAAGGAGCACGACACTCCCCACGATAAATGGTGCTGGGAAAACTGGACGCCCCATAACTCACGCTGGCTACCCTGCACACAAACCTGAACAAAAACCCAGCTTTCCACGCCAAGCCCTCCCTCGCTCACACGAAGACGGACCCCCTCAACGGTCAGTCGCCCACAGGAAGCTTCTCCCCACTTTTCCTCACCGTCTCTTCACCTTTTCCTCAGGCATCACCTGGGTCCTCAGGAAACCTAGTTCCCTAGTCAGCGTGGACGCAGCCCCACCTTGTCCTGAAGCCGAAACCCCAGCGAGTCCTAAGGAGACGGAGACCGAGCTCCTCTCAGCAGAGACACTGAGCCGGGCGTCCTACCGGAAGGCCTCCGCCCCCGCCCCCGCGCCTGAGGAGGCTCAACTGCTCTCAGCTGACCTCACAATCGAGTTCGCAGGGAACGAGCATGCGCTGTGGGTCAGAGAGGCGAACTCGGCGCCACCCTGTGGTCAGTGCAGGAAGTGCAGGCCGCGCCTCCCTCACAGGTCACTGGAGGCAGCGTGCCCTACTGACAGGACTGCTGAATCCATTAAACTGGACATTCAAACTAAAATGGAGTCTCTATCCCAAAAGCTTTCTAAAAGTAGTTAAGGAACAATTAATTGGAAACCATTTGGAATGAAGTGAATGTAGATGCAAACTTTACAACTTACACCAAATTCACTCAAAGTTATTCAGAGGCAAATTTTATTGTAGTTTCTAATTTATGTTTGGCTGCGTTGGGTCTTCGTTGCTGCATGTGGGCTTTCTCTAGTTGCGTCGAGCGGGGCTACTCTTCGTTGCGGCGCACGGGCTTCTCATTGCGGTGGCTTCTCTTGTGGGCGAGCATGGGCTCTAGGCGCGCAGGCTTCAGTAGTTGTGCCGCGCAGGCTCGGGTGCTCTGCGGCATGTGGGAGCTTCCCGGACCAGGGCTCGAGCCCGTGTCCCCTGCGTTGGCAGGCGGACTCTTAACCACTGCGTCACCAGGGAAGTCCCCACAGACAAATTTTAAATACAAAACTATTCAAGGGGCTTCCCTGGTGGCGCAGTGGTTGAGAATCTGCCTGCTAATGCAGGGGACACGGGTTCGAGCACTGACCTGGGCAGATCCCACATGCCGCGGAGCAACTAGGCCCGTGAGCCACAACTATTGAGCCTGCACGTCTGGAGCCTGTGCTCCGCAACAAGAGAGGCCGCGATAGTGAGAGGCCCGTGCACCGCGATGAAGAGTGGCCCCCGCTTGCCACAACTAGAGAAAGCCTTCACACAGAAACGAAGACCCAACACAGCCAAAAATAAATTAATTCATTAATCAATTAAACAAAAAAAGCTGTCTCTCAAATTTAACTTCCAGAATATATTCAGGAAAAACGCATACGCCCTTTTTGGCCAACCAAAGAAGCGGGCAATGCAAATCAACACTACAAAGAGGTATCACTTCGAATCAGAAAAAAGGACCATCCTCACAAAGGGTAAAAACCAGATATGCAGGACAAGGAGAGGAGAAAAGGGAGCCTTGTTACGCTGAAGGGGGGAATGTAAATTGCCAACGGCCACTCTGGAGAAGTGTGCTGTGTTTCCTAAAACATCTAAAAAACAGAGCCACAAAGCATAGGGCGCTTCCACTCATGGGCCTATATGTTGGAAAAACCAAAAATCCACAGGACGCAGGCACCCCGTTTACTGCTGCTATGTTTACAACAGCCTCGACTTGGGTACAACTTAATAGTCCTTGGAAGGAAAACATGGTGAAAGAAAATTTGGTACTTAAGCACAACGGAATATTACTCAGCCCTGAAATCAATGAAATGAGGCCAGTTGCAGCAACTCAGGGGGACTTATGTATGGTCATTGAGAGTGAAATAAGTTAGACAGCAAGAGAAACTTATCATAAGATATCACTTATAAAGGGAATCTAAAAATCGCCAACCAT